>NC_137470.1:172574375-173304548 GCF_964235325.1 Thermobia domestica | reverse complement strand
GGATCTTAGATCTAGAATGAAGCTCAAAGTAGTGTTTGTTCTTGTTTTATTTCGCAGCTAACATATTGTAAAATTCTGCTAAAGCAAAGAGAAAGTAGAGCAATTACACACGGGAATGAATTTTCTCCTACAACCAGTTTCATTATGAATCTTCCTATAAAAAACGATGTAATACAGTTTCACTAAACAAGTAAAAAGTTCATTAGGGTGATTAGGTATACCAAAGACTAGTCAGCCTAGGGAAGGATTCCCCACAAACTCTGCTGTAAGCTAAGCGATGCGGAGTAGGATTCTCAATGTTCCACTGGGTGAAAAAAAGAGATCGAAATCCCACAGAGCTCCACTGCAAGCTAAGAGAGTAGGAGTGACTAGCCGATACTGATATCTGTTGTTTGATCCTCGGAATTTTAGAGCTCCTTCTGGGTAGAGGTGGCGCTGTTGTATCTCTTCAATCATGTGATACAGTGGTGAGGAAGGATCCTGTGTTACATTTATCAAAAGGTTCCAGAATGCCAATTTCTCGCACAGTGCGAGTGGTCACGTACTGTAGATCGTCAGTTTCCTCACCGTTGCTAATCTAGTATAAAAATCAGACATGACGTGTTTTTATTGCACTTACAGTATAATTCAATTTTTTAAATAATGGATTAATAGGGTGTTAATTTGTTACTTATTTGCATGGAGCTAATGGAACAGCTACAGTAGTCTACAATAGTGTTGGTAAATGTTCAACGATTCGGTGCTACATATACAATTTCTGCGCCTCACTAAGATCTTAGTGTTAAATATTTCTACAAATGATTGTGTAAGTCGTTAGTTGTAATGTTAAATGCATCATTGGATTGTTATACATTTCTATAGATTTAGTACAAGGATGACTCAGAGAAAAGTTACACATGTTTCCTGAAACGAAGTGTGTTGCAAGTAAAATTCTGCGTTTTATTTGGATGTTTCCACTCTTTTGGATCACCCTGTAGTCATTTAATTGTGTAAGAATAATTATACAGTTAGTAATATTAGTTAAGCTATTGTTAACACATAGTAGTAATAGTACTAGTAGTAGTACTATAATATGATATATAGCTGTGGGGATGTTAGTGGTACTATCCAGCAGCATACTTTTGAATATTGATGGGGGTCAAAATTATCCACTGACCTAATACTTTCACTTTTTTGTTTGTATACTGGTATACAATTCTTTGAAATATATACATTAGTTAAACCTAGGACGACAATTGCAATTGCCGCTCCCCAAAAGACGCCCTGGTCTTATCACAAGCTCACAAGATTACACTGTTTGCGATGGTCCGATTTGTCTAGTGATACAGTTAGGAAATACAGGTATTTCAAAAAATATTTAAAAATATTTCAAGCCCATCCGAAATTAGATTTTACTTAGTGCATCTACTAATTAAATTTTCTCCTATTACCCATTATTATGACTACCTATTGTGACTTTCTATTATGACTTCTTATTATGATTACCATGTACTCGGAAATACATATTCACCTAAACTTATAAAAAATAAAATGTTTAGTATGTCGTTTGAGTTAAATTCTTGCTGAATCAAACTTTCTTAGAGGTCGTCTAAATCATTTTTATTTTGCGCTTTTTTTAAAAAACAAATTTAAAACGCTTTCTTACCCCAAAAAAGTAAGATTATTTCCGTCTTAGTTAAAATTGTTATTAACAAACATTAGTCCGTATATTTGAATCTTTAAAATTTGCTCCTGAATATATATTTGGAAGTCAGTGCCTGTGTTTGGAAGTCAGTGCCTGTGGGAGTATCACCATTGATTTCAGCGACCGCAAAAACTATGGATTTAATACTAATATCGGTCATTTTGGGCTATTTTTACATGTCTGGGTGTCCCCCCCCCCCACACCGCTTACTCCCGACCTGAGTACAATTGTAACTAAATTTGCAAGTAATCGCTAATGGAAGTGTCACCATTGATTTCAGCACCCGCGAAAACTATGGATTTGACACTAATATCTGCCATTTTGGGTTACTTTTATATGTTTCGGTATCCTACTCCCCCCCCCCCGGTGACCACCGGCCCGGAGCCGAATAGCGTGAATTTGGAAGTTAATGCGATCGTAGTTTCACCATTGATTTCAGCGACCGCGAAAACTAAGAATTCGATACTAATATCGGCCATTTTCTACTACTTTTGCACGTCCCGGTAAACGCCCCCTGAGACCCCACTGGTTCGCATTTTAACAAAAACGTTTAACTCTGGTCTGGAACCTGCATCAAGGTATTCGTGACTAAAATTTGGTAACTCTAGGTCTATTTGTCTGGTTCCCAACCCGGTTCCAGTAAACGACCCCCTGACCCCCCTGGTTCGAAATTTGGAAAAAGAGCTTCGTCTTGATCTGGGACCTGGGCCAAGGTACCCCTGACCAAAATTTGGTATATCTCGATTCACTCGTCTGGTCCCCAGGCCGCACACAGACAGACAGACAGACACACGAACAAACTCTTTATTTTATTTATATTAGATAAAATAGGAAAATTAAAACAAGCGGATTGACCCGAGTTTTACTGTACAAATTGGTGAGAGTTTGTACTCAGTACAATACTATGACATTATTACAACATTTACAACATTATTATATCTGAAAAACTTTTTAAAAAAGGGGTATTTTTTAGATAATGGTTTAGTATCAAAATGTTGATTTTGCTTACTTGACATCAGACTAGAGAATATGATTTTATTATAGAAAACATTTATCGCGTATTTTACTCAATACTTACTTTTCACTCTTTCAATTTGACTATTAATCTAATTTATTTCTGTTACGTTAATGCAAATTACAATTACTAAATATTTTATTTCTAAAAATGTGTACGTAAGAAAGTAAAAAGGACAAGAGTTTTATTGAATTTAATGCACTAAATCTCAGGACATCTACGGGAAGAAAATAGAATAAGTGTCATTACACACAGTTTCGTCAAATTGTTTTGTGTATAAATTCTTTAGCTCCGAACATTTAATTATGATGATGAGACACTGACAATGTCAGCTCTTATTCTTTGGGGGCAATCAGAGGTGCAGGTTTTTTTGGGGGGAGGGGAGAAGAGACAGATTTTGTATACTGAAATGATAAGATTATATTTCTTGTCTTACATTAAAATGTGTCTGGAGGAGTCACGTCCACATTGCAGAAACGAGCTCCTTCGTGGCTAAGTGGTAAGCGTACGCGCCTTCGGCGTGGGAGACCCGGGTTCGATTCCCAGCGGGAGCTCATGTGATTCGGATTCCACATTACGCAGGAGGTCCACGTCTCATAAAGCCTTGTTGCTGAAAGAGACGATAAAATAAAATCAACTCAACTCAACATTGCAGAAACACAAAAAATATGTCAATATATAGTGTTTAATTAGTGTTGATTAGTGTTTAAGTCCATAGAATTAGTATTCGTATTATTCGAGATATATATACTAGTCGCCAGGGGTGCATCCAAATATTTTGTTGAGACTGGTCCAAGCTTTGAGGGGAGGCCTAATACTACAAGCTACTACATCTACATAATACTGAATGGGTGTTATTCTGCACTTAAAAGAAATGGTAAGTAATTGTCAACTACTTCCATGTATATTTTCATTTTTTTTAAAAAATGATAGAGCTGGATTGTTTTTATGAGAGAAAGTGTAAGATCAAATTTTCATGCTACATCAGTCATTTCCCTGATAAACAAGTATAGTTTTCTTGAAAAAAAAAGTGTACAAATGCATGTTGAATTAGGAAGTATTGGGTGTGTACAAAACCTCCCTCCTCCGTGGAAGAGCCTCTGCTAGCCACAAAGATGAGTGGACCAACTTCACACTTTCTAAAAGTGGCCTACAAATCAAAATTAAACTGCACAGTGTTTTAGTGTTTAATTAGTGCTTTCCATCCAATATAGTTCAGAAATTAGTGCTCAACAGTGAATGGGTCATGTGGCACATTTATATTTGGGGTATATGTTAAAATGTTCCAAACACTTTGAAAAAAAATAAATTTCTTTCTGGTCAGAATTTAGTAACCGATTAGTGCTTTTATATCCCCTGTAGTCCCAAAATTAGTACTCAATTAAATAAAGGCATAGGCTTATATTTATGTTTGGGATACACGTGAAGTTGGCTCAACTACCATAAAAAATATAAAGATTTCTGCTCTTTCTCTGCAACCTGAAAACTTCCAGCAGGAATGAAGATAAATGGTTGAAACGTTGTTATTATTTATTTTTTTCTTTTAATTTGATGTAAAAATTCAGCTGCAAAAGCGACTGATATTAATGTCAACTCCATAGTTTTCGGAATCCATAAACTGATTGTGGCGTTTCCTAAGCTCATAAAGGCCAAAATCTGCTACCAGTGAGGGGAAGACTCCCTAACACACCTAGGAAGAGTAGGAGAAGTAACACATAAAACTTACCGAAAACGGCCGATATAAGTGACAAATCCGTAGTTTTCGAAGTCACTGAGATGAAGAGTGACACTTCCGAGTTCATTTTATTCTAAACTCTGTTGTTATTGGTATTCCTGAGGGGAGGTAGAATAGTGGCATGTAAAAATATTTAAGAACAACCTGGTAAATAAATTTAAAAATTATCCATAAATATTTTAATATTTATCAAAGGGACTAGTTTGTTTGGTGGTCCTCGTATTCTTTAAGTTGAAACGTAATTTAACGTGCAAGAAATTAAAATCTTAAAGACAAATTTAAGAACTTGCCAAATATATACTAATTAATTTATCAATATGTTTAACTTTGTTCACTTGACGTGATTCCACACTATGTTTCCAATTAAGGAAGGACACATCGTGAGCTTTACATGATATTTTCTTCTGAAATATTTAATTCGGTAACGTTAAAGGAAATTACAGTTATTAAATATATTTTAATTATAAAGTTGTAATATGGAGCACAACTCATATACATACATATATATATATATATATATATATATATATATATATATATATATATATATATATATATATATATATATATATATTCATGAACGCAAAACATTTCATAAACGATATCTATGAATGAAGTAGAGCTTGTAACAGCTTCATAGGATCAAAATGACTGAAATTTTTCCGCTAGAGTTTTAAGTTAGGATTGGACAAAACCGGTTTCTATAAAGAGAGGAAATCGGTTTGTATATACAAAAACCCGAAACGGGTTTATATAGAAACTCGAGCCCGATTTAAAATCGAAACCGGTTTTTGATGGAAAACTGTAACCGGTTTAGAATCCAAAACCTGTTTTCTATAGAAAACTGAAATTCTGAGAAACGTTTTTTGCGTCTACCACTATTTTAAATACGGCAAACACATGACCATAGTGCGGAGAAGGGGATGCAAATGCAAATGCAGTTTTGCAAATGATTCAGAGTACAGAAAACGAAATTTTAGTTTTACGTCACACGATTATGCCAGGTGGATTAAAGGGGACGGTGATGATGAGAAATGAATGAAATGGTGGAATGAAGAAAGTTGGATGAAATTGGAGAACCCCGAGAAACCCAACGCACACGGTGTTTGTCCACCACAAAGCTCATTTGGCGCGAGCTGAGATCGAACCAAGGGCTCCACGCACCAGTGGTAAACGCTTTACCACTGCGCCACCGGAGCCCCAATTCAGAGTACAGAAACTATAAATTGATAAGGTGATTGCACGAACACAATCTAGAGCATTTGTGAATATTTAAAGATTTGCAAATCATTACACAATATAAACGAAAAATAATATTTTAAATGTTGTTGTTAAATGAGAACAGGATCCTGAGAAGAATATTCGGACCCAAGAGGAACGAGAATGGGGAATGGCGGAAGCTTCATAACGAGGAACTACATAGATTATACGGTTTACCCAACATTGTTAGGGTCGTCAAGTCTAGGAGGCTTAGGTGGGCAGGTCATGTAGCTAGAATGGAAGAAAGTAGAAACGCTTTCAAAGTATTGACTGGTAGACCCATAGGAAAACGACCATTAGGAAGACCTAGGCGCAGATGGGAGGACAATATTAAGATGGATCTCACAGAGATAGGAATACAAAGTAGAAACTGGATGCAATTAGCTAAGGATAGAAGTCAGTGGATAGCTTTTGTGAACGCGGCACTGAACCTCCGGGTTCCATAGGCCATAGAGTTAGTTAGTTAGTTAGTTTTTTAAATGTTGTTGTATTACACCCTTCGAGAACCTACTGTGACGCAAAGGATTCTGATAACTTCTAGGTGAAATTAGCTTTACAAAACAGAAGGGCAAGAATGTTGTATTTTAACTTACGAGATTTTACGAGAAAAAAATTGAGGCTAGACTAGAAACAATTTATATTATAAAATTGAAAGTGACTATGTTTGTGACCCTTAATCTCCTGAACCGTCTGGCCGATTTCGATCAAATTTTTAACGAAGGTGAGGTTCTGGCCTGGGAGTGTTTTACCTATTCGCTTTGACGGTATAACTTAGGGGCGGGGGAGTAGGGGGACATAGAAGAAAATAAATAAAACTTAATAACAATTGAAATGCATGACCGATCTTGATTAAATTTTCAATTTAGATGAAGTTCAAGGCTGGGATGATTTTTATTGTTTTACTTTGACGGAGCAACGTAGAGGAATGGGTGGAAAGGGAGATAGGCCCTATACAAAAATCAATAAATATAAGAATAAAAGTGAATATGTTCGTAAATGAATTACTTTTGAACCACGCGATCGATCTCAATTAAATTTTCAACATAGATAAGGTTCGGACCTGGGATGTTTTCTTCATTTCACTTTTACTGTGCAACGAAGGGGAGGGGTAGGAGGGCGATATATGTAAAAAAAAAAGGTAAAAATAAAAATGACTGTCATTGTGACTTCGTCATGCTTAAGCCACCCGACCGATCTTTTTGTCATATCACTTTGACGATGTAACTTAAAGGAGGGGAAAAACATTTACAAATGATAGAAAATGACCGATATTAATGTCGAATCTATAGTTTTTGAGGTCGTTGAGATGAACAGTGACACTTCTGATGCCATTTAAATCTAAATTCAGCCCCGCAAAATTGTGGGAGGGGATGGATATATATTAAATCAAAATGACCAATATCAAGGAGGGCTTTAATAATAGTAAAAAATGACTGACTAACGAAACGTGTTACTATTTTTTCTTAATTTAACCCAGCGAAGTGGGTAATTGAGGCTAGTACTTTTGTAATTAATATCTGACGAGACTTCCACAAAATTTACTAGACAAGGCGAGAGAGACTTATTTCTTGTCTCGTCTCATCTCTTGGGTAACATTAGAAAAGTATATCATTAAAAATTTATTATTTTGAGATTAGGTTTGCTATAATTTCAAATTTAAAAAATAACGAGATAATTAAAAAAAAGTATTTACGATGTCAATTTAGAAAAAAGAACTTTGTTCAGGAAATCTGTTTTAGATACGATGTCATCATAGGAAACTGTACATGTTATGTGTTTCAAGTCCTATGAACTTATTTATATCAATTTTACCTTCTTCCCATTCAAGTTACTTCTCTTCTCAGTAGATACGACACAAGCGTACCACATGCAGTTACTTCAGTCGTAGGAAGAACATTGAATATTTATATCAGTGGTACATAAGTACATCACTGATTTCATTTGATTTGATTCTGAGTTTAGTGTTCCGTTCAGCAGCGAGGCTGTGTGAGACGTGGACCTACAGCTAAATGTGGAAATCCTGCCGGAAATCGAGCCTGGATTGCCCACGTGTATGCTAAATGCTTAGCTCAGTGCCTCAGTGGTGCATCCAGACATGCAAGAAGGGGAAATCGCACCAAGATGTAGAATCACTCCCCAAATTTTATCTTATAACTGAAACAAAAACAAGAATCGTGATTAATATGGTCTTACCTTAAATTTCCTCCTCCACGAAATGGAAAAAAATGGAGAAAATACTGATTTCTTTGAAGCAGAAAATTACGTATTATGTGTGACATAATTAGCAACGTCTTAAGAATGAGTATGGGTATGGTGGCAGGTAACAGAGGGAGAGGGCGAAGAAGACTACAATTAATGGACGATATCACAGCAGAGAAATCACACGTGAAGATGAAGAGGTCAGATGAAGTCACTGGAGCATGGAAGCTTCTTAGATGCGGCACGTGGCCTGTCAATAATGGCAGAATACCTATGATGATGATGATGATAAGAAGAGAGAAATACATACAAACACAAAGGAATTAAAGAGCCATGCGCGCAACCAGAAATTTCGAGGAGGAGGGGTTCGAAGTCGGAAAATTGGATTGTGTTCGAACCTGACGGATTCCTCGTAAGTACATCCCTGATGCAACACAACACGAGTATATTATTTTAATAGAGTTACGAAAAATGAAATGAAATGGAATCTTTGGGTTTTACGTCCCACGATTATGCCAGCTAGCTAAAGGAATCATTGATGATTAGAAATGAATGAAATGGTGGAATCAGGAAGTGGGAATAAAAGGGAAAACTCCGAGGAAGCCCACGCACACGGTGTTTGTCCAGCACAAAGTTCACTTGACGCGAGCTGGGATTGAACCAGGAGCACCATGCAGCAGAGGTGAACGCTCTACCACTGATCCACCATGGCTCCTAATAGAGTTACGAAGTTTTATAGGATTCAGTCATAGCGAACACCCTGTCGATACGCCCTAGTATGGAAAGAACAATTGAAGGGCCCTCTGCAATAACAAGGTAATTGAAAAATGGAAGTTCTGAGTTACAAAGCTTATACACTTAGTTAAAGTGCAACTCGCTAATTAACAGAAGTAAATTTGTGTATATATGCTTGTAGAGAAAAGTGATGTAGCACCTGATCTGTCCTTTGGAGCATAAAATTTCGAATAGCGAAAATGTGGAATAATAAAAAAACGAAGGTGCAAAAGTGAGCATTTACCTTGTTATTGCATAACCTAAACTAACAGTGAAAAGAAAAGGGACAGTAGGAACACATAACGATGTGTGTGACAATCTTTATGTATCGCAACACACGAGAATAAAAACTGAGCGTTGTACAGTAGGGTGCATCGAATTTCCACTTTTTTTGAAATTAGCTTACCCTTAGTGATATTTTTTTTGCGAAATGGGCTCCATATAACGTGTAAAAAATTGCAAGTCGATTGGTCAATATCTTTAGTTGCCACCAACGGCTGAAAATTTTTAAATTTTGTTATAAAATAAATGTTATTTTTAAAAAATGTAAAATATGTACTTTTATGAAATATGGTTATCCTATGTGGTTTTGTTTCTGTAAAAAAAAAGTCTATATTTTACGTGAAAAAAATTTCAGCTTGATGAGTCAAGTCATTCAGGTGCCACCAGTGGCTTATAATATGCACAAATGTGTCCCTACTTTTTCATTTCTTAAAATTAAGTTGCATTGTTTGTAATTCATCTGGATCGTTAATTAGATAAGAAAGCTTTTGTTTTACATCTGCAGCTGTTTTGCTTATTTCCAAAGATTAATGATAGAAATAACCCAGAACTCACCGCTACAGTTCGAGTTCCGCCAACTCGTATATACTAATGTTGCATATGGTAGTGCAAATTCATATCGTTACTCTTTTACCTCAAATTGTGTTTTGTATTAAATTCTGGTAGGTTTTCTATTGATTGTAGTGCTGCTAGGACAAATCTATGTCGTGCTTCTTGCCCACATACCGCTAAAGCCGCTTCTGTCTCCAACTTCACCATTCTTTCTACAGCGCGAGTGCGACAGGGTAAGGATGTAATAGATTCATCAGCCATTAGAGCCATCTTTACATTTTCTCTTAGCTTCTGCAGGCTCAAGTGTTTCGTCAGTGGTGGCTCCATCAGCGTGCATGTTGACCAATTAATCATATCAACATAGTTTGTCGCTTCTAATTTGATTTCAGGGACGACGAATTCTCGTACCGGTACGCGATCACCAGATTGGGTCGTTTGTCTTGCTTTTAGGACTCGCCTCCAGCCAAGCTCTCGTACTTTAGCATCTTGGTCAGTCAACATTGATAGAAGTAGGTTCTCAGGATGGCCGTACCACGCATTTCTAAGGATCACTGGATGAATTTTCCTGTATTTCGCTTCCATGTGGCGAGAAGTCGTGAAAAGGTGCCACAAATGACGAGCTCCTTCTGCACACGATGGATTACGGATCACAGCAAACCAGAGTGGCGCGTAGACCATCATGATGTACTGGACGATGGTTTTAAGTTCTTCAGTGAGTTCTTTTGTTCCTACGTACAAACGTAAGACTCTACTGTATTTGCTGTAGTTAGCCAACTGGCTTGATGAATTTTACCAGACTTCATGTGAGCTAACCCAACGGGGCATTCTCCTGAAGAAACCGCTTGGAAGATATTTAGCAAATATTTTTGATCCGTGCTTAATGCATCCTCAGTGAAGTTGAGGTCCCAGTCTACTGGAACGGGCTGAAAATTCCGGAGTGGCAACTCTTCACATGTTGGAAGTGCTGATCCTATTGGTTCTCTAAATGTATTTGGTCCAGGAGACTTGCCGTCTATAAATTCAATCAAATGTCGAAATCGGAGCTCATTCGTGTGTATCATACAGACGATTCTCTGAAGGGGTTCGTTCAGGAAGACTTCAATATATGCCATCGCACCATTCTTTCGACCAGTGTTGTTAGTACTACCGTCGCAACCCAAAAAACAGATCGGACAGGGGGATATTTTGATGAACAAAGAACTTTGTGATGGCAGCCCGTATGCTCTCTCCTCTTCCAGATGAAGGAGAGACGTGGCCAAGATAGTTCGTTCCTGGCTCCTGTAGCAGTACGTAGTGATCTTCTTTTTGCATTATTCGGTGGTTGATGCCGTCTTTAGTCTCAAGGGTGAGAGTCTGATTCTTTCTTCCGTCGAAGTATAACGCTTTTACTTTGGTCGATTCAAGCGATGTACTCGACTCTTCAATGATGGCGTTTCCTAAGGATTTCTTCTCTCTCCGAATCTTGCTTTTGTCGATCACCTTCTGCTTATGAACTGGGGTAACCAGTCCGATATCTACCAAAAGCGACGAAGCGATAATTGCGGCCTTGCGGTCTGATATATTACATCTATATAGTGTATTGAAGAATGTCGGCGACCTAACTTTCATTTGTTTAGAAGGGCTAGTCTTCTTTTTTTTAAGCGCAGAAAGAAATTTGACAGAGGAATCTGACTCTTCTCCCGTTCATTTTGTAAAGGGACACTATCGTTTTCTCTTCTGGAACTACTAATTTCATTGGGCTTTGGTTGATTTTTCTGGCCTCGATATTTTCGCAATAAATGTTTGACAAGTTTCTGTTTCTCCTTTCTATAAAGTCCTGCCATACCCATCTGTCGGGTGGTTCTCTGGTCAATTAAAAATTAAACCTTCAATTTAGGCACTTTCTTCTCTCTCGCAGAAGTGCAAGCAACCGAATCGATGCATTTGCAAGAAACGATATCAAACAAAGTTTTGCTGGCGAACTCCTGGAATTCTGCAACTTTGGAAGCAAAGAAACGGGTTTGTCCTTAAACTTTTGCAGCTGACGGACCTTTTTTTGATAATGTAAAATCAATGCTATAACCCATTGCTCGCTCAAATAACTGCACCGCTGATTAATGCATTTTCCCAAATTTGAATTACTTTCCTTACCACTGAATGAGCTAGCACCTTAGCAGAGGGGTCCTTCTGAAATGCTGCTTCCCATTTCATGTTCTCTCTTTCCCACAAGAATTGCTTAAGAACACCAGCGATTGTTGGAAGCTGATTAAAAGTGAATTCTACAGGGGATCCAATGACATTATGGACAAAGTTCCTTACATTCAAACGTGGCTTCTTCTTAGGTGACATCTTTACGAACACTTGATAGTTTATTCACCGAAACCAATTTTGAACAGTTAGACATTTTTGTCAACGCAAGACCTCAACAAACTTGCGTACCATTGGAATGACGAACTGACACAATCAATGACTGCCGACAAGCACAAGTAGGACGCAATCCTTCAAAAACGCACACAAATGCACACGTATTTTCACTTAAACACAATCAGCAACGTAAACAGTTTCCACATCAAACACCAGTTTTTCTGTCTAGAAAGCAACGCAAAATTACTCCTAATCTCATCTCCAGACACACTAACAAGGAGTCACTTTTTTTCTTTTCTCTCGATGCTATTCCAGTTTTAATTTTACGACAAACTAGTTTTGGGGCGACTTCATTCTATGCAGTGCAGGTGTATTATCGAAAGGAGTCTTTCTACAAAAATAATTAGTTGTTATTTTTCTTTTTCGCGCTACGAACAGAAGCTGGACAACTACCGGTATGTGTCTTATTTGATAACATTCAATCTACTGTAAAGTCTGATTTTTTACCTAATTAACTGTTTATAAGAGATGAAAACTCGATTTGTCTTACAAAACACTGAATAAAATATATATTTTTTTTTGGGGGGGGGGGTGTTATCCAAATTTTAACAAGCCGGTAGCACCTGAAGGACTTGACCGATCAAGCTGAATTTTTTTCACGTAAAATATGTAGATTTCTGCCGAAAGTAACTACTAAGGGTAAAATGTTTTCGTAAAAGTAAATATGTATATATATATATTTTTTAAATGTATTTCTTAACAAATTTTTGAAACTTTAGGCCGTTACTGGCACCTAAAGAAATTAACTAATCGGCCTGCGATTTTCTATGTGACATATAGAGACCATTTCGCAAAAAAATTTCGCTAAGGGTAAGCTGATTTAAAAAAAAATGTGGAAATTCGATGCACCCTATTGTACAGTGGCGTATCCAGGGGGCGATTGGGGCAATCGCCCACCTCCCCCAGAAGAAGAAACTTTCTTATTTTTTATATAAATATAACCCATCCCAGAGTTGTAAGCAACAAAATCTGGAAACTACAAGGTCCTGAGTCCTTTTTAGATTCAGAATCAGGGAGCACAGATAAAAAAAAAAAAAAAAAGTTGTGCTCCGCTCGTTCTTGTAAAACTGCTGTTTGGCAAGAGTAACAAATCATATCAGAGCTTCCACATTGTTCTTTGGATTCTTCATTTAAGGTTTGGCTGGTTTCTTAAGGAATAACAGAATGGTGTCCAGTGGTGGTGCCTGCAATGAATAAGCTTTTTTTCTCCTACACCATTATACGTTTACGAAACAGACACAGATCTATGTGGGGGGTTTCATCCCCTTACCTCTTGCCCGATTTACTAGTAACTCCGAAAACTGGATTCGAATTAGATATATCCAAATTAGAAATGATAACTTTTGATTTTCAAATCCGAAATGTCAAATCCCGATTTAAATCTGAATGCGAATATCCGAAATTCGAGTTTTTCAAACCCCGAATATTCCAATTTTTTTTTTTTTTTTTTTTGACAGCGCTGTTTGAATTTCCGTATTAACATCGAAGAAGAAAAAAACACTGCATTTCGTCCTGATTTTGCTATATTTCTTTGCCAGAGTTCACGATTTATCTTTCTCTTTCATCCCTTCCTCATCTGTCATTCTGATTCGACTGCTTCGATTTTGTCCATTTCGAAACAAAATGGTCAAGTATGTCTTCGTACCAGTGCTTTCACTTGAACCGACCCTTGAAAACAAAGTTAAAGGCACGCCGCGTCGCGTCCTTGCATCTACCAGTCGTGCTTCACTAGCCGCACACAGCGGCGCCCTCTGTTATCCTCATCGGGAAATGGCAACTCGGTGGAGATGAATAGTGCTTTTCTCACAACAGATGCTTCGAATATGCACTAGAGATGACGGAAAAGGAAAGGAAAAAATCTTTGAGTTTTACGTCCCACGCTTATGCCGGTTAGGCTAAAGGAGACGGTGATGATGAGAGATGAGTGAAATGGTGGAATGAAGAAAGTGGGAGGAAACGGGAGAACCCCGAGAAAACCCACGAGCACGGTGTTTGTCCACCACAAAGTTCACTTGGCGGGGTCTGGGATCAAACCCGTGACCCCAGGAACCAGAGGTGAACGCTCTACCACTGAGCCACCGCGCCCCCTAGGAAAAGGAAAGGAAGTCCACACGCCTATTTATATATGTTTAATGAGGAATCGAGGTAACTCACCTTGTTATTGCAGAGAGCCCTTCAATTGTAGTGAAATGCCTATTTATGTTCTTCTGCTTTCTGAGGTTGAAGAAAACTGAGCGTTTCTTGCAGAAGAAAAAGTGATAATTAATGATCCAGTGATAATTCAACAACTAAAAAAAAAAAAAAAAAAAAAAAAAAAAAGATAGAAAGAAAAAGGGTTCCAAAGAAGAATACTTATCGGGTTGAAGTGGGTAAACTGGTAACCTTATTCGAGGCAAAATTAGTAGAAACCTTAAATCCAGTTATCCATTAAAAATAGAGTAATTCCTCCATGATTCATATACAGAAAATACATTATATTAAGGACAAGGTGTATTGATGACCAGAGGTTTTAACTTTAACAATAACACTTCTTTTTGGAGTAAAGATTGGTTGGGATAATTGTTGTGGAAGTGTAACAGTTCTTGTAGGATGGATGTTTCTATATTGTGTAAAACCGAAAACGAACAGGTACTAATTTCCTTATCGTTACGACCTGCAATTCACAAGTTACGTCTGCTTACTCTGAATTAGTGACCCTGCGCCGCCGATCTCACTCTATGTCATTCGTGGTGGGGGCCACGGTGACTCAGTGGTAGAGCGCTTACCTCTCGTGCATGGGGTCCCTGGTTCGATCCCCACCAAAGTAAACTTGTGGTGGACAACATCGTTTCCGTGGATTATCCCGGGTACTCCCGTTATCTTCCACATTTTCATTCCACTAATTATTCAATCATCGTCTCCCTTAGCCTAATGGTCATAATCGTGAGACGTTAAACTGAAAGATCTGCGCGTGATTCTGACGCTTTTATAATCTGTCAAATCATGTAGTTATCTTTCAGTGTAATGTTTTGACATACAAGGACACGCACAACAAGAGGGTCATAGTGGGTCCCTTTAGTCATGATTTTGACTGGTCGCAGAGTCAGAATTGGTGACTCTGGGTGAGAGGGGTTCAGACCTCTGTCCGGGACAGCATGTTATGTGGTCTGACTATCTCTGCATCTGCTATCGCAGAAGAATGGATGAGTGGATATAATGTTTCTTTAAGATTTTTCCTAATTATACAGAACATAGTTTTAAAGTCTAATAATTAGGGAAAACTATCTTTCTATCTTAGCATCCAATGTGCTCAGCCTCATATGACACCTGTTGTGCATTTTTGTTTACACAGTTCCAAGACTTGTTTTGCCGATTAGTGGTCCGTATTGTTACGTATCGTAACTTTATATATATAAAAATAAAAAAGTAACTAGAATAGTATTAGAGTTGCGTCTTAGTTTTCTTTTGTTAAAGGATTAATCAGCGCCGCCAAGTGGTTGGTTGACGAACTATACCATCATGTATGTGAAATATGTGTAAGGCCGCTTCATACTGAAGTTGGTGATAGCAAGGGTAAAATATATCTCGTATAGAATTGGATACTTAACGAAGTCCACATTATTACGACGAGTTTGAGCAGATTTTGTAATGAGTTGTGATATTTCGCTCTTCTTATTAATAGAAATTTGATTACAACATTGATATAAGGTTGTTCTACGAATTAATATTAAATAGGAGGATTAAACAAATGGATTTCTGTGACTCTGTGGACGTTTAAATGGAAGGTGTAAGTCTCATTAGAAGCATATGTTTGTGATGGATAAAGACTCCAGTGTTCAAGATTTGTTAAGTTTTGTACATTCGTTGGTTTATTTAATTCCTATAAAGATATATTCGTTCATAAGAGCTTATCATTTAACCCGAATGGAGAACTTAGTGATATATTTCTTAATGATCAGTTTTTTCAATCTGCTATTTAGTGGCAAGTAAGTAATTTTCCAAGTGAAAGATAGCTTTATGTCATATGGTCTCTGCAATATTCTGGTGAATTTAGTGAACTATTGTTTGTCTCTCTCTCTTCTTCAGTTTCACAAGTTAATCAAACAAAACGTGGGGTGATTTCTCGACTGGGATCACCTTACCCTATGCGACTGTCCATGCTTACTTCGGTAAGGTCACATGAGCACAGCGTAACAGTATTTAGGTAAGTGCTATTCTGTGCTCGAGCACAGGGTGGCAGAATTTAGGGTTCCCAGAATTTTGTAATTTTTTAAAAATGAATTGAAATGAAATCTTTGCGTTTTACGTCCCGCGATTATGCCGGTGAGTCTAAAGGAGACGGTGATGATGAGCATGAATGAAATGGTGGAATGAAGAAACTGGGAGGAAACGGGAGAACCCTGAGAAAACTCACGTACACGGTGTTTGTCCACCGCAAGCTGGGATCGAACCAAGGACCCCATGCACCAGAAGTGAACGCTCTATCACTGTGCCACCGCGGCCCCCATGATTTTTTTTTAAAGATTCGCAATAAAGTAATATTTAAAACTAACAACCGGCAGAGTCCCGCGCAAGCGCGAGAGAAAATATTAATGTGTTTATTAACTCTAATTACAGTATTTACTAATTAGCTAGCTTAGCTGATTATTTTTAAAAAGCATCCTCTCCCTTCCCCCCGCAAAGGAGTGAGGATGAACTTGAACATAATGAAAACTGATACCGTTAAATTCAGCGACCTCAAAAACTATAAACTTCACGAACACTTCTATCTGTCGTTTCCGATTACTTTTAAAATCTCGCATCCTCCCTGGGGAGTGACCTTGAAGTTGAATTGAATTAAAACTGTCAATATTCATCTCAGTGACCCCCAAAAAACTATGAATTCAACTCTAATATTGGTAGTTTTCGGAGGGACGGGAAATCATTTAGAGCACAGGGGCTCACGATATGTAACTACGGGCCTGGCTGATTTAACAAGCTAAATGCAGCCGTCTTTTTCGTGGTAGAACTAACCACGTGTTTCTGTCTTTCACGTTACTTTGGTTTCGTTACCACTTAGTATTGCAAGGAAGAGTCTGGTTTTGAAACTGAAACAATACAAGAAACAAAACTCTTTAACATCACCCCCGTTTGACCTATATCCTTCATTTTCACGCTTGAAACGATTTACGAGACTACAGGAGATTCAAACTTATAATTACGTAACACGCGAAGCTTAATTAGTACCACTTGTAAAATACTTACCTAGTATATAAAATACCTGAAACATGAAGTAGCATCCAATAAAATTACAGATATGTTACGTCGAAGAAGAATTGTATATTATAGTATATATACACCAAGTGTTTCACATAAATTACCAATACTTATAAATCACAAATGGTTAGAGAGAAAAGAATGAAACAAAAGGTGAGATAGGAAAATGACAGATGGTGCTTCAAATGGAACACTCTAATTGCCTCGCAAGGACTCTTAACATGAAGTACCAGGGGGTCACTCGTTACTTTTAAAAAGGAGAGATATGGTCTCTGATGCATCGTTGAAAATATGGAAATCTAGCAACTTCCCCCCCCCCCAAAAAAAAAACCTTCGAGTAGAACATTGTATATACAAGAAATTACCATTTAACTGTTTTATCTGACTGTGTAAGAATTTACACTTAATTGATGTCCATTTCATAAACGGTCCCTTCTCCTCCCGTGACAGGCAAAACAAACAAAAAAGTCTAATAAAAGTTGTATCTTTTCCATTTTCCATTAATATTTTCGATATCTTAAAGTTATTGGAACGAAGCTCCTCTTTACTAGACGTAAGCTCTCGTTTTGTCCGGATACTTCTCCGAGATGTCTGAACCACTGTTTACTAAAATTTGACTTGGTGATTCGAGAGCGGACGCTGAGATTCCTAAAGGGTAGCATGTGCTGATCGGACATACCATTAAGGAATAATCAGCGAAACACCGGATGCTCATGGGCTTAACATTGGAAAAGCATTTGTCGCGCGAATTCTGATTGTAAGCAATGGAAAATAGAATTTTGAGCGTTAAGAATAAGGCGAAGTTCTTCTCGTTTCTTTCTGCGAACACAATGTTTGAAAGCCATTACGCCTTTAGCTGATATGCCAAATCCAGAATGCCTGCCCCCCGATCGCATAAATAAAGGTTCCTATGAGCACTCCGTTCTATGTAGTCTATGAGATTTCCTTATCTGAGTTCCTTTTACTTCCACTTATCTTCATCCGTTTCAAAATACAAGCACTGGATGTTTTATTTAACCATCTCTGGCAACCACCAAAGGAGAATCACATGAGTTGATGAAACAGGGACAAGGCAAAACTCTTCATTGGACGTTGCTCATCCCCAAACTGATAGGCATACTCTGCCTTTAAATTACTGTAGAGCTTTAAAACATTCGAGCATAAAGCACTCGCCAAGTAGAATTCGGTTTCTCAGGGCGCTGCTCTTGAACTCTCAGTGAACTCAGCAGCAGACAATTTAGAAATCGTAATTTTTGCCTTTCACGAACTGCATGATGCATGCGTTTAGTAAAGTCCTCTCTCACCATAATTTCACACTGTTTGCTGCCGGTACATCACTAAATCCTTCTTTAAACTCTTTGCAATAGTCGTGCACATAGTTGTCACTTATAAAGTTCTCGCTGTAATCCTTATTCATTCGACTATACATTGCGGCCGTATATCTCTCTTACTGGAGGAATACGATTACATCATGAAATGAAATGAAATCCTTCAGTTTAACTTCCCACGGTTATGTCCTTTAGCCTAAGGAAGACGATGATTAAAGCAAGTGATTGATGATGGAAGAATTGGTAGAATGAACATGTGGGAGAAAACACGAGTACTCCGAGGAAACACACGAATACGATGTTCTGCATGAGACGCTTACTTGACCGGGGATTGAACCAGGAATGTCACGGACGATAAGTATGCAGCGTATCACTGGCCACCATGCCACCCACCATCATCCTGATGGCAATAAAGATGAAGATACTAAACAATAACGACTCACCTGAAATTTCCAAGATAGTTGAAAATTTAGGAACATTTATTAAATGTCAATCAAATGTTATGAACGACACATTTCAAGTAATAAGAAAAGTTACAAATTTTGTTGATCATGTAAAAACAAACAGTTTAAAGAAACGAAGATCATCAACTTATTTAAGTGAGAACAGATAATTAAGATTATTACTCCTATATGCTGTACTGTACTTAAATGTGTTACAAATGGTACAGATGCCTTAATTTGTACGGCGAGTAAATGCCGTTTGTTTCTTTGTTGTACTTTAATAGGCAAATAATATACTGTCTTAAATACAGTCTACTGTTTATTTTTTCACGTATCTTTCTTTGCTTAATATTAGCTTTTTTCAAAAAAAAATGTTTGGTTTTTGGATATTTGGAATTTCGGATAATTCGAATGTTTTCATGTATTTCTTCGTATTAAAAGAATTGCCTGTGTATAAATAGGTATAAGAATTGCTTATTTATTTTGATGTGCTCTTGTAAGTTTTACATTATTAGATACAAAGCGATGGAATTTAATACCATGCAAAAATCGACTGGGATACATTGTTTGGCACACTCAGCAGTATATCCAAAGTGAAAGTGTTGCGCACTCAATATTACAATACCCCCTGATATTAGTAAACGGAACTACATGCTTCAGCACAAGTACCAGCAAACAGCCAACAGATGCCTTCTCCGAGGGAACACGAAGAAGACACGAAGAGACACGAGGAGGACCCATTGAATCCCTCCACGGGCACGGCCTTCAAAACTAGCTATAAAAACGGACAACTCGATGCAAAGAAATCGGTTATCAAGTAGTCACATTCTATTTTTCTCTCCAAGTTGCATGGGCATGAGAGACTTCTCTACCCTTACCTCTGAGCTGCATCGGGCAATGGGTATCCTCACCCATCTCTGCGCTGCATCGGGCAAGAGATATTACCCTAACTCTGAGCTTCTGGGTAATAGGTTCCTGTAGACCCAGCTGCAACGGGCAGGGTCGTTTAATCCAACAAACCCTAAACCTCCAAGTTGATATGGGCAGGAGGTCCAACTTACAAAGCAAATAACCATTAGAGAAATTATTTATTTGTAATACAGTGTACAAACTGTGTAGAAACTTCTAATATAAATAAAATAAAGAGATTATTTGTGTGTTTGTTTGTCTGTCTGTCTGTCTGTGGCCCAGGGACCAGACGAGTGGACCGAGAGTTACCGAAACTTGGTCACGGGCACCTTTTTCCAGGTCCTAGATCAAGACGAAGCGTTTTCTTTATTATTATTTCGAATCAGGCTGGTTTCAGGAGAGGCGCTCACCGGGACTGGACTGGGGCAAGACAAGTTGACCGAGAGTTACCAAATTTTGGTCAGGGATACCTTGGTCAAGGCCCTAGACCAAGGCGAAGCGTTTTTGTCAAAATTCGAAACAGGAAGGTCTCAGGGGGGATGTTTACCGGGACATGTAAAAATAGTGAAAAATGACCGATATTAGCGCCGAATTCATAGTTTTCGCGGTCGTTGAGCACAATGGTGAAACTCCGATAGCATTAACTTCCAAATTCACCCTATTCAGCTGCGGGCCGGGATCACGGGGGGGGGGGGGAGATACCGAGACATGTAAAAGTAATCAAAATTGACCTATATTAGTGTCAAATCCATAGTTTCCGCGGTCGTTGAGATTAATGGTGACACTTCTATTAGCGATGACTTGCAAATTCGTGGGGGCGGGGAGTCAGCGGGAGATACCGAGACATGTAAAAATAGCCCAAAATCACCAATATTAGTGTCAAATCCATAGTTTTCGCAGTCGCTGAAATGAATGGTGATACTCCCACAGGCGTTGGCTTCCAATTACAGCCCCCATGCAAAGAATGGAAATGCTGAACTAGTTTATAATAAGAATAAAATGATAAGGAAAAATCTTTGTACCGCTATTCTACCGAATATTGCAATATAAAGTTGTGTTTTTCTGAAATAGCACTACGGCAAATTATTGTGTGCTTGAAATTTACGCTTAAAAGGAAAACTTTCAATGCACTGTTGCAAACTACGCTCGGGTGTTTCATTGATAACACATACCAGTAATACTTGTTTTTGATTTGAAATAAATGAATCCATTAGTTTAATGTCCCACAATTCATTTCGTAAGTTAAAAGAGACGGATGATAAAATATGGTGTTTTTCACGGGGTTTTTAGACTTTGTAGTATTTATTACCATTTTAACTTACAATTATAAGTAATACATCAAACGAAAGACCAGCTCAAACAGTTGTGTATGCACGCATGCGCATACACCGTTTCCTCTGTCTGCCGTTAGAAAGCGCTAGTAGCAAAGATGGCTACTAGTGAGCAGAAAGCTTTTTGTATTTTACATTTTGCAAAGACTGAATCTATAGTTACAGTGCAATCGTCTGTGTGGAGAACTTTAAGGAGACGCTTACAATTACGATCTTATCGTTTTCATTTGCAAGCTCGAAAATCTACCGACTGTGGTTTAAGTGCCAACTTTGCATGACGATGAAGATTTACTGAGATTGCGTCGTCTTCAGTGATGAATCGACATTTCACCTAAGTGGCGATGTGAACACTCATAATGTTCACATCTGGAGTTCAGCAAATTCCCGCGAGATGGTGCAGTTGCAATGAGACTTTCATAAATCTAATGTGTTTTATGCCATATCCCGGTGAAAAATTTATGGGACTTTCTCGCCTATCGACTCAAAGTGTGCCGTGTGACGAATGGTTTTCGACTTGAACACTTGTAGCAAAAACTGTTTGAGTTGTTCTTTCACTTGATGTATTATTTATAATTGTACGTTAAATGTAATAAATATTGCAGAAACTTAAACACCAATATTCATTTTGAAACATCGTGCAGAGTGAATAATTATGGAATGAGAGTGAATTATGGAGTGAATGATTATCGGAATGTGAATAAGAAAGCGAAGTGGATAACACTTGGACATGACGTTGTCTATCACAAACTCAAAACCCTGTGATCGAACCAAGGGCCTCTCCCACTTAAGATCAGCATTCTACCGTTGAACATCTCTGCCTTCTGAAGTTTTATACAAGGTGTTTCAAAACAGCACCGACATCGTTTGGGAGGTGATTCCTGACACCGAGATAAGACAAAAAGGTATAGACCCACTTGGGTGCACAAACGCTCCCTTTCCGAGTGATAGGCTGACAAAAACATGAAAAAAAAGAACTTTAAAGGTTCATAATACCAAACTATGTTTCAGAATCCTAAGGTACTCCCGCAACAATTTTTATTGGAGGAGTTTGGCTATGGGTATATAATCTGAAGTACTCATCAACTAACTCCATAAAAATCGTTGCTTAATTACTGCAGGATTCTGAAACTTGGATATTTAGATAGGGCACATGCTAGTTCCTAAGTGAAGACTTGACCCGACTACTGTAGCTATGTAAGTTTATTTTTTTTTCATATTTTCGGAAGTCTATAACTCCGAAAGGAAGTATTTTTGCACTCAGGTTGGCCTATACTTTTTGTCTTATCTTGGTGTCAGGAATCACCTCGCAAACGTTATAGGTGTTGTTTGGAAACACCCTGTATATCGACCCTTAGTTTAATATAGTCACTGTTTAAAAATTAACTGGCATTTTCACTCCTGTAAACCAATCCTTCCTTATTATTGAATAAACTCAAATATTATGGTTAAAAAAAAAGAGAGAGAAAAAATGTAAGAACCCAAAAGTTAAGCCTCTTGTGGGAAAGTTTTTGATATGTTATTAGCATAATTCTCCCATGTTTTGGCAGTTTGTGTTACAAAGGAGGCTTCTGTTTTCCCTTTCAACTTGTTTGAATATTCAAGCACCCCTACTGCCAACGCTCTTTTTGGAATTTTCGATCGATGTTACGGAAGTAAGTGAGTAGTGCTGGCTTATTGGAAAGTACTTTGTGGTTAGGTCTCGCAACAAGTTTGAAACCGGAGTTTTGCCAAACAAAGCCAACTTGTTTCGTGACGTCTCTTCGTATTGGCAACACAATTAAGAAGGGTGAAAAAAACTGAAGCTTAAGATTGGTAAATTGACAAGTTCTACATACCATTGAGAGAAGTACATGAATGCGTAACAATATGTAAATGAAATTTGAATTCTCTTGCTTATTCGTTATACAGGGCGTTACGAAAATTTGTCAAAATATTTTGGAAATATATTCCTCAAACAGAAATAATAAAAAAAAGTTCATATAGACCTGTGGTCGGAATTGCATCGTTTCGTAATTATAGAGTGCCGAAAAACGCTAAAAAACTGAAGTTTGAAGGTCCGTAGTTCCACTACTATAAAACCAATCGTAGTCGGGTCAAGATATCACATGAGAAACTAGTATGTGAACTATCCAAATATCCATCTTTCAGAACCTCTGGGACTTGCACAATCATTTTTAGAGAAGCTGTTTTGGAGCACTTGATCACTCTCCATCTATCTCTCTAAAAAAAATTGGTGTGCAAGTACTGAAACATTCTTAAACATGGTTATTTGGATAGTTGCAGTATCAGTTTCTCAGTGACGTCTTGACCCTACTACAATAGTTCCCAAAATAGTGGAGTTATGAACTTTTAAACTTCACTTGTTTCACGTTTTCGACACCCTATAACTCCAAAACATTTTTGTAACACTATGTATGTCTGATTTAAATCATATTGTCTTACGTTGATTTCTGTTGTATTTGGGCAACCCTGTGGAAAAGTGGCTATTCTTTTTCGATATAAATTGTTGTTATCTTCAGTAACGTGTTTATAAATACGGAAGTTAACATCATACGTTAGTCGAGTTCTTAAAACAACGCTGAAAACGCCTCTGCATAGGACACGTAGGGCCTTATGCAGAGTCATTTTGACGCGTGACTAGTACCATACTAAAGAGTTCGACTAACATATGTTTCCTGCAATAGTCAGGCCTTTAGTATGACACTAATCATACTTCGAAACGACTCTGCACAAGGCCCATAGTGTTTAATTGGGATGGATATACAAAAATGAAACATTTGCATTTGTAAGCTTTGTTTCTTTCTGTTGCAATATTGCTTTAACTCTTAATTTATCGGATATGGCTACACCTCTTCAGTTGTTGAACACAATATTTTTTTTTTCTGTTAATGATCTTGAACATAGTAAGACGCAATTAAAGAAATTTTGTGTCTGCGGAGCTAAAACTTGATGTTTCTCAAGACATGAAGTTAGCCGTCTTAGAACACACGAAAAGTTAAGTGTTGAAACAAGTTTTGTGACTTTCGTAAACAGATATGTTTTCTTTTTCTGTAAATTTAAAATGCTTGTGGAAGGATTCGAACACCTCCTTGTTTTTTATCTGTGGTTTTGAAAACCTACCAGGTATCGAACCCAAAGCAACGCCTGACAGCTTTGTGTCTACATAGGGACATCAAACTATTTTTTCAATACGGTAACAGTATTATTGTTAGTCAGTTCTAAACACATTCCAGTAGAGATAGTTGAATTTCCTGGACATAGTTGATATATTTGACATATTCAAAGTTCCAAAATGTTTGAAGTACTTGAGTTAATATTATAATTGATCTTATTCCAAATTTAAAACATAGTAAAACTCTTGGTATATTAGTGGATTGCAGAGCCAGTTAATAGAGGTTTGGCAAAAGTGTGTAATAAGTTCATTGGTTCACACAAACTTCGGATATGAAGTTTGGTAAGAGTGCAATATAACTTCTTTGGTTCGCACGAAGTTTGTGCATGAAATTTTGCAAAAGTGAATCGCAGTCTTATTGATTCACACAAATTTCGCATGTAAAGTTGATGAGAGAGAGTCACAACCTCATTTGTATACACGAAGTTCGTTCACGAGATTTTGCAAGAGTAAGTCGCGAACTCATTGGTTCACACAAATTGCGCACGTAAAGTTGATGAGAATTCGTCACAACCTCATTGGTACACACGAAGTTCGTTCACGAGATTTTGCAAGAGTGTTTCACGAACTAATTCGTTCATACAAATTTCGCACGTGAAGTTGATGACAGTTAGTCACATCATTGGTATACACGAAGTTCGTTCACGAGATTTTGCAAGAGTGAATCGCGAACTCATTGGTTCACACAAGTTTCGCACGTGAAGTTGATGAGAGTTAGTCACAACCTCATTGGTATACACGAAGTTCGTTCACGAGATTTTGCAAGAGTGAATCGCGAACTCATTGGTTCACACAAGTTTCGCACGTGAAGTTGATGAGAGTTAGTCACAACCTCATTGGTATACACGAAGTTCGTTCACGAGATTTTGCAAGAGTGAATCGCGAACTCATTGGTTCACACAAATTTCGCACGTGAAGTTGATGAGAGTTAGTCACAACCTCATTGGTATACACGAAGTTTGTTCACGAGATTTTGCAAGAGTGAATCGCGAACTCATTGGTTCACACAAACTTCGGACATGAGATTTGGTAAGAGCGTGTCACAGATACATCTCTTCACACGAACTTCGTACATGAGATCTGGTAAATGAGATAATATGTTATCCAAATGATACATAAGTACTGTCGTTTTTCCTGCTTAGATGTTACATCATGCCTCAGCAGGATGTTTGATATCTAAAGTCTTCCGTATATTATATACTTATACGTATATCACATACGTCAGCTATATGTTAGATACGTCTATCTGTATGAGAGATCTTGATCTCAAATATACAGTTCTTTCTTTCATATAGAAAGTACGTATAGATGGAACACTTGTACGGAATGTATTTTAAAACCTAAGTTTTCAGTTATACGTCTGGTGCAGGCTGTTACATGTAAAGTCCATAATCTACAGGTTTTATGCAGGTAACCTACGTTTTTACGTAGGCCATATATGTTTTTCTTCTCTGTGGGGTGGGAAGGTTTGGTCGGGAAAATGTAAAAGGTTTTCAAACCAGCCATTCTGAGTGAGATTTTTCTGCCTTTTTCCTCATTTCTGCCGGGATTGTACCTAATATACAGAAATGAAAATGAAATGAAATCCTTGAGTTTTACGTCCCATGATTATGTCGGCTAGGCTAAAGGAGACGGAGATGATGAGAAAAGAATGCAATGAATAAAGTTGGTGAAAACGGGAGAACCAGAGGGTGCCCACGAACACAATGTTTGTCCAGCACAAAGACCATTTGGTGCGAGCTGGGATCGAACTAGAGACAACCACGCACCAGATGTAAACGCTCTACCAATGAGCCACCGTACCTCGTGGCGTACACTCAACTAACTGTTGGCAAAACATCGATACTAAATGTAAATAATTTTCCTTACCCACAATTCCCTTTTAAAATAGTTCTCTTTTTCTGTCATTGGCGAATTCGAATTGTATTTACAGAAAACTAAAATTATTCCATTTGTTTCAATAATAATAATAATAATAATAATAATAATAACAATAATAATAATAATAATAATAATAATAATAATAAAACAAAAAATCAAGTAAATACAATTTTAATGAGAGAAGATTTGTTCAGTAATTAATTACCCTCTCAGTTAACATAATCCAATGGATTTTGCTCCTGTTTAGTTAACATACTTGAACGTTTCTTTTTCGTTTCAAATTTGTTATTTTTTCTTTTCTTTTTCTTGTTTTTTACAAAAAAAAATCATCCGTACATGTGATACTTCTGGCTCAGAAAGCAGTATGTAAATCACGAAACGGAGTTGAACAAATTACAATATTTTTCTTGCAATAGTTGAAAAAAGGAAAGAATAATAACAATTTTCCACTGGTTGGAAAACAGGAAAAAAAAAAAAAAGACGCAGAATGTTGGTTTCCTCGTAAATTCTCTAATTACAATTGCTAATTCATCATTACAACTGAAAGTTACAAGAGGAACACGGAAACGGGAAAGCCGTGTTTAATCCTCTGTTTATTTAAGTTCATTCTTTCGAGTTACCCCTGTGTTCATGACTCAATCATTTACGAGTAGGAGATCCAGCAACCGAACCTTTTAAGTGACTAAATTACTGCATTCCCTTAGCATTTTAACAGAGTATGCTTAAAATGTTTGAAAAATAGTGCAAACAGTTTATGGAGAAAATAGCAAAGTAATACTTGAAACCTCTTCTGAAAAAGAAATATTTAGCATTCTACAGTTTTCCATAAGGGATAAAAATTGGTTAGAGCAAACTCTAACTCTAACTAACTCTCTATGGCCTATGGAACTCGGAGGTTCAGTACTGCGTTCACAAAAGCTCTCCACAGACTTCTATCCTTAGCTAATTGTATCCAGTTTCTACTTTGTATTCCTATCTCTTCGAGATCCATCTTAATATTATCCTCCCATCTGTTCCTAGGTCTTCCTAATGGTCGTTTTCCTATGGGTCTTCCAGTCAAGACTTTGAAAGCGTTTCTACTTTCTTCCATTCTAGCTACATGACCTGCCCACCTAAGCCTCCCAGACTTGACGACCCTAACAATGTTGGGTAAACCGTATAACTATGTAGTTCCTCGTTATGAAGTTTCCGCCATTCCCCATTCTCGTTCCTCTTGGGTCCGAATATTCTTCTCAGGATCCTGTTCTCAAATACTTTCAGTCTATGTTCTTCCCTCAGAGTAAGCGACCATGTTTCGCAACCATACAGAACAACAGGCATGATTATCGTTTTATATATTTTAAGCTTCAAGTTCTTCGACAGGATTCGCGACGACAAGAGATTTTGAACCGAATAGTAACACGAATTCCCTGCTTTTAGTCGACATTTAATTTCTTCATGAATATGATTTTCGTCTGTTAATATTGATCCTAAATATTTGAAAGTATCTACTTTATCAAAAGTATGATTTAGTATTTTAACGCCTCCACAATTTGCCGTATTACGGTCCCGACGTACTTCCATGTATTTAGTTTACTCTGAATTTACTTCTAAACCCATGTCCCTGCAAGCGTTTAATAATATCTCAGCAAATATATTTTGAATTCCACGTAACAGATCCAAATGTTTAATTACTAGTGTCCCTATCATATCACGTAGGACAGTGGTTATCTACCTTTTCCACTGATATACTGCTATATTTAATATAGGGGTGCACGGTGTTTCAGTGGTAGAGCATTTACCTCTGTAACGTGTGGTCCCTGTTTCGATCATCGGCCAAGTTTGTAATGGACAACATGGTGTCCGTAAGCTTTCTCGAGATCTCCCATTTCCTCCCACTTTATTATTCCATCAATTTCTCACCATCATTCATTTTCCTTTATCATCGTCTCTCTTAGCCTAAAGGGCATAAGCGTGGGACGTCAAACTCAAAGATTCAATTTCATTTCATTTTTACATTTAATACTAGCATCAGTTGCTCGCTTCGCTGGGTTAAATTAAGAAACAAATAGTAATATGTTTCGTTAGTCAGTTACTTTTTACTGTTACGAAAGCGCTCTGTGATGTCGGTCATTTCTATATTTCTCTTCCCTCCTCCTCCCCATATTGTGCTCCTGAATTTAGATTTTAACATCATCTAAGGTGTCACTGTTCATCAAAGCGACCCCAAATCTATTTATTCAGCACTGATATCGGTCATTTTCAATGATTTTATGTGCATTTTCCTCCCCTCTTCTTCCCCTTGTTGCGAGGTGCGCATCGGAAGAGTCACTGTTCATCTCAGTGATGCCGAAAACCGTGCATTCGACACTGATAATGGTCATTTTCCATCATTATATATATTATTTTTCTCCCTCCCCCAAATTCCTGTGCTGAATGTCGATTTAACGGGAAAGGAAGTGGCACTCTTCAACTCTGTGACCCCCAAAAATATGAATTCGACACTAATATTTGTCATTTTAGATAATTTTTAAATATCTCCCCTCTCTTCCTCCAAGCTACGAGGCTGAATCTTGATTTAAACAACGCCTGAAATGTTAGTGTTCTTCTCAGCGACCTCAAAAGCTATAAATTAGACACCTATATCGGCCATTTTCGACCATTTTAAATGCCTCTTCCCCTTCCCCCAACTCCCCTAAGTTGCACCGTCAAAGCGATATAACAACCGAAATCTCAGGTTCGAACTTCATGTATGTTCACATTTTTCATCGAGTCAGTCGGGTGATTCAAGAGTGATGAAGTCACAAAAACAGTCATTTCCATCTTTATTTTTTTTACCTGTATCTCCCTCTTCCCCTCCCCTACATTGCACCGTCAAAGTAAAATGATAAAGACGTTCGAATCCCGAACCTCATCGATCTAGAAAATTTGATTGAGATCGTTTAGGTGGTTCAAGAGTTATTAAGTCAAAAACTAGTCAGTTTAATTTTTATTTATATTGATTTTTTTATTACTCCCTCTCCTCCAACCCTACGTTGCTCCGTCAAAGTGAAATGATAAAAGACATCCCAGGCTTTAACCTCATCCGTGTTGAAAATTTGATCCATATCGGTCAAGTGGATTAGGAGTCACAAACGTAGTCACTTTCAATTTTATAGACTAACGTGTGGCTAACTGGGGACTCCGCCCCAAGTCCGACAGTTTGCTCGGCCTACGGCCTCGCATCTCTTATGTATCAGCTTCGCATCAAGAGTGAATTTCGTGCATTTCCTCTTTAATTTCCTGAATTTGACCCAGCTGGGGGCTTCGACACCTGACCCCCAATATTTAGTGGGCCTACGCCTTCGCACGTCTTAAACCCACAATTCCACCAAATTTCAAGTTTATTTTTCTATTCAACTATCTAAAAGATAAGAGTATGTATCCCAAGAAAACAGCCATTTAAATAACATGAAAATTTCTTCATTCCCCTTTAGACAACTTAAAAACTTAAAAATATTCATTTTTTGGCTATTTTCCTGTGGATTAGAAACGGAAGGCTACAATCATGTGCAATTTCATCATTCTAATCCTGTCAGAAGTGCCTAAACATTTTGGAGTGTAGAAGATGCCCCATACAAATAACATGGAAATTTTTTTCAGATCCCCACAAAACCACTTTATAGTTGGGAGTTTTTAGTTTTAGTGATTTACTTAGGTAACACTAAAGAATACGTACAAGCATACCGAATTTCAAGTTTTTATTCCAATTGGAAGTACCTAAAATATGAGATTAATAGGTCCAAAACCAAAGCCCATTTAAACAAGATTGTAAATTTCTTCATCGCCCCTTTAGATCTCTAAAAGTTAAACATATTCACTTTTGACAATTTTTTCTGTCGGTTTGTCCCGAAAAGCTACAATCATGTCAAATTTAATCACTGCAGCTCTACAAGAAGTGCCGTATAATCTACAGGAAGCACAGGAAACGACATCTATTAGTCAGAAAGACAAGTGAAGGTGCAGTAAGCGACATTTGTTAGTGAAACTTTGTTATTAGGAATGAACGTGATGCACTGAGATGTTTGTTATTTTTAAATGCGATGCTGTATCATTGCAATTAACATTATTATATGCCAGTGTGTTTAACTAACATAACTGTTTAATTACTCTTCTTCTGTTTCAGGCTTCACCTTGGATAAAGAATCCCACACCATCGCAATTATTTGCCAAGACGTGATTGTTGTTCTGGCTTTCGAAAGCCGAGAACGCCTTATACAGTGGCAAGTGAGGATCGCCAATAACCTTGGAGAAGGTAGAGTAATTAACCATTTTACAAAGTATCAATACTCTCTCTGCAGTATCCAAAATCACTATCATTCATAAAGGGTGCCCCAAAAATGACGCAACTTTTGAAATACCCGTATTTCTGTTCTAGTAAGTTGGCAACACTGAACGTTACACGATTTTCATATGTTGTTTCTGTGGTTAGTTGTCACAGAACACCGTATAGCAAATGATCGTCATCTGTTTTCTGTTAAAGTAGGAATGGAGCCTTTGACGACGGAAGGTCATGTTGTGATAATGGAAACTTATTACAAGTGTGCAGAAGCTGGTCGCAAACTCCGCGGAACGTTTGCTTAACGTAATGCACCGAATAAGTCGACTGTGATGAGAGTGATTGCTACATTTGAGAAAACCGGTTTGGTTGGGGACATTAAGCCTGATAATATGTTTTCACTATGACAGCACGCTGTTCCGTGGCGAAGCGCTCCATTTCTACACGTACAGAAAACATATGACGATCGTGTGCTATTTGGCGCTCCGTGACTACTGGGTGAGGTTAAATTTACACTGAAGTTGCACCGCTTGATCGTGACGTAATGTCATGTGGTATTATCATATTTTCGTGTCAGCTATGAAGGGAAGGGCGTTTCTCTGTGAATAGTGATAGAGTTGGAACGAAACGAGCCTTGCGGTACTTCTAAACCCCTTCGCTCGCTCAGCTATGTTTCTTAACGTGAGTAAATCACTTTTTTATCAATAAAGTTGTGTGTGCAAAGTTAACTAATACCACTTGACATTAAACCACGATCGTGCGGTGCAACTTCAACGTAAATTTAACCTCAGCCGTGACTACTAACGACAAAACCAACAGATGAAAATCGTGTAACGTACAGTGCTGCCAACTTACTAGAACAAAAATGGCGGGCACTTCAAAAGTTGCGTTCTTTTTTGGATACCCTTTACAATGAATAGGAGAAATTGCTTCCAGTTAGCTAAGTTAAAACAGTGCGTACAATACCTTGTAATACTTTTGAAATAGTATAGTGTGTTATAAAATGAAGTACTATTTTTATTTCTATGTCCTACGATCATGCTCCGAGGCTGAGAGAGAGATAATGATGATAATGGATGAAATAGCGGAATGAAGAAAGTGGAATGAAACGGGAGAACGCCATGAAAGCCCATACACACATAGTGTTTGGGCACAAAACAGTTATTTGGTTAGATCTGGGATAGTACGTTATTAAACATGTAGCTTTAACAGGAGTGAAAAGGGTCCTACATTGATTTAAAAAAAATCTTTTATTTTGAGCATAGAATGTAACAAATGACTGACCAATATAAGCAAGATAAATTTGATTAAGGTGTGATGACTTCATTTCAGTTTTCTTTGAGATTCTTTTCTTGTTTTGTGAAATCCAGTAGTTAATGGTCCGTAACTTGGAAACCAATCTCAGCAGAAGAAAATCCTTGTCATAAGTACTGATCAAATGAAGGTCTACCAATATGATAACTTTGATTGAGATCAGTTTATCTGGTAATGTTAAAATATTTTTCTCACAGCAACCCAAATTTTGATTAGCCCCTAACTCAGGAATCAAAGAACAGTACAAAAACATATGGCGAGTTACGTGCACAAGGGAATCAAGTTCAAATTTAGTCAATTTTGACATGTTTTATTTTTAATATATCTATCTAAACCTCGTATCAGAACTTGAAAAGGTCGATGTCCAGATAATATGAATGACTATTATAATGAAAAAGAATAGTGTACACTTTCTCCATGTATTTAAACGTGTGAATGTTTGATTTTGCATCCCTTGCAGCAGTAAAGCTGTATGAGACGGGATCTACTATATTATTATTACTATTACTATTACTATTATTATTATTAATTATCATTATTATTATTATTATTAGGATCTCTGTCGGTCGGTACTATCTTAATATTCATTGGTTTCAAATCACCATCCTTTTTGTTTGCACTATACATTGATAGCACGTTCAGTGAAGTTTACATTTCATATGAAGGTGCATACTTACTGTGGATTGAAATAACGCATTGTATGTGTGTGTATTTTCAATATAAGTTCTCCATTACATTCAATCTTTAAGATGTGTATGGTTTTGTGATATTTTCAGTTCTCATATTAACTGTAAATTTATGTATAAGCTTTTGTTTATTATTCATTGTAGATCAACAGTTCACAGTGAAAATTAATGCTGTACCTCCAAGATCGAAGATCCCTACAGGGCCAGCAAAAATCCATGTAAAAGATCAGAATTTGTGTATAACGTCTGGTGTCCCTCCAAGATTATTAGCATTTTGGGAACTAGCTAACATCAGGTATTTATATATGAGTGTGTTTTTGTGAGTAATTTGAACCAAAATGTTAATGCAAATACATCGTTATTGAGGTCACTACTACGAAAACGTTAAACCAATCTAAGTTTAAAGATGAACTTGGATGGATTGTTTAATATGATTTGATTTTGGATTTCAGCAGTGAGATTAGGGAAGACGTGTTGAACGTATTCTACTGCTTTACCGATGTTTAATGAATATTTATTTTAAAGGTGTTATTTTCTGTGCTGTGACTTAAACAGTTCCTAATCAAGGTCCCTAAATAAATTACTGAAGATACAGCTGACAAATGAGCTCCCTCGTTTCTATATGCTTAACGAACGGGCCTTGGATGCGAGAGATCCGGATTTGATTTCTGGCGGTAGATCGTGTGGTTCAAAAACCCCATTTTAAGCTTAAGAGTTGCATCGCATATAACCTAGATGCTTAAATAGACATAAACTTTACTCCAATCATCAAAGTTACTAACAGTTGTAGATCCTGATTTTGAAAACTACCAGTTACGTAGTGGGTGCTGACTTCGAATCTAAGGTCCGTTTTCCAATACCTCTTTTTGTTCTTTAGATATAGTAAAATACTTCAAAAGGTACTCTTGGTACAGACTTTGAATCAAAAGTCCGTTTTTTGGTACCTCTGTTTGTTAAAGGAATAATTAACACTTCTGACCAGAGTATATACACTTACATGTTAAAACTAAAATACAGTATAGCGGTTTCTGCAACTTAACGTTATCTTCTTCAGACACTAACTGAAAGATAGATTTTCAGAGCACAGAAATATACTAAAATGAAATTACTAAGGTTCCTTGTTTGGATGGAAAGCCACCTGAGTCTTTCTTTATCGGGCTTCATCTATCGGCCACCTGCCCTAGTTTAATTACCCTTTCACCTATGTTTATCTCTTTCAAACACCTGTAATCCACCTGTGGTTTATAATTGACCAATTGCCTCAAGAACGTTCTCTTAATCATCTCTTGATGTCTATTAGATATAATTTAAAAGTAACAAAACTATACTAAATACAACTAATTATAAATATAACAATATAAAAATACTCATAGAAATAACAACAAACGTAACACTAATAAAACTATATACGTGTATAACAACTAGTTTTTGGCTAGCTAGGGGCTCCGCCTCCAGACTCCCGCGTTTGCTCAGCCTACGGCCTCTCATCTCTTAGGTATCAACCTTTGCATCAAGAGGGAATTTTGTACAATTTCTCTATAATTACATTTCCTGCATTTGGCCCAGCTGGAGGCTTCGCCCCCTGACCCACACTTTTATACGGCCTACGGTCTCGCACCTCCTAAATCTACAATTCTACCAAATTTCAAGTTTTCTTTTTTCTTATTTCAACTTCTAAAAGATAAGATTTTGTATTCCAAGAAAACGCCCATTTAAATAATGTGGGAATTTCTTCATCCCCATTTAGACTCCTTAGAAACTAAAAATTTTCACTTTTGGAAATTTTTCTGCAGGTTAGTCCCGGAAGGCTATAATCATGCGAAATTTCATCATTCTAATCCTGCCGGAAGTGCGTTAACATTTTGGGACGTAGAAGATGTTCCATATAAATAACTTGGGAAAGATTTTTCAGTTCCCATAAGATCAATCTACAGTTGGAAATTTTTATTTTTAGCAATTTTCTTAGTTAACGCTAACAAAAACGTACAAGCATACCAAATTGCAAGTGTTTATTCCAATTTTAAGTACCTAAAACATGAGATTATAGGTAAAAAAAGCGTAGGGAAATTCTTCGTCCCTCTTTAGACCCCCTGAAAATTAAAAATATTCACCTTTGGCAATTTTCCTGTGGGTTAGTTCCGGAAAACTACAATCATGCCAAATTTAATCATTGTAGCTACGACTATGTTAGCCCGTCACGTATGAGGGATGGTGTCCCTCTCCGGTAATACACGCGGGGAATTGAGAAGAAAGAAAGGAGGGAATGAGGAAAACGTCCTGGGACTAAGGTACCAGTCCTGCATTTGCCTGCTGCGAATAAGAAAAACCCAAGAGGACCTCTTTCAGTGTAGCTAGCCTGAAAAGCTTTCATAGTTTCTCAACCGAGAACCCCCAAAAGGAATCCAACCTGGGACTGCTCGCACCAGGGTGTAAAGTGATTAAGACACAGCAGAAGATCGTAAAGAAAATGCCTCGGTTGGAAATTACTTCAAACATAATGGGGTAGAGGGCTCGTCTCTGGCGCAAGTGGTCCCAGGTTGCATTCTAGGCCATGTGAATTGGTGGTGCGTTTTGCACGGGTTTCAACTAGTTGCTCTTCTTTCCACACTATCATTTTACCAGGTTTTTCATAATCATCCATTTTCATTACTCAACCCGCCTTTAGCCTATAGTGCATAGACGTTGTTTATAAACTTTTAAAGTAATCATCTTCATTTGCAGTTCTGTCTTCAAATATTTTAGTTCATTTGAAAAAGTTGATGGGTTTGAAATCATACCAAGGGGAGAAATAAAACTTGAAGGATATAAAAAGGTTATCTTGAAAAATCATAACAACTCTCTGGTATTTGCGTTTATGAGTCTGAATTAGTGCTGCAAATGATATTGACATGTTCTCGATAGTGGATATTGGTCCTTCATTCTGTTTCTTGTCAGGCTCAAACTTTAATATATCTTGAAAGTATTCGAGTTGGTTGCATGTGATGTGTTAGATAACTTTACCCGACACGTTCAGCTTTATAGAAAATCACCATGGTAATGTAACCACTGTTTCTCGTCAGCCTCACTGTGAGTTCTTGGAAAGTTAATGTTGAATTAAATAGAAGGATAAAATGACAAACGCACTACCTTTTGGAAAACCACAACTTCAATGGTCTACAATCTAAACAGAAAATAAAGTAAACGAAAAAAACTTCATATTTAAATATTTAAAATATTGGAAAAGAAAGGATAGCGTTACGTTATGATAAACAATAACTTCAAAATGGTTGCTTTCAAGATGTTCGCCTCAATATTACCATTAGCTAGGTTATAATCAACAATACAGATCCACAGCATTTGGTTTCAATGTCTTTGTCAGCTTTCAGATTACATATACATACTGTGCATATACGATGTAAGAAAAGAACTATCCCAAAATAAAAGTGTATAGTGCCCACAACCCTACAGAACATTCGATGATTCAAATAGAATTTTCCACGACATTACATGTAATTTAGAGTAGCATGTGAAACACGTACGATCACTATTTACCAGGTGACAGAGGTGCATGACGAAGTTGATAACCACATAATCAAGCAAATCAAAAGTCGACAGTATTGTGCTTCAATGGATTTTTGACTGGATTGTGGTACTGGACGCAAAACTCCAAACCAATCTACCAAGACGTAATTTTTTTTTTGAAATTTCCTATATGGTAGACTTCTGGAGAATGAGATTAATAAACAAATAAATAAATAGGTGTAAATTTTACTCGTAACAATGTAGTATATTTTTCTCTTGAAAATTAAGTTTAAAGGCTATTTTGTCACTATTGAACTCAGACACTAACAAATAATTTTTATAAATTATGCAAATATATTTATGCATGGGAGCGCGTTCGTGCCTCATGCGGCGATGCGTTGAAGCATTCGGGCAGAAGGTAGACGTTTTCAGCATTTACTCTAAGGCACTATGTCTGCGTTGAATTCTATGAAATTGCAAATAAACATGTGCATCGACTTCTTGGTTCTGACGTTGCAGAACATTTTGCGTTGGTAGTTGTAGCTCCCGCATGAAGCGTTTTTCTTCCGATTTTGGGTTTTGACAAACAAGTGTGGTTGGGCTTTTCCATTTGTAGTATTGTTGCACTTTAATATCAAGGAAATTAAATGTACCAAAATTTTGTTCATGATATTTTAGATTTATTTTGCTGATTCTTTTACCACCCAGCGCGCAGTGGGCACACTAGAGCTTGTTGGAAACTTTGTTTTATCCTCCTGACGCCCAGAGGAAATCTAGTACATGAAGCAGGAGGAATATTGACTACTGTCCAATTACACAACATAAGGCGCTTCTGCTATTGTTTGTCTGCCGAAGCAAAATTTGAAGTGTAGAAATTACCCTACAAAATGTTTCAACTCAGCAAAGCTCGAGATATCCGCAGAAACGAACGGGCAAATGTCGTTATATTTTGTAGAACCGGCTCTACGCGGGGTGTCAGGAGGTTATAATCTTTCAGCTAATATATCACTTATGGCTCTCTGTTTATAAGTAGAGAAACAGGGGCGTCCATAATGTGACTACTTTACACCGTCAGGCGGCTCAACGGCTAATACTTTTCCCGACATATGATCATATGAAATTTTTACTTGTCTACCCATAAGAAATCCACCTCTGAAATTTTGTCTTGTTGTTACACCCTGTATATATATATACTTTTAAGGAGTTTGATAATTCGATTTTTACTTCTTTTTTATGAGAAAATATTCTATACTACGTTCAGCTAGATTAACTTAAAATATTTTTAAACGTTTTAAGAATTTTCTAATAAAGCTGAATGAGACAATGTTTCTGTAGAAGTCTCCTGCGGACTATACCAATATTTTATTTTCTATATGTATTCTACATTTTAATTAACACTAATATATCATTTATTAAGTCTTTCAGTTGATCGTTTTACATTCAGATAAAATAAATATCCTGCAATTTTCAAAACGATTGAGCTGTTATTATGTTATCTTATTTACAGACGTTACGGAGTTGTCGATGGTCGTTTTTGCTTCCAAGTAGGATCACGTTGCGGAAAGGACGAAGGATTGTACGTGATTGTGACAGATCAAGGAGAGGAAATCTCGGAAAGTTTCCATCTGGCGTCGCACGGAAAACTCGCTTCCAAAAGAAGAACTGGAGCAAGAGATAAGGCTGGTAAGTACCCACCCACGAACGTGGAATATCTACTTCCTTTTAGCATATTCTTTCTGATTTGTATTGGTTTTCAAATTTCTCATTTACTAAATGTCTTCTCTCTTCGTATCTACGAAACTTTTATCAGAACGCGTGTCTTGACTGTTCTAGATTTACATTAGTATATTTACTCAGTTTAACATTAACACATTTTAAACAGTGGAAACAATACAAAGAGAGATAGTTTGTCTTAATGTACTGTCATTTTTCAAATTATTAAACCTTAATATATTAGTTTACATTACTTAGGACTTTTCGTCTCTTATATAGTGCAAGAAACCCATTTCACAGATATACGGCAGTAGTCCTGAAAGTTCCGTACTTAACAAAGGACGTAAAAAAAATAGAAATACTATCATTGTTTCTCATCATAGTCTTATGTTAGCTGCATATACTTTTCACAGCGATGTTTAATAACGTTGATACCCTACGTATAGTGCCGCTTGCCATCAAACCATTTTTTTTCAAGTTTGAAAATATAAAATAAACCAAGGGATCTAAATCTGAGGAATAGGATGCGTGAGGAAAAAAATAACACATTGATATTGGCTATCGCGTTAACGCATGTATGAACTGTTGCATTGTCTTCATGACACAACACTCTCTTTTTCGCCAAATGCAGCCGTTTCTTTCTTGATTTTATCACCAAAACGCTGCAATAAGTTTGCATAATACTTCCCGTTGATTGTTTTTATCTTTTATGAAGATACTAAATGAAAATTGTCCCACATACATCCCAAAAACTGACTTCATGGTCTTGCAAGTAGGTGGAACTTTCTTTGCTTTCTTTGAAACAAAATCTCCCTTTTCATTGCATTGTTTTGGCTGTTCCTCCGTCTCAGCTGTGAAGTGAAAATTCATGGTTATGAATCGATTATCAAACCTGGCTTTATTGCTGTAAAACATGGCCAAACATTCGATACAAACATCCTCACGACGCTGTTTTTGTTCCATTTTCTCATGTTCAAATTTTCAGTCAATGCGCGATGTACAGCACTTTCTGAAATGCTTGCCATGTCTGTTAGTTCTCACACTTTCAGTCAATGGTCATTCAATACTATTTTGTTAATTTTCTTTACCATATTTGGCGTGGCCACCTCATTTAGTCGACCACCGTGATGTTCATTTTTGCAGCTCGAACGGCTCGAACCTAACCTAATATTTTACTGTTTTAAACGAAGGAGCAGTCTACCCCAGAGTAGAATCTAGCTCGCCTTTGATATTGGTTTTACTGATATATTTTGTATGAAAGTATAGTACCATATAATGGTGACCAATTTTTTTAATGTTTAAAAATTCACTGACAATTATTCACTATTAATGGCTGCGAAACAAGTACTAAACAACGTGGCCTCTTCAAACTTCAAACTTGAGCTTTAGAAGGTTAGTGCTCTCGACCATAATAATGCTTTTCAGACAACAACCGCCATATATACGTGAGGTAGGGCACTTCTGGCACTACCCACATATCTACATATATTCAAAAATAATTAGACAATTAATATTAAATTAAAACGAAAACAAAAAAATATAAATTACAACACTTACTAGGACGACCAAACAATAATTATTTCTGGATCATACTTATGATCATACAAAAATATGTTGCAACATAAAATTTTGCAAAATATACTTCTTTATGTATAAATATAAACTACAGTAAAGAATACAGAAAATTAAGTTTGGCCACTGGACACAATATCTTCACATTTGGATTTTAAAACGTTTTTCAAACCAACATTTAAGAGTACTTAATATTAGTATGGAGGTTTGAACGGTGAAAATATATGGGATCATACAAAATATCCGCTTAAATCTTATTGCTATATTATAAAGATAACCAAGAAAGTTCTGTCGCCTTTTCGGGAGATCTGTGTTCAATATGCCCTCACACCGTGAGTTGAATGCGAATAGAGATAAGGCGAAAGTCAGTTGTTGATGTGGGTATATCCAACTACTACCTGATTCTTTCAGTTCAGTTACACCGTGAACTTGCGTAAGGACAGATTCAACCGCTGCAGCGGGGTGGAAGACATACCAGGCCTTTGGTGAGGGTGTCGTGAATATATGTACAGTGCAGCGGTGGTTTAACAAGTTTAAGGACGGTGACGAAACAATTGGAGACTCGCCACATGCCGGAAGACCAACACATGTACAAAGTAAAGATCTTCAGGCAGTAATTTAGGCGAACAGTGGCCAGACATGTGAGGAACTGGGACTACAATTCAGGGTGCGTGGAGATACCATTCGACAGCATCTCCATAAACTTGGGAAGCACTACAAGTTGGGTCGATGGAACCCACATGATTTGACTCTGGCTCAGAAGGCAACTTGTGTTTCTTTGTTCCCTCGTCTGAGGAAGGAGCCATTTCTGGGCAAGGTGTTGCCATATGATGAGAAGTGGGTCCTGTACGAAGCTTCACGGCGCCGTTATCATTTTTTAGCATCCACAATCCTTTTGAACCTTTTCCCAAACAGCCGGAACCAGCACTGCACCAGAAGAAGGTCCTCTTGTATGTGTAGTGGACTGCTCGCGCATCGGCATAGTGCATCGTGAACTGCTATTAGCTGGTCAGAGCATCAATGCAACTGTGTACTGTCAACAGTTGAACAATGTTGAAGAAAAACTCAAAATCTTGATCCAGCACTTCTGAATCGCAAATGGGTCCTCCTGTTACAGTACAACGCTAAGCCCCATGCAGCTACGATGACCAGAAACACTATTCTAGGCCTTGGATGGGAAACACTATTGCATCTGCCATACTCGCCGGATATTGTATCATCCGATAGGTGCAAAATGCACTTGATACGTTCTTCGCTTCACGGCCCACCAAGTTTTACCGCGATAGAATCCATGATCTTCCATAACGCTGGTAGAAGGTCGTCGATGCTGCTGGGGACAATTTTTGATCCTCCAGGTACGTCTTACATGACATAGTGATGTTCGAAGGTGGTGGGTAAAAGAGCTACAGAACTTTCTTAGTTACCTTTGGTTACCTTTATACCTAGGTAGTATAAGTCTATTAAAATATATGGACTCCTCCAACTCAGGGAGTGGCAATTGTCCCACCTGTTCTCTCCAAGTATCACCACCGGATGTAAGTTAAATAAATTGCAACTTTGTTCTATCTGATGTTATCAACAAAGTTCAACAAATATTCAATCCATTGTATAATCTTATTAGGAAATTGATGTTTAACTTTGAAGACAGTTTCACAAGATAAGTGTGAATTTAGGAATATACAGAAAAATATCAACAAGAATTTATTTCAAGCTGTAGTAGTCAGGTTTTGGGTATTGCATTCAATATTCAGAAGATTTACTACAAATTTTCAAATATTACTTTTACGTAACTTTGTTCAAATGCTGACATACAAATTAACGCTAATGTATTTGAACGCGTTGTATGTTATGAAATACACAGCAACAAAGGATGTGCTAAAACAACTCAATTTTAACTTAGGTCAGTTGTCCCATTATGACTACTACATCCGCGTGTTATTTCAACACCAAAGTGTTGTGGTTAACATAGACCAAGTATTACCGATTTCACACAGGAATGGTTAACACAGGACTAGTGTTACCGATTGGACACAGAGACGTTATTGAGCGCTATGGAATAACACCAAGGCTGTGTTACAGAACTACGTGAATGAACGAAGGAACGCGGAAATAGGAACAACTCCACGGTTATCTTTCTTTACATCATGTGTTTTAGTTACACTTCAGATAGCATGGTGAACGCAAGCTATAAGGTAATACTAATATTAAAAAAACTGTACCATTCGTCAGTGGTCAGCAAAACATTTCGTTTGCTAAGAACAATAGATTAGAAAAGGTATCAAAGTCATCTCAAAATCCTGTGTATTATCTAGACATACCTATACTATAATTTTAAGATTGAACATTGCCTTGTTGATCATTTATATTCGTTTTCTCTTTTCTTTCTTTTTTGAATGATCAAGGTCTTACGCAGTATCTGACATTTACACCAAATAACAAAGAATGTGTTATATTTTCTGCAGTTTTCCACGAAAATAGTTTTGTGAGCATGCGAATGTTCTAAAAGAAAGTTACATGAGTAAGAGTGTTCCCATCTACTGTTCTTATGATCACTATGTTTCTATTTGTCTCCGAATATATATCGTTCCTCATGAGTACTTATAAATCATTTATAGCACGCTTTATACGTATTATCACTCAGACCAGTCGTAATCTGTTTAGTATGAAACAAAAGCTTTTTTTTTTGTAAAAGTTGTTTGGCAACTATATATAGACAACAACAATAGCGTGTTACTAAAATTGCTCCTCATAGTGTGCGTTAGTTGATTTAACGATTTTAATACAGTACTCTAAGGCATGATTGAGTTGAAGTAGCACCAAACTGTATCAGAATTTAACACAACAGGAGTAACACAGAGCCATTGTGTTAAATTGACGCACTCATTTGTTACTGTGTAGTTGATAAATACATGGAATCATTTAGCACTAGATACATGAAGAAACTTTAAAAAAGTGAGATTTTGTTATTTTCTCGTATATGATCGTTAAATTTTCTTATTAAAAACTTCTGTGCAATTTTTGATTCTTATTCTTTTTTTACAGCAACTGAAAGTCCTAGAAAACGCATTTCAAGACTAGATACGAGAACATCTGATTTGGTCACCACAGAAGCACTTATTCAGCCAAATCCAAGTGAAAGAAGTACATTTTTGTGTGAAGGTAACGCAGAAAATCTACCTAGGGAAGAGCCACATGTTGGACAACTATGCCGCTGTGAAAAATCAACGTTTTGGTCTTCTCTGGACTCAGGCAACGTAGGCTTACAAAGTTGTAAAGCAGTTTCAGCAACTGTTGCAGAACTAGGTGATTGTCCATGCACGGAACATCGTTCAAGCACTTCGAATACACTACATCTGGATAGAAGAATTTTCGTGGGAAAGTGTACAAGTTGTGTATGTATGCTTAGCGGAGCGAGGCCTTTAATACAATCTGAGGAATCGGGAGTCGTAAATGCAGACTGGACAGTGAGGTGTGTTGAAAAACAACCTCAATGTTTTCATCAGCAAATCGCTTATCAGATCAGCAACACACAAAATAACTCTCAAGGTAGTAATAGCAGAGTAAATACGTCAGAATGCTGCGTGTCCCGATCATACCCTACATCAAACTGTAACACATCACCTTGTGTAGTTATGCCAAGTGCTCATAGTGACTGCCCGAATACTCCAAACATCAGTCGTGCAACAAATATGAGTAACTTACATTCAGAGTGCCACGTGCTTTTGCACCATGGTCAGGTAACGCAAGATATTCATAGGGGTTTATCCTCTTGTACATTATCTCATTCTCACACATGCAAATGTACCAATATTGTGCTCAGACCACCAAAATCATGCTGCATGGGTTCACCAAAATTAGGGTCTTCTCCTGCTTCATCCAAAAAGTTGGATATGACAGATTCTCATGTGAAACTAGGTATAAAAATTCCTCCATGTCTTCCACAAACTGCTCATTGTTCGTGCCACCAAGTATCACAGACGGACAATCAACATTCAGGGGTTTGTGATTTGAATTTAGCTGATAACAGTACTGAGCCAAGAACTTCTCTCGCTCAACCATGTGTTCAAGTAAGTTTCACGTTCATATTAATGTTTAAGTGCTAAACTTAAAACTAAAAAACAATCTAATTTTTATAAATGGTAGCATTTGAGTTGAATGGTATAAGAGGAATATCATGTATCTACGTTTTGCATTTGATGCCAAGAAATTAATTTCGGAGTAGAAGAATCTAGTTGCAAGCTAATGATTTTAATGCCTTTCTGTCTTTATTTATTACATTATTAAGACCATAAAGGAGATACATCTATGATAATTATTAGATATGCATCACATACAAGATATTTTAGAGATCAAGCATTCTTCTTGTAGTAGAATTTCATTGGTAAATACTTCGAAATTTAGCATTATGAATTCACTTGCAGCGCCTACCTTTCGATTATACATGGATTATTTCGTTAAGTTTCATAATCGTTTCTTAAAGGTGATAATTGTTGCTCGGAATCTTCACCGAAAGTGGACATCCCCGCAGGTACATATGATAACATCTTGTGATGACGTTCCTGTGTTATCGATCAAATAATTGTTAAGTGGAACGTGGTTACTTGCGATGTGTTGTTTGATCCGTGCCAGATTGTGAAATAGATTATGGAAAGGGACAGTGAATCTGTGTTAAAATTTACTTGTGCTTCTAAAAATCGCTGAAGAAACGTACGAAATCTTGAAAATATATTTTGTAATGCAGCAACGAGTCGTGCAATGATCCTTCTATAGTTGGCATAATTTGAATCTCTAAGAATTTCTTTGAGGATGATCCCAATCTTGGTTCCACGTCTGTGAGTCACAACGAGGAGACAGCTACCCAGGTTAGTGCAGTTGAGAGTTCCTATCATCGACTGACTGTACAAGAAATTGTGGGCGGACGTGGAATAGAGGTTTAAAGATTTCTGTTGTTTTATGTTTTTCACGAAGTCCTATGGAAGCCAAATTGATGCTGAGGATTCTTACCGAAGACCAAAAGAATACTCGTATCACCATTAGCAGAGAACTAGAGAAAATTACATTCAGCAATCCGATATTCCTGGCTAGATTCATCCCAAAGAATAAACAAAAGGTTTACGGGAACTGTACCGACACCAAAGTGAAATCCTTCTAATGGATGTTACCTATATCCACGAGACTGCAAAATTCAAACAAGTCCAATCTCGTGGGAAAGTGTTTTGATTGTGACTTTTACCGTGACACTTGTAAAATATCAATGCTGCATGTCACACTTTAGAAATGACGTGTCACTTCTGGCTCATCATACACCATATCCTTCCCTAGTAGATAAGACAACTTGCAAACCGCTTGCTACAAGCTTGAAATGCAAGTCAGCCAAACTTGCATTCAGCTTGATTGGAAAACGTGCAAGCATGTCGCAAACTGGATTCCAGTAACGAAGTTACATTCAACGTCTCCTTAAGCTTGACGCAGCGTTTATAAGTGAAGTCAATAGCTAATGAACATCCAGTGATGCTATGATGCTCTACGAAGGGTCTAAAGCATCGCTTACAAGTAAAACAAAAGGTAGATTGTATGGAAGTATGTGTTTCAAGTGCGAGCGTAGAAAGCCAAAAGCCAAGCACGCACCAACTGGCTGAAAGCATTCTTGCTACAAGGGTTACGTGCCGGATCTCGATCGGTATGACTTCTTTTACTCCATATTAAAGTTCTTCTTAAAAGAGAAACTATCTGACAGCATTCAAGACATCCAGGATAACATGAGGAGGAAATTATGGTAAATGTCGGGACAGATTTCCAGGATTGCTTTCAACAATTGAAATCGCATTGTACCCAGTGTGTAGATGCGAGATGGAAACAGTTCAAAGGCGAAAAGTATAAATTGGTACTAAGTCCCTAAGATTGGTAAAGCTTCAGTCCAGGAATAAATAAAGAGTCTTTGTATATATATACCTAATTTTTAAGATTTAGAGACAAATTATTTGCGCGTTTTGTAAATAACGGTAGTAAGATGATAATGATCATAGATCTAGTTTTTTTTTCAGTTACAATTGCATAAAAAATAATTCAAGGATGAATCTTACTTTTAAAATACGTTATTTCGTAACATGATATAGGCATTTATTTACTTGTCATTTACTAAAATAACAAGATGTTCTCTTTGATGATGAGTAATATGTACGAATACTAAAAATAACAGTTTCTAAATGATTATTTGCATTTATCAAAATGTTCACCTCTAATTAGGTTATAAAATATGCACTTCTTGGGCAATGTTATCAAATGAGGTTTCAGTAAAAAGTATTAAAACATAAAATATAATGCTAACATAAAGCTTCACAATTTGTATTAATACAACATTTTGTACATTTTAGGGTCACAAAACAGAGCAGAAGAATGAAAGTGGATCTCCACATTCTACAGAGCACTATGACACTCCGAAAAAGCTTAGAAGATGTGTTACAACAACACCAAATACTAGTACTGTGGAGAAAGAAAACCTTCCTAAATTTGCTAATTATGACATACCGCCAGCTGCCAAAACGTTAAAGAAACCTTGTGGCTGTGTAATAAAGTATGCTAAAGCAGTTGCTCCTATTCCCGTGGAAATGAAACTCACAGAGGATGCTGTCAGTTCTCAGCACCCTTGTCCTAAAGTGATGTTTTGGGAAAATTGGATTCCCTGCAGACGAGGAAATGGAGTAGAAAACACAGAGTTGTCCGTTAAAGATATTAAACTAAATGAGGGAGTGGAGGCGCCTGAAGTAAAAGCAACTGACGAATTACCTGCTCTCAAAATTGATGATAAATTTGTCACATACAGAAGACTAAAACCCATTGAAACACCGTTTACCGTATGTTCACATGATCCTGAAAATACAGAATCAAAACTAACGAAAATTGATTTGCAAAAGCCTCACATAAGTGGTAGAGATGAGACTGATTTAGGATTGTATGTGAATCCTGATGGAAATACAGTAGATGAAAAGCATTCATTTGAGGAAAACACACAAAAACACGGCATACTTGCACATTATGCAAATGTTGATTTTGCGGAATCATTAGAATATTATGAAAATGCCAAATCAGTACTTCAGATACCAGATACTGGCAGACAAGAATCTCACAATCAGTATAAAACAGAAGAACATCCTGTATCGGTGCAAAGGGACAGAGGATTGGAAACAATATCTATGGGACTCGATCATGAAATCAAAGTATGCAAAAAATGTGGACACGCTTCGCACTGCTCAAGCCAAGTGCAGATGAAACACCCTTACTCGGAGTTACAGCCACCTAGAAATGAAAGCAATCATATTTCCTTAAAACCGGAAACGTGCAAAGGAGCTAAGAGAAGAACTATAGATCCTGGGAAATACTCAGAATATGTAGTAATGTCTCCTCCTACGAATAAGGATGATGGAAAAAATAACCCTTGTCGATCACCAATGAAAGCAATTGCTCAAAATTCTAGTACACTTGATGAGGCAACTTGTTCCGAAAGAGTATCAAAAACAAATATAAAGAACCAAACATCTGAATCACATCATATAGGCTCTCCTGGTGTATTCGTTCCACCTTCGGCTGATAATTTCTTCGAACGTAGTCACCTCAGTGAGGAAGAGCATAAGTTAACTATTGGAAGACGGTTTACATCAACACCCTGTTCACCATGCCTTGATGATTTCGACCTTGTTACTAGTCATCCTTTGGGAAGCATCCAAATAAATACCCCTGATTCTTTAGTACGTATTCAAGATTCTACTTTAACAAGTAAGCTTCCAAGAAATGGCGTTCGTTCTCCAAAATCCAACAATCAGTGTGAATCAAAAGATGCAGAATCCAAAAAGAACAGGTTGCTCAGAACTTCAGCGTGGAAGTCCTTTGGTGAAGAACTAACTAAAACTTCCGAAAGTAGTAAACCATTGAGTATTCCTCCTAGGTCTGGAAATAGGGATTCTGCAAGCTCAAATGACTCTGGTGTTTGTCCAGATTTGTCCAAATTTAGAGATGACTTTGCTGAGTTGGGACAAAAGCCAGCTTTGGAATGTTTTCATTCATCTCTGCCTAGAAAATCAAAATCTTCAGAGCCCATTCGTGAAATAATTTGTCTTAGAGAACTAAAACCTAAATCTAGTGAAACTAAATCAAATTCTGCCGAAGCAGAAGTGCCTGTGTTTGCAAAGGAAGATACCAACAAAGGTAAGGAAGCATAATTAATAGTTTACTTGTAATTGCCAGCAAAGTAGTTGCTTAACTATAAGACTTCTACCTTTAATTTTGGAACTATACAAATATTTAGTTTTTATTTCTGTAACTTAATTTTTTTAGTAAGGTTGCACTCTTCTCGAATTGGCACACTTATTCCAATGATCATCAATAAGCTAGAAAAACAAAGATAACTTTTACTGAGTATTAGTGAGTTCCAAACTAAGGACGCTTTCTTGGTAAACATAATAGTGCAGGATCTGTGGGATATAATTGTTATGTTTCGTTGTCATTCGGAGTTGAATCTAAGATGGAATGTGTCGAAAATGAAAGACCAAGTTGGTGACAAAAGTAGCGGGGTAAGTCGGCTGCACATGAAAGTGTCTTAAGTTAAAAAAATAATCAATTCTGAAATTGACAATTTCATATTCAGTTTTTTTTAATAATACAAAGGGCTGTTGAAAAGTTGGAAGCTCAACCCAGAAGTGCAAGTGGAATGATAACAATACTGCATCCAAAGTTCAATACACTTCCTAAAAGGGTGCTCCAATTTTTGTAGTCCAGTTTAAAATCTCTGAAGACTGTCCTCTCACCACTGTTCCGTAGTACTATTTACCTGTTTATCAGATCCAAAATGGCGTACTTCCAAGCATTCTTTAGTTAGATGACTAAGTAGTGGTCTGACGAAGTTATATATCCTGGAATAAGAAAGATTATCTAGACATTGAAATCCTAGATCACCCAATGACAATTGTGTTTCCAGTTCTCGATAGACAGATGAATTATCCTGAACAAACATAATTGTTTCTTTTTTTAAATTTCAGCTTCGTTGCATTTTGAATTTGTCTTTCAGTTTTGTGAGTAATGCAGAGTAATACTCTTCATTAAATGTCTGACCTTTGAACAAGTAGTCTACGAGTCCCTACCCTTAACCCAGAAGAATGTTGCAAACACTTTCCCAGCCGTCTTATATCTCTTGAACTTCTTGGGACGAAGGGAACCGAGTGTCGCTACTCCATTGGCTGTTGCTTCGTTTCAGGACCGTAGTGGTACAACATGTTTTGTTCACGGTTATTATTAGTGACAGAAATTGACCGGTAATTGTGGTCAAAATGGAAAATTACTTCCCTTGATGCCCTCACTCTTCCACGCTTTTGATCCGCTGGCAGAGTTTTGGAAACCCATTTTCCAAGAGCTTGCGCATGCACAATTCATGATGAATTATGCTACTCACGCGTTTTCGAAAAGTAACACAATCTCTGCGATACATTGTGCTGAGATTCTGCGATTTTCAAGAATAACATCAATGCATTTTATCTACTATTTTGGGGACAGTCAGTGTTTTGGTCTTCCTGTACGTGGAGAACCTTCTGTTAAAAAATTGCCTAGTTTAAACTGTGCCACCCACTTCTTTACTATTGCATATGACAGAGGAGAGTTCCGTAGTGTTTCATTCATTTAATCATGAGTTTCTTGCTTCTGTAACTTCCCTTAGTGAACTAAACTTTGATAACAAATTGAAATTCGCTTGTTGCGCGCACATGATCACTTCAGAAACCTGCAAAAGACAATAAGAATTTCGTTTTTTTTTTTAAAGTACAATTTCATCATTCTACCTGTGCTCCTTCTCGGCTGTGCTACGCTTTTTCAGCAGCCCCTACTATTAAATCAATTTCTCGAACTGTAAATTAGAAACAAACTTTATACTCTTTTCATTAGTACATGTACAGGGTGTTTCAAAACAACACCGACAACGTTTGGGAAGTGATTTCTGACACCAAGATGAGACGAAAAGTATAGACCAACCTGGATGCACAAATGCTTCCTCTCATAGTTATAGGCTGCCAAAAACATGAAAACAATGAAGTTTAAAGGTTCATAACACCAGAACTATGGGACCTACCGTAGTCAGGTCAAAACTTCACTTAAGAACTAGTATGTACACTATCCAAAAATAAATGTTTCAGAATCCTAAGGTACTCACTCAACAATTTTTATAGAGGTAGTTTGCCTATTGACATATAATTTGAAGTATATTCACTATCTACCTCTATATAATTCTTGCAGAAGTATCGCAGGTTTCTGAAACATGGGAATTTGGACAGGGTACATAATAGTTCTTAAATAAAGTCTTGATCCGACTATGATAGATTCCATAGTACTGGAGCTATGGACTTTCAAAGTTCATTTTTTTTCATGTTTTCGTCCGCCTATGACTCCGAAAGGAAGCATTTGTGCACCCAGGTTGGTCAATACTTTTCATCTGATCTTGATGTCAGGAATTACCTCCCAAACGTTGTCGGTGTTGTTTGAAACACCCTGTATAATTACTTGAATACGTGAATCAATATATTGATAGGTGGAAACAAACAAGCTACAAAGTATAAAATAAACACAGAGGAGTGATTATTAAATTAAAATTCTGAATTCAGAGAATTTAATCTCGAATCTTGTACATGAATAGTAATTTATACAAGTAATACACGCATTGTATTATTATTTCTTGAATTTCTTGATTTTGGAATTTGAGTTATATAAACAAACTATTCCTAGTAGCAGAGACAATATGCAAACCGCTTGCTGTAAGCTTGAATTGCAAGTCGGCCAAGCTTGCATCCAGCTTGATTGGAAATCATGCATGTATGCCGCAAGCTGGATTCCAGTAACGAACTTACATGGGAGCAACCTTGCATTCAGTGTTCCATTCAAGCCTGACGCAATATTTTCACAAGTCAAATCAACTAAATAGCCAATGAACGTCCAGTGAAGCTATGACGCTCTGCGAAGGGTCTAAGGCATCGCTTGCAAGTACAACAAAAGGCAGATTTCTGAAAGCATACGTTTCAAGTGGAAGCGTAGAAAGTCAAAAGCTAACCAGGCAACAACTGCCCGAAAGCTTTTTTGTTATTAGGGATATTGCCATTTGTATTATTGTAAGCGCAAATTTTCATAGAGGTTTCAGTTTTCCTTTGCTTTCTTCTTTTAGATATAAAATGTTTCTGAACTCATGGTTAAATTTATTTTGACAATTAGCACTTGTCATCTTGCGAACTTTTGACAATGGTCTATTGCAATATCTTTCTCCGTGTAAAAAAAAAAGAAAGAAAACTGCTCCAACTAAATAAAAATAGATTGAAATTTTCCTAATTAAATATTTTAATTAAGTTAAACAAATACTTATGAGATCTTTGACACACACACACACACACACACACACACACACATATATATATATATATATATATTGAAATTTTCTATAACCTTCGACGTTACAAAAAATGATACGCAATATGACCGGTCATATATTGAAGTACATTTAATTACAAAATTTCACATAAAATTAATATTGTTTTCATAAATCCTGTATATTCGAAGACTGGGAAGAATATTTCCATATAGTTGCATACATGAACAGAATGCAATTTGCTTTGAATAATACGATGTTAGAATTTCAAAGAATGCCTTTGGTAGAATGTACATAAGTAGATAGTAAATAACACTATGCAGGTAAATGGTTGGATCCAAGAAGTACCCTTTGTTACAGCTTCAAATTTCAATGAATTTAAATGTAGAAATTTTAATAAACTAGTTACATAAACGAGCAATTTAAAACAAATGTTCATAAATATGTTCGTTTAGAAACAAGAATATAACATTATGCAACATTAAGTTTGGGAAGCTCTGGCTTCGAGAGTTTTACTATCTGCTACCTTGCTGTAAAAATGTGTTCAGGAGAATCAGAGTTTAGAAACATGCTTTTTTTTCTATATTTGAATTAAGGTGGTATTTTGAAATACAAGGTGTGATCAAAACGTACGGTGAATGTTTTTTTTTTAGAGCAGCAACTGCTGACGCTACACCCATTTGATGTTGTTTGTCCGATAGCGTGATCCGTTGAGACAGGCAGCGTCATGTTGGAACACATTTGGATTTGTCAGTCAACGTCCAGAGCCGCTAGAGTAAGATCGTGTTTACCGTGTCTGTCGCGCATTAACAATGCGTGAACGTTAAGTTATGATTCAAGTTGAAAAAAAAAAGCGTCAAAGAAACTCATGAAATGTTGAAATTGGTGTATGGCAATAATGCTGTGACTCTGAAGACTGTAAGTGGTATGAGCCATTTGAAAGCGAAAATGTGTCGGTAGAAGACGAGCAACGATCGAGACGTCCATTAACCTCAAAACAGAAGAAAACGTATATAAATTGGCAACAATTGTTCGTTCAAACAGGCGAATAATTATTCGAGAGTTTTCCAAGAACTAAACACTTTGTACGGGTCCGTACAAAGTATTTTAACCACCGATTTGGAAAAGAAAAGAGTGAATTCGAAATTCGTTCACCAACTTTTGACTGACGAACAGGAGTTTTAGGCGGAAAAAGATATTTCTATATGTTCACATCTACTGCACTCTCCAGATATAACATGATGCGACTTCTGGCTCTCCCCAAAATTAAAACCATGCTTAAAAAAACGTTCGGACATCATTCCAAATATTGAGAGGACCACGACAGAGCAACTGAACGTCGTTCTTAAAGAAGCCTTTAAGAAATTCTTCTACTCATGGATTCAACGTTGGGATAAGTGCAGTGGTAACCAAGATCACTACTTTCAAGGAGATTAAATCAAATTTCATGTAAGCTTATTACTTCGTTTCTAATAAAACTATTCATCGTATTTCTTTGATCATGCGTCGTATTTCAAAGAAAAACATAGACGTTCAAATATTCAAAATACTTCTCTCAAGTGTACTCTCATTTCAAGAATATTAGCTGTATACTTTACTTTGTCACTGGTTCATACACATTTCTGTTTTTTTATTTGATTGCGAGAATCCGAGGAATTATCAACATGGCGTTTCTTGGTAGGAGGCAAGTTCTTAACCCTATCAGGGTAACACTAGTACGAATCATGAATGTCCAGTAAACGTTGTTAATCTTATGAACCTCTGAAACATTTGTTACATTATAACTTATTGTGATATGGTTTGTTAGTCTAATACTATTGTTGTTGAGGCTATTAACACTGATTTGTAGCATATGTGGAAAAAATCTATATCAAGATTTTTTGAAATGTTACATGATGAGATAGAATCTAAATTCTGTTGTCTTGTTTTGTAGACTGCTCAATCCCAACTACGATGCCTGGGTTGACCCCTGCATACATTGACTCCAGAAGCACAAGTAGCGGTGCCTCTGATATGTCAGACTACATAGAAACGTTATCTCTTTCATCACATAGTTCCTCAGATGTTCCTGATAGTCACAGGTATTTGAAAATTTTAATGCATATTATTTGAGTGTACAGGGCCCACAAAGTTCAGTTACCCCTGAAAATAAACAACATAAACCACTAAACGTCCGTAAATAACTACATGGAAAGAACTGAGTGACATGAACAACAATGCTTTCGAGAAGGTTTGTTGCGATTCGAAACATTAAGTGTCCAAAGGATCAGTATGTCGACCGTCAATCTCATGACAACAACGCCAGGATCTCTGCCACATTTTGAGGTTCGTTACATTTGTAACTTGAGTGAAAGTTTGTTCGGCAGTGGTATCGTAACGGTTTTGCGCAACGATACCCTTTATGAACTCTTATAGCACGTTATCACAGGTGGTGAGGTCTGGGCTTCGTGGTGGCCAGGCAAGTGGTGCGCGCAGATCCGAACTACCACGACCAATCCTATGTCTAGGGAAGACTTCCGTCAGATATTTGCGTATGGGAAGGGCATAATGGGTAGGAGCCCCAATCATGCTGAAAAGAACATGTCTCTTTGATTTCGTATTCCTACAAGAGAGGAAAAAATTTGTTCTGCAACATGTCCAGGTATCGCTGGTTGTTCAAAACACCGTAGAAAAAGAACGGGTCAAACATACATCTACTTTCACGCCTGCCCATATCATCACATGATGGGGATTCTGTTCCAACTCTTCATAAAAGTGTGGATTGTCCTTGGACCAAAAGACCACATTGAGTGCGCGAGAAGTCCTGTAAATTGCATACTCATCGGTAAAGATCAATTTGCCGTGTTTTGCTATTGTGTCAAATATCTGAAGGAGTGCCGCACTTGCAACCTTCCTCCCATTTTTGGCTGCGTCATATATATATTTGCGGGGAAAGTCGATATTAGCATTTATAAACGGGTAACGGGAAAACTTACATTAGCATTTATGAAGGGATAACGCGAATTTGTGGCCACCCTGTAGATACTTTTCTAGTTCTTACATTCTATGCTCTAATTTAACATTAGAAGAACTAACGGAAGCAACATCCTTAGTGTAATACGTCATGTATTGGTTACCCTATAGCTTAAAGAAAACATAAGATAGATTTGAGTGTACGATGATGTGAAAAATGTATGAACAAACTTGAAATGATATCTCTTAGTTTAACGTCTCACGATTATATCCTTTATGCTAAAGGAGACGGATGATTAAGACGAGTGAAGATGGTGGAATACTCGGTGGAATGAAAACGTTCGAGGAAACAGGAGTATTCCTAGAAAGCCCACGTACGAGATGTTGTCCACCACAAACTTACTTGGCCGGGATCGAACCAGGGACCCCACAACTAAAGATAAGCACACTACCACTAAGCCACCATGTCACCCAAGGATATAAGAAAGGATGTAGTAAGAGAAAAGTTGAGAATTAAGAGGTTCACCATATCATTTATGTTACAATAATTTGAATGTACCACATAACTTGTTTTCAACCTTTTGTTAATCAAAGTAACAACGAGCTATTTTTGAATATGTGTTTGTAAGACCGTGGCATTCTGTAAACTAGGTATGTAATAATTGCAAATTTGGAGCGAGACCATCGACCCCTACAGATTATTCAAAGATTTTTATTGCATCAATTATTTTCGTGAACGAACACGACATGCAAATGGTTGAATTTGCCACATAAGGAAAAAGTATAAGGCTTTTGAAAAAAATGTGTTCGCAAAGCAAAATGACAAAGGCTTCGCACTATTTTTAATGCTGAAAGTTCTATTTTCCATTGTTTAGAATGAGAATTCGCGCACCAAATCCTTTTCAAAGGTTCTGTTGGCATCTAGTTTTTCGGTGATTATTCCTCAACGTTGTACCCTATCAAAATATGCAACCCCTCATGACACTCAGCACATACCCTCAAATCGCCATGTTAAATTTTGTTATGAACGGTTCGAGCATCTCGAAAAAGCATCCGGTCGATCGAACTCATAAGTCGAGTAAAGTGGAACTTGATCTAATGATATAGTTTGTTGTCGACTTCACCTGGAATGCGCAAGTAACTTTGAATTATTGAATTGTGTGATGGAGAACATATTGAACATCTGTAATTTGAACTTTGAACTGTAATTTGAACTTGAGAGGTTCGTAAATATGTGTGTAAAAATTCATAATCGTATCTATTAAAGTTTAATAAATATATGCATTCGAAATACGTATATTCTTTTTGAAACAGGGTGTAATATCCTACACAAATTAAGATAAATTGTACTCTTATTTTGTGAATATTATGTCCTAACTTTAAATATTTACCTCTACAAAGAGATTGACCTTCAGCCAGTTTAATTCAGCATTCGCAAACAAACCGTACGTCAGTGCGGTATTAAAATATTATATGTATACTTACCAGCTTAAATCCAGGGGGTTATATGGAAAGAACAAGATTTGAAAATCACTAACTGAGTAGAAACAATAACGGAGAACTGTCTATTCTGGTCCAATTAACATGAGCAACGCCTTCTCCTAGAAAATAAGTATCTGAGTAAAATAAATATCGGCAAGCAAAGCTTTCAACTTTGCCCCTGTTAATTCGCGTTCCAGGTGAGATGTAGGTTCTTGATTAAACTTGGGATTAAATGTCATAGAGAGTGTCACCAATCAACTTAGCGGTCCCAAAAACTATGGATTCGATGCTAATCTCTATCATATTCAACATTTTATTTTTCACATCTTCTTACTCCCGCCCACACCGATTGAGGCTAAACTTGGACCTAGATAGTACCGGAAGTGTCACTATTCATTTGAGTGAACGATGCAGCGAGGGCTCTGTCATGGAGCGTTCACCTCTGATCCATGGAGCTTCAGTTCGATCCCAGCTTGCGTCGAGTGAGTTTCGTGGTGGACAAACACCGTGTCGCGTGGATTTTCTCAGAGTCTTCCCGTTTCCTTCCACTTCCTTCATTCCACCATTTTATTCATTTCTCATCATCATCGTCTCTCATTTAGCCTAGCCGGGACGTAAAACTTAAATATTTCATTTTATTTCAGCGACCGCAAAAGCTATGGATTCGACAGTAATATCGTTCGTTTTTGATTATTTCTACATCATCTACTTGAAACCAGTGAGTGTCTTAACCTAACACTATATTTTCCGCACATTGCAAGATTCCAGATGTGTATGTCAATTTGTTTTTGGAAGTGAGCTTACTTACATATCTAGTTCCACCTTCTTGACACACGAAATTCCTGAGATAATCTACTTTTTAACATTAATTTTAAGCCATCTCTATCCCTTTAAAATATCTTCCTCCCCTATTAGCATACGAGCCAAAATGTTCTATATTCCCTACAGTCTTTCCAAGTTGTCTATTTGATAGTATCGCTTTGGAATGTTCTAAGTTAACTGTTCGAATTTGTGTACCGAACAAATAAACAAACACATACATTGTTTTTGATATATAAGATTTATAGAATACATATTAATTAAATTGATTTTTCGTTAGAATAATATGTTTTTTTTGTAGGAATCCTAGACAAGCCACAACAACCCTACGCCCTAGATCTGGCAAAGAATACCAGAATATTGGTAGATGTTTGCTAGAAGGAGATCTCAAGGTAAGCAGTGATAAATCTAATGATCTCATTATTTAATTTCAACTTGATCAATAGAAAGGTATCTCTCAAAGCATGTAGGTACAATTCGATTCTGAATTACCTTTTTGTTTCTACCACTGACCACTGGATTGCTTTGCAATTAGGTCCAGAATCACCATATTGTTTATATGCTGAAACACACGGTAGTTGGACCACGGAGCAATAACCTCAAATTGCGGAAGGCAAGGAGAAACATTCTCTAAGTGTGGTAAGGACAAGAGAGTTGATTGATAGTTACATGATTCGTGGAATGCTCGTCACGATATTGTCGCTAAAGCAGGATTGTAACATTAGAGCCGGAAGTCAACCGAATATAATAATTAATATTAGAAATTACTACAACTTACTGTATTTCAATGAAGAGAGATGTTGCAAACATCAAGCTTTCCAAAAATGAAGATAAAGATGTGTAACACTATTACCTTTAAGTTGTAATCACATACAAGAATTCGATGAAAAACAATCCTGATTAAAAATATGTCGACTGTTTTTATTTAAATAAAGTGTCGCATCTCAGTGTTGGAGGAAAATTGATAAGATGAAATGGACAGAGAGAGCAACAAACGAACATGTTTTAAAATGGATAGGAGATAAGAGAACACTTCTAGCCACCATTCTTCGCAGGAAGGCCAATTCGACTGTACATATCTTGCGAAGAAATTGTCTTCATCACGCTGGCATAGAAGGAAATATGGAAGGGAAGCGAGGAATTGGAAGAAGAACACAGCTGATTGATGATTTGAAAAAATAGAAGAAAATATTGGGAATTAAAAGAGGAAGCTGAAGATCGAGAAACGTGGGAGAAACATTTCCAGACCCAAATCTAATATTGAAAAAAAAATCCTCATTAGTCCCAGGACCTGCCGAAAGGCAGAATATCTAATAATAGCAATAATCTCGGTAGTATCAGAGTTTTTTCTCCAGATAGAGCTCCTCCGTGGCTAAGCGGTTAGCATACGCGCATTTGGGGTGGGAGAGCCGGGTTTGGTTTCCGGCGGGAGCTCATGTGGTACCTCTTCCACGCCTCATATAACCTCGCTGCTGAAAGGGACGTTCAACTCAAAATCAACTCAACTCAAGTCTTTTCTCCAGATACAAATTTCAGTTATGCTATATGTCTCTATCTCGTCTAATATATAATACGTGCCAGCAACTAAGTTGGATGGCAGCATATACAGATGGTTACAATCATTCGTTATAGTTTCACCTGATTTAGCTGTGCAAGAAACCCTCTCTCCAGTTCCACTACAATATCAAAACACTTTTAGAACAGAACTATTAAATGTGACGAAGTAAGATGATAAACATTGTGTTACCTGGTTTTGAGCTGTAAAGTATCAGACAAAAAGTACTTCTGGTTTACTTGTATCTAGAACTTGCTCCTTCCATCTCCTTTATGCTATTACGTAATTCAAAGAAAATCATTTACAGTGGGTAGTTCGAAAAGAGAATAATCAGCTCTGAGGCTATCTGATATACTGATATACAGATTAATATGGGATGCAACCCACGTGATTTCTCACCGGAATCGAAACTTTGGTCTCCTGCAGGCAGCCTAACCATTTAGCTAAGAGGCCTCAAAATACTGATTATGAAAACACTATCAATCTTTGCAGGACTACTCTAAAGCAAAAACGTAATATTATGGATTTGATTTTTTTTCTTTTTTTAATGATTGTTACAAATTTTGTTATCTAATAGCAAAACGTTAAGCGACGGACATTACAACACTCATACTTCAACCAAGTTTAAGCATGTGTTTTCCACCATTGCCAATCCTTGCATTCATCATTAAAACTAAAAGCACCATTACAAGATTTGATTAAGGTATTTTACAAATTCTACAACGAGTATTGTTGCAAGTTATGGGTCACGCAAAAAAACAGATTCACTCGCTGAGCTCAATAAATTTCTCCATTTTTCTCAATTGACACATTTTGATTGACACTTTCTTCTTATTTTTTTGTGCTCATTTTCAGTGTCATTGTGTACCGAACTGGTATGAAAGACACTGCAAAATGTTGCTTTATTTTTAGCATCCGACATTTGTTTAACATTTCACTATTTTTCCCTTTTGTTTTTACAGGGTCATGCAGTGGAGAAAGGTTCGATAAGAAGTCTTCCCCAATACACTAGCGTTGGTTCATCTTCCGAGAAGCCTGAATCGCCCTCGCCGGGATACATGAGTGGTTCCTCGGGATAGGAAGATACTTATAATCAAATGTAGTTTATTACGTGAAGAAGACAATGTTCAAACTTTTTTTTTTTGTAAATAAACTTTTCGGCTGCAGACATGAAAAACTTAAATAAGCTCATAAAGATTGGAAGTTTCCAAAAGGTATTACATACTGTCTCAGGATAATTGTTAGCAAAGTGTACAGTCCCTGCAAAATAGATACTCACTTTATATTGTTTTATCATTATCGTTTAAGTAAATTACAATTTTGAGCACCTACCTATGTACATGAAGAGTTAAAGTATACAGTATCTGAAACTTCATATACAAAGTAACACTAATATTATGGAGTAAACTTCGCTGAGGATTGTACAACAAAAGTTCACCTAAGTGTAAATATATAAATATTGTTTTGTGTATTTCATAAAAAAAAATACCGACAAAAAATTGAAATGTTTCTACATAATTTGATCAAAAATACTGATTTGAGGATTAAATCAACTAGAAATATAACCATTCAAAGAACCCTTGTTCACATCCTTCAGAAACTTGGACAATCACATTTGAAATTAATTTTTATCTGGAAAGCAATTTACACATATGCACGCAGTCTTCCTAATTAGAAAATGTCATCTTATCTGAGATTCGACATAATTATCTTAAAAACAACACCTGATCATTGCATTTCTTTCAGTCTTGCTGGATAGTTAAGTAATAAGAACGCGAGTTTACTGAATATCATAATTTCGTTTTATTTTTATTTACTAGAAAGAGCGCATCACTTATTAAAATCAATATGTATGACACTTTCAGAAGCTTATGTAATTGTTCTTGTATGACATATGCTAAGGCAAGCCCTGACTTAATATAGTTGCACCATCACATAAGTACCTTAGTGTATCGTTACTGTCATCTCACAGGAAAAGGATGAGCTCAGAATAACACATACTGGGTTCTGTTCTAAAATTCTGGTAATTTATTTTATGAATCTCAGAAGTATGACTTTACATAATGGATTGACTATAGCATGCTATGATCGACATAGTTGAAAGTTAAGTCTTGGTAGAAGCGATTTTTTTTATTAGTAATACTGTTATTTGTGGATACTGACAAGGGTTTTCCGAAGGCTTGACAAAACAAAAATACTTTCTATTTACATAAATGGCTTCTACTCTTTCAGGTGATAATACTTACAGAAATAAACTATAATTTTGATATTATTCTAAATTTACATAAATTAGACTCACTATACTAGATGACAAACCAAAAATAATAACTACACATTCATTACACGGTGCTCGAAAAGTTACTGTGTAATTGAGTAGGTTTTATTGGGTCTACAGTAAACCTTTGAACTGTACCCAGAGATCTAAAGACATGATTGAATGATGCTGCATATTATGGAATACATTCTTCAGGATGATGGAATTGATTTGTATGACTCGTTGGATAAATGCTGCCTTGAAAAAATATCGTTGGAAAATTGCGAATTTTTCGCGTACACTTGTCCAGTTTGCTCACATAAAATATAAAAGTCTCAAGAATGGTGCGGTGACTTGCAAGGACAAATTGTCTGGAAAGTTATACAAGTAGCAAATCAGAATCATTTGAAAAAGTTATAATGATTCAAGGATTAACACTGTGCCGTAGACCCGTCTTGTTAGAACGGCAAATATAGCTTGCTGTCGCAGAACAAACTAAGTAAACATTTCCATAGTTATATGTCTAATGCTATACAATAACACTTCCATATAATTAAAACTTCTCACTGTACAGTAACTTTTCGGACACACTGTGTTTATTAAGTACGTGAAACTTTTAAGACATTCTATTTTGTCAACAAACAAAGTGCATCTAAATATACATTTAGAAAAGTGTTCAGTTGTGTTTTATAAATAGCAATATTTGTTTTCGAATGACAAATTCTGTTTGGAGCTCAGAAAGAAGTTAAATATTCCAAACATTCGAAGTCGGAGTGATAATCTTCATTTGCAACTGAAGCTTACTTAATGATGTCTTTGTATTGCATTTGGAAGTATATATTACTTGTCATAGTCAAATATTAGGTAGGAATATTTCCTTTTTCTACACAAAATTAAGTTTAAAAGTGTCAAGGAACATGTGCGGGAAATAACTTTAGTCTTCAACTGATTTGTATCCATTGAGTGGAAACGGTTTAGGCGAAGTCAGTTTTATTAGTTAAATAAAAAACTACTTATTTTGTAATTTGTTTTTGCAAGTGAGATGTTTAGTACCACTCTGTAGGAAGAAACTTTCAGTGAAAACTTAAATTAATTATTGACAGATAACAAGTAGTCAACAAAATATAGTGAAATTAAAGAACATTAATAGGGGCCATCATATTGTCTCGTTACTGTCTGTCGCTTGAGAATAACGTACACTTTTCAGAGTTTGTTTCAGTCTGACCGTTAAGACAAATATCTTACTAATAGTGCTAACAAGTTACTGACATGCAGCGATGATGTTTCGTAAATAACGGTCATAGTCAGTTCATTATTACTAGATGTATAGGAGTGGATTGCGTTAGTACTAGAAGCATCAGAGGGGTGACAATCTTACAAATAATACATAGATATTTAGCTTTCATAATGATCTCATGGTTTATGTATTTTAAATGTTGTTAAGTTATTAATATTTAGCATATTATTAGTATTTACTGTCTCGTTACATTTATTATTAATTATGATATATAACTACTTGATTACCCTTTTCTGTTCATATTTACATGACACAACATCATATCGGATTATTCAAGTACATCATGCTTTATATAGCGCCTTTTTAAAAAAATACCACGGTGCGAAGGAATATGCAAATATTGAAACCTTTAGTTCAAATATGTAGTACTTGGATTACAACTCAGAACATCCTACCTTAAGTGCCATGCACTTCATGTTGTTAATATCTCTACCAGTATTACTAATTTCTTCATCATTGGCACAAAAGCTTAACTCTATTTTGACATGTGTCCAATAGTAACTTCTTCACCATATTATGTGTCCTTTTTTCAATCATGAAATTAATCAACAGGGTCAGTTTCTCTTGTAATAGTATTTTCAGCACCTAAGAAGTGACAGCGCTTATGATTTATCAATTAGACAGGTTATCACTTTGAGTGCCGGGCTCTGAAGTTCAGGCTTTGCCAAGAATGTTGGACGTTTTTGCAACCTTTCAAAAAATTATATCTCAACATCTAGAAAAGCTAAAATAATAGAACATGCATCGTTTGAAAGTCTACAGCTTACTCTTTATTGTTATATATAATATTCTGTAGTCCATCCTGAAAACAATTACAAATCACAAATCACATTTACATGTAGTGCAAGGAAAATGAATGCGAATATGAGAATTATTATCTCAAGGTTACTTACCCGACATATCTGATATTTTTGTTGCTACATAGTCTGGATTATTCTTACAATCGTCCAATAACTTTCGTTCAAATAAATCTTCATCACTGTTGCTTAATTCCGCTTTTAAACTCAAGAGTATTGAATCGTCCGACAGACTCTTTCTCATCATTTTGACGGTAAAACAATAAGCGCATGGTTTCTGAACTCTGGCGGTAACAAGGTATTAATTAGGATCTTCACGCCATTTATTGACGAAATTTTGAACTACAAAATCTAAAAGATATTTCAAAACTGCTAACTTCTTATAACAAAGAAGTAAAACCAATGGAATACAGTTTGAATCGCATCACGTAAAATTACGAAATCCACAGTCTACGAAAGACCAGCTACTCCTTATAAATACGGAGTTACAGCATATTAACGCAAAATGTGCTGTAACAAATTCGGGAACAAAACGGTAGTTTATCACAAGAACGTTCACCGCCTTTTGTTTGCAGTTCAATGAAACTCTTACTTGTATTTTTTTCCTTAACAGATTGACTGATCTAGATTTGGTTTATGAAGTCTTCCTTTTTATTTTGATCTTTCTTTTTAAATTATATATATATATATATATATATATATATATATATATATATATATATATATATATATATATATATATATATATATTGATAAACTTATTTACACTATTGCAATTTTAACCCTCCAATTCTTGCAAACGCATCATACAGCACCATGAACTTTAGTCTTCCATAGATTATGATGTGCTTTTGGTCTCAGAGTTAGTTAAAAATAAAAAATAATAAAATAATAAAAAAAAAAGAACTGTCTGCACCAAGCTAGAAAATCTAAGCTGAAATGATCAATATGATCTGTGTGATGACTGTGGGTAACATTTTACAACATCTGAAAAATAAATCTGTGTTTAGGTGCATAAATGGACAAATAGTAACTGTTACTAAAACAAAACAAATGTCATAACATTCCGTGACAATATGTTCAGAATGTTTGGAAGTGTGGAAAATTAACCATCCGTAAGAGTGGAAATGTCCACTCTGATGTTTCTAGCATTATGTAAGGAAAAGGAAAAAGAACTGCTTTATGTTCTCAAAATTAATTTGAAATTACACTAAAGAATGCTAAACAACCATTGGAATTACACTAAAGAATGTTAAACAACCATTTTAAAGTGAAAATAATTCACACACTATAAGGTTGTTTAAATTGATAGACTATATAAAATACAACTGAAGTGTGCATTAAAAGAAAGCTAGATATCCCTTGAGGGTAAACGGTTAGGGTACGCGCGCTTTTGGTGTAGGAGACCCGTTTTTTTACTTCTGGCGGAAGTTTATATGGTTCGGATCACACGTTAAGTTGTAGGTACACGTCTCACATAGACTCGCTGTTGAAAGGGGTTCTAAATCCAAAATCAAATGAAATCAAGAAGAACACTGTATGGGAGATATGTAACGTTTAGCAAATCAAATTGCAGCTTTTCTTTGGTAGAGTTTCAAGAAAATGATACCTTAGTAAAATTCTGATATTTGTTGCATGACACTTCATTTGGTTGCTAAAATATATTTGTAAAACACAAGAATGGAAAACATTAGAAACATTTATTACTCCTAAACTAGTAAACATGCTTAACTTTAATAAGCTTAAGCGAGCTTCTTAAACTTGACACAAGAATTAGTGAATCTCTCTGTATATCTATTCCACTTGAACATTACTAAAATTTATCACATTTTATGAAAATTTTCCAATCAAAAAATGAAATGAAATGAAATCTTTGAGTTTTACGTCCCACTGATATGCCGGTTAGGCTAAAGGAGACGGTGATGATGAATAATGAATGAAATGGTGGAATGAAGGAAGTGGGAGGAAACGGGAAAACCCCGAGAAAACCCACGCACACGGTGTTTGTCCACCACAAAGTTCACTGGCGGGGTCTGGGATCGAACCCGGGACCCCAAGCACCAGAGGTGAATGCTCTACCACTGAGCCATCGCAGCCCCCGTTTTTTTCCAATCAAAGTGTGTGGTTTGGGTTGATATTAATCAAGGGTAACAATGAATTCATTCGAAGTTAAATTAATAAATCTTTCAGGATAACATTTGCAAAATTCTTTGATTCCCACGAAACATTTGTAATTCTAGTTTATTTAAAGATTAGGATTAGTTCTTGTTGTTTAAGATTGAATCCCTTAAATAGTAAAGTTCAATTCACAACTTAAAAAATAATATTAATATAAACCCTAAATGTTTTGTTATTTAGTTACTCAAAGTTGAGGTTAGGAGACTAGCATTTGATTCTGGAAGTAGCTATGTTGTTTCGGTCCCACGTTAAGCTGTATGTTCACCTGTCGTATTACCTTATTGCAGAAAGGGATCTTGAAGTCAGATCCAATCAAAATAAAAAAGAATCAAAATTGAAATCTACCAAAATACCTAGCACACTCAAAATACTATCAATGGAAAATTTTTGACATAACTTTTATACGTATTCCTAGAGCCTGAAAAACATGGTTTCTAATTATGTATCATTTCTTTCTCAATTTCCATATACAGTCTGACTTGATAAAGATTATCACAGATCTCGTTTTCGTCATTGGAGGAATGTTTTGGCAACCTTCAAGGTTGGCACTCTTATAAAGTAGCATTATAACTTTCTCCCATTTCATCAAGCCTTCGAAAGGGTAGGAACAGTATATTTCATGACAACGGTTAGGTGTAATGTCGGCGCCATAAACAAGCCTTGCCCAAATCCATTTTCACGTTTACTTGACAGGAAGAAATGTCGAAATGATCACAAAAATACATAACCTGTTGCATGTCTCAAATTTGTCGCAGATTACAATTGTACATCACATTGTTTATTGCATACAGTGGTATTATAAGGTATGTTTCAAACGTCCTCTTAAAGGTTGGTTGGTTTACTCTGAATATTCATAAATCTTTGAAGAATGTAATATTGTTATTCGTGTACAGTATTTAACTGTGGTGATATTGTTTTATGGGCATTTATTCTTTTTGCTTTTATTGTTGTTATGGGTCATTTCGCGTCAAATCTAATAATATATAAACACGTCTCAAAGGAATGTTTGAGATTTTTTTAATTCAATCAGAAAATAACTCGAATATATCATAGTTAAATGTAGAAATACATATTGCTTCTCCACAAATAATCTTAAATACTTTTCAGTTACATTTTATTTTATGATACTTGATCATTAAAACATGTTTAAATGGCAGTTATATAGTAATTTGAAGATGGAAATTTATTGAAATTCAAATTTAATTTTGTCGAAAACATTAATTGTGAAAACTATGATAATATTAAATTTAGCACAAATTTGCATAATTAATTCATCTCTAAATATAAGCAATGTCAATTGAACTCACGAATTATTAGCACATAAGATTCTTCGTTATTTAACCAATTATCAAATCTTCAATTAATTTTAGTAGTTAATATAGTAATATTTCTGATGTAATACTTCTTATATAACTCTTCCTAACATAGTAATAGTAGCATGGTAGTAGTTAATATGGAAAATTAACAATTCTGAGTAACTTGGCGATTTTGGCACAATTTTGGTGCCCCGGGGATTAAGATACCACATTCAGAAACAACTACAAATATAAGAATAAATAAAAAAATGAAATCTTTAAGTTTTATGCCCCATGGTTATGTCGGCTAGGCTAAAAGAGACGGTGATGATGCGAAGTGAATAAAATGGTGGAATGAAGAAAGTGTGAGGAAACGGGAGAACCCAGAGAAAACCTTTGCACACGGTGTTTGTCCACCACAAAGTTTACTTGGGATCGAACCAAGGATCCCATGTACCAGACGTGAATGCTCTACCACTGAGCTATCGCGGTCCCAAGAACAAATCAAATAGCATGATGTTACTCAAGAACGTATTTTGCTATTATCATATAAATACTGACTAGTAAATACCACAGTCACACATTCATACTTATTTAGCAACGACACGTCTTTTAAGTTAATTAATTACGATTATAGTTAATTAAAACTAAAAGGTTGGACAACACATTTAAATCAATACAACGAAACCTGATTAACAAAAATTTTACGAAAAAATTGAAAACATTACTTGAAAAAAATATTTCGGCTAGCAAAGTGAATTAACAAGAACTAGGTATAACTAAAAAAATAGTGTTGTATTGGGCATGATTTGACGTGGAATGACTCATATATGTGAGCTATTTGAAACAATAGGTTTTGCTTTGCGTTGAATGTTACTTACATTTTTGTAAATTGTTACTGTAAATTTATGTTAAATTTCGGAGTGTCAATGGAAAACAATAAGCGCCAAAACTAAAAAGTTGTAACGAAAGCTTATATTATAGTGAATAGTGTGTGTTTTTGTTGTCGGAATTAATGAAAAATAGTCATTTGATTATATTATCATTGATTTTGATATTTATTAGTAATCTAGGGTAAATGTAATAATGGTCTATAGTAGAGGCCAAGAATATACACGTAATCTAATCTAACAAAACATTACACATCAAGGCTGTTTAGTGAGATGTTTGTCGGTCTACAAATAAAAATGGATGTGTCAATTCATCACGACGATTCTCACATACCCAAGTTGTGTTAAATTTTGACACACTTTTGATATTACTTTAACTCCATCGCACCTTTGGAATAAATTATCAATATTGCTGTCGATAAACCAACTACCTGACATGATGAGGAGTTATTATAGTAACTTAATACACGAATACTGTTGTTTTATATACAGTTGCAAAAACAACTATTTATTTCTAAAATCTTTTCTTTTTTATTAACCGGATTGGATCTTATGAGGGATGATAAGGCGTGGCATAACTTATTTATAAGTGGTTACGAAGAACGAAATATAATCCACAACAAAGATGAACATTGTGAACATGAGAACAATAGATGGCAGCACTCCTACGTATGTAAATGTTGTCAGAAAACTCAAACTACTTATATCCAAATAAAAACTGATGCAAAATTTCAATAGTACTTACTAAATATGTATATCGCTGGAAGACGATGTTCATCTTCTAAATTACAGTGTATGTATATCTATTAGAATAATACAGTTAATATTTGCAATATTAGCATTTCATTGACAAGTTTATGCAATATACTAGTTGGTGCTTTATACATGATATATGTAGAATGATCACTATGATGGTGTTCCTAATTCATTCTCCTAGTTTTGTACCACTGCTAAACACTATTTCTGTGTCAAATCGGTGACACCAGGTCCGTGTTAACAGCAACACTAGGCATGTGTTAACCACAACACCAGACATGTGTTAACTACAACACCAGTCCTGTGTTAAAAGCAACACTAGGTCCGAATTAACCACAACACCAGGAATATGTTAACTACAATACCAGGCATGTGTTAACTACAACACCAGTCCTGTGTTAACCGCAACTTCAGGCCCATGTTAACCATAACATCAGATTCTTGATGTTGAAATAACAAACTAAAATGAAAGTCAAACTGTGACTATCAGCCTGTGTTAAAATATAATTTTTAAAGCATGATCAATTTTTATGTATAGAGAAAGAACATTCAGCATAGTTTTCAGCTATATGAGAATTTACGTACATATATACAAGGATTTAGGATCTCGTTTGAGATGCAAAACAAGTGGTTTACTAGGCTTTTGACATAGAACGGAGAAACCAGTTATGAAGGGTGTAACGTGATTATTTAAATATATATATATATATATATATATATATATATATATATATATATATATATATATATATATATATATATATATATTACAGTAATAATTAGGCATCGTCACCAAACACCACCCCCAATTAATAGTAGCGAGAGAGTAAATCAGCATATATATATATTGCAAATATAAACGGTTTCAAATAACTTATTTTTTTAATAAATGCATTACTTTGAAATGGCGGTTTAAATATATTGTTTCCATCTCTCAATCCTATACACAAGATACTGTAATATTCACAATTATCTAAAATTCTAATCTTCGTAAGGTTGAATAACAAATAGCGTGAATATAAATTTAAATAATTATTATTTTCGAAGATAATTATTAAACACTATAACCAAATACAAGAAAATTAACAATGAAAATAACGGAACTCAGTAATCAACTATCCTATGGGCTTTAAAGCCTTAATCTTTATAATTTCAGGTACTATTAATTTTAACAAATTATAGTACTGATTTTTATCCTTGGAATCTTCTTAAAATAAGAATATCTAAATTTTAGACAAAAGCTGGAATAATGAGTGGACCCTAATCACACTTAAACCTTCAGCATATACTTGTTCATTTAAAGTGAATGGCGGCCTATATAAACAGATTCAAAAGATTTAGTTAGAGTTAAATAATCAAAATCATAGAGCAAACTCGCCAAATTTAGATTATATAACACTGAGTACATACTCGATATCACAAATAATAGTTGTACTCAACTGATGATCATGAATATACAATTCTATGTTATTATAACATTTACTACACTTGGTCAAGAAGGGTTCGACCAGTTCCAATTTTCTCTGAATTCTGACGCAATTCGTACAAACCGAATTTCACGCAGAAGATTTTGACTTCAGTCGCAAGATGGCACTGTTACTAACTTATCAGTGTTATCAACTCTTGTTCCACTGAAACATTTAATATCTGACTTATTTTTAAACATGCAACATGGGTGTTCGGAAGTAGCCAATCTACTAACACCTTACATTAAATCATGAAGTTATAGACGAACATGGCTATAAAGATGGGTCAGTTCGGAGTTACAGCTTGTCGAAAATTAGTCAAAACAGTACAAGAGTGTTATAAACTGTAGAATGAAATGTCGGATGAGAGTAAAATAAAATAATATAGTATTTATTTTCCGCTTACATTACATTAATGTGCCACTGGATATGTGATGTTTTATGATGATGTATTAATGTTGATGTATTAAGTTTTAGCATATCTAAAAATATATAGTTTTACCCTTCAAGGCCAACTCTGTCACTGCCTATATTTACATCCACTTACTAATGGAATATAGGTTAGAAATAAGCAATATTCTATTTACTTACTTTCATCCGACATTTAGTTCTCGAGTTATGACCTTTCAATTTATCGCTTCCACCAATTTTCCGTAGCACTAAAATGGCGCATTTGAGCGCTTATGTTAGTCTATAATTTTGCATAATGTGAGAATTCTTTTTCCAAAGATTTTTCTTGTCGTTGTTTCCGAACACTCTGTATATGTTGAATGTACAATGGTAGCTAATAAAGAACCATTTTACATTCAATCTATACCAGATATTCAATTCTTGTATTAGTATTTATACAGTTTTCCTTTAATTTTTCTCTTCTACTTGCTTTGTTCGTAAAGTGAAACGCAATACCAAGGATGTTATAAAATAGGGGATCTGCCCTTCATTCTATTAACTAAATGAAGCTAATACAGCATCGGCACGTTTGTTTGGCTACTCTCTTTTCCGCCATCGCCTGACTGGCTACTTTTGTTTCCACCATGAATGTTGGCTCAAAACATTGCAATTTTATTGAGCGGGTTAGGCAGAATGGGGGTGGCGAAACGGTGACGTATGACTTCAAGATTTTGTTGTATAGGCAGATCCCCTATTTTATAACATCCTTGCGTAATACCAAGGACAGCAGCACTATTTCGCACAATATCCCATATTTGATTAGCTATTACTTGTACAGCCCGTAAACTCTAACATCGACAGATATTATGGTAGGAAGAACGTGTATACGTTTTTCTCTGTGATTTGCAACACCATCGCCGTTTCAGTATATTTTCCTTGGATTTTTTAAATGCCCTTCCATTTTTTCTGGCACTTATAATATTTTCCATTACACTCCCGAATCACGATATTTATGAAATTTCATTGTAATTTTCTATGTCATTTTAAAAAAGAGAAAGCAAGGAGATACAAGTTTTAAAAAAATCGCAGTTTTCTACTTTAAAACAACTTATATTCATCACTGCAAAGCAGAATAATTTCAGTAGATTTGCTTGTCTCAAGCTAATTAAAGTTAATGTTGTTTTACTTATTCCCCGTAATAGGGCGGCTAGTTCGAAATAAAGAAATTGCAAAATGATGGTAAGGAAATGCTACTTAGTACACTATATTTTAAGATCAATAAAAATCATATAAGATCAGAAGACACGTTGCCCATCCATGCAGGATTCAACTCGTCAAGATGGTGACGAAGAAGGTAAAGGGCTCATAAACTTGGTTACCTTTTTATCCGATTTAATTCTTTTAGAATAAAATGTTTTATTTAAATCTGTTTTTGTTTAGTACGTCAACTCCCCTTTCTGACAGTTTTCCGTTTGTTCTTAATGTATCTTTTTCATTTGTTTCACTTAATGATGTAAGTGTCTTCCAATCACTACTAAAATGGAAACAAAGTCTAATAAACTTGCAGAGGAAAGTAAATCTTATTCCAACTGGGACCTTTGCTGGCTGTACAAAGAGAGTGGGGATTTAATTTATCCCATCTCCCTAAAAAGGGTGTTTCTTCAGCTTCTGGATACGCAGCGCTGATATCCAATCTATCAGAATTTAAGGCAATTGGTCCACTCCCATCATACAAACTTATATATTATGGTTGATGAAAGTTAGTTTTAAAAAACCGTCAGTCCAAACATGTCCAAATCCTGTTATTTGAACTCTAAGAAGAAAAAACTTGATCGAGCTTGAAAACCTGTTTGCAACAGAGGCACATCGTTCAAGAACATTACTTACGACCCTAGTTTCAACACATTACAGTTAGAAATTCGTGTTCATTTTAGTCATCTTCATGTTTTCCTTCCAACCTGTAAAAACGTGTTCTGTTCTGTAAAAGAAAGGCTAGGAATGCACCAGTTTTCAGTGCTTTTCAGTGTTGCAACTTTCATGAATAACAAATTGAGTTATTGTGTAGATTTTTTAAAAGATGCAGGACTTTAAGCATTTTTGTCTAGAGAGGAAACCTTGTTGCTAAAGAAACAAAATATCGTGTCAGACGTCTTACCAATCTTTACAATCAATGAAGAGCTACGAAGGATCAATGAAAACAAGATAACAAAGCTGTTGAAAAAATATTGATGGAAATCTGGTTCAGTTTATTAATGCAAAACTTTAAAGTAGAAATGTCGATTATATATTCCAAATAGTTCTATTACAGAGAGCAATTCACAGATCTTTTCGGAGTTCCTGGACCGGAGTTGCTAGCAGTACACACTTCACAGTTGCGGGACAGAATATTAATTCATTTTCCTCAACTGAGGACAGACAAGTAAGGAAGAGAATATGTAGTGGTACGTGACACTGCTAATATATACGCACAATGATATGCTCAACAAATTGCGATGGAATTGCTTTTTTGTGATTTCGTAAAAAAAAATTAGAAAAGAGATATCTGAAGCTCCAGTTTCTTTCAATAGTAAGCTTGACAGAAATGTCAAGAAAAATCATCTTCGACCTTTTAAGCGACAATTAATTTTCTACTGTACGTAACAGAAACAATACCATCAGATAATTGCAAGATATGACAATTCAGGTTCACAATCAGGCAACTTTCTTTTTTTGAATAATGTGAAAATGTCCCGTCAGAAAAATATATGCATAATAAGAAAAGTCAAACAACTCCTGTCTCTGTTCACCTCACTTATCAACATATGGCCGAACAAGAATCAAAACCTATGTTGATGACTTACGTCAATTATGGTTGTCCATTTCTTCTCATAGAGTAACTGAAATAATTACAGCTCTTGCCTTCTGGTGAACAAGCGTGCAGTATAAAATAAAGTACTTGGTCTAGCAAATTTGAAACATGATTTGTTTACAGTAGGTGCTTAACACAATATTGACTACAATCATTCCAGAATCACATCTAAGGACACCTGTCATGGTAAAGTAATGTGCCTTTTCCAAATTCCATTTAAAAAAAATGCACAGATGTTGAGAGAATTTTTTGTCAACTTTCAAAGATGACTGTGAAAATCAAATTTACTGTTCCTGGGTTACACGAATTGTATGATGTACTCAAAATGGTAGTTTTACCTAATAAATAACCACAGTAGTCAAAACTACCTTCACCAATGTGTGATAGCATTATTTCTAATTCAAACAAGCGACATTGGATAAACGACACAGCTTCGCTACAACATATAAAACCACTGGAAAGAGATTATTGAAGCACATATATTAAGACACTCCGAAAATCTGGATGTATCTTCTACTGCATTTCACACTTACAGACAAAGCAAATAATAATAATAATAATAATAATAATAATAATAATAATAATAATAATAATAATAATAATAATAATAATAAAATAATAATAATAATAATAAATAAAAAAAATAAAATAAAAAAAATAAAGGTAATAGGCACTTCGCAATTACCTCCGTTCCATAAGAAATAAGCCTCTGTTTCCATGGTAAGACATGATATGGACATAATTACGTAAATCTACAACACATTTTCTGAACCAATGTCAAGTTTCAGTAATGTGTCGACCAAAAATATGTGTTTCTTTCTATGTTAGTGTGGTGGACTTGGCCCAAGGAATATGGGGAATCAAATTTGGAGTTCATATTTGAACCATCGACATTGAATAGGCGTATCTACTTGTTTCGGGACAGTTTCTAAAGGGCTTAGGGTAGACGGGTGCAATTGTGAATTCAAATACAATGTCGGGAGAATCAAGTAACCCACGTTACGAAATGCCAGATTATACACCAGATAACAGCATCAACTCTTTACAATCTTCTTGTAAATCCACACAAAGAATATCGATCTGAAGAAACTGGACCAGAAGATTGACTTGAGCTCCAGGCTAAAATTCTGTCAATTTTAAATATTGAAAACTGTCTTGAAGTTTAAAGTTTTTCTCCTTACATTTGTTTCATCTACAGGACAAGGAAATTTTGAGCTATTTTACAAGTTCATCAAAAACACATTGCCATTTTTTTATTTGACCATCATCATTAAGCAACTCTGTTCATGTGAAAGGCCCGGAACAACTTTCAGAGATACACATATTTTGTAACGAGGGGTTCTTTCGTGTAAAATGTACTATTTCAAAATAAAGTCGTCCCTTCTTAGCCATTCCCATAGATAAAACACACGAAAAGAACAATGTGGTCCTAAACTTTTCTTGAGGGACTGTCAATCTCATGCGTAATTCATACTGTGTATTGATTGACATTAGCGCAATACAGAAAACTTATCTACTGAACCAGGAAAATGCTACAGAAATTCATTTCTTCCGATTTTTGAGAAAAATATCGGGTGTGGAGTGTGAATTTAAAAAGATGTCCTAACAGACATTTATTTACAGATATAAAATAGAAACCGGATAGTGGGTAGGAAAATTACAGGCATTATTTACTTTTTCGTCGTCAAAATTATGGGAAAGGCAATCTACTTGAAACGTCAGTATTTCCTTATATCATTTTTTATTACATGTATGAGAAGCGGTACCTTCTTATCAAGATTTCCAGTTTTCTTACTGTAATTAATCCGAACCAACTCAAATATAGTATAGTGTCTTCAAGATATTACGTTCCCTTTCTTTGTCTACTGAAAGATCTTTTTCAAAAGGGATATCCGTTGCAACACAACACACGTTGCATTTTTTCTCTCGTAAGTGCTCTACTTCGTACATCTGAAGCGTCTTAAATTTATCGACTTTATACATTTCGGTTACTAATCCTCTTACATTATGTATTTTTTTCCGTTTTTTTCTTCCATAACTTTCTCAAATTTTTGTCTTTGAAGGCCATTAAGCCTTCGTTATCTTTTACAGGTAAACGCCTATATATATTACTGTTATTCCTTAAGTAGATAATTTTATTTTGATGTTGACTTAATTCTGAGGTAAGATCGTATTAAATATCAATTTATGAATAACGAAGACACACTTCCCATTATATCTGATTAAACTAATTTTCAGAATATTTAGTTTGTGGAATTGTGACAATTCTTAAGAAAAAGTCCCTTGTATCTCTTTACTTTTAATTCTCTAATTTTTAAAGCTTGAAATTCATTGAGAGGTGTTCATTTATTTGAATGTAAAAGGTTCAACTCTATAAGTGTCGATAAAAATACTAGTATTAATGTTAACAATTCTTAAAGACGTAATTTTCTAAAATAATTTATTGGAATGTTAAGATTTTCCAACTACCGACAACAAATAATTTCTTTTCCCTTTTCTGAATCAAACCTAAAGCCAGTAAATTCATTGTTTTGTAACAGTGTGATTAAGAAATATACTTTAAAGAAAAATATGAAGCATTAAGTGCCAGAGCAGCCTATGCGACACGTTCATAGCTTCAAGAAAATCGGACCTAAAGTTTACTCATAAGGTTTAACAGTTTCACAAAAAATCACAGCCCTCCCAGCTCTGAATAAGGTATGTTTCCCGTGTTAATGCCTCCTTGTGTACAGAATGACAACTTGAGACCTTTCGTGAACGTAACTAAAAAAAGTTATATTTTGGCGCTTAGGCGACTCTGGCACTCAATCCTTCATGTATCCTCATAAGGACACACAAAGAAATACAGAAATTAAGGCGAAACATTACGAAGAGTTACTAAATTTGTAACACTGACATTACAAAGAGTTTGCTTCCGGAACATAAGCAATTGCCAATTCCATTCCAGAAATGCGAGTAATCACGATCAGAGACTTTATTAATAATTTTAATGCATTAGTTTTAGTACTAAATATGATTTAATGTTGTGTTTAGAATTCAAATATGTGAAAATTGTTACTTGTGAAATTAGTTTTTTACTATATGATTCTGCTATTTATCTGAAAATGGAAACTTCAACATCTATAACTGAAGGATTGAGAGCCAAAGTAGAGTATCTTTACCTACGTCTCAATAACTGTCGTCCAAATGTTGTTGAATGAGCCGTGACATTGCCGTGTGGCAAATAAGAGTCACAATTGATGATCAGACATCAACAAACATACACATGCGTACAAGTGCATCCATTCTAGGATTTTTGAGGACGACAAGCTAGTATTTTTTTAAAAGAATAATCATCGCTGACATTTATTTGAGTAATTTTACTCAAATTTTGATAAACCTGAGAAACATACAATGCTGAAGACATTCATCTTTATAGCAATGGAGTTCGTACAAACGCGACTTGCATGTTTGAACACAAGACATGGTAGTATGTAACTACTGTGCTTCAGTAGATATCTCTAGCTGAAACAACATACATAGTTAAGTCTTGAGATATACGGACTATAGCACCAGAAGAGATTATACTTCTACGTTATCTTCAAAGAGAAGATATCTACTCTAGCTACCAATCCTGTACTTAGATCTAAGTCAGGTTTACATGACCTAATGTAATTACTTACCGAATTATGCAGAGTGATGTCTAAGACACACATCTATGTCTTTAGCTCGCTCCATACAGGCTCCAGTATATCCATACTAATGGTAGTAAATTTAACTTTAATGCAATCATGGAGTTCACACAAAGTTGTTGGTAGTAGAGACACGTACGTCGTTTCTTTCACAATTCTAAAGAAAAAAGTTTTAAATCGGGAGATCTAGGAGGACATGGAAAAAGCGCTAAGTCACCTTTTAAAAAATCACAAACAGTCAGATCGGGAGGTCTAGGAGGCCATGGGAGAAGCGCTAATTCATCTTAAAAGATCATAAAGTGTCAGATCGCGAGGTCTGGGAGGCCATGGGAGAAGCGTTGAGTCACCTTTAAGAGTTACCAATACAACAGTGTTTGAGTTCTACGTTCAGGTAGCGATGCACTTCAATGTGTAAATGAGGCAGTGCCCCATCAAGTTGAAATATGAAGTTACCGGCATCCTCTTTCTCTTGTGAGTTTTGGTTGAGCAATTGAATCACATTACAATTATATTTACCTCCATTAGTCCATTACTGGGAAAATGGCAGAGCGCATGTGGTGCGAACTAGACTTTCGCAATAGATATGTGTTGCATGACGAAGCCACATCGAGCATATGTAACACTTTGTCTGAAACTTGGATGAATTCTGTATATTTTCATATATTATTTATTACTGTACATATTATACATTTTTCATACAACTCTTTCAAACTCGATGAATCACTCTGTATATATATTTTATATTTTTCTCCTTACTAGGTATTCTTTCCATAGCGATATTAATTTAAAATCAATCCTTAAGCATGTAAATTTAGTGCACACCTCTCATTTGTTACAAAAAGCACTCCTGCTTTTTGGAGGTAACTAATATTGATCAAACGGAGAAAACAAGCATATTATAATAAAAAAATAATGGTTGACTACTAAATTGTTAATTGTAAAGAAGAATTACAATGAAAGAATGTCATCGTTAATAAAGAATATGTACCGTAAATGCATTAACGTAACTTATAACATGAACATATATACATTTGTAAACGTGGCTTGTTTATTTAACTTGTCCACAAAACTTAACAAAAGTATGTTATTACTATTAGATCAGTGTTACTAGAACTTTATTATCTACAGGGCGTTACAAAAATGTGTTACAGTGTTTTGGGAAAAGATTCCTCACATGAAGATAAGAAAACGTTTATCTGAACCTGTGCTCAAAAGCGGATAGTTTCGGAGTTATAGTGTGCCGAAAAAAGTGAAACAAGTGAACATTAAAAGTTCATAGCTCCACTACTATGGAAAATGTCGTAGTCGTGTCAAGGTATCATTGAGGAACTTTTATGTGAACTATCCAAATATCCATGTTTAATAATGCTCCAGTACTTGCCCACCAATTTTTAGAGAGGTAGGTGGAAAGTGATCAAGTACTCCCAAACAGCCTCTCTAAAAATGATTGTGCAAGTACCGGAGGTTCTGAAAGATGGATATTCGTATAGTTCACATACTAGTTTCTCAGTGATGTCTCGACCCGACTACGATCGGTTGTATAGTAGTGGAACTATGGACCTTTAAAGTTCATTTTTTTCATCTTTTCTACACAGTATAACTAGGAAATTTTATTCTTCCAACCACAGGTCGATGTGCACTTTTTTATTTCAATATGAGAAATATATTATTGAAATATTGTGACAATTTTTTTTGCAATACCCTGTATAAGTGTTATGTTAGTAGATTAAGTAACCAAACAGATTGTGTGTTCATTCATATTTCAAGTTGAATAACGAAGTACAATACTCCGTCCGGTTCGAGGTTTTGTACACACAATGAATAGATCCCCGTAAGTAAAGTGTACCATCTTGCATTTGACAACTGTGTAACATCTGTTTATTCTTTATCAAAGTACACACAATTTGTAAATTATTTGTATAATTAAGTTATAAATAAAAAACTAACAAAATATTATGAAAAAAGTATTTGTATTTTTATTTTCTCCTTGGAAGGATCTATATATTATAATGCTTGGTTTATATGTTTGTCTCCAAAGAAAGTTTATATGTTTGTCTCCAATCCTTCAATGAGATCTCGAAGATCACAAGTGCCAGAAACGTGCTGTTTTCACTTGTTGATTCAAAATTTTGCGTTCTAATTGAATACTTAAAAAAACAGGGCCACTATTTCTTTATTACAGTTTTAGGGGTACACTGGAAGTGTTGATTTTTTAAAAAGTATCATATCCTACGTGATATACATTCCAACACCACATAATTGTATACTGGAGTAGTTGTCTCTCAGGCGTTTGTTTCATGCCCAAATGATAATGAACAAGAATTTTAGAAATGATTGAAAAAGGGATAAAAAGATTAAGATCTTAGCCAAGAATTTAAGGAAAGTTCCAAAACTGCATCAAAGGATTGCGATCCAAAAACCAACAATTAGTTTTTGGATTAGGGGCTACAATATATTTGAACGGCCTCTAAATCTAGTTTTTTTTTTTTTTTAAGGAATAAGCACACCATACTGAGTTAAGTGATAGTTTGGGTTTGGCTATACCGTATGCAGTTCTACAGATATAAGGCGTACAAGAAAATGTGTAATTTAATTACATATATTAGATTTTTTTTGGATCACAAGTTACAAAATTTTTGGACGCCCCCAAAATGAGTTTTCGTCTTTTTTACGGAATAAGCTTATCATACTAAGTCTAGTCATGGTTTTGGTTTGGCTATACTTTATGTAATTTTTCAGATACAAGACCACCAAGAAATTTTTTTGCCTGAAATATATTGGATCTTTTGATCCAGAAACGAAGGATACCATTTCTCCAGTCTAAGATAAATCTTTATTGTTTGGAGTGTTTAGTATAATGAACACCATATATTACTGACATTATAATTAGTTGTGTACGCAGTGTATTTGCTTATTACGTGCTGCATGCAAGAAGGAGGAAAAAGCTGATCGCCCATTAATTAGAAACTCCAACCGGAAACTTCTCAAATTTTGCAAACGGTGCGAGATATTGAAGAAAAAATAATCGAAAAAAACGTCCCCTTTATGGTACCCCTTGCCTGTTTTCAACAAGACGTCTTTCACTTGTGTCTGTAAAGAGACTTGTACAGATGCGAGGAATGACACGGAAATTCATGCTTATATGTAAATGATGCGTTATGTAGAGAGCGCAGGTTCAGCTGGTATTAGTATTAACAACTACAGAAGTGTTTGGAGTATGTGGTATTGTCATAGCTGAGCAACTGGCTTAAGAAAGCAAGAGTCACATGTGCGAAGAGTGAATATTAACATGCTAATCCGGGTAAAACTTTAATCCCTCTTTCATATGTAGCAACTGAGTATGCTGAGTGAGTTGCGCCACTGTCTGCGAACTGCAGTGGCCACAAGCGCACAAGGTTGTCTGTGCATCATAAAAAAAAAGTTGGATTACTGATCAAAGACGAAAAATGCAAAATCGCTTAAAATAATCTCTTATTGTTTATCGCTTAAAATATTTACCTTATTTTACACCATATACTGAAATTCTCGAACGTCTTAAGTATAGTATGTTTTCATATTTTGAATTCAAATGTGGTATCATCCCTGTGATGAACGCATAAGATGCCACAGACAGTTGTTGCTTACATCTTTACATTACTACCATTTTCCAAATTACCTTTATAATCTCGATCTTTCTGTAACGTGAGACGTGCCCATCTTAGGCAACTAGTCGTCTATTATGTTTATTATTAGTATATTAGTCCGGCATATATATATGGTGTCCCATAAGTCCCTTTACATAGCCCATCTCGGTAAACTATTGAAGATACAATACAAAAAATGATAAGAGAGCAATGTTGTTGGAAATTATGTGTTTTCAATCTAAAATGTTGGAATTTTCGGAATTGGAAAAACCGTTTAGGCTCTAAACTGCTATAGCTCCCAATAGTAAAGAAAACTACAACGTTGCCACATCTTTGTTGGACAACAGTAAAGGTAAGTGCGCGTGGTTTGAAATAAGCTGGACGAAGGAGAATAGAAGGGACTGCCACAATGAAGGATATGAGAATTACTACATCCAACGTCAATTCTAGGCAGTGGCGTCACCATCAGAAGAGGAGAGGGTATGTACGAAAAAGAAATTGAGTTCAATTCATTCACGGCAAACTGGTAATGATTGTTTAGTGATCTCAAGGAGATGAGACAAGAGTACAATTGAATAAAATTAGAAAGTGTCTAATTGACAAAAGTCAAAAACCAGAGAAAAGTCTATAAATATGAGTTATCGCAATACAAGTTAAACGGGTACTGCGACCTGAGAGTGCTTTAAAACAGAAACAACCACTTTTAACCTATAAACTCCTTACAAACGTATTCAGTTTGGTATCAAAACAACTTTGAACGATAAGATTAAATTCTACTTATTGCGGTACTTAGCTCCTGCTTCATTATTCAATTGTTGTCTCGTTCAGAAACAGAGGCACCAGTATCGTCACGTTTCCAGATGAGTTCAAAGGAGACAGTTTAATTATCTTGTACCCAGCCCCAGACTGATGTAGGGGTAGCGTGCCTGCCTTTCACACGGCTTTGGGTAGGCCAAACATGAGGAAGAACCCTGCTTCTACGGAACAACCTGACTAAGGTTTTCCCTTGTTTTCCTCAGTTCCCCCGGGTGCATGCAGGGATGGTCCTTTCTCTCAGGAAAGAGTCGCTTCCTTCGCCAGTCCTTGACTGACCTAAAGGGCCGATCTCTCCTTGTGTCATTTCCTTGAGCAAATAAAATAAATACTGTAAATAAATGTTCTCGGCGGTGAACATCATTATTCATTTGCAGGTCTCATCTCGGTTCTTAAACTTGTTGTCTTATCTGATTTGGTTGAATGATTGTCTCGTGTAGTTTATGAGCTTTCGAAATAAGACGAGACACGAGAATGTTCTGGTCTCGTGAGCGATACTACTTATGTAATTGGAAAAGGATTTTAAAATATAGAAACCAGCTATTTGAGACGTACCATCCCAGCATGCGTCAGATGTGTGACAATGGTATACCATCCTTTTTCATTTGACAAATGAATGATATGAGGGAAAAGGACTGCGACACTCATAACAAGGGATATCGCACCTAATCTAACCCATTCACTTCAAGTCACCTACCTGTTGGAAGATCCTGAAACAGGTAAAAAAAATGCTGCAACTGTGCTCAGCATAGAAAATGTTCGAAGTAATGTCCATCTTGTTGTGCACAAATTGTCATACAATGTCCATATTGGATCTAACCCGTTGCAGAATCTCAGTGTTAATAGCAGCGCAGGCCTCACGAATAATGTGTTGTAGAACAGCAATTTTACGCGGCGATTTTAAGTGACCCCAAGAAAAAAACTATCAAGCAGTGTTAAATCAGGCGACCTCGGTGGCCATTCCACCAGATCTCGACGCCCTATCTGATATCCACGAACTGCTGAATCCAACCATTGTCGAACTTTGACACTGCGGTGGCGCACCATCATGTTGGCAATAAAAGTGCGAGAGGCAAGTTGTCCAAATAAGTTTCAAGTATTGTTTGTAGCATGTTTTAATAGATTTCACCTGCTAATCTCCCCTCTAGGAATACAGGACCCACCAGAACATTACCGTGAATTGCACATCACACATTTATACGAGGGTCAGCTTGATTATGGGAAACTTCGGCAACATAAGGGTTGCTGTCTGCCCAATACACGTAGTTACATCTATTAACAATTCCATTAATATGAAATGTGGCCTCGTCGGAAAACATTATGTTAGCCGCAAAGTTAGGTTGTTTGTGTTGTGTGCGTGTAAATATTCACAGAATTCACGTTGTCGGTCAGCATCATCTCCATCAAACTACTGCACGAAATGTACATTGAAGGGATGGAAGTGGTGCTTGCAGAGAATTCTTTGGGCAGACTCTCTTGGGCTACCTATTGTATCGATCACGTTGACTTCACGCACTTTGGACAAAATGCCAACGAGTGTACTATTGCCGGTTACGAATCGTGGTCTGCCAGAGCAAGGTCGGTCCAAGACACTGTCAGTATCCTTGGAACTTGTCAATAACTTGCCAATCATTGCATGTGATGACAATGGGAGGTGTGGATGGTGGTGTTGAAATTGTTCTGGGCCGCACGTATACTCAAGACCGGATGCGTGAAGGACAATTTCCAATTTGCAGGTGAATACATAGCCACTATTCTTCAAAAACAAGGAGACGTACGGACGCCAATTCAACACTCCACTTGAACGCAACACACAATTCAACACCAATTCAACACACAACGGCAAAAACAGAACTAAACGGGAAGTGAAAATGAGTGGCGTGTTGCTTGTGCTTGATTACGTGAGACACTGCTACTCGGGCAAAATAGGCATATCGTGGGTACTATGCTATGGGTAATTTGTACGTGAAAGATACTGGCGACCACCATTTTTGGATTGGCGAGTGCGCCTGACTTTGAAATTTTGAGCCCTGGTCTAGTTAATTTTAACAAAGGACCTGATAATGAAGATATGTACTTCTCTCGCAAGACGCCTCGCAATTTTCGCAGAACAGCACAAAGTCAGATAAGAGTACCCTTAGTATTCGGTCTCTACCAGTGCTGCAGTATGAGACAACTGATGGCAGGCGGTGAAACCTGGTGTTCAACAGTTTCGTAAGGCCATACATCTGTCGCACGCTTTCTCACAAGTCAGATGCAAATTGTATAAAACTGATTTAAACAGGGAGTAATAAGAAGTTGAAACAAAAGGATTTCCAGTCTAGTTACACTAATGTAGAATTGTTAAGAAAGTTGGATGTTTTTCTTGCATTTTAACGGTAACTAAAATAATTGTTTCAATTGAAATATCAATTTTTGATACTAAAGAATCATGATAAAAGTTGTAACGTAAATCTTGTTTATACTAAATCAATATAATAATAATAATAATAATAATAATAATAATAATAATAATAATAATAATAATAATAATAATAATAATAATAATAATAATAATAATATAATACTAATAATAAAAATAACTTGAAATCAACATATTTATTTTGACTTTCTTAAGATCATTTTGAAGTGATACACCTACCAAAATTAAACTTTTTTTCCAATCCCGTATCACAGATAATTTTTCATGTTCCCTTTAATTGTTTAAAGAAATGTAGTTTGCTTTTTTTTCTGAATATGTATCGTTTCGCACCGTTTCCTTCAATGCGAGAACTGGATATAATATTCTTATTGTAAACCATATGATAGGTTCATCGGCACAAAGCCCCGAAGGCTTTGCTGCGCAGTGCTCGAAACAATGATTCGACCTTTAATCAACCGAAAATTATAAGTTCGTAAATTTTGAATATTCTAAATTTTGATTTACTTGAAAAGTATATACTCTAAATCATTATTCATACGTAAGTGCCCTTCTGCCAGAAATAAAATTTTGCATATGCTACTTCAGTCTAGTGATTATCAAGCTACCGGTCTTTTATTCATCAGGATTTCAGAAAACTTGCATAGCAGAAATTTACAGATTTTAATGTGCTCAGGATAATACCTAACTGTAACCTTGGCTGAGGTTACTAACCTTTGATATTAAAGTTACTTTATTTTGACGCTGGTGCGATAAGAGCTTGTCTCGAAAGAAGCTTGTCTGCTGTGCAAAGAATAACAACCTATTTGAAAGGTATGTAAACAAAAGAAAGATTCATAAGATGGACGTTAGTTTCCATTGAGAAGGGAATCGACAACAGTCCAGGGGTCCAGGATTCTATGACATTTTCGTAATTAAAAATCAACGTGATAGAGCACATTTTAAAACTCAAGAATCAATTATTTACCACACACATTCGGATATACTCCACAATACTCAAGCGAAGAGACTGCAAGTGATACAGTCATGTTCAGGGATTATGAGTAGAATATTTTACCAGGTATTAATTAACTCCACGCCCCATATTGAAATTTATGACGGAAGCCCTATTGATAATGATTATGATGTAAACTCTACCTTGAATCCTGAAGCGAATTGCGAGAAATGAATATAACCCGTGTATTTTCAACGAACTTTAAAAGTTCGTTAATGAATTCTCTATGTTTGTCTGTCTGTGTACGTGTGTGTGTGTGCCATTTGAGAACTTTTCAAATTTGAGAACTCCGTTCGATAGAGCATGAAAACTCTATCTGAAAAAGTGATGGAATTTTTCGCGTCACTATGACCGTTCCCGAGATATTGGTAAAAAAAATGTCCCGATTTCGGAAGATTTAAAGAGCCATATCTCGGGAGCCGTAAGTCACAGAGAGATGACATTGGTGTTGATGATTCCATTTTGAGCCATACATTAGATAGAGAATCAAAAAGTATCTGAAAAAGGTGATGGGACTTTTGCGTCACTCTTACAGTTCCCCAGATATTGGCCAAAAAATTATCCCGATTTCGGAAGATTTTAAAGAGCCATATCTCGGGAACCGCAAGTCACAAAGAAATGACATTGGTGTTGATGATTCCATTTTGAGCCGTACATTGGATACAGAATCAAAAAGTATCTAAAAAAAAGTGATGATGCTTTTGCGTCACTCTTACAGTTCCTCAGATATTGGCCAAAAAGCTCCGATTTCCGCAGAATTAAGGAGCCTTATGGAAACTTCAAAAAGATATAATTCTTGCTAACTTCGTTCTGTCAATGCTCTGACAAGTAAACCTTACGTTTGGGTGAATCGAGTTGCTGACTAAGACACATATGAGAAAGTAGTACTAAATGTGGTCAGTATTTCAGTGAAGCTGTAGGTGCGAAGCTCCAGGGGTTTAGGAGATACAGCTACCAGAACATCACATGGAAGTACAGAATAGTCTTCATACAGTTGGAGGTAAAAGCTCTGTAAGACCTCTTGTAACGACAAAAGGTGAATAACAAATATATGGGTACATATTAGGACTAGGGGGAAGTCATATAGTGAGGGTATACCTGACGGCTGCCATCTTGAAATCCGCCATTTTGAATTAAGGTTAAGTTTTTAAAATAGGAATATTGTCATGTGATACATGATTTAAGGCGCAAATTTAATCAGAAGAACAATGGTGACGTTAATTTTGATTTATGCGCAATTGGTAAAAAGTTACAGGGAAATTAAATATTATCGCAGCATATGTATTAGTCTTTTAGCCCACCTTGAAAATTTTATGTTAATGATAATAATTAAATAAAAAGCAGGCGGATAAATATTAGGTCTATAATAAGAAAATGAAATGAAATCTTTGAGTTTTACGTCCCACGGTTATTCCGGTTAGGTTAAAGGAGACGGTGATGATGAGTGATATGGTGGAGTGAAGAAAGTGGAAGGAAACGGGAGAACCCCGAGAAAACCCACGCACACGGTGTTTGTCCACCACAAAGTTCACTTGGCGGGGGCTGGGATCGAACCCGGGACCCCAAGCACCAGAGGTGAACGCTCTACCACTGAGCCACCGCGGGGTCTATAATAAGAGTTGCTTTGATGGCGGCCATGTTCAAATCCGCCATTTTGAATCAGACAAAAGTTTTAAACTAAACGCATAACAGTGACCCTTATTAATAGCAAATTTTACCATAAATCCAACGGTGTAACCATTTTTCCTTTATCATTAAAGACAGAAAGTGACGTGAACATATGGCATCGTAATAGGTTCATACAACTTCAGTCGTTTACAATTATCAGTTCAGTGCTCCTCGTTTTCGCAATATGATTCGATTCGCTTTCAATCAGGCTGGATATTTGAATGAAGAACCTGGACGTTGGATCGCTCCTTACGACTACTGCTTTGACGGAATTCTTAACGACAAATGTGTCAAGTGTAACTCGATTGCCTTTGTTAGGTGTGCTCACTGTGAGCAGAGCATTTGTGCAAGTCATGCACTCTTTTTCTGAACTACATATTGATTGTACTAATTGAGGACTTTTCTGGAAGAAAGACCTAAGTTCAATTATGACTCAATTCCACTTTGGTCATTTTTCCTTAAATTAGCAACTTGTTTATGCGATAACAAATGCTGGTTAATGATAAAGCAAAAATGGTTATACCGTTGGATTTATGGTAAAATTTGCTATTAATAAGGTGTCACTGTTATGCGTTTTGTTTAAAACTTTTGTCTGATTCAAAATGGCGGATTTGAACATGGCCGCCATCAAGGCAACTCTTATTATAGACCTAATATTTATTCACCTGCTTTTTATTTAATTATTATCATTAATGTAAAATTTACAAGGTGGGCTAAAGGACTAATACATATGCTGCAATAATATTTAATTTCCCTGTAACTTTTTACCAATTGCGCATAAATCAAAATTAACGTCACCATTGTTCTTCTGATTAAATTTGCGCCTTAAATCATGTATCACATGACCCTATTCCTATTTTAAAAACTTGACCTTAATTCAAAATGGCGGATTTCAAGATGGCCGCCGTCAGGTATACCCTTACTATATGACTTCCCCCTAGTCCTAATATGTACCCATATATTTGTTATTCATCTTTTGTCGTTACAAGAGGTCTTACAGAGCTTTTACCTCCAACTGTATGAAGACTATTCTGTACTTCCATGTGATGTTCTGGTAGCTGTATCTCCTAAACCCCTGGAGCTTCGCACTTACAACTTCACTGAAATACTGACCACATTTAGTACTACTTTCTCATGTGTGTCTCAGTCAGCAACTCGATTCACCCAAACGTAAGGTTTACTTGTGAGTATTCTAAAATGCTTTTTTAAGATTCATACTGGATCGGAAATACGAAGTGGGCTGACACTTTAGAAAACATCACACTCCGTCACTTACTTTAAAATGCTGTGCTAAATTATCCAGCTTACCAAGAAGAACGGAGTTAACACAAAGTAAGATATTAAGAGAATAAATTTTATTGTACCTAGAAAAGTTAGAAAAAGTTCACATGAATACGAATATCTGTATAATAGCTACTGACAAATTAGGATGATAGTTTTATTAACTCGTAGTAGATTCCATAAAAGTATTTTGAAAATGTGTTTTAAAATTAAACGAATCATAGTACCAGTATTATGTGGATATAAACGACTTTTACATAGTGTTTTCTTTCCTAATGTTGTGCTTATCAATTAAGTCCGCATCTTCTCAGATTCTTGTCTCAACTTGTCTGTTCCTTGGAAGGAAAAAATAAAATAAAAATCCCTGGATTTTCATCAACATGTGTGACTTGTCTCTCACAATAACAGCTCCAGAACCGCCTGAATTTCCATTATTTTTAAAAACATTTTACCATTTTGCCACTTTCCTCGCGCCAAGTTGTATCCCATAATTTTACAAAAACGAAAGAAAAATATATATGTCACGAAGAAGTATGGTTTCAAAACGGCCACATTTCACTGTCCTCCACTTCGTTTTTCCCCCCAACTCGACATCAACCTTGAAGTTCAGTGTTCTCGGAAATTCATTACCAAAGAAACCTACCCACACTGGAACAGAAGTACATACATATATTCATATGATTCGTGCTCTAAGAAACTATGCAGTAAAAGAGTTGATATCACAAAATCAAAATCACTGGAGGTTGAAGAAAGCTCGTGAAGTGAATAATAAGACGTACTTAGACAAAAATATCTTTCTTGAAATGGAATCCAAACATGAATCTATCTCCCAATTCCATTCTGGTGGTTTTAATCTTAGTTTCGAATAAAAAAATGAAATTAAATCTTTGAGTTTTACGTCCCACAGATATGCCGGTTAGGCTAAAGGAGACGGTGATGATGAGTAAAGAATGAAATGGTGCAATGAAGAAAGTGGGAGGAAACGGGACAACCCCGAGGAAACCCACGCACACAGTGTTTGCCCACCACAAAGTTCACTTGGCGGGGCTGGGATCGAACCCGGGATTCCAAACACCAGAGGTGAACGCTTTACATCTGAGTCACCGCGGTCCCCTAGTTTCGAATAAGTGAATATACCTTGTACATATTACAACAGAACCATTCTTTTTGCCATGATAATTTAAATAGCTTAAATACAATACATTACTCCCGGAAAGCTCAAGGAATGTAAATAATAGCAAAAAAATTCAATCTGTCATTGAAGAAAAGGCACATGTTACAAAATCTTTTTTTTTTTTTTTGAGATTCTAAAAAAAAAATCTTTTCTATTGTGTGAGTTTGTTCAAATAACAACTACCATGTCCCCTCAACGAGAATTGTCTATTGTCATTAGTGCCTCGATATAAAATTTTAAAATATGTAATATGTGCCCGTTCCACACTAAATGGTGAAGGAACAATATACAGGGTGACCCACCAAAACTTCGCGCATTTAAGAGGGTAATAAAATGTGTTAAGATAGAAACTTGTTTATTGGAAAACATAAAATGGTATTGGCAAAGTTTGTAACTACCTTGTTCTGACTTGAATTACTCTGTTCTCTTGTGTGTTGTAATGACACATCAGTTGAGGCGTTGGATGGGGTATTTCATTTTCTTTTAAATAAAATTAAGTCATTTCCATGAACTTGAAACCAAGCAAAGTTGTGTATCTCAGAGTTAAAAGAACAGGCCATAGGCCAAAAGATGGCAGCACAAAGAACCGATTTTGTCCGCTTTTTCTATATCGATTCTAATAAAAGCCTCAACGTTGCACAATATCTCAAAACTAAGTTACACCACTATGCTATTCAACGCTACATATTAGCAATACAGTTATTATCAATAACACCCAATACCCCCATTTCTTTGTCTGCTGTAGCACTGTCAGTGGAAAGGGATAGAAGTGGTCATCCCTTCCGATCATCATTCTTCTGCTGATTCCAGTCATTATGGTTTGGTATTAAGCTCATCACGCGTATGCAGTTGAAATGCTTTTCAAAAGCAGCAGTTCTGTGATTACTGGGGAAAGAGATTCTCGCTTAAAGTTCGTTATTCCACGTAAGACTAATTTGCAATGGATCGAGAGTTCACGAACAGCGGGCTCAGCTTTGATAAAACAAATTATCTAACCGATTTGAAAGTGTTCGAATGTCTGAGAATATTGAAAAATGAAATGAAATCTTTGAGTTTTACGTCCCACGATTTGGCCGGCAAGGCTAAAGAAAACGGTGATGATGATAAATGAATAACATGGTGGAATGAGCAAAGTGGAGAACTCCGAGAAAACCCACAAATGGTGTTTGTCCACCACAAAGCTCACTTGGGGCGAGCTGGGATCGAGTCAGGGACCCCATGCACCAGAGGTGAACACTCTACCAATGAGCCACCACGGCCCCTACTGAGAATATTGAACAATTAAAAATTGCAACCTTCATAAATCGTCTTCAAATTCTATTGTTAATTGTTTATTTCAAATCCGATCAAAGCGATTACCAACTGTTTTCAATACAGTACTTTATATTTTTGAATAAACGCATTTCTACATGTAATACTTTTTGTTTTGTTAGCTCTTAAAATGTGGAAGGTTATTTAGGATCAACCTGTATAGAAGGTGTAACAAAAAAAATGTGTGACAATATTTTGAGAACAGATTCCTCATATCAAAATAAGAAAAACAGTTCATATGGACCTGTACTCAAAAGTAGATACTTTCGGAGTTATAGGGTGACAAAAACGTGAAACAAATGAACTTTCAAAGTTCATAGCTCAACTACTATGGAACCTATCGTAGTCGGGCCAGCACATCCCTGAGGAACTGGTATGTGAACTATCCAAATATCCATGTTTAACAATGCTCCAGCACTTGTACACCAATTTTTAGAGAGGTAGGTGGACAATAGTCAAGTACTCGCAAACAGCCTCTCTAAAACTGATTGTGCAAGTATCGAAGGTTCTGAAAGATGGATATTTGGATATTTCACATACTAGTTCCTCTGTGATGTCTTGACCCGACTACGATCAGTCCTATAGTAGTGGAATTATGGACGTTTAAAATTTATTTCTTCACATTTTCGGCACCTTGTAACTACGAAACTATCCACTTCGACCACAGGTCCGTGTGAACTTTTTCTCTTATTTTTTGTAACACTCCGTATAATAATTACTTAATTCTAGTTAATATATTGAAATTGCCTGTTCCTTGCATGGGGAAACTACGTTTATGACAATCACTTTAAATTGCTCCCCCGCTGAGGACACTTTCGCCTCCTTAGCAATGCACGAAGCTGTAATGATAAAAATCAATACAATCATACCTTTCCCAAACGAGACCCTTACGACGGTACGGATGAATTTTCACTTAGGCGGCATCGGAAGTTGCTATTAACCACTTGCCTTATTAACCCAAGTATACTCGGAATCCTGTTATGTATAATATATTATTAACCCGAGTTTACTCGTAGGATCTGTAACAAAAGTTTGCACTTTTCTGCCAACCAGAGTATACTTGCTGCAGAGTTAACTAGGGATAATAATGTTAAGGTTTTTGTTAAAGGGTTTATGACATCACCCTCAATTATATATTTTGTTTCAACCGTTGTTAGTGGCATCAAGGTTAGGTTAGGATTTAGATTTCTGGACTTTCAGCATCTAAGGCCATTTAGCCCTTCAGGTTTGAGGGATGACGTCCCTCGGCGAGCACACAATCCGGAGAAAGAGAAGGAAGAAAGGACTGGGGAAGGAAGGAAGCGGCCTGGGACCTATAATTTAGGTACCACCCCGACAATTGCCTGGTGTGAATGAGGAAAACCCAGGAAAACCTCATTCAGGGTGGCTGGCCTGAAAAAGCGTTTTACACTTTTTCGACCGAGTGCCCTCACCGGGAATCGAATCCGGGACTGCTCGCACCGAAGGCGAGAGCGTTAGTGATTACGCTACGCGGGGCCACTTAGTGGCATCAAGTGTACATTCTAAAAAGCAAATAAAAATGTGTAAAATAGGTAAAATCTTTGTGACTAAAATATTTAAGGCAAGTGGTTAATCTGAGTAATCTCAGAAATTATAGATAGGACAGTAATATTCGTCGTTTTCTATTATGCTTTCATGTCACTCCCTCCGCAATCCCATCCCTCACAAGCCTTGTTGATTGGGTTGGACAAGGACTTAAATGGTTTGGAAGTGTCAAGCCTGATTCACACATACTGTACCATGTTTATGCCGCTCCCCTGTCAAGCTAGTGCCATGGCCGCTATAATTCACAAATAACATGCCGTGCCGTGCCGTGCCGCCGTTGCTTTCTTCATCATTTCCCAAGATGGATTGCAACGAAGAAAACTTCGTGTCGCTTCGTATGCCCCGAAGAAATCTGAAGGATTGCGGCTGACGAGCCATGACTGGGCTGGTTTCTCATTAAGGAAACGACACAGGCACGGCACGTCATGCGTGGATTAAACAAAGTCACAGTCTGAAAATAAACTTTGTAGACCAAGGCACGGATGGAGCACGGCATGGGAACGACACATGTACGAAACGTCATGTGTGAATCAAAAATAATAATCCAATGAATTTTCAATGTGAAAGTCTGAAAAGAAACTTTGTGAGGCACGGCACGGACAGGGCATCTCATGGGAACGATACATTCGCGGCACGTCATATGTGAATTGAAAAAGGTAACCCAATGAATTATCAATGTCTAAGCCTGGAAATATTTTTTTAGACCAAGGCACGAAAGGGGCACAGCATGGGAACAGTACATTCACGGCACGTCATGTGCGAATTGAAAAAGGTAACCCAATGAATTTTCAATGCCAAAGACTGAAAATACACTTTGTAGACCAAGGCACGAACGGGGCATGGCATGGGAACAGTACATTGGTGGCACGACATGTGTGAATTGAAAAAGGCAACCCAATGAAATTTCAATGTCAAAGTCTGAAAACAAAGGTCGTGGACCATGGTACGGACAGGGTACGATCTGAAAACTGCAAATTATATACCTATGTGAACTAACCTTCAGTGTTCATCTCAGCGACCCCGAAAACTATGGATTGAACCCCAATATCAGTCGTTCTCGAATATTTTCCATGTCAACTCCTTTGCACCCTACCTTCATCCCCATGCCAAGGGGGAATGAATTTCATCTTACACGACATCAAGAGTTTCTATATTTTCTTAAGTGACTGCTCAAGATATGAATTGGACATTAATATATGTCGTTTTCCATTATTTTTACATTACTTTCTTCCAACCCCATCACCCTCTTTACGAAAGGTTCAAAATGATACACCTACCAGTCTATATCACGAATTTCGCCCCAAGTCGCGCCCCAAGTCGCCCCAAGTCTTCAGAAACACATTTAATTACTTGGTAAATTAGGGACTGTAGTCTATTTACAGCGCTGAGGTTATGTTAGACGTTAGCTTACAGCTTCATGAGGGATAATAATAGCATGTGCTTCCACCAGAAATCGAACCATATTTCGTCACGTCTAGGGCGAACGTTCAACAAATAAAGTAAAAAAAAAAAATGAAATATTTCAATTATGAGATTCATTCAAATTCTTTTCCTCAGCGCTCACTTTTTAAAACGTTTTCTTAACTCACAAGCTATTTTCGGACATTGTGGGTGGTGCCGATCTAACGACATTATACAAATTACTCATTAAATGGGTGGTGTTATGCAAAAACCAGTCAACCCACATTTTTTTTTTAAATGAGTTAACCCTGCTGTCGGGTTCGAACATATATAAGGAACATACTAATATATCTTGGTAACGTGTTTGCAATCGGCCTGCTATCTATGAAGAGAAAAGTCAACCCACATACGGTAATATCTTATGGGGTCGAGAAACCCCTCGAAACTGACTCGTTGTGGGTTGAATGGTTGTTGCATAACACCGCTCAAATTAAGGCAAAATTTAGATTATATTTGTGTGGGTCAAGATTTCTCATGGCATGAAGATGGTACATGATTCACCTCTGATGCAAAGGATGACTGATTCGATCCAAGCTGACGTAAGCTTGAGGTGGACAACTTCATTTTTTTTCGAAATTCTGCTACATTCCCCCACATTCTCATATCACTAAATCATTCATAACTATTCATTTCCATTAACCATTAGTCTTCTATGGCTTGAAGAGTAACCGTAAGACATCAATTAAAACATCATGTATTTACTGAAAAAAGTGAAATTATAATTTGTAGGTCAAAAAATGAAATATTTAAGTATGACGTTCCATGATTATGCCGTTTAGGCTAAGGAAGACAGATGATCAAGGCAATCGAATAATGATGGGAGAATTAGTGAAATTAGATTGTGGGAGAAAACGGGAGTATCCCGAAAAATCCAACGACACGATGCTCTTCACCACAAACTTGCTAAGTCGGGGATCGAACCAGGGTTCTTACACACCAAAGGTAAGCGCTCTAACACTGAAACGTTTTGGCAAACCTAAGAATAGTTATGATTTATTGCTTTCGTTTCACATCCTTAAAGACTGTTAACAGAAGTCGTGTCATGTAACTAATTGAATAATGGTGGTTTGTTTTACGACCCTTCTGTTTTCCTTCGTTTTCGACCAGCATGCGACATGTAAAATGGAGTGTTAGTGTCAACTAATTATTATAGAGTATCGGGAATTCACGCTAATTGAAAAGGCAGTACAACCTCTCGGTTTCCACGTGCGCTTGAGGAGGCATCTCATTTGGACGCCTGTTATCACCAACAAAACTTTCAGAGGTCGAAAAAGGGCTTTACGAGGTAAACTATAAATCTCGTGTTTCCGTACACCAGAACTTTCTCCAACTGCGTTGGCCTCGCTGTAACTTGCAAGCGAAACCAGGTGGAAACAAATGTGGCCATAAACCTCTATCGATCTGATGTTACGGCTGGAACTTGAGGTTCCAGAATATCCGTGTCTACTTCCAAAAGCAAAACTAACTTAAATTCTTCAACTCTTCCAGTATTTTTCTCTCACTTTTTTTATATTGGCTGCCACATAAGTCGTCGAATCAAAGCCTCTTCGTTATATCTCGAGGCTCTAAAGATGCTATTTCATGTTTCTTTCATACAAATAGAGGAATGCACATTTGGAGTCTGTAAACGATAAACTAACCCCATAATACTTCCCCAATTCAGAAAGTAGTCTATGTTCACGGCACCAAATACGTGTGTATTTTTGGAGTATTCAGAAACATATCGGTGCTTGCTCTCAATATGAAAACGATAATAATAACACTTCAATAGATATTGCTTTTAGATTTTCTTTCATAATGTTTAATACCTGCAACACGTTGATTCCTAGATTCTTTGATTTATCTGTAGAAAGCGATTTATCCTTTTCTCTGAGGATGTGATGAACTAATTAGAGAGCTCACTTCTGGAGTGAGATACCACTGGTTCCATTTCAGGGCATGTGGTTTGTGTTGGGCAACATAGTGTCCGCGAGCTTCCTCATGAGTCCCCTGCTCTCTCCCTCTTGTTCAGAATCATTGGGGACACTGTGGGTCAGTGGTAGAGCGCTTACCTCTGGTGCATGGGGTCTCTCGTTCGATCCCCGGCCAAGTAAGTTTGGATGTACACTGTCGTGTCTGTGGGTTTTCTAGGGTTTCTTCATTTTTTCCCGCATCATCATTCCACAAATTCTTCCAACATCATTCACTTGTTTTAGTCGTCTGCTTCCCTTAGCGTAATGGGTATAATCGTGGGACGTTAAAAAGAAAGATTTTCTTTCAGATATATTACATTTTATCAATTATTTGTCTCCTTTAGCTTAAAAGAAATATTCAGGGACTAAAAAAAATAATAATTTCATTTTTAACTTGGTTTGACTTTTCTAATTTATTTTTCACGTATAATTTAATTTCCAGAAGTCCAAAATCTATAGGATTTAAGCACGTAAGTTACGTTTTTACGTACCCCACATAAATGCTTTTCCCTTTATGATGTAAACTAGTACAGTGAAACCTCTGAATAACGGACACCAACGGGACATGAATTTTTGTCCGCTATTGAGAGGTGTCCGTTACAGAGAGGTCACAGAAATTTACTTTCTCACAATGGTAATTCTATGCAGTAATATATAGTAAATGAATTATGTATGAGCGTAGATACGGAAAATTCAATATAAAAATACTCTATTTAGTACGTATTTGAATTACTGGGAGGGATGAAGGAGAAATTCATTTGTGTTAAATATTATTATTACTGGAGAATGTGTTAATATATTAGTTCTTTGGCGGAATGGATGAAAAGGCAAGTTATTGGAAGCGCATATGTTTATTGACCCAGTCCCAATCACAGAGAATATCCTCTTAGTAAAAGTGAAAAGGAAGCCGCGAAAACCCCAAACCCAGACTTGTTCCAGTATCATACGTAAAAGAAAAATGTTGCTTTTCCAAAAACGTAAGAGAGGAGACATTGTTCGTTGAAAATATTATTGTAAAACAAACAATATTTTGTTATTTAAGAAATTGTCGGGAAAGATGCAAAGCTCAGATGAAAAAGGACTAAATTTGTTAGGGAAGGGAAGATCTTTTGCATGGAATTCTTGGCCTTACGACTGACCCTGCATGAGTGTTATTACTTATTGAAGTTTTTCTAGGATTTCCATCAGAAAACAGTTTATTGCGGGCATAAACAAAGAAGAATTTCAAGTTCAGCTTGAAGCTGTTCTGTTTGATGGTTCACCAGGTCTAGACTCATGATAGATACACTAGTGGGGAGAATACATTTCTGTCTCTTGTAATATATCGCAGAACCGAGAAAAGTTCCTGTCCGTTATGAAGAGGTTATTGAACCGTTTGGGGGGGAGGACTGTCCGCGTCCGTATCTGAGAGTGTCCGTTAAAGAGAGGGTTTTGTTCCGTAAGAGAACATATAATTTTGCCGGGACAAAAAACTCTGTCCGTATTATAGAGGTGTCCGTTAAGGGAGGTTTCACTGTATTAATTTTCCCTTATCTAATAAAATAAACTTCGGAAACGATTCCTGTGCCATATGAACAAAATTAAATGTCATTTTACACCCATGATAATGCACTCAGTAAGGTTTCTGTATACCTGCAAAGTAACCTCTCTGTGTTTGATACCGTGAGGATGGGATATTTTTCTCGTTCTATTTCGTGCCAATGCGGCTCTGAGGTTCTCTTTTAAGAGGTGTCTTTTTAAAATGGATTCCTGGGCAACGTGGGGAAATAAAGGAGGCTCTGGAGCGTGCAGCTGATTACCTCACCTTCATAATCTCTGAACCTCCTGGAGCCTTCACCTCTTATACATAGTCCATGACCTTCATGACCTGTACAGAAAGACGGCTACATTTACTTTAGAAATTAAAGCTTTAGTTTAACATATTTACTCCTGGTCGTATGCGTCTATGCAGATTCAAGCTTCCTGCCAGCTTAATTCATTTTTAAAAAATGAAACTGAAATGAAATCTTTCGGTTCAACATCCAAATATTATGTCCTTTAGGCTAAGGTAGACAGATGATTAAGACAAGTGAATGATGAAGGGAAAATTATTGGAACGAGATTGTAGGGAAAAAAAACGGAGTACCCTAGGAAAATCCACATATACGGCCTCGACCACTACAACATTGCTTGGCAGCGGATCGATCCAAGGACCCCACGCACAGGACGGAAGCGCTCTACCACTGAACCACCATGTTCCCGGTATTTTAAAAAGATCTATATCAGGTAGCAACAAAATGACATTCGAAATAAAATACTTGGTAAATAAGTCTTTTTAAATATTCTACTTTGGAAACGAAATATTTCAGTTTAACTTCCCACGTTATGCTTTTAAGGCTAAGACAAACGCATGATTAAGGCAATTGAATGATAATGGAAGTTTTGGTAGAATGGGAACGTAGGAGGAATCGGGAATATCCCGAGGAAGCCCCGGATTCGATGTTGTCCACCATAAACTTACTGGCCAGGAACCGAACCAGGGTCCCCACGAACCAGGGGTAAGTGCTCTGCCACTTTGTTTTAAAGTTAACTAATTCACCGAACATGTCTCATTAACTTGCTTAATTACTTATTACTAGTTTTCTACTTGATTTAACTTCCTTTTTACTAGTTTAACTATATAAGGTAAACTATAAGGTAACCAGTAACCTAACCTATAAGGTAACCTATAGGTAACCTATAAGGTAACCAAGAAACTTTTGTTTCTTTTTCACCCACCACCTTTAAACATGGATATGCCAATTAAGACGAACTTGGAAGATCAATACTACTCTCCATCAGCATCGACGACCTTCTACCAACGTTGTAATACGCCATGGATTCCATCGCATTAGAATTTAGTAAGCCGTGAAGCAAAGAAGGTACTAGGGTCACTAAGAAAGTTTTGAGATACGCATTGTTGTGACACAGTATTTGAATTCCAACATTTGCGTTCGGTAGTGGTATCCAGAGCGAAGAAGCGAAGCAAGTTTCAACTCGCCTCGCTTATCGGCGTGGCCGTTTTGCCTTCACTTGTTTGTTGATGTGAGCAGTATTCGGCTGTCTAGAATGGAGCTCGAAAGGGAACATTTTCGGGCAATGATCCTTTACGATTTCAAATGTAGTTTGAACGAGACACACAGCCTTGAGCGTTTGCAGGGGGCATTTGGGGACCTTGCTCCTTCCAGTGCTACAATTTTTCTGCGGTTTGGTGAATTCAGAAGAGGCCGGACATCGCTTAAAGATGAAAACAGAGCTGGACGTCCGGCAACAGCTGTGTCAGATGAAAACATTGCCGCTGTGGAACAAATGATTCGAGAAAATCCTCGAACAATTTTCAAGGACATTGAATCTACAGTGAACATTGGATCGCCAGCAGTAACAAAAATTCTTCATGATCATCTTCGGCTCAGGAAGGTTTCATCTCGTTGGGTGCCTCATACTTTGACTGAACAGCAGAAGCGCATACGTGCAGAATTTTGTGAAGAAATGCTCGCAAGTTTTGATAGAGGCAATTCTCGACGCATCTCTGACATTGTTACTGGTGATGAGACTTGGATCTATCAATTTGACCCTGAAAATAAACGCCAGTGTACAGTTTGGATCTTTCCAGACGAAAATCCACCCACGAAAGTGAAGCGACCGTGAAGTGTGGGGAAGAAGATGGTCGCAACTTTCTTCTCAAAATCTGACCATGTTACAACTGTTCCACTTGAAGAACAAAGGACTGTTACTGCTCAGTGGTACACCACTGTTTGTCTAACAAAAGTGTTCCAGAAGCTTCGGGAATGGCGTCCAAGAACTGGATTGCGTGGGATCCTGATTCATCATGACAACGCGTCCGCACACACGGCCAACATCACAATTCAATTTTTAGAATCTACGGAGGTCAAACTTATGATTCATCCGCCGTATAGCCCTGAAGCCCGCCGTGTGATTTTTTCTGTTTCCCAGGATCAAAGAGCGCATGCATGGGAAGAGATTTTGCAGCCCTGAAGAAGCTGTAGTGGCTTACGAGAATGAACTTTCAATACTTGAAGAAAAAGACTGGCAACACTGCTTCCAAAAGTGGTTTTCGAGGATGCAAAAGTCTTTACAGTGTAATGGTGAATACTTTGAGAAAATGTAAGTGTTAAATTGATTTTAAGTATGTTAGTTATTTCACATCTCAAAACTTTCGTAGTGAACCTCGTATCAAGTTCATTTTGCACCTCTACCTGGGATTTGAACTGGCATCCTCTAAGGTGATTGTCCAAATAAATGAACAGGGGGTAATCAGATGGTGCAATATCTGGGCAGCATGACCGATTCAATAGTGTTTCCCACCCAAGGAGTATAATGGTGTCTCTGGTCATCCTAGACACGTGAGGCTTAGCGTTGTCCTGCACTGAGAGAAAAATGTATGTGGTGTACTTAAAATCGTATGTTACAATTGTAAATCCTGTAGGTTTTGGACAACGTACAGCAAACGTATAGCTGAAAACGCTTGTTTTATAATACTTTTTGCATATGTGTCCCATCTGTACGTACTTTCCGTATGAAACAATATAGGTGGTCAAGATCTCACATACAAATGGATGTATATAACATATAGCTGACGAAGATAAGATTCATATATGTATGTAATATGAAGAAGACTGTTAGATATCAGACATCCTACAACGGCATGATGTAACATCTAAGGGTAGTGCCTACGTGGCATACGGACAACATATGATCCGTACTGATTTCTGTAGTAAGCAGGAGGATTCCGTATATTTGTACACTATACCGCTGTCCGGAGAACGGATTTTTCTCAATTTGTAACAGGAGGACTCCTTTCTGATTCAGAAATGCTGGCTCCAGAGTTTTGAGATTTTCTTGAACACGGTTCAACTTCTGACAGTACGGAGTTGCATTGATGCTCTGACCAGCAGGTACCAGTTGCCGATGCAGTCTACCAAACACACAGGAGGACCCTCTTCTGGTGCAGTGCTGGTTTCGGCTATTGTGGAACCGGTTCATGGGAAGCTAACTAATGATGACCGCACCGTGGAGCTTCGTACAGGACTCACTTCTTACCACATGTCAACACCCTGTCCAGAAATGGTTTCTTCCCTAGACGAGACAGCAAATAAACACAGGTGTCTTCTCGCGTAGCCCTTTAGACTGAAGTCAAATCATGTGCGATCCATAAACCCAACTTACAGTGCTTCCCAAGTTGATGGAGGTGCTGCTCAATAGTTTCTTCACTCACACTAAATTGTAATCCCAGTTCCTCACATGTTTGGTGATTGTTCGCCTCAATTGCTGCCTGAAGATATTCATTTTGTATAGGAAACAATAGGAATATGCTACAACTCAGTTTATAAATTCTGAGTACATTTGGACAAAACTCTTACACATATGGATATTTTCTTCGTGTGTATTAACACTAGGAGCATCATAATCTTGCTTATACTAGAAGCATCAAAGGGGTCATTTTGACCCCTACTTAAAAATATACACATTAAACAGTACTACTCTTTACTTTTTGTATACTTTTGGTTTTTTTGGGGGGTTTTTATTAATTATAAATTCAAATTTCATTATTTTCTATATTTTACATTTGTTATTGTTCTTAGTGAATAACTTTAATATTATAAATTTCCTAATCTATAAACTGAGAAACCGTGTTAATCGTGACGGGGACATGTAGCCTTGCTGCTGACGTCCCCATTAATCGCCTCCTCAATCAATCAATCAACCTAATTTATAAACTTATTTAAATTGAAGTTACATAATATAGCAAATATAATTAACACTACTTATTGTTACTGTAAATTTCCTTAGTTTCCCTTCAAACATCATACACAGTAGGAATTAAAATATAACAACAAATGAATCACAACATGAAGTTCTTTACAAGTAGGCATGTTTTATAACGTTCATATCTACATGCCTACTCATCACATTTTGAACAAACTACGGACTTTTTGGTAATCTTTGTACAAGATCCACAGACGTGCCTCTTACAGTGGAAACATTGATTTTGTGTCTTGTTTCCACTGCAGTCAGCAGCTTGACATCTCTTCCGCTTGGTTGTTTGAAGCAATCCAGGTACACACTGTTCTGTACGATTAACGTCCTCATTTAGTGTCTTCACTTCCGAACGCAGTTCCTCTCCTAATACCAAAATAAATTGATGGCGAGTGATCTTTTTCCTCATTGCCAGCTTGTATAGGACGAAAGCACTTATAGCTGCCAAATCAATGATGTTATAGAAAATCTGTACTGGCCGTCTTCTACTCGCAGCTTTCATGGAGTACTTTCGTGTCATCTGCTCGATTACATCAACTCCAACCTTTTGCTTATTGTAAAATAAAATTGTTTCAGGGTTTTTCTTATTTGGTTGATATCGATGTCAACACAAGAGTGAAGGCTACCCAAAAGAAGGACATTTTTGTTCTTATAATGGTATGACGTGAGCGTGATATCATCTTCAGTTTTCAGTACAATTGTATTGTATAGGTCCTTTCCCTCGACTTTTTAAACTGAATCTGGAACTTCTCTTCTGTTGTTACGGATAGTTCCTACCAACTGATATTATTTTTCTTGAGATCACGAGTGAGGCGTAGGGATGTGAAAAAGTTGTCACATGTGACATTCAATCCGGACTCTGAGAAAGGTCTCACAAGCTTCTGTACAACAAATTCACCACGCTAAGTGTTTGATGGTCGTTCATCATACTTCCCTAAATATGGGAAGCCATTTATTACGTATTTGTGTTCCACTTCCACTAGCATCCAGAATTTTACCCCATATTTGTCTGGTTTGTTGCCCATGAACTGTGTGAATTTGGGCCACCTGTTTATTGGAAAAGTAGCTCATCAACCGCACAGTAAGGTTCGGATTGTAGCACTTTTGAGAGTTTTCAATAAAAGCTTTCCAAAACATGGAAATCATACAAAACTTGTAAGATTGATACTTTTCCGTCCTAGTACTTTTTATATCAAATCTCACAAACCTCGTGATTTCTCTAAATCTTCTTATTGACATTGTTTCACTGAAAACTCACAGTCCCTATTTCTTTGACCAAAAGCCCTTTATGCTAATCCCCTTTATTCCTAAAGCGCCGCGAAGATATAACAATCCTATGAAGGCATCTAACTCTTGAAGTAAAACTGACCAAATTGGGTCCTTCAAAACTCTTTGAGCTTCGACTTCAGTGCACTTCTTTATATGTCGCATAACAGTTTCATCTATTATAAGTCTGAACGAATTAGAAACTGTGTCGTTGACATGCCGGAGAGCATATGGGGTTGAACCTTGAGTTTTACGTAATGCGTTATGATGTTTAGCCCTTCCGCGAACACTTGCACAGGTTTGTTTGACCCAAACTGTCTGATATCTGGATAATTCAAAATTTTCAGTATCCATATCATTTCCCATGCTTCTACTGTCGCTAAATTCTTCATTACTCGGAAAAACACTTTCATTATCTGATAATTCATCAATGTTGATATCACCAATGTATTCATCGCCGCTTTCATTACTATAGTCAGCACCCGAGTCGATTCCATCAATAGCCTATAGTTCTTGTAGTATTTCTTCAGATGAAAGCTTTTTTTCACACCCATCATGCACCACACTAACAGCAACTAGTTAGAACACACATATAGTGAATTATATCAGTCTCTAATGTAATACTAATTAGTATCTTAAAAATATGTGAGTACCATAATGTTTGCAATTGTCAAAAATCAGCGTTGTATGCATGAGGGTCAAAATGACCCCTGCGAGGCTTCTAGGTAAAATGTAAAAAATGCGACATTTTTAAATATTATTAAGTGTCAAAATGTGATTAAGTTAGAGTATTGGTAGAGTGGTAAAAAGTCGTGAAATCTAGTGGCCACAGTTTCATAACTTTAGAAATTATAACAAATTAATCGTCCAGACGGGTCAAAATGACCCCTGTGATGCTTCTAGTGTTAAGAGTCTCAAGTAGAGGTTCTCTCCGACTTTGTACAATTATTGAAGCCGGAAATATTATGCTTCCATTTCTGGTTTCAATATTGAATTTATGTTGTTTTACAAAGTGAAACAAAACTCACTTGTAATCAAAAAGAAAAGAAAAGAAAAATATATTTGATATCTAAATGCTGTACCACTCATGTGGAATTTATCCTGAATTTTCTACTTAAGTTGGTTGGCTAGTCGGATTAAATTGTAGCTTCTTTTTAACCACCGAGGCTATATAAGAGGTAGAACTACGGTTTAATTTGTAATACGAACCACGTGACCTACCACAGGGAATCGAATCTATTTAAGTTTTTCGTTGCAACTAAATACAACTAAAAAGATATATAGATATATAAGATTGTCTCTTTTCTGACAGCAGCCTGTCTTGCCTTCCACAACGTTTTGTTCTTCCGACCATACCGTCAGGTTGTCAACGAACACAACTTTGAAGATATGCACTCTCCGCATTTTTAGATAAACGATCTTATCTCATTTCGTAACTTGTTTCCCTACCCTATCAACTTTTTGAAGATCACTAAGGAACAATGGTGCGAATGGATCAGGTATCTGCACCTCCACGAACGGGAAAAGAAATCCTGCTTATATGGTTTCCAACATTGTCATATTTATTTTTAAAAAGTAATATTAATAAACTATAAGAGCTAGATTAAAAATAAAAAAGTGAACATGTAGTATTGGGTAGGCTAACATCTGGAGAAATTTTGAATTGCATAAGACAAATGGTTTTCATAATATTTTGGAAAGAAGTTCACCATGTTATTATATAGGGATTGATGATCTCAGCTGTAAACGCTAGACACGGCCTTAAGTGGCTGTTATCAGTATACAATGTTTCGTTGTTTAACCAATTAGAAGATTTAGGTTCATGTAATTAACATTGTATTCATCCAAAGTACGAATGAATGAAGGGGAAGACGATAGTGTGGAGATTGGAAGAGGAGTCAGACAAGCATGTATTATGTCGCTCCAGTTATTCATCATTTATAATGAATGTTTAATGAAGTAAATTTTAATGGGAATATGTGATTTCAAGATTGGAGGGCAGACCATTAAGAATATCGAGTATGAAATGAAATGAAATCTTTGAGTTTTACGTCCCACGGTTATGCCGGTTAGGCTAAAGGAGACGGTGATGATGAGTAATGAATGAAATGGTGGAATTAAGAAAGTGGGAGGAAACGGGAGAACCCCGAGAAAACCCACGCACACGGTGTTTGTCCACCACAAAGTAATATCGGGTATGCAGATGATACGTTTATTATAACTAGAACCAAAGAAGGACTACAGGAGATGGTTGAAAAAATAGTTTATACTGGAAAACTATATATAACGGAAATCAATATAAAAAAAATCGAAAGTTGTAAGGATTTCCCGTGAAAACTCGCCCTTACGGTTCAGAGTAGAAAAAAGGGGGCTTGCAGAGGTTAATAATTTCAAGTTTCTGGGAAGCAGGACGCTTGCAGCAAAGACATCAGATCAAGAATTACCATAACTAAAGAAACATTCAACAAGAAAAAAACTTTTAACTAGCAGGCTTAATATTGGATTATGGAAGAAGTTGGTCAAGTCCTATGTATGGAGTATTGTACTGTATAATTCAGAAACCTGAAGATTACGGAAGTTCGAGAAGAAATATTTAGAGAGCTTCGAAATCGTGGTGTTGGAGGAAGATGGAGAAGAGAAACTGTACAGAAAGAGTAACAAACCATGATGTTTTAAAAGACACAGGGGAGAAGAGGATACTTTTAGCTACCATCCTTCGTAGGAAGACGAATTGGATTGGACACATCTTGCGAAGAAATTATCTTCTTTATACCGCCATAGAAGGAAAGATGGAAGGAAAGCGAGGAATAGGAAAAAGAAGAACACAACTCATCGATGATTATTAGAAAAGAAGAAAATATTGGGAGTTAGAAGAGGAAGCTGAAGATCGAGAAACGTGGAAGGAACATTTCCAGGCCCAAAACTTAAAAAAGAAAATCATTAGACCCAAGACCTCTCAAAACGCAGAATACTTAACAACAACAACAACAATAATAATAATAATAATAATAATAATAATAATAATAATAATAATAATAATAATAATAATAATAATAATAATAATAATAATAATAATAATAACCCTACCTCCTATGAAGAATTTAATGGGAAGGAGATTAGTGTTAGCAACAACATAACTAAATCTATAACTAATCACAAGCGGTGGCTCAGTGGTAGAGCGTTCACTTCTGGTGCGCGGTTTCCCTGGTTCGCTTCCCGCTCACACTAAGTTTCCTCGAGGTTTTCCCGTTTCATTCCACTTTCTCCATTATACCATTTCCTTTATTTGTCATCATTCACCGTCTCCTCTAGCTTAGATGGCATATGTGTGAGAAGTAAAGCTGAAGTATTTCATATCCTTTAATCACAATTTTTATTCACTTGTGTTTCCATGTCTTTATCTCAGCTTAATCCTTTAGAGGAAAATCCTGTTTCATTTTAAACAATCATCTCTTGCGTTTCAAATGTAGATCCCTGTCTAGAATGCAGAAAAGAATGTCACACTTCGATCTTCCCGTTCCAGTACTATCGACTTGAGAATTCTTTTCCTTATTGTCTGTTCCTTTTGCGCTTTAACCTGTGCCGCCAAAATGTTAAATTGGTCTGAAATAAAAGGATATAGAGAATGTTTCTTTACAGGATGAAAGTAATATTTCAAATTGGAAGACAAAAGATCTTTTTTTTTTCTTTTCTTCCTCCATCCACTAAGTCCTTGTGTGTTTTAGTTTTCCCCTTCAGAACATTTTTACCATTCCTTATTCTACAGTCTTCTTTCTCTGAGCAGAAACATTATGTGAAAGCACTTCTCTAAGAGTATGGTTTAAATTTGCATTCTTCCTTTCAGAAATCTTACATTCTTTAAGCCATGTTGCAAGTTTTAATTTTTCTTTCTTTCGGCGGTTACTTCAAATTTGAATTATTTTCTATATTTGTAACAGTATCTGTATTTTAAAATGCAAGGTTTATATATTTGTGGTCAAGAAAAGTTTATATTGTTGTGGTCAGGGGCGTACACAGAGATTTATTTCGGGAGGGGGTCTAGAGCGTTTCTGGGGGGTCTAAATACAATTTGAGGTTAAATTATATGACAATTTCTAAAATTGTCCCTAAAAGTAGACTAAATTTACAAAAAAGTCGGGATTTCGGAAGGGGGGTCTGGATCCCCATGACCCTCCCCCTGCGTACGCCCCTGGTTGTGGTCAAGAAAACTTTATATGTTTGTGGCCAATCTTTCCAACAATGAGATCTCGAAAACCACAAGTGCTAGAAACGAGCCGTTTTTACTGGTCGATTCCAAATTTTGTAAAGATTTGCCACTTTTCGTTCAAATAAATAAAAAAAAAAATACTTGTTAATTTTCTATTCCACATTTCAGGCGTCGTTTTGACCCTAGTAGTTTAATATTGTCACTAGGACGTGAAGATTGATACCCTTGTGAAAGACAACCAATATAGGAGCTACGTATAGTAGGTTGATGAACATTTCAGGCACTTTTGCTTTAATCTGAATGCCAAAGCCTACCGCAAGCTGGTAACTTCGAACGCTTGTGCATCCACAGTGAGGCGTACACCAAATATTTGCATTTGGTATCATCTATCATTTATCCAAGTTTGCCACAAACTCGCTCCAACATTCGTTATACTAATATACTACATTTATATGTTTGTCTATAGCAATTCACTGCCTTTGAGAGTCTTCCTGTCCTTTACTTGTGTCCGTAAAAAGCTTGCAAAGGTTATAGTGAAAAGTGGGAAGGTGATTCACGCTCATATTAGAACTGTGCGCTGTGCAAACAGCGCAGGTTCAGCTATTTTTGTTTAACTTTAACACCATATATATAGCCTCCCATGTTACACGAAATGTATATCTGAGCCATTGCTCGTTTCAAATACGGAAAAGCTTGTAGTTGTAGGTTTAACAGGGTCCATTATTAAGTACCAAACTATCAATATAGAAAGCCGAGTTATGTTTAGTACTTGAAATGAAATGAAATGAAATCTTTCAGTTTAACGTCCCGCGTTTATGCACGTTAGGCTAAGCGAGACGGATGATGAGGACAAGTGAATGACGATGGAAAAATTGGTGGAATGCTAATGTGGAAGGAGACTGGAGTACCACGAGAAAACCCACGGACACGATAGTTTCCACCACAACCATACTTGGGCGGGAATTGAACCATGGACCTCACTCACCAAAGATAAGCGCTCTACTGCTTGTTTCTTAAACATTTACTGTACGTTAAAAGCAATTACAACCATGTGCTTATGGAACTTCGTTCACAGGAGAACAATAGTCTTAAAAGAAAAACTCACATGAGTGTTGGGAAAGTTAAGGAAACAAAGAGTTGGCTAGAAAGTACGCAAACTTCTTATTACGTACATCGGTTGACAATTTTGAGTATTGATGTTGTAAATAATGTACATAAAAGGCTCCGTCTGCTTCTAAGTTGGTAGTAGAAATATATTTTATGTCGTTCCTATATACCAATTGACTGTATGTTGTTTAGTAGCTGGGTAGAAACGATAATCTGGCCTTAAAATTATGTGAATATTTATATTGTTCTCGGAGCTACGAGTATGAAGGGCTAAAAGTGACGCAATTGAAACCATATTCTTTGGGATTCAATACGGGTTGTGATTCCATGACCCAACATATCTATATCCTTACATTTATAACAAATAGAACCAGCACCAAAGCCATATTTGGTACACTTTGAGCCACCGTGCACCCTTATTTCGTGCTTGAGACTGTGACCGTGTACAAAATTGCAAAATGCATACATCGAGCATACAAGCTCAAAGTATACAATTCGAGTGCACAGTACATTGTTTACACTTCATCATATTAACTTTCGATCCAGCGCACAATCGTGGTAGAAATAAAATATTGATAACAAAAGAAACGAAAATTCTGAGTGCTGGAAAGAAAACTAATGCGCTAATATTTTCAGACACATGAATCCAGTTTCTGATTTCAATATTTCCCGGTAATATTAAAGATAAAATTTACTTGCAGATTGACAATATAGGACAACCATAAAATGACTTATAAAGCTGTGCTTTCCATATATGTCAACAGTTCTAGTAGTTGTATTCGATCGCCGCACCACAAATATTTATAAGTTCACATCTCTCAAGCTCAGATTGACAAGAGCAAGGCGCTTTACAGTGTAATAATTATATGCAAATTGTTATGCACAAAATAAATTCGTAATATCACAAACTCTTTATAGATCCCAAACTACTGGCGATCTACTATTTATATCAGGCATGCCTACATGAGGGGAATATTTCATAACCCATCAGAAGGAGAACACACTTGTGGTTAGGGCGCCCATGGCACTGCTGCGTGCGCTATTTAGAAACAATGTGACTTAATTTCTTAGTTCTTAAGGGTAACTTAAGAAATTCATTGCGAGCTACGGCAAGCAACTAATAAGATCGTTACGGCACCGAGTGTATAGGGGAGAGAGCTATTCGCAGAAAGCTTCATTAGGAAATACATAATCTCAGGTCTTAGAGATTTCATACTGTGTATAATTGCTTCTTGTACGATGGATTACATAACAATGACGCTGATCTTAAGAGGCCTCATCCCGACGAAATTAAAATACCGTTAATTTTACAGTAATTATGCGATATCTTCAAATAGATAAAAGATAATTGAAATGTAGAACAGAAGCGCCCTAGACAATATTATTTTGCGTAAGGTACCGTTATCACAAGTCACCTAGTGGCTTTCCGTTTCCAGCCGTTTAGAAACGCGAAACTAAGTGACGATTTTCAAAATGGCTCGAAATCGAAAGCAGATAAGTGAATCGTAATGACGGTATCTCATGTAAAATGATATTGTCTTGTGCGGTCTTGTTCCACATTTCGATTATCTTTTATCTATTTGAAGATATTACATAATTACTGTAAAATTAGCGGTATTTTAATTTCGCCGGGATGAGGCTACTTAAATATGCTATTTCTACTACATTGCTTTAGTTACAGGCATGATTATTAGGTTATATATACCATATTGCACTAATAATTAAGGTGTTTAGATGCTACTTTTTCTTTGGGAATCTTTAGATTTTACCCGTAAATTTTCGAAAATAGTATCTCCATATTCTTAATCTGCAACAAACGTTAATACTTACAAGGATGACAAGGAAAATGTTGTACAGTTGAACAATATGATGACCAAAATTTGCAAAATTTAGGGCAGAAAGCTATTATATTACTATGAAATACCATGTAGACCTAAAAGGATCGCATTTATGAAAGCTGGATAACTTATTAGTATGATAAAAGTAAGAAAAAAGTGTAAGACTATCTCATAATCCGCCTAAAGTGGAGCCACATATATAGCACACTCTCCAATACCTACATCCACTTCACTATATTTTTTGAGTCACAGCAAGTAAAGCATGAAACTGCGATTTTCGGCACCTTAGATTTGAGTTGGTGCACACCTGCCTTCTCTTCCTCAGGCTCCCCATTGCGAAAATGGTTATTCAGTTACGAAAACAACTTCCTCATCCAAGTACAATCATCAAGTTTAAAACATGCAAATATAATAAGAATGTTATAAATAGTAACGCAAGGTTTTATGAAAAAGTACAGTACGTATGTTATGTAATGATTCTCTTATTGTTCAACTGCACTAAGGGATTGCTTATGTATTACCATTTCATAGTGGGTGTAATAATGTTATCATACGAGTTAAGATAAATTTGTGAAAACTTGCTAAAGGTATACAAAAAGTTGATCAGTGGTTCGCTTTTAGTCAGCTGTCAAAAGCTGCATAATGGTATATTGAGTTCCTGACACAGTCCAAATACAAGGAAGTACAGGGTGCCCAAAAGTAGATTTACGTCCATGTATTGATCAAGTATAACATTCTAGCTTATAGGTTTATTTGCTTCGGCTGTCCCGAGCTTAAGATATAAGTAAAAAGACATTAAGAACAAATAATAAAGAAACTAAGTCTACTTGATGGATTTCAATAAGAAATGATATAAAACGCAATGAGCTGATCAGTACGGCACCTCCTTTTGAGTCATCTTGTATGGTAGCTTGGAAATAAATTTATTTATTTAGAGTCAAAACTAGCAAGTTACGCCTTACTGTCTATCTACGAATTAACATTTGTAGCTATATCTGTAGCCTAGAATAATGAATAATATAGATATTCGTTATCCTATTCTATGGCTTAAAAAAATTAATTCACATGCCATTAAAGTTTGTAATCATGCTTGTAATCATGCATGTAATACGGCCTAAAACATGGGTTAAACACGAGGTTCCCCCACCTTCATTTTGGAGAGAGGGGTGTACGTAGAGTTTTCAAATGACAAGATAGGGCGAGTGATACCTTCTTTGACAGATCGTGAAATACTGAACAGCTTAGTACAAAGTTAGGACCTCGTGTTTAACACATTTTTAGGCCTGTCTGTATTGTACATTGACTCTTAACATATTTCTTATTTGATGCATAGTTCGCTGGATATTGGCTTGTAACACTCAGTTTGAATACTGAACTTTGTATCTGAATGTGGAACCATTATCAGCGGCCAAATAAGCATGCCCGAAATCAAAAATAAACAAATAAATAAATCAATAAAAATTTGAACTAATCTGTTTGGTTTTCCACGATCTATCAAACAAGGTATCACTCGAACCATATTCCCATTTGGAATTTTCAAGTAGGTCCCGGGGCCCCATAATGGGGGCCATGGGGACACCGCGACAACACCATTCCACGTTGCCTATGGCGTTTTCCTTTTTCGTCTTTTGTTTCATCTTTTTCTACTCAGCCGTTTCTGATTTATAAGTACTGAAAATTTTTATCTGATACAGAACAATTTTTGGGGGCTATCTTGAAAACGGTGCCCCGTATCAAAAATTGTTTCCTACACAAATGTTCAATTTTCCAAGCTCTCTTGAACGAGGTATCACTCGACCTGGGGAACCTCGCGTTTGACTCATTTTTAGGCCCCTCTGTATTGTACATTGACTCTTAATATTTTTCATGTTTGATGTATAGTTCGCTAGATATTGGCTTCTAACATTTATTTTGACTCACCCTGTATATATATAGGGTGTCCATAAAGTATAGGTACATGGGAAAAAACACATTTTTGTCCATTTAATGTTAATGAATAATATTTTCAACATGATTTCCTTCCTGTTTAAATGCATAATTTGATGCGATTCGTTGGCACTGTTTGTTATAATATTTCGTCAAAGTTTATAGTATAATGTAATGGAATCAGACTGAAATGACGCTATAATTAACGCATATAGACATGTATTGTGCTGCCAAAATGTCTTGAGCCGTGGCAAAAATGCGAATTAACGCTCAGACTCTCACACACCCACGCATTGAGTCAATAAGGGTTCAGCTCTTGCTAAGCGAGAGAAAGCGAGTAGAGTTCCTTCAGCCGATAGCAGCGCTTGCAACGGAAGACTACGGATCAAGTCAATGTAGCATATCTATAGATGCAATCAGAGGTACAGCTTCAAGAGGGATACCGTTATCCAACAGCATAGGCGGCGGCAGGATTTGGTAATGTGGGTGCAGGTTGTGAAGGAACAAAACATCCTAACATTGTTGCCAGAACTCTCTGCACTATTGAGCCTTAAGATCTAAAAAATAATCAATAGGTTTTACTAAAAAGAACACTGTATGATAGAAAGTAACTTATGAGGGACTTACGAAGATACTCAAATATATCCAAACATCGGAAACAATAAATATACTAAATATACAAAATAGAAAGGATTATTGTAGGAAATCTGAAAGTCCAAGTTAATGTAGATGCAGCTGCAATCACTGCACCCACAGTGGCGTCGCCTATGTCCGACAGATACAATGAGAGGGCTGTGGTCCTAGTTGAAAAATGCCCGTGCACAAAGCGAGCTTCTCTTTTCGAAAGGTTTCAATCAGTATAAAGCAAACAAACAAACAAACAAACAAACAAAAACAATTAGGGCAGTTTCTGCAATTAGTTAGTTGATGAAGAGACATTCAGTCAGTGATGCAGACATTCAGTTAGTTCATTATTCAGTGATTTAGTGTTTCAGTGAACAGTTATGCTTCTACATAATAGAACTTTGTATTCATTTTATAAATCTACATAATAGAAATGTAATCATAATAGAAATCAATCGTCTCTTTTATATAACCTAAAGTGTAAACTAAAATTAATCTAGAAATAATTGAAATATTAGAAATGTTATGATTCGTTTAAGTTGTCACGATTTAACACATTAGCTAAGATTATCGATACCACAGGTATTCACTGTTAGTAATTAATCAATTTAATGCAAATCAATTGGAACTTCCGATACCTTTTTCATTGTAATAAATTACTGTTCTTTTCTGAGTTAATTACAAAGGTTATTACAATGGTAGTGTAAAGTATCAAAAATTCTGGGTTCGAGGATCGTTCTGTCCAAAACATAAAGCATTCTAACCTTAATTGACAGCATTAATAAGTAACATAATTATTAGTGTACACAAAGAGTTATTCACCATGAAGACGAATTTCGAAAGAAAGCAATATTAACCCTAAAAACACAAGGGGGGCCTCGGAGAGCCAGAAGTTATTTTTGTTATATATTGTAACATTTCTAATTGCATAAAAATCTGAAAAAAAATGATATTGTCAAGCTTGACCCCATTCATCATAAGACGTACTTGCTTAATTTTTAGTGTTTTATTTTTTTTCTATTTATAAATAAAGAAAGTGCTGTGGGCCTCAGAGCTTTCCCCTCTTGGTAGTATGAACGGTCTATTCACAGCATATGCTAAGTGTTATATTCCAATGTTTTGGTTATTTATTTTACCTTCCGTTGAAACAATTTTGGTATTACAACATGCACGGGTACCCTGAGCTATTATTCTGGTGCACTGTTGCCAACTGCACATTATAAAAATTTATTATAAACATTTTATTTTTGGCACCTATATATATATATAAAGAGAGAGAGAGAATGAAGTTTCAATAGTGATTCGAAAGAACTATGCTGCTGCACCTCTGGTGTTATCAACTATTTTTAATCATAAAATCTACAAGCAGCAGTCTGCAACACTGTCTGAAGACGCATATTTCATTGGAAATTGTCAGTTCGTTGTTCTATGACTGTGACTGTATATGGGGATCTGCAGCAGCATTGGAACAGTGGCAAATCGTGCTTTTCGCCAAAGTTCAATTGAGAAAGAACCTTAGGAACTTTTAAATGAATCTGACATAGAAGGTAGTGAGCTCGAATATAGCAAGGTGGAAATATACCTGTCAGATTTCGATGCAAAAGACAGAGATTTGAACATTTTATTTGATAATTCAAATGGAACAAATGGAAGCAGTGGTACGTTTCTTGCAGTGAATCCCTTGTAGTATTCATGATGCTGTAGTGGTATTAGTTTACAAAACTGACAGACAAGCCGTAACTTGTTTGCTTACATTTTAGATGTTCATTTCATAGGTGCAAAAGCCTGACATTGTGCTACTAGAAAAATGGTAACTTATATTGTGGTGGCAACATTGACATCACCCATAGAGTCCAATGAACGTCCCTCAAACTATCTATCTTTTCGCGGAAACAAAATTTGAAAGAATTTCGCCATTCCAAAAATAACCGGGATGTAGTTATAAAAGATTATTCCTGAATTAATTGAAATACTGAAGTATATCTCACTCTCTCCCATTTTACTGCACCACCACCAAAAAGCTTTCAGGAGTCACCTTTGTACACATACTACACTCTACTAAGTTGCTATTAATGTGTTTGATAATTTTTCTACCCAAACAAAGAAAATAAATAGGTCATAGTTACTGAAATAAATAAATAAATAAAATGGTAACTTAAACAATTACATACATATACAGAGTTGCCAACACTGTACTTCGAAACCTAGTAATAATGGAAAAAAATATATGATGTCTTAGACAGCTCAAATTCATATCCCAATATAAATTATATTCCGTGAGAAATAATGACATTTTTGCTGTGGGCCTCAGAGCCCCCCTCCCCCCGTTGGTGTTTCATGTAACCCAAAAATATATTGGTGTTCCTATGGTTAAGCTCCCTATCTACTCCAGAATACGCTGGGCCAACGTCATAATAAGACCTAGTTAACTCTATCTTGAATCACCGTAATTAATCAGTTATGCATACTGAAATATATGGTTTATTATACTTATATAATCACAACCATTCCTATACTGTTTGAAATATAACGTCGAATAAATTTCGCGACTACACAAAGTGACTTAGGCACAAGTGCACTTTGGCCGTAAGTTTATTTCAACTAACAAGGAGAAACAGTTCTCTTGACATCTTTAAGTAATATCAAAGGTAAGGATGACGAAACTGTCATTTAAATAATATCAAAATTATATTTCAGTTTCAAATATGGATCGTTCTAATCCGAGCATTGTTTTAATGAAATCTTAACGCTTCTTTCCAGCACAAATACTATATTAAATTTTGGCCCACAGTTTGAAGTAGAATCCGAACCACCGTAATGCTTTCAAATTTCAAGGCTCTCTCCCCAGGAATCGAACCTAGGTACAGGTGCACCAAAAGGAGTGGCATACGCTTTCCTTAAAGGCGCACTGGTAGGGCTATTCATTACAGTATTTGATTTACGAACAAGTAAGTGCGCTAGCTATAAGAAAGATAAGGAATAATAATATTGAAAACGAACTAAAGGAGTCGAAGATCATTTGTCACTACTTGATTTAATTCGATCGATATATGGTTAGATTAAACTTACTAGAAGACAATAGTAGATAAAATTTTAAATCTAAATGGAAAAAGAGACTGATTTCGTTAAAATTTACTTTTACCAACACTGTTGTATCAGGTATTCGAAAAAATAAAATGTGCCCTTTTCACAATAATATTCTCGGGCGCCCTAATGCGATATTAAAATTCTGTATATACCAAAAACAAGGTAAAAGTTCTTTTTTTACCTGTGTTACGAAGATTCAAATATGGGACGCTTCATGACATTGCAGATGCCTAGTCGATAGTCCATTTATTACCATACTCGAAATAATATATATATATATATATATATATATATATATATATATATATATATATATATATATATATATATATATCTTGTAATGACAGCAAAGACTTCTGTGATCCGTTTTAGCAGATCTCTCAGATCTTGAGGTAATGGTGGGACAAAGAACCGGCTTTTGACTGAGCTCCATAAAATAAAGTCGCATGGTGTCATGTGTGGATTCCACAGAGGCCATCTCAACATCTCTTTATCATCTGGACCAGTGCGATCTATCCAATTCTGTGGGAGATGTTCATTTAGATACTATCTCACGTCACTCCCGACGTAAGGTGGAGCTCCATCCTGTCGGAAAATGTAATTTTGGGAGTTTTCTTCAAGTTATGGTATTAACCACATCTGGAACATTTCAAGATACGAGTGTCTCGTTACATTTATTACTCCAAAGAAGAATGACCCATAAAACTCCTTTATGTACATGGCAGGAAAGACTTTCAACTTTGGAGAATCTCTAACATGCTCAATGCTTCACCTAGAGTGTTCTGAACCCCAACCTGTCTCCACTGGGCACTTGAGATAAAATAAGAAAATGATACAATCTTTTTCGGACACCCTCTATATAACATGAGCATGCATTTTATTATTGGATCCTCATTAAAATTCTACCTGAAGTCCAAAAATAATCTGTTTTGCCAAAGACATGAGACTAATAACTTACCATGACCGAACCGTAGGAAAAAGAAAATAAAACACATAATATCGAAATACTTAGTTCAATGTAGTTTTTTTTTTTTTAAAAAAAGAGAGAATTATGTCCTATAAAATATATTTCTCCCTTTGAACTTTTTTTTAAATATCAGAAACATTTAATATTATTAGTCTTTGTGCAGATTTTAATGCTATTATTTCTAAGGGAGAGAATACTGACGGAAGCTGCTGGTTGAACAATGAGATTTCAGCTGTTGCTCAAAGATAGCCAGAATGATCGGATAGTCTGTCGGATAAAGATTTTCTACCGTAGCTGAACATTACTTACGTGATACGTAATGCAGTTTCCGAATATTCCACTTCCTCTGTAGAATCAGTTTGTTATTTCTGCAGCGATAGCAAAATCCTAACTGTTCTCTCAGCAGTTACTTTCCTCCGTATTGTGCAATAATCTATTTCAGCATTGAAAGGGAAATATCAATCAGGTGGTTAATGGAAACAAATCACCAGTCTCAGATTTAATGAAGAGAAACATACAGAAACAACCTGCAAAAGAGAAAATATAATTATATCCAGAATATTCGTAAGTATTTTTTTAAATGCTTTTCTTAACATCTCCCTTTACCCTAAGGGAGACAGATGATTAAAGCAAGTGAATGATGATGGAAGAAATGGTAGAATGAAAATGAACGATAAAACGGGAGTACTCAGGGAAAACTCACTGAGACATTGTTGCCCATTGTAAACTTACTTGGACGGGGTTCGTACCAGGGACCCCATACACCAGAGATAAACTACCACTGTGCTCCACTGTAAGTATATTTTCTGACTGCGATTGGTAGTTTGTAATTAGAGGAAAACCCGTATTGCTTGGACGATTCTACCGGGAGGGGAATGTCAGATTCCTGCAGGGGCACTCAACGGCGACTAATGAAAAGCGTCAGTCCTAGGTACCTGGGTAACGGTTTTTGATCCTAGTGGAAGGGAGGAAATTCCGTGGGATAGGGGCTAAAATAAAACTCAAATGGTGACTTAACACGTACCATTGGATCCGGGATGAGATGCGAGAGTATCTCAATGTGCGCGTGGTATCTCTACGTGCAAATGTGGTAGCAGTTGAACGTATAGGGGTAGGCAGGGCCGGGATTGAGCAAGCTCCCTCGGACATGCCTGGGGCTCCCGGATTGGGTTGAAATTTGCTGGACTGTGGTCATACCGTGGATTCTGTAGCCTGTGTAAGCTTATCCCTGGAATCTGAGTAACGGCGATCATGAGCTGGAGGTGAGCTCGCATCTTAACGCTCGGGCACCATGCATGCAAAGCACGCTCACATGAAGGACTGCCTACACCAGTAGGTAACTGAGAGACATTCAGGACTTTGTCCGTGCAGTGGTGGTATCCCACTCCCTTAGAGAATAGGAGTTTAGTTACATCACTAACTAAAGTCAATATCAAGGGATAAGTGAAGCAAATAAAACACCCTGTTTTAATATATAGTGAGATTTGCAATGCCACCTAACTGTAATTCATCCTCAAATGACACAAGCGGTGAGGAGGAATTAAAAATAAGATATCCAAAATGAACAAGGTTAGTGTGAAATTCGTAGTTTTCTTCGCCGCTAAGTTGAGTGGTTCAGTTTGTAACACTGCATGATAAGTATGCTATTGTAAGTTTTCGTTGTGTATGTTGGTTTGCAATATGTAATAACCTGACGTAGTGATATTTGAAAGAAATATATATTCGCTACTAGTATATGTTGCATTGGTAACGCTGCTAAGGGGTGTGGTATCATAGAGCAGTGCTATTCAACTTTTTTTTTCTCGCGTAACCCTAGACACAATTTGCTATCCAATTGTGTACCTCTGAAGCTGTTTAAAAGAAATTAAATCAAAATGAACTTGTTAAACTTAATACACATGTTCTATTGATTAAAAAGGGGGGCAAAAAGAGACCCAACAAACGGACAATCAGTATGCCAATCAAAAGATTATTTACAGGGAGATGAAGTGCACATCCGCAAAAGAAATACAGTATAACACGGGAAATTACAAAACGTATGGGAGACATCCAGTTCTACTGGAGGGAATTTTGCCCTCATCCTCCGTGATAATTCGCACACTGAAGATAATATTAAAAATTCAAAAACTAAAATTAACTTTAGAACTTACTACATGCATATTCTACAACTATGATCATTCAATAAATATTGGAAATATGCTTATTTTAGGATAACGTACCCCTAGGGTTACGCGTACCCCCTATTGAATAGCACTGTCATAGAGTACGGCAGACAATGTCCAATTGCCCGTATTTGCGTGGTACACAATTTTAACATGTTCTGCTCAACAGTTTAAAAGTTGCAAGGACGTATCAAGATAAATGATCCACCCTATATATAATATTATCAATACAATGGTGTTTTGATTACTACTACTTCACAACTATGTGCAAACTCTAAGAGCTCTATTACATTAGGCTACTGGTTGTGTCACCGGTGGTAACACTATATTCTCGCGTATCGTCCACCAGTGACGCAACCAAAACAGGACGAATATTTTCAAGAGAAAATGTCTTCAGCGAGTGAAAGTATGCTTCTCTTTGTTTCAAACTCTGGTATGAATAACTCTATAATTGATTTCTAAGCATTTAATTTAATGTTTTTGTTGCTGCAATCTTCGATTGTGCTGTCCCGAATTGGAGGATATTTTTAAATTGGACAAATAAAATCCTATGTGTTCAATTTATTGTCTATCAGTTTGCCTAATTCTTGCATTTAGTCTTCTTCTCTGGGTTTCTTCACTGCATTCCGCCAACATCTTCATTGTCACTTGTCGTTTTCTCACGAATCAAAAGAAATAACCAACACTAAACAGAGTGGCAATATATTGCGTTCTGTTAAGTCACAGAGCAAGCGCCGATGATCGAACAACTCTTGAACCTGCTACTGGTGGCGTCACCATGGTTTAGTGTAATACACCCAAGTGTGTTCCGCGTCACCAATGGTTGCCCTGTCAATTGCTCAGATCGTCCACCATCCATCCACCGACTTCTTGAGTGTGCAACCAGTTGCTTTAGTGTTATATGCTCTGGAGACTTCAATGTCGTGTCGTGTCCTTCGTCCACTGGGTTTGCCACCGGTGGCAAGCGAGTAGCCTAATGTAATAGTGCTCTAAGACATGTGGTTTTATTTTTCCAAATAATTGATTTTCCTTTCACATTGTCAAATTATGAAAATTCAATAACGAAAATCGAATTAGTAGACTTAAAACTTCGTATTGCAATACATGGATAAATTCAGAGATGGGATCAGTTCATGAATTTAAAAATCATCATCATCATCATCATTCAGCCATTAATGATGACGGACAGACAGACAGACGAACAAAGCAACGGACATAACTAATCTTAATACAGGGTGTTTCAAAAGTCAATATCGAGGTTTTAAGATTTTTTTCGTATTTATTATTATTTATAAATTATACGTCAAATGAAAGAGCAACTCAAAGAGCTTTGTACACATTCAGGTACGTGCACTGTTTCCACTGTCTGCCGTCAGTAAGAGTTAGTAGCAAAGATTGCGACTAGTGAGCAGAAAGCTTTTTGCGTTTTATATTTTGCAAAGACAGAATCTGTAGTTACATTGGAACCGTCTGTATGGAGAATTTTAAGGAGACGCTTACAACTACGTCCTTATCGTTTGCAGTTGCTATAAGGCTACAGACTATGATTTACGTGCCAACTTTGCAACTAAAATGTTTGCTGGATGACAATGAAAATTTTCTGGATCGTGTCGTCTTTAGTGATGAATCGACATTTATCTAAGTTGCGACGTGAACACTCATAATGCTCGCATCTGGGGTTCAGCAAGTCCCATGAGATTGTACAATTGCAACGAGACTCTCCTAAATTGAATGTGATTTGTGTCACACCCCGAAAGTTTATGGGACATTCTAGCCTATCGACTCGATGTGTGCAGTGTTACAAATGGTGCTCACATTGAGCACTTGTAGCAAGAATTGTTTGAATTGGTCTTTCATTTGATATATTACTTACAAGTTGCTGAAATACCCATTCTTCGCATGGGCAAGATAAAATATCTATGTAAACAAACTGAACAATGAAAGCGGTGAATTTGTAAGCTAATGCTATCGGAGTTTTACCATTAATATCACCGACTGCAAAAACTATGAATTCGACACTAATTTGTCATTTTCTGGTACTTAACATGTCCTGGTAAACGCTCCCACTGAGACCCCCTGCTCCAAATTCTGAAAGCAACGCTTTTTCTTGGTCTGGGGCCTGGATCAACATATCCGTGATCACAATTTGGTAATTACACTCACCTGGTCTCCAGGCAGCACACAGACAGAAAAATAAACTCTTTATTTTGTATACATTAGATTGTACGTAAAATGTGATAAATACTACAAACTATTAAAACCACAATATTCATTTTGAAACGCGCATGACCTAATTTGCAAGTCTCTCTATGGTAATTTGTGTCAACATATTGTCAAGGTGATATGTGTGTAGTCTTAGAATAAAATACATGTAGTAACTTGAACACTAATTTTATAGGATATTGAGGATTGTAAAGTTCATGGACGAGAAACTTCAGAGAATTTTTCAAACCCTTCGGAAGAAGTACTTTACTTTTTTGCTCTTCCTCTCTTTCGCCAGAGGCTAGTTGTTAGCTTAAAAGAGTTCTGAAAGTAAGACTGAAGAAATTGGGAGAAGAACGTGCTTCTGGCCTCATTTAGAAAAAAAAGTAAGATGAGCGATGTGCTTCTTTTCATACATTAATTCATTCGGAATTCAAACTTTTATTCGTTTTGTTGGCCAGAGGGTGGAAAACGAAGGGCAAGGATTTTGAACGCAGAAAAGTTGGAAGTAACAGATTGAAAATTCTTGAGTTTTTTTTTTTCGTATTTTAAAATTCTGTTCAATAATTAATAACAGGCTGGTCACTCTTGCAAGAACTTTCTTAATATTGTTTCATCAACATGTCATGCTTTGTGTTACGGCCTAAGAATACGTACTTTAAAAGTTATATATCTTTGTACCAGAAGTGATACAAACGAAAAGTTTTGCGGTATATTCCGGTGCAAACGTAGTAAAAACGATTGCCATAGGTTTTGTTTCGAAATTCCAAGGTGGGAGGCTGCCGTTTCCTCAGCCACCCCACTTTAAAACTATTATAGCTTTGTACCGGAAGTGAAGGAAACTGAAATTTTCCAGGTACATTCCAGTACGAACGTAGTACAAACAATTGCCATAGGTTTTGTTTCGAAATTCCAAGGTGGGGGGCTGGCGAAACGTATCTCACGTGAGACGCTAAACTAGATATTCCATTTCATTTCAAAACATATTAGTAGTGTTCTTCTTCCAAAACTACAGAGAAATGTATCATTGAACATCGGTAATTCCATATACCATAGTGCCTTGCCTCCGAGTCTCAAGCAACCGTGTGCTCATAAAATTAATATCAAAATAACTTTTTCATGACATTGACTAAAACTTTGTGTAGGTGACCGCAAGATTTATTTCGTGGGCAGATGCTTATACGTTGAATAATTGTTTATCAATATAACTTTTAGCCTCCTTAGGTGTACGGGACATCGATAATTGAGTGATATGACATTATACAGCTATAAATAATCCATATTCACAAGTGAGAGCGATTTTGTACAGTTATTTCAAATAACTTGGAATTTGATGCATGTATTTTGTATTTCTAATATAGGTCAAAAGTATTTATATAAATTGAGTCTGCACAAAAGATATAGACAGTTTTCAGTTTTCACTCAAATTATTCTACAATGTTAAGAGGTTTGATTGTAATTATTATTATTTTAATTTTATCTCTCTCTTTTTCGGCCAATATTACTAAACATATTATCATCATTATTGCTATTATGCCATTATTAGCAGGTTACTTGCTGCAACTAAGAAGCTTCGATGTACGATTGTCCTCAGATATTCTCTTCTTCACGTAGCAATTTTCTGTTTTATTACGTTCCTTCAACTAGTCTCCTTCGTCCACTCTGTCTTTTCCCTTCCAACATACCCTCTAGCGCGTCCCTCATAATACAGTTCCTCCTCAACCTATGTCCCAACCAGTTCCTCTCCCTCCTCTTTACTACATCTAAAATTGTTCTTTTCTCCCCTACTGCTACTATTTCTAACACTTTCTCATTTGTTTTCCGTTCAACCGAGCTAATTCTCTCCTTTTTTTCTCCATGCCCACGTTTCAAAAGCCTCCAATTTTTTTTTTTCACCGGTTTTGCATAATAACCATGTTTCTCCCCCAAAGAGTACATAGAGTACTGTAATCAGTAAAAACAAAATCTCAGCATTTCATTGCAAGTTTGTTCAATACAAGGATTAGCTCACCGTGGTTGAAAAGAAAAATAAAAAATTGACTCCTTTAGAGTGTAAATATAATTTTGCACTTCATGGTATTTCTGTAATCTGTAGCATCTTGATTTTCTTTCATGAGTCTCAGGAGTAACCTCTCCACTTTGTGAACCAGTGGAATATTCAATTTATAAATATATATATATGAAAGCTTTTACGAAGCGTTATAGTAATGTATGAATTTCGGATATACAAGGCCCATAAATATGCAAATTACCCGTATGGTCGCTAAAATTAGTACAATACACTTTGGGCCACGGAGAAATTTGCATTTAAATACATTTTAGACGAATCCCGAGGGGACACTATGCGAATGTAACTTGTAAGACCAAGGCCAAGTGTTCGATTGCAAGGCCAAGACCAAGACCAAGACGAAGGGTTCTAGTGCAAGACCAAGACCAATATTGGATGTGCAAGACCAAGTCCAAGACCACCCGGGTCTTTGTCTTTGTCTTGCATTTTCTCATCACTAAAGATAATATTTATAATTATATATTAAAGCTTGTAGTAAAAATACACTTCCAAACTATAATTTGCTCTACCTACACCTGCATAAGCAGAATTTTACAATATGCCACTTAAACGATGGAGCATAAAGCTGCAAATTAAGGAAAAAATACATAAACCTGTCCTTTAGTCTTTGATTCTTGGTGGAGACACTCGGTCGATAAGGTGTAAAATCCTTTTCAAGTCAGCCACCTGGAAAGATATTTTCCTGAGTTTCCCTCATTCACACCAGGCAAATGCCAGGATCGTACCTGACTTAAAGGTCCCAGGCCGTTTTCTTCCTCCCCAAGCCCTCCATTCTTTCTGACTTCCGCAGGTAGTGTATGTAATTGAAGAGGGGTGTCACTTCGCATAAGAGACGAGTATTCACCATAGATTCAAATAACGCTCACAAGGGACCATTCCGATTTGGTGAATTCAATTGCTGAAAATCATTGCCAGCACTGCATTCAGCATCAAAAAGAAACAGAGGAAAAGAGGGTATTGAGTGGAAGACCATATATGAGGTGGAAGATAAATGAGGGCAAAGTACGAAGATAGAACGTAGAAAATGTCTAGAAGTTCTAATTTTGAAACAAGTAGAGGGATTGAGGTCAAATGTTGTATATATGAGTTATGCTTGTAGAGCTCCACTGAATAGGGTAATGTGAACAATGTTTTAACTGCCAGTTGTATGTAACTGCTTTTGAGAAGAGTCATCAGTGTTACAGCCGGCACGTTTTGTTGGAGAGACTCATTAATTTACCAGAACACTAAGTGGAATAGGTCTCCTTATGCAAGATACCACTCCAGCATTCATCCAGTAGAACTTCTCATTTCGTTACACGTTGCAAACATTCCTCTTGATGTTCCAGGAGTCAATTCAATCTCTTTCTACCGCTACTGCATACAACGTGCTCATGGACCGTACTACAGGGTCTCTAGTTCCTCATTCACGTCACCTTTACAACAGTATTGACACATTGCCATAGAGTGGAACATCTCCTATTACAGAGGTCTCATGCTGTATTGACCATTATTTGTTTCAATAGACGATGTGCGTCAAAAGCCATATGACACATGGCCCCAGTCCCGTATATTATTCTTGTGCTAAGTCCAAGAGTCCAACATGGCTTCATTTCGGATGTTCCCATGATTCATATTAGGTATCTAATTATTCCCATGATTAGATCCCTCTTCAGTGGAGCTCTATATGTATTCCTCCTACCCAATATTTGACCTCAATACCTTCACTTGTTTCAAAATTAACATGGCATTTCGAGACAGTTTCTACGCTCAATCTTCGCACTTTGCCCTCATTTATCTCGCACCCTATATATGGTCTGCCACTAAACACCTGTTTTTCTCTGTTTCTTTTAGTGCTGCAACCTGTGCTAGTAGTCATTTTCAGCAATTGAATTCACCAAACCGGAATTGTCAGAAATATAACCCCTAACCTAATTTCTTGTACCTCGTCACAGAAAAGTGGTTATTCCTCATAGTTTTGTAAGTGTGATCTTCAATTTAAATCCATAGAGTAAAGTCAACCCATTTTTGGTGTAGAACTAACATAATGAGGCGAATGGGGAACTATTTTAATTAAGACGTAGCCATCCAAGAAATTTAAAATGACTGATGGACTACGATCTGCTTACCATACCTCATGCAAAACGATCTATTTCTCATTTGTAACTTAGAGATACTGCACCAGCGACATTAGATTAGTCAACTTCAAACATCTGAAAATTCTGATAGAAAAAAAAGTAACGAAAATTTAAACGTTTCTTTTAAAAAAAAGTAATGGAAGAAGAGCGTGTGAAAGCCTTTTCGCGTTTTGAGGAGTGAAACATGAGCTTCCAATTGTAGGAAAAAAAGTTCAGAAAGAACGATCAGACGCATATTGTACGAGGAGTGTCCTTTCTTAAAAGCTTTGCCATAGCAACACAAGGTTTTAATGCATTGTTCTCATAATAGGACGAAAAAATGATGTAATCTCTTAATAAGAAAACTATATTGTTCTTTTAATCAATTATGTTGAAAATACGGGAGGGGGGGCATGGTGGTTCAGTAGTAGAGCGTTTATCTCTAGTGCGTAGATTCCTTGTATCGATCCCTGGGCAAGTGAGTTTGTATGGACAACATTCTGTTGATCAGCTTTCGTACGAGTATATCCGTTCCCTTCCACATTCTCATTCCATCAATTATTCTGCCAGCATTCATTTCCCTTAATCATCGGTCTCTTTTAGCCTAAAGGGCATAATCGTTGGACGTTAGACTGGAAGATTCCATTTTATTTCGTATTGAAAGTATACTTACTCATATTCTATTAATATTCTTACGCATTCAAAAATGCTACTATCATCAATACAATTTTGGTATAGTCTGTCCTAGTAATATTCAGTGGTGCTATTCAGCCGGTTCGCACCGGTTTGCTAGAACCAGTTGCTAAGATATTTCAAGTTCGCCGAACCATTTGTTATATCCAGACATAAGAGTAATGTTTTTTCCCAGTTATACCTAGGAGCAGTAAATTTTAGTTTAACTATATATGTTTTTAGAAATTCTTACAGCTACAGGGTTAAACATATGATCTATCAGTACAACGTATAAACCTTTATTTCTTAATCTCAAATGCTCAGATATCAAGAATGAGAAATGGGATCACAAGAGTGTAGTAGTGAGGGTTATTTATATTTGAAACAGATAGATAACATTATCAACAATTGTTGATCCATTGCTGGATTGAAGTCTTTCTAATACCTTTTGAAAAACATCTATCATGGATATTTCCTCATCAAGATATTCGTAGAGCTACCTACTTTTGTCACACCATCTTGTATTAGGGTGTGTAAGGTCTCTGCTTGTCACTTGTGGTATCCAGTAAGAGACTTATCTAATTACCTACCTATCCATCTACTCTCTCTCTCTCTCTCTCTCTCTCTCTCTCTATATATATATATATATATATATATATATATATATATATATATATATATATATATATAACCGATTGTTAAAATATTGCAATAACACTACTAGTAATATTTGAGTATTGAATGTAGAATGCAACAAATAAATATCAAATCTCTTTAAAGATTGAAAGAAGAGAATCCGATTGTAGTCTATACTTGACCTTCAAACCTCAATAGCAAGGTTCCAGTTAGCATTTGCTTACAAAAGTGACGAAACTACTGAAGCACTTCACAAACCGTGATAACGACGATTTGTGATATGTAATTTATACCGGAAAAGAAAATGCAAACACATTTTAAACCTGCTGAATATTTACGAAATAAGGTGCACTTGCTTTCCTGTTACACCAAAGGTTATTTGAAGGGAAAAGTAGTATCATGTTGTTATATCGTTCTGACTAGGGGTTATTGTTGCCAATCAATAGAATAAGCGTAATTCGCACTGTGTCCGTCTTCACTTCAATAGTTAAAAAAAGTGGAGAAGCATATACACCATTAAAGACAACGAATTGACTGTATTAACAAACTGGGCCGAAATAATCACACTTGGAATCTTTTTCAAAATCAAGGCATGTAAAAATAACCCAAAATGACCGATATTGGTGTTAAATCCATTAGTAAAAAAAGAGTTTTTTTTTCGTTGTTCAGTTTCTTTACATAAATATTTTATCTGACCCGCGCAAAGTGCTGGCATTTCAGCTAGTTGTATATCATTTGGATTGCATTCGCTAATAAAGAACTGAATTTCAAGAACAGCGATTTCCTAATTTACTATCTGTAAGAGCAAAACAAATTAAACATGAAGTAAGGAACATTCTTTTAGTGTACACTGTAGCTGTAAGAATTTCTAAAAACAAAGATTGTTAAACTAAAATTTACTATTCTGGGTATAACTAGGTAACCCCGACCTCAATTATGATAGAGTTATGGTATAGTTCGCAACACTGCACTAAATCCCCTCTGACGTGTTCATTCGCTGGTACTTTTGCTCCGGGAGTTTAGGAGAGGGGAAACAAAACGTTTTGACTGCTCGCGAAAAACAAGCAACGCTCCTAGCGGCACAAAAGTGACTGACAGAACACTAGAACTCGTAGGAAACAAGCACAGAACAGACTCATTCCATAAAATCGAAACTTTTGTCTCAATGCGCGTCAAAAATCGCCGTTCGCTGTAGCAGAGGGCGTCAAGGGGCGGAAAAGAGACAAACCCCAATCGACCAAAGTTGATCTGTGTGTGACAGAACGTGGATCTATTCCTGGGAAAACTACATCACAAACTTTGACTTCAAGCATGAGTTGAACAAACGAAATATTCTCTTCTTTCCTCCTGGCTAAATAAATAAAGAAGTTACTCGATATGCTAGTATTTCTAAAAATGACAAAATCAGTGTTGTCATAAGCTGAACAAATTCTTATCAAACGTTAATATATTTTGATATTAAACTCTGAAAATACGAGAGCCAGTCAAGAAGTTAGTTGCACTGCTTAAGAAAATAAAACAGGATAGAAATTTTGCAATAGCTTTGTTTGTAAAGTAACATTGACAATCTACTTTTCAACGTAATTACTTCCGTTATTTAAGCATTTGTCGACGCGTGGTACAAGTTCGCCTTCTGCTAAGAAATCCTGTCGAATGCCCGATAACTATTCTTGGCCTGCTACTTTCACCTTGTTATCCGAGTGGCATCGCCGCTTTGAAAGTTCGTCTATTGTTATGAGACTGTTTCCAAGAATTCATTCATTCACGCAAGCAGCGATGTCCGGATTTGTCGCAGCTGATGGTCATTCCTCGCGCTCAGCATCGTCAATATCTGTACGTGCGTTCCAAACACATTGCGATAGTTTAGTGTGACATTACATATTTAACATAACATTCATGAGACTGCAGATAAATTGCAGTACAGTTACACCTTTTCGCCCACCAAAAAAATCACTGCACACCTTTCCAATTTGGACGCCACTTGCAGCTGTCAAGACGTGTTTACGACTGATTACACTATGCAACACTCATTTTGTGCTTATCTTATAATAGTAATTTCCCGCATTGTTACTTTAAACGTAACTAGAAAAAGGAACTTTTTCCCCTAGAAACTTCGCTTATGTAGGTAGTAGCATCGAAAATATGGAATCTATCATATATTTATGAATTTATATGTGCATGTTAAAACGTTTGTTGCGTTAAGTTGAAATTAAATTTGATTGAAGAACCTGCCAAAACTGAGAAATTCGCGGTAGAATCATCATAGATATATCACACCGGGCAGAATATTTTAAGCCTATTTTTTAAGGATTTAAAGGTATATATATAAAGAGTGTTTCAAAACAGCACCGACAACGATGGGAGGTGATTCCTGACACCAAGACAATACGAAAAGTATAGACCAATCTGGGTGCAAAATGTTTCCTTTTGGAATTATAGGCTGCCGAAAACATGAAAAAAAAATGAACTTTGAAGGTCTATAGCTCCAATGCTATGGTACCTACCGGAGTCACATCCAGACTTTATTTAGGAACTAGTATCTGCTCTATCCAAATGTCCATATTTCAGAATCCTGCTGTACTTCAGCAAGAATTTTTATAGACGTAATTGATGAGTACTTCAAGTTATATGCTCATAGCCAAAGTGCCTCTATAAAAATTGTTGTGTGAGTACCTCAGGATTCTGTAACATGTATTTTTGGAAAGGGTTTGGAAACAAAAAAATCAAACGAAAAGTTTAAAACAAAAAAATGTTTAAACAAAATTTTGAAACGAAAAAATTTAACAAAAAAATTCAAACAAAAATTTTGAAACGAAAATAAATTTCATAAAAAATTTTTAAAAAATTCAAACGAAATTTTCAAACAAATAATTTTACGTTTCACGGTTAACCGTCAAACTTTATCCGGTTTTTAGCTATTCGATTAACAAATGAACGGTTTTGATCATATTTATCAGTGAGTGCAAAATGTTGAACGAAAATGTTCAAACCAAGAATTTTAAACAGTAATCGATAAATGTTAAACAAAACTTAAAACAAAATGCAGCAAAGATTTGAAAATCATCATCCAATCAGTTTGCGTGAAAGATAGTGACCAACCAATCAGATTGCACGAAAGACAGTGATCATCCAATCAAATTGCATCAACAATAACTTTGCCAGTGTTAGATTACATCACCTTGTGACTAAATTTCAGTGTAGCATGTATTGCCTTTAGACTATGAGTCATAAGATTCAACAAGACTAGCTATCAGATTTCTAAAGCTCAAGGGTAAATCAATCACTACAAATGATCTTAGACTATGAGCTGTGACTAAAGTTCAAAGTATTGTTTCAAATTTCGCGTCTTATGTTAAAATTCTGTTGATCACAATTCCCGAATTTAAAGAATACCTCTCTCGATATACCTGTCTTAAAATTAACCATATCGTTATATGTTCAATAAGGTCAATAATATCCGTCAATTGTTTACTTTAGTAGAACCAACTTTTTTTCTAGAAGTGTGTACTCAAACTTAAGAAGTACCACAACAAAGGAAATAAATCCATGTACACTACCTCATCAAGGTCAATCACGTGGTACATCATATTGCTTACGTTTATATTTGGTCCATAGGCAGGAATAATCGAAACTAATGACGTAATTTCATTTTGACAATTCTCAAGTTATCCTACAAAGTCTCAATGTACCAATGTCCTGGACTCCTAATCCTACCATAGGTCAATAACTGCACACGTGATCATACTAATATTTGACAATGATTTACCCAAAGAATGAGATACCACCCACTTCTAAGAACAACTACCAATTATTGATTTTACAATAAGAAATGTACCCCTCTCAAAATTTAAGTTTGGTACACAAATACAACTGTGTCTTACGAAAAAGTAATAAATCCTATACTCATTCAATGATAAAGCCGCATCAAAGAAGATAAAATACGTCAATTCTCTTCGAAATTTGAATATTTGGCCATAAGAGGGACACCAACATTTTTAAAAGGGTCCTAGAAAACGTTTACCGAATTGTGTTATTTGATAATTCCCAAATTTAAGGAATGGTTCTATGTACCCCAACAAAATTTAAAAGGGAACTTAAAAATATAAAGGTAATAAACCTCTGTACATACACATGTAACGTGCTAAATCCTTATCAAAGGGGAAAATTTGAGTCAATAATTGAACACGTGATCATACTAATTTCTGGTAATTTTTACCCATGAAAGGGAACGAAATTTATAAGAATCTATATTATTATACCAAATTGGGCAATTTCGTAACTTTAAGGGTGAGCCAATGTACCTCTACCAAGTTTTAAGATAAAGGCATCGATGTCCTCATGCCTTATAAAAGAAAATAAACCCCTGAACACATTTATATGTTCATATAAGGTAATAAAACCACATCACAGGGGGGCAATAACCTCCGAAATTTGAATTTTCAACATTTTTTATCCATAAATGGGATTAATAATGGACCACCCACATTTATACTGATACATATTAGGGTCCTATAGTACTATATTACATTTGGCAATTTCCAAAATTTAAGGTGGGGGGAATGTACTCCAAATTTTTCAACGGATTCACCAATGTACCTATATCTTAAGAAATAGAATATACCCCTATACATGCCCATATAATCATATAAGGTAATAAGACCTCATCAAGTGGGGTCAATATCCTCCGAAATTTGATTTTTGGTAGTTCTTTATCCATGAAAGGGAACGTGATGGATCACCCAAATTTATAGCAATGCATATTAATGCCCTATCCTATAATACCAAATGCTTATATTAAACAATTTCCACAATTTAAGGGGTGGGCGAAAGTACCCCTCCCAAATTTTAAAAGTGTGCACTAATATACCTATGTCTTATGTAAGATAATTTACACCTATACATACCCATATAATCATATAAGATAATAGGATCTAATCAAAGAGGATAACTTAGGTCAAAACCAAACAAGTGGTTGTACTAATTTTCGACAATCTTTTACCCATGAAAGGGAACGAGGTGGCCCATCCAAATTTATCATGATACATATTGAGGTCCTGTACTATAATACCAAATGCTTAAATTGGAGAATTTCCAAAATTTAAGGGGTGGACCAAGGTACCTCTCCTAAAAAGTTAAAGGGGTGCATCAATACACCAATATCTTATGATAGAAAATAAATCCATGTATACGCCCATATAACCATATAAGGTAATAGAGCCTCATCAAAGGGTATAAAATGGGCCTAAAACCAAACACGTGGTTGTACTAAAATTTGGCAATTTTGTACCCCTAAAAGGGAAGGAGGTGGACCACCCAAATTTATAATAATCTATATTAGGGTCTTATACAATAATACCAAATGTTTAAATTGGGCAATTTCCAAAATTTAAGGGGTGGACCAATGTACACATCCCAAAATTTTAAAGGGGTGCATCAATGTACCTTTGTTTTATGATAGGAAATGAACATACCATATAACCATACAAGGTAATAGAGCCTCATCAAAGGGGATAAAATGGGCCTAAAACCAAACACGTGGCTGTACTAAAATTTGGCAATTTTGTATCCCCAAAAAGGGAACAAGGTAGACCACCCAAATTTATAGTGATATATAATAGGGTCCTATACTATTATACCAAATGTATAAATTGGGCAATTTTCAAAACACTACATAACAGACACATGAATTTCCAAATTGTAGGAAATTGATGTCGGAGGTATTGAGCTCAACGCTATTAGCTATCGGAGGAAGATATACGTTAGAAAGATTCAAAGAATTGCACGCAGAAAGAAATAATGTGAGACCAGGCTTTAAAAAGAGTACCGGTGGTTGTCACAAATCGCCAATAATAATAATAATAATAATAATAATAATAATAATAATAATAATAATAATAATAATAATAATAATAATAATAATAACAAGAAGAAGAAGAAGGGGGAGGAGAATCCTGTATTCAGAAATCACAACTACAATGAGACTGGACGAAACTAGTTCTGAAGGTTACTGGCCCCTCTGATAAACACTTTCTCTGTACCAACATTCCTTACACAGGAACTGAAAATCCTTTTCTGTGCTTCGAGCGGAAGAGAGTTTGCTTCTGCACCTGTGTAGCCACACTGTCTTGTTTACGTGTTAGTCAGCAATATCAACAGTTGCGGTAGTGAAGCGATAATATATTTTTCGTATATTTCGTATATACTTCTAAACATCGTTTCTATTTAGGGTCAAAAGTGTAATTTTAAAGGCACAAACTATTAAGAAGAAGAAGAAGAAGAAGAAGAAGAAAGTATATAAGGAAATAACTTAAATATTTTGTATTATATCGAGATATTTATTGTTTCCTTTGCTATGACGACTTGTTTATCTGGTTGATATAGTAATGTAGAAATATATTGAACAAAGAACCATATTGTTAGAATTGGATGTATAGTATTTTAAAGTGTAAATAAGGTATATATTGAAATATACATAATTATAAAGTGCATTACTGTGGTGTGATTGAATATAATCTCGTTGGCTTTATAAATATTCAAAGTATATTTGAATAAGGGAGAGTAACCTTAGAAATAACATTACAGCATTGCCTGTACGAGTGTTTTTGCTTTACTTTAAAGCAACAAAATCGAATCATTTACATTTTCATTTTTTGTGCCATTTCGTGTTTATTTTCGCACTTATCGGCCATACGATGGTACGCTCAGCGGAAGACAAAGTGGAAATAATTTTCCTTTATGGGAAATGTGGTAGAAACTGCAGAACAACTTCTAGAAGGTTCAATGAATTATTTCCTGACCGACCAATCGATCACAAGTGCGTAACCTACTTAGTAAAGAAATTTCGCGAAACACAAAGTGTAAAAGTTCAGCCACGCTTTGGTCGACCTGAAGTGGAAGAAGGCACAGTTCTAGAAGTTCTTGGGAACGCTATTATAACACCCCAGCAATCTTTGAGTAAAATGAGTGCCTCCTTGGGCATTCCCAAACCAACAACCGGCAAAATCCTGAGAAAACATTTGTTTCTTCCATATAAAATGCACATTACTCACGAGTTCAGTGAGGATGACTTTGATCGTCGTCTTGAGTTTTGTGAAGTAATGACTGCATGAATCGCTGCAAGTAATCAGTTTGTACACAAGATTTGTTTCAGCGACTAAAGCACATTATTTCTTAATGGACGTGTTAACACCCAAAATGTGTGTTACTTGAGCGATGCAAATCCCCATATCTTCAGAGAAGGGTATATTCAAGAAGCACAAAAAGTAAATGCTTGGGCGGGAATTTTAGGAAACCACATCATAGGACTTCTGTTCATTGATGGCACTTTAACCGGGGAAAGACATTTAGTTCTGCTCGTAAATCTAGAAGACCCTATCATTACAATGATCATTGAAACTGCTACGACTGAAGAAGGCGAGCCAAAATTTGATGCAGAATAAATTATATTTCAACAGGATGGTTGTTCTGCACATTTCGATCGCTCTGTAGATCACATATCTGGATCATATATTTCCAAACAGATGGATTGGTAGGCGAGGAGCAATTGAATGGCCGGCTCGATCCCCAGATTTATCGCTAAATGACTTTTTCTTATGAGGATACCTGAAAACTGTAGTCTACAGAAAGCATACAACTTCATTACTGGAAGGGGGCGCGGTGGCTCAGTGGTAGAGCGTTCACCTCTGGTGCTTGGGGTCCCGGGTTCGATCCCAGCCCCCGCCAAGTGAACTTTGTGGTGGACAAACACCGTGCTCGTGGGTTTTCTCGGGGTTCTCCCGTTTCCTCCCACTTTCTTCATTCCACCATTTCACTCATCTCTCATCATCACCGTCTCCTTTAGTCTAACCGGCATAACCGTGGGACGTAAAACTTAAAGATTTCATTTCATTTTTTCATTACTGGAATTAAGGGCCCCAATTACTACAGCTTGTCGGAAGATACCATCACTTACTTTTCAGCACGCACGTCAGGAATTTGAAGATCGTTTATATTATTGTCAAGAGATGAATGGTGCGCAATTTCAGCATTTATTAATCTAAAGTTCAATCCAGCTTTACACCATGTAATTTTACTCGGAATTTGATCATAGTTGAGCTACGGAGAAGTGCAGAATGACCTCTGGATTTACACATGCTCAAACGACACAAACACAGACGAGGAATTTACGTAGCTGACTCAGATATTTCGAACGGCACACCACTTCAATTGACTTTCTATTTAAAAATAAATTGAGTTGAACACCATTTGGGATCATAGTCGTAGTCACAGGGTGAGCCGGGTGTGCCCAGGCACACTCTAATGGGCTGCTTTATCAAGGAGAATTAAAGACAGATATTTCAATAAGAAAACAAATAAACGGTATCTTTCTTTTTCCAAAGAAAATTTTTAAGAGTACAGATTATTCGAAATATTGAACTTGTTGAATATAGTTCTTTCACCTCCCTTCCTTTAATTACTCCAAAGTTCAGATGTAAATTTACTTTCGGCTGTATCTGCTGTCAGATCGCCTCGCAATGCTGTGCAATTAATGAAAAATTAGTCTCAATTCATTTAATTTTACAATGAAGGTAATAGTCTGGAGATTCCAATTCCTCCAGTAAAGAGGCACAAAATTGCAAAAAAGAATCTTGACAAATCAGTCAGCTCGCAGTATTTGTACCAAACAAGTTAAGAGTAGATGAGAATTTCTTATTATTATCCTCTTTTAGACTCAGTTGTTTGTGGTATTGATGAGATATTTAGTACTGGAGTCATCAGTGTCGTGGGAAATATAGTTGACTTGTATGTAAAGGATGAAGAAATGAGCCTCTTAGCTAGAATATTCAAATTGTCAAGAGACGAGTTGGCAGCAGAACTAAGCCTTCTGAAAGGAAAATCGTCTGAACCTAAGATAAGTTCTTCTGTTATTCTACAGGAGTGGTTTCATTGATTGGAAAAATAAGATATTTATTGCATTCTACTCTGTAATACGGTGTTTTTATACCTGTTAAAACTGGACGTGTGAGAGAGCTTCTTCCAAACTTACTTAAATTAAAAGTAATTTAAGAGTAACATAGAAACAAGATAGATTGGAAACCATGCTCTTGCTGTTTGTGGAACAAGAAAGAGCTTCGTCTATTGATGTAAATGAAATTATTGATGAATTTAAGAACATAGATGGCCATCTTTTGATAGATGGCTCTTGTTATAGATTATGAGCATTTTGATGTATTTGTTTATAATAGTCATGAACGTTTAGTGTGTGTGTAATTTCTATGCAATTTGATATTTTCCACTACATATGTATATCCAAACATTTTCAACGCTGTCAATTAGTGAATTTATATTCCTTTAAATCATTAGTGCAGTTAAAGAGCCAAGTGATTGGATTGCTTCAAGGGTATTAAAAAGGCATGAAACCTAATTTATTTTCTTTCTGCACACCCAAACACAAAGTTCTAGCTACGCCTATGTTTGGGACTCTAACGCATGCCCTGGAATTCTTTTGTTACCACGATAACTATTGTACTTCTGAAACGATGAGAAATGTGTCTGTCTGGTATCAAATCTGATTTTCTGTTGCAGATTTCTATGCGAGGCTACAGACATGTCAGTGGAAACTGTATTGACAACTTGACCGACCGCCATTTTGCACAGAGTTCATGTAGGGACTCGGAATTGGTACCATTTTCTTTCTTTAACAATACCTTTCCAATGATATACTACTTGCCTTTTGAAAATTTTGAGCTGGACCCCATCTTGGACCCTCCAGGGGACCCTGAGGCAACACTTTTTACCTCGGTATGTTCTTCTTTTGATTCGATGCGACACGTGTTGTTCGCTTTTCACATCTGATTCACAGTTTGAGATTGCTAGAGGTGGCCATATAATCTACAATGTGCACTGTGTTGACATCTTGACCGACCGCCATTTTGCACAGGATTCATGTAGGGACTCGGGGCTGGTACCACTTTCTTTCTTTTAAGAATACCTTTCCAACGATGTACTACTTGAGCCACCTTGCCATTTGAAAATTTTGAGTTGGACCCCGTCTAGGCCCCACCAAGGGTACCTGGGGCAACACTTTTCACTCAAATTGTGTGCCCTGAAAAATAATGTTATACGTGTTCTCTGTGTTTTCCATCTACCCAACCGTTTCGGAACAAATGACCCGGGGTCAGACTTTATAAACGCCATGTATGTATATATAATGAAAATGACCAATATCAGTGTTAAATTCATACTTTTCGGGGTCGCTGAGATGAACAATGACATTTCCAATGACATGGCCCACAACATCGGGAGGAGAGGATATACTTAAAACTCATCGAAATTGACCAATATCAAGGACCGCTTCAGTAATTGTAAAAAGTGAGTGACTAAAGTAACATATTACTATTTTTTCTTAATTTTGCCCAGCGAAGCAGGTAATTGATGCTAGTGTTAATCTAAGTGTGGTTTTCCAGCTAAGAAACTGTGATTAAAACTAGTAACGTCTAAAGAAACACCTATCCTTCTAACTTTTCACTCGAAGGAGCTATATATCGGATGTGCCACATATACCTGCAAAAAATACAGAAAGTTCTTTCAGACACAGTATTACACTGCACAAATTACAGGTATTCTTTGAACACCTCTAGATGACACATATTCATTCCTTGTAGATACTATGTTGTCCAAGTATGACTCGGATGTATGTACAAAATGGGTAAAATGTACGTTATCAATTTGTTTCGAACTGTTTCCCGACAAGAAGTGTTTCAAATATGTCATACTTGGTACTGGTTTTAGAGAAGTAACGCTTTAGGAGACGCGAAGCACACTTTGTAAACAATATTTCTTCAATTTTCCTTTCATCATCCATACTAAAAGTGTTAGAGTGATGACTCATTTCTTACTGTGTATATTAGGAAAGATCTATTTACATTACAAATTGTTTGCATCTTGGATCAGTTGCTATCTACCGTTTCCCTTGGGTGCTGGCTCCCGAAGAATTCCCTAAGAAAACAGCTGATAACAATTCTGGTCCAGGCTCATACTCTGTTTGGGCGCTGATTGATAATATTGAGATATGACAAGTGATTTGGCATGAGCCACGTTGGTGCTTTTGAGACTCAGGTTGTATTATACATACTTTTGCGAATGCACACACATACATACACGTAACTGGCAAGTCGTCTGCTCGCAGGAATTCACACACACGTGGATGAAGACGACGATATTTACTTAGGTAAATTCCTATTTATTGAGTATGGATATATGTGGGTGTGGGACGGAATAATATATATATATATACATTAACAACACACAAAATTCTCACTTTATAGAGCTAAATGCTCAAATAGAAGGAATTGCACTGAGGCAATCGAATAAACGGAATGAAGAATAAATTCTTAACACTGCATGGTAAATGTAGATATGCACACACTATTTACGAACACTAGAAACATAGCCCTTGTTTAAAGATCGTTTGCACTATGCATTGACTCTTCGCACTGAGTCAAAGCTTTCACTGCGTGATAATGATAAGGGGAAAGGGGATCACTGATGGATGAAGTATCTTGAATCCTAAAGGACGCTACATATCCAGAAGGTATTTGTTGGTCCTTTTTGCTTCACATCCTATAGATTAACACCGCACCACGAAGTTCTTCATACTCTCACTTCATACATTGTCTTGCACGGTTTTCTCTACGACGAACTTTTTTGCTAACCCTCCACTTACTACCAACTCTTATTGCTCACTCCTTGCTTCTACCCACGCTCGGGAATAACCCGTCCGCTTACTTAGGGTTGACAATGCATTATGTAAAATAATAAAGAAAAATGTTAATGTTTTCTGTATCCCTACGCAGTGCCAATGGGTCGACGTTATAATAAAGAACACTGGCAACATTTGATTTGATCCCGTGGGAAAGAAGCTTGGAAATAATAGTTGAGAAAAGTGTAGCAGTCTTAACTAATAAATTCTTCCCATGGTTATAGATTTTTATGCGCTACTGTTATACATAAAACAGTTCAGTGAAAAGGAGCGAACGATGGTAATTGTGTGTATGAGTCATTCCATCTACGACTCCTGCAGGATATGAACGCTTGTTCTCACGGCAGGAAGGATGACGTAATATGAATGCGTGAGAACATGACAAACAATATTATTCACACACAATATCAACTTCGTATCCAAAAATATTCCCAATCTTAATAAATGTTATTATAAAAAAAGTATATGCGGAACAGTCATGGTGACGAAGACTACAAGTTGGAAACTATTTTAGAGAAAGAAAAAAAAATAAGTTTGCTGCGACGAAACACTCTGCTCAAACGATAAGAGTTGCATAGAAAAACAACAAGTTCTTTTTTCTATCGTGAGAAACGATAACGACTGAAGAACACCTGCATACAACAGAAAGAATTGAAGTTCTCACCAAAAGGAAAAATAGCTGTTCGTTTCTATGAGTAAAATAATAATTTCGTTGCATAAATAAAAGTTAAAAAGAAATACACTGGTCGTCCAAAAACATAGTTTTGTGGCCGGGCAGACGGTCACACAGTCCTGGTGTGGTATCTACAATTTATCTTGACCCATTTGGTGATATTATTATTATTACTAAAGGAAAAGGCATGCAAACAGTGATATTTTTTTTTTATTTATGTCAACTTAGACTAAAGTTAGAAAATATCTTGTGTGTCGTTCCATTGCAGTTGTAAAATTAGAAATGAAATTAAAAATAAAAATTATTTGAGTGGGGGTTTTGGGTTCGTTTTCCGGGTGTCACCATTGCTATCATGTGCACCACCGTTAAAGTCTCCCTTCTCTGAATTAACTGGTTTATGACTCGATTAGGACTGATTTCACGGTTTGGAAAATCCTATCTCCCCGCGGTATCCCAGGGCTTTAGGGCAATAAGATCCCCTAAACCGAGAGCAAACGAAAATTAATTTTATTTGCACCTGTATCCAGGTATCCACATGCTGCAATGCTGGAAAAGAATCTTGCTCTAATTTCTAGTTGGTAGGGACGAACTAGACTGATTTTCACTTCCCATGAAAATTGAATAATGATAATAATAATAATAATAATAATAATAATAATAATAATAATAATAATAATAATAATAATAATAATAATAATAATAATAATAATACAAGAAATAAACAAACATCTTGAACTTAAAATTTTGATTGAAAGATCATGAAAATCAGTTCAATTCAGTCCGTGGCAGATAGAATTAGAAAATTGCCTATATTGTCTTAATAGTTTGGCCTAGCAGACTCAAAAAAAAGTGTTACTGTTGAGGTTAGGGATGCAATTTGTTTATGAAAGAAAAAGTTCACGAATTTTAGGTTAACAGAACAATAAAAGCTTTAATGAATAAAAACAAACAAAAATGTTTAGATAAAAAAAATCGAGTATGATGAAAACTAACGCTGCATTTGGAATATTGTAATAACAAGTGTGAAAAATAAGGCAGAAGGCCTTAGCACCAAAATTAATTTAAGTGAATTACATCTGTTTTCTTTCTTGACCTCCAGCTTGAATAACTTATTACCAGTAACTTGACATACATAAACAAACTAGTGAGATCGATATACATAAACAGTCATATCTGAAATGTACGATTGATTATCCTTTTATAACGAGTACAATACAAGCTGGTTAATTTACGACCTTACATTTGAAAATACTTATTTATGTAACATTGGATAATAAAAGATTACCGTTGATCAGCTGATACTTTATGACTAATTATATTCCTAAAATTATGAATTTAAGATTTGTATAGTGGGATGGAACCTGAATCTAATTACCTACGATTTAAGTTAAGCAAAATTAATGTATATTCCCGAATAAGTTGGAATACCTTCAAATAGCAATAAATCGAAATAAGTTGGACTAATTCATGACTTTGATTTAGAATTCAGTGAGAAATTTGAGAGAAAAGCAGAATGAGCTAAAGAAAATGAGTAAGCCTAAGCCTGGCTTCTAATTGTTCCTAGTTATCACTGAGAATTGGAGATAATTACACCTGATATTAAATTTGATATTATGATAAATAACAAGAATACCTCATACATCATATCAATGTGATTAATATAGTGATTTAACCATGCATAAGACATATATATACACATATTAGCGAATATAGCAAAATATAAAGACACAAATATACACAGATAAATGATAGATATAAGCATGCACAGATACACAGAATACAATTTATACTAGAATATTCATAATAAGTGCAAAGACGTCTTTTGAAATAAATTTTTAGACAAATTTATCTATTTTTCATGGTTTCTCTTATGTTGCAACAGTAACATACGCATGTATTCGTAGGTTGTGGTAATTAGTGTGGCCTATGCGCATAGACTTCTGATCGCTCTATTGGCTTGAGGATCAGAATAATTCATTCAATACGGCTTTGCTTAGCCTACTTCATGGTTATTGCCAATACATACTTTTTATGATAGAATCAAACAGCTGTTTCGTTCTTAATAACGGATTCCGTGTTTCTAACAAAAATGACTAATCGTGAGATCATTCGCGTTTTTCTGATTACTAATTAACATTTAAGCTCTCTACGTCGAATACTTTTATTGAAACATGATACAGACTTTAGTGAATTTACTCAGTTACCAACTTGTTTGTAAATGACTTTACAGACATAGTGATTCCATACAATTTAAACAATTCACTCATTACACTTAAAAAATATCAAGCTTGGTTTTTACATTAAAAAGAGTGCCTGTCAATGGCTTCGACGCATTTTCACTGCATACAAATTCAAACATTCTAATTTGAATACTTAATAGTCATATTTTATCAAGAATTGCACTATTCGAGCCACTAAAAAGTCTACATATATTTTGTTTACATTGAGTTTATCTCTTTTTATCCGCAATTATGCTTCACAGGTGACAAAAAATATAGGAATTAATATTTCTTGAATGAGAATGATGCGGTCACTAATATCACATACTACATAAGTAAAATTGGCAAAGTGTCTCTACAGTTCAATGTAGGCTGACTTTAAGGTTAAAAAAATATATTCTAATCGTTGATAGCTAAAAGTCGAATTATAATGTCTATTCTCACTGTGATGGAATTATGTTTGGAAGTCTAAACTATTTCCGGACTTTAATTTTCGTAGAGAAAACGTCTTGCATTCTTATTTAATGCTGAGAATTTTTCCGTTTTCTACCAATAAATAATTTAGATGGATCCTACCTTTCGTCGTCACCACTGCCTTGACCACATTTGTTGTTGCCACTGCGCTGACCACTTTTGTTGTTGTTACGGTGCTGACCACACATCACAGAGGTCCTTACGTCTCCTTTTCCATGCCTGGGTGACGAATGTCTTGGGTCCTGAGTTCTGTCCTCAGACTCCTCCTGAGCCTTCCTTCTAAACTGCCAGGGGCGACGCGCTTTGGTCTGTCCATGTCCATCGAAATAAGCACTGTTCCGCTGATTCATCTCTCCAACAATGCACTTTCCTGCACTAAAAATTCCAATTATTACACTGCACCATCACTCTTTGTGTCGTGAGTGTTGTGTCGCACGGACTAATTATATTAAATGTTTTTATGAAGTGTTCATGACAATTCAAACTAATTTCGTATTGTTAGGGCTAGTCTAATTGCTGTTGGAAAGTGTGTAGGCAACGTTCAAGTTTGTTTTCACGTCTAGTTAGAAATCGTAGCGTCTTAGCGAAATCAGTTTATCAACGCGTGCCGTGCAAGATTTTTCATAAATGTATGTGTAAAAACTATATCACTCACCCAAAATGTCTGTAAACGTTTACGTGATTTCGGAATTCAAAGTTTTTGTTATTTAAAAGAAAATCTAAGTATAAATGCCTATACCTTAGTGTTGTTGAATGATCGTCCACCGGGCTACTTGTTAACCTAGCCTCGCATACTGTTTCTTAATAGACGTTTGACTTAGTGTAGTGTGTGTGTGTTTTCCGGGTAAAAGTTTTTGAACGCACTGCTTCTTGACTACGACTCTCTGACTGCCTGACTGACTGACTTGGAATTTTTGAATTCTCAATTTTCGATTGTTTAGGACACGCCTCTAACTACGTTTTTGCTCCCCCTAATTTTCTTTCATTGGTCCTATTATATTGGTGTCCTAAATTTTTATTTTCTTGGTCTCCGCCTATTTACGGTGTTCGAGCGTCGTCTCTCCAATGTACGTGATTTTTTCAAATTTCACATGTTATATAGAGAATTTTTATAGGGGTTGATTCGGCGCCTCGTAGTCTCGTGCGTGCTTTTGAACCAAGTTACAGACCTGTGTCAAAATTTTATCTAGGTTCTACGCGGCGTCATTCGGTCTAGGATGTGATTTTGACAAATTCATAGAGATTATTTTCCACTTGAACTTCTTTTAACTTGTGCAGACTTTACTATGTTTCTTCCGTTTCGCAAAAAGATGCTAAAAGCTGTTTTGTTTTCCTTCTTTTAAGCTCACGGAGGGTCCTCTGTACGTGTGGTCTTTTTTTCTACGCGTGTGGCTTAGGCAGCGGTATTAAGAGACAATAGAAGGATCTTTCAAATGTCCTCGCCGCAACGACAGGTATACAGAATAAAAAAAGAAAACATCTTACTCTCGAATAGTGAAGGAAAATAAAGAATGTCCTTTGCTTCTTTAAACACACAAAAATGAAAATGATATTCACTAACGTTGTTCATAATTATATGCAAAATTGAATTAAAAAGATTTATTTAAAAATTAAATAAAAATGGTGATGATGCAACTGTCACACAGTATTTAAACATACCATGAACAGGATTTTCCAGGACTTATAACTCTTAGGAACATATTTGTTAGCTGGGACACAGGCATACTTCGCCTATAAGTGCCCTTCAAAAATTAAAAAATAGCTGTTAAGCCAGATAATTGAGGAAACAAACTGTATTAGTGCACATTGTAGATTTATTAATAAAATGATTCTCAAAAAATTAGAGCAATAATTTTTGTCCCATAACTCTTTCATAATACTAGAAAACCTGAAACATATTCCCGTTTACAAAGTAATGTCTCTAAAAATATAAAATTTAATCTTCCAAATACAGCAACGTGCAAGTATTTACTAGAAGATGCAATCTTAGTGAATTTTGAAATTTTCAAACTTAGCGCCCTCTGTTGACTTCTATTTAAGTTCAGTCCACTTGAGAAAAATGGTAGTCATTCGTAACTAGAATATTGAGAGCGTAAAGTCCTGACTTAAACCACGTGACCTGATTACGTCACTTGTCTGTTCTCAACGCCATAATTACTCAATATTCCTTTTCAGAACACATACTGCTGCTTCCCGTATTCTTTGTACTCCGCAACATTTCTAGTTATCATCCAGTTTTGCAAATTAACTTATGTATAAGGACATAAACAATTTATAGGGTTAAAATGTTATAGTTACGTCGTAGACGTAATAATGACGATATGCGTTTCAGCTGTTTCGTACAGAGTTAGTACATAGGTGGCAGCACTCTGCAACATACCAATCTGAAAAAGCCATCTGTTATTAATATTTGCTACCAACAAGTGAATATTTTATTGGTTCATTTGTGCTTTTTATTTCTGAAAAGGTTTAAAGAGTTTCCCAGCAGAAAATCTTAGTGTAGCTTCTTTTCAGCGACACATCCACGGGAAGGAGGTATATAGGACCAGACAACAAAAATATCCCAAACTTAACATAAATTTGTACATTTTCTGAGAAGAACTATACTTATTTAACAGACATGTGATTAATGCAACATGAAGATTTGATATTACACTTCATCTGCATTTATAAAAATATTCTAGTTTTATCATTTTTAATCTGAATTATATGACGTAGTATTTTACAATTACTTATCATTTTTTGTGTGAAGAATAATACATATTCAATACTGCATAGACGTAGTGGCTTGTAGCATTGGACTCCAACTCCCAAAAGCTTGAACCACTCTCAACTACAATTTCTGGATCCACGCCTGCTTCTTCTTAATAGCTTCTATAATGATACGAAAGAATAAAGTATTATTATTTTGAAGGAATAAACAGTTTTATTTCACAGTGTAAAATTACGGTGGACTTTAAACTATGCGAATTCAATAATCAAACTGGAAGTAGTATTTCGTACAATTACTTGGTTCCAATAGAGAAATAAGGTCAAAGATAGAATATGTTCCACGGACACTGAATGTATGTCGAAAGGCCATAATCGCTATTCGATACAGTTTTTGCTCTATGGCGATAAAGTTTGAAACCAAAAGCCGTTAATTCAAACTGCTGGTTTGAATACAGCGTTAAGTGGAGAGATATAACCTATTCTTAGAACGGTGAATCCACTGCGAAGGACCACTTCTCGATCTGTCTTACAGTTTTTTTTGTTCTATACAAACAAGTATTGAAACCAAAAGTACTTGTAAATCAATCACTTCCGCTTTCGTGATAATATTGCGGGATATAATTATATATACACAGCGTGTTCCGGAAGTGGGCATACCCCTAATTGGTGTTTTTTGACGGTACTTCTTCGAAGACAATGTTAATGGACATTATTAATTGGAGATGTTTAATGAATAGTTAGTGCCTTAACTAGAAGAAACTGGTATCATAGGCACTATTGTGATATAGCAGGATGGACTACCAGCGCACTTCGCGCTTCACGTGGGCAAAAACCTAAATTAGACTTTTCCTGGCCTCTGAAATGGAAGAGGTTGTGCCTTTAGATAACTTTGAAATTATAGGTAATTTAAATATATATAAATTTACTCCACAAAAGCTGGGATGGTTGCAACTCGCAGAGCATCTGAAAAGAGACGAAAATATAACAACCTCTTGGACAAATACCACTTCGTCACCATCGGCATCGAAACTTGTGGCTCCTGGGGTCAGGCAAGACTGAACTTTATTAAAGAAGTTGGACACCGAATAACTTTCAACACAGGCGACACTCCAGCTTGAGCCTTTCTTACACAATGATTACGTATGACTGTGCAAAGAGGGAGCGTAGCAGCGATGCTAGGAACGCTTTCCCGGGGAAAAGGATTGGACGAGATCTTCCTTCTGTAATCACCCTCCTCTCACCAAACTCACGCAATTGCTGATAGATAATATATAAAATGCATTGGTGATTATTTTCATCTTTCTTTGAAATTAGGATTATGGGATTTTACAAACAGTAACGATGGGAATACCAAAGAATCCCTTGATATGTATCAGTAGCAGTTTAAACTTTATTCTTGGGAAAAATAGTTAATTAGTGCTTGAAAACAAAATTGCAAATGAGTAAGAAGCAACAGTAATTTGAACGAGTTTGTTAGAAAATAAATCATTGCCTTAAAAAACAAAAAAAAAAAAAAAAAAAACTCAATAGAATCCCCTACAAAATAGGGTAACGAAAAGATTTTTCTTACAAGAAATCTTCCAAAAAATCCTTCCGTACCGAACAGGCCTTAGATTCACTAGTATTGAGAAGATATTTTAGAAAACTGGGACTACAAACCGATCGAGGAGGGTATACGAGAGTTAGTTCAGCCTATATTTATTTTTATTGAGAGATGTAATGGAAGTATAAGGATGAACATAAGCTATAGTTTTGAAAACGGTTGAGAGTATATCTACCAAAAAATGTAGCAGTACATAGCAGATGGAAATTATCGACAAAAAATAATAAATACTAGCAAACACATTTATAAATTAATCCGTATACCACCACACGACACGTTTTCACTTTTGCCACTTTGAAATACACTGAGAGAATAATGCTTCTGCGCTAAAAGTACGATCTACGAAGTAAGTTTCTTCCCCCTCCAAAGAAAAACCTTTCCGCGGTTTTTAGAAGCGTTATATCTCAACGTACGCTGCTGTCACTTGTCTTTTTTATATTTTGCATGTGTTAAAGATTAACGTTTAAAAAAAAATCAGTTCCAAAATTTCCTTCAGGTTTCCACAATGCAGAAGGTAAGATCTTACCATAGTAGCAATGTTACTAAGTACGGTATGTTTCGATAAGTTATTCGTTTTTTTTTGTTTGTTTGTTTGTTTTTACGAAGATTTAGTTTTATTAGGCAGGAAAACCATAACCTAAAGAAAAATTGGAGATTATAAGTATTAAAAAAAATGAAAATAAAATTTAATTTTGTTCTGCGTTAACTGATGAATCTCTGGGGAAAAGTTCTAAACCTCCCATTTTCCTTGGTACGACCTCGGAAAGCCGTAACTTTGTTTGTTCCATTAATGTATTCTCATTACAAGAAATTGAGATAAAAAGAAATGTACATAACTGATTAAAATAATGAGTTGCATACTACTACTATGTTCTTCTATTTTAAATTACAGTTAAATCTTTGATTTTGTTTAAATCCCACCTTACTGGAAATTAGTCAACAACAGCTGTCATTGCAAAACTTCATTCTTTGATTCTGTTTAAAGCACCACATTACTGGAAATTTGCCAAAACAGCTGCCAAGACTGAAGTTCGTCCTTTGATTCTGTTTAAAGTGCCACGTTGCGGGAAATAAGTCAACAATACTGCTTGCTGCTTACAACAAGGTTGCTCGTGCAAATCTTGATTTGTACGTCAGGAGTTCTCAGTCCCTTCCCTCAGCTGCCCGCGTTTCTCTTCAATACTACACACAAAGCAGTCTATCACGCTCGCTACTGCATTGTGAACGTGGTGTGATGATGCAATGCATATACGAAAGGGGCAAAGCAAGCAAAGAGTAGAAATGAAACGTCAATATAATAATATTCTAAATATTATTAAATATCTTAAGAAGCAACAAACAGCGCACGATATTTGGAGGTTCAGTGCTCTTGAGAACAGCACAAGGCGACGCCACTGCAGAAATATGTGTTTTGAGAAGAAATATTGGCTGATTATAGCATTGATAACTGACAAGTGACGTAATCAGGTCACGTGGTTTACGCCAGAACTTTACGCTCTGCATATTCTAGGGACGAATGAGTACCATTTTTCTCAGGTGAACTGAACTTAAATGAAAGTCAACAGAGGGCGCTAAGTTTGAAAATTTCATAATTAACTATGGCTCCATCTTCTGGTAAATACTTGCACGTTGCTGCATTTGGAAGTTAAAATTTTATATTTTTAGAGACATTACTTTTTAAAGGGGAATATGTTTTAGGTTATCTTGTAATATGAAACAGGTAAGTTACAAAAAATATTGCTCTAGTTTCTTGAGAATCATTTCATTAATTAATTTACTATGTGCATTAATACAGTCTAGTGTTTCACTTCACGAATCTTATTCCAGTTTTTTATTTTTTGAAGGGCACTTATAGGCGAAGTATGCCTGTGTCCCTGGTAGCAAATATCCAAAGAGTTATAAGTCCTGGAAAATCCTATTTATGGTATGTTTAAATACTGCAATGAAACGGTACGCAAGTTATTTTCTAACTTTAGTGCTGAGTTGACCAGAGATGGAGTGGGTCATTGGGTCGGTGGGTCAGTGGGTCAAGTTTTCTGAGTGGGTCAGTTTGTCGTGGGTCAACAGCATGTGACCCACTGTGACCCACCACACACCGTGACCCACTGCGACCCACCGACTCAGTATGATCTACCGACCCTCTCTGCTCACTGCATTGCAGAGAGTATCTTCTGAAGACTGGTAAATTTATCACCGTTTTACTTCAAGACCTTCATTTCCCTTTCTTTTCCACTTGTTTCTGTCTACTTACCTGAAGTGAGTATATCTAACCAAGTCAAAAAATAACTTCAGACACTTTTGGATATTGATATTTTTAATGGTGATAATAGCAATAGGACTTACACTACAACTTGGCTTTCGAGAACTGTGGGTTTTTAGAGCTAACTACTGGAAAAAATACATTTTTGAATCACTGTAATGTATAAATTATTTATAAAAAAATGAATGTAACTATGTGTGCCTGATCATCACGGTCATAGTCAAATGAAATTACTTTTGGTATATAGTTAGGCCTTAATCCAAATTGGGATGTTACATTGCTTTTATTATAATGCATAATATCCTAAGGAGGTAGTGAGAGTCCGAATTTTTGCGAAAAAAATGAGTATCTCGCCAGCCATTAAACTTACGGAGCTGAAATTCAGTGTATTAAATCTTTATTGAAAATAAACAGAATGTGTCCTAGCATTTTTTTAAAATTCTCCTTTATGTGGGGGGGGGGGACTTTTTATATATGGAAAATTGGTAGTGAGTTTGTTTGTAAAAATGATCGAAAACGATCGATGTTATTTAAGAAAAAAATCAGAAACAAAAAAATACAGTGCTTGGCTCCATATATCCATTGCTTTCTGCTATAATAATTGCTGAAGCTATGTTTATTATATGGAGCGCTCACAGCACAGGGCAATCAACCCATAAAGTTGTGAGAAAAATAGGCATAAAATTTGTACTGCAAGCTTAATTACACGGAAATTTGAAGTTTGGATTGTACGCGTAATTGTATGGAAAATTTTACACTTTTTTTTTTCACTTTACGTTGATCTACTTACTTTGATTTGGAACTTTGAAATTTCATCCTTTTTTCCATTGAAAAATATTGATAATTCAACAAGGAAATAATTATACTATGATAATTTAAATGAAATTCATCATAATTTGTCACATTGCAAACATCAGTGTGGTAATTGAAGTTGAAGAAGGAGGGAAATTCCCATTCACTTCTTAATACTTCCGAGAAACCTCGTTCGCTTTCGCTTTCTAGACGGGGGAGGGAACTTGGTAATGGTATCAAACCTTCATGTGTAAATACAAAAAATAAATTTATAAACAAATAAGAAATCATCAGTTTATCAGGCTTTAATTGATAATTTATTCACAAGATTCCCTACCAAAGGCGTGGTAGATGAAGTTTCTGTTCTACATGGGTCGACATTGCCAACTGACATGTTCGATATGGAAAAGATGTTGTATGGTGATAGAGAGATGGTACTTCGTGCTGAGTATTTCAAACCTGACCAAGAAAAATCGTTATCAGACTTAAGTCTGACAAGTAGATTGTCGATGAGAAGTTGCAGAAATCGGGTAGAAGAATTATCAATTTCCACGACAGAGTACGAACGGGGATTTCCCCTTATGAATTTACAGATGACTGATATTAGAAATAGATTAAGTGCTCAAACATTGTCAAACTTGTTGTTCATCAATGTTTATGGCCCACCGCTAGACAAGCTCAAAGTAGACGAGCTTGTTATTTCTTGACTGAAGGATGGACATCATTCCACTGGGGATGATTTACCACCAAAAAGTTACCAAAAGGAAATAAATACGATTTCAGATTTGTTTTAGGTGGAAAATTACGAGTTACGGAAAATGTACACTTGTATTAGTAATGGCTTATTTGTGCTATTCAACTTTGTACCTACTTTTTAGTAAGTCTTTTCTTTGCTTTATGTAAACTACTTTGGAATAAATATTCATTATAATTGTATTTATGCATATTTGTAACTTAAATTTAACGTGGCATTTTAGTGATTACACAAATTTCAATTATGAGCATACTTTATGGAGATGCTCTCACATAGGGTACCCGAGCACCTTTATACCCTATGAACAACTGATGTTTCGATCTTTTGTGAGAAAAATACTGTGAACTGAGAAACCATAACCTTTTCCATATTGTACAGGGGTATTTTCCTGCGAATAGAAGTTTCTTTTGGAATGCGTTCAGAAATAACACTTGCAAGAATACTCTCTTAGTGCAAGTATATTTTAGGCACACACTAATTTCCCCACACCTCGAACTGTTTCAATTTCCTCACTGACAAACACTTTACCATTTTATATCGTAAAAGTCAGATCCACCGTTATTGTAACAGAATGGTGCTTGAGCGATTGACTAGAAATTCAAACTCCAATTAGTGACAATTTCCAGTCTTGTTTTATTACAAGTGTAAACTCTTTAGTCAGTTCAGAAGAGGCCGTGGATCGTGTTCAGAGTTGATGACGATGGATTTTGGTGAGTCAGAGTAGGTCAAAGTGGATGAGAGTGGTTCATGGTGGGTGGTGGGTCAGAGTGGGTCGCCGTGGGTGGTGGGTCACAGTGGGTCACGGTGGGTGGTGGTTCATAGTGGTTTACGCCAGAACTTTACGCTCTGGATATTCTAGGGACGAATTAGTACCATTTTTCTCAATTGGACTAACCTTAAATGAAAGTCAACAGAGGGCGCTAAATTTGAAAATGTCAAAATCAAATATGATTGCATCTTCTGGTAAATACTTGCACGTTGCTGCATTTGGAAGTTAAAATTTTATATTTTTAGAGACATTACTTTTTAAAGGGGAATATGTTTCAGGTTTTCTTGTAATATGAAACAGGTAAGTTACAAAAAATATTGCTCTTGTTTCTTGAGAATCATTTCATTAATTAATTTACTATGTGTATTAATACAGTCTAGTGTTTCCCCTTACCATTTTATTGCTATTTTTATTTTTTGAAGGGCAATTATAGGCGAAGTATGCCTGTGTCCCTGCTAGCAAATATCCAGAGAGTTATAAGTCCTGGAAAATTATATTTATGGTCTGTTTAAATACTTCAATGAAACGGTACACAAGTTATTTTCCAACTTTAGTGCTGAGTTGACATAAATAAAATAATACTGTTTGCATACCTTTTTCTTTAATAATAATAATAATAATAATAATAATAATAATAATAATAATAATAATAATAATAATAATAATAATAATAATAATAATAATAATAATATCAAAAAATGGGTCAAAATAAATCGTAGATGCCATACAGAGTTGGTCCGAACTGCATGTATATCGATCTTATCATTCCTATTATACACTTTGAGAAATGAATCATCATTCAAACACTTCTAGTAGAAATGTTCAGGGGAAAATTGATGAAATATTGTTTATGAATTGTGCTCCGCGTGGCAAAAGCGTTACTTCTCTAAAAAGAGTATCTCGTATGACATATTTGAAACACTTCTTTCCGACAAACAGTTCGAAAACAAAGTGATGACGTACATTTTACACATTTTCTACATACATTCTGGTTTTACTTGGACAACACAGTAACTACAAGGGGTGAATAGGTCACCTGGAGGTGTTCAAAGAATGTCGGTAATATGTACAGTGTCCTACTGTGTCTAAAAGAAGTTTTTGCATTTTTGCAGTATTGATAAGACACATCCGGTACATAGCTGTTTCCAGTCAAAAGTGAAGAGGAATACATAGCTGTTTCTTTTGACGTTACAAGTTGTAATCACAGTCTCTTAGCTGGAAAACCACACTTACAGTTACATTAATGTAAGTTCGATTTAGTTAATTTAAGAATATCATCGGTTGCCGGCGTTATTTGGACTTTACAAGGGGTGTTATAAATTGCAGCCGAAGATGCTATGCTTAAGCAGTGAAATTACTTGCTAGTGTGAAGTAGCTCTGTATTAGATGTGAAGTGACCATGTGATAATTGTGTAAACTTTTAACTTACTTCGCCAAATTCAATTATGTTATTAAATTGCGAGTATGTTCTACAGAATCATGAGCTCTTTACGGAACAAAACTTTTATTAATGTTGTACCGTACATTGCCAGACAGTTTGGATAAGCATGTATTTGCTATTTGTCACTTTCGAAACTGTCAAGAAACACGACTAGTTTCCTTCTTGCCTTTCCGCATACATTTACGCACAACCTGATATTTCCCGGTTCATTGAATGCCAGTCATTACTTTACAGCCAGACAAAACCACGGGGGTATATCGATAGCGGGTATTCGACATACGATTAGGATAGGTGCAGGATCGACGAGAGAAGCAGGTCGCACGATTGGAGAACAACCAGCTCCAAAACTCAAGAGTATCATTCTATTGGTTTGTCACCGCCGATACATAGAGCTTAAGTTGAAACTAGTGGAATGAGGGTGTAGGAGAAAATCATCATAAAGACGCATTTCCAAGAGAGAACTCGACGCCCCTTGCAGATCAACAGGATAGAGATCCAGATGTTGACTAACTCCAGTTTATCCAGTCTCCTCCAGAGAAAAACATTCATCGTTCCAGATGACCAGGACGACGCCAGCCTCGTTGGAGCTATCAGGCTAGTGCTCATTTATTTATCTTAGTTAAAACCTTTCTCTCTCTCTCACCTATTTCCCTAACTAGTCATATTTCCAAATTAAAACATTTGAATTTAATTTAAATTCACACATAATTTCACAGTTAAGTACCGTGTTGTGCATCAGTTTCATCTCCAATTAGTTGCGTTCATTTAACAAGTATTCTGAGCTACAACTGATGGCACAGCACTGGCACATGGTGGTAAGATTCTAAAATCTCCAAATATTTTACATGTGCCCACCGTAAAGAAAAGTACAGCTTGTAGTTTCGATAGATAAATCAGGCATATTAGAGATTTTTAAAAGATAAATCCCATTGAGTTGAATATAATAACCATGCATTTTGAGTAACAAGTACACTGTAATTTATAGTTTTTGCTGAGAGAAATTGAGTAGAGTTACTTTTGCACACTGCAAGACACTACAATATTAAAAATTAAAAAGAATACTGAACAACACAAATAAAATTGTACACTTAAGAGGAAGCAGACCTCCTTAACCATCCGACAGGAATATTTTACGAAATATGTAATATTACTTATATGGGTATCGACATTAATGCATATTTAAATAGGGAACATCGAGCAAGAAATAATACACAATACTTCTCCAACGACCAAGAAAAAAATAGAAAGAGATAAATATCCGTCAAAATGATCGTGCTGTTAGCCAGATGAAGATATTAGCATCCGCCCTTTCGAATGAAGACATTGCATTACTTTATTCATCTTTAGGGGTTGTGCTGAAGTGATCAGAGATATGTGGACACAGAGAAACGAGACAAAAGTTTTCGAAAAGCCGGGATTTTTGGAAGCATCTACTGTGATCTTATTATTTTTGCAGAAAAACTTTACCACCATGCGTCAGATGTACAACTGCCTAAAGGATTGAATTTGATGATAGTTGAAAGGAGGTCTGACAAGGAGGGTGTCCGAAGTGTGAATCTCAAATTTCAAAAATGTTTATGCAGATCGTTAGGGGGGCTCATGGAATAAAGATCGGCACAACAAATTTCGGCGGAACCCCATATTTGGGTGGGGCAGTGCCCCATTTGCGATTTTCGGCTTTCGTAGTAAAAATCGGCCTTTTGATTTGAAAATTGACTTCTTGTTGTCGACAATCGTTATCATTCGTCTTCATTTGCGTAAAGATACTTCAATTGTGGGTTAGGGATCCTTGTGTGTGAGCGGGGTCCCTAGTGGCGGATTTAGAAGGTAAAAACTGGGGGAAGCCGACCCCAGGCTATGATACTATATCATGAGTTTACTATAAACTTTCAAGAATATATAAATAATAGCTTCAATTATTTTTGTCACTAAAAAAACGGGGGATACCCCCACGGCCCCGGGCTAGATCCACCAATGGAGGTCCCCCCTCACAAGTGTGATACAGTTCCCCCTTCATTTTGACGAGTTGAATTCAAATATGTTATTAAAAGTTTTTTGAGGAGCACATGTGCGTCATAGGTCTCTACCTAGTTTCTGAGATGCCGAATCACAACTTGAAAGATAAGTGAAGGGCTTGAAATAGAACTGAAGGGCTGAAGTTTGGCAGAATTCCTGCTTGTTTTACATAAATAAAACTGTTCGGAAAAGTGTTCCGCGCAAAGTGTTTTGCAGCACCAACTACATTTCTGGAGTGTTATATCTTCGCACTCATTGCATATGATAGTGTCGTTTAAGGAAAACAACTAATTCTGGTGGATTAACTCAGTGGATTAACAAATTCTGGCGGACTCGCATCTACATATCCGGATTTATACCAAATATATATGAACACATCATGGTACCTTGGCGATGATAGTTGTTAATAAACTACCGATTCCAATTTTATAATGTTGTTACGTTGTTGAAGTTGTATATCAATTTAGTGTAAAATTACGAAATTCTTATTTTCCGTACAAAATTCCGTATTTTCCATATTCTAAAGCCCCAAATATCCAATGGTTCTACAGCCCAAGTTGTTCCCTTTGGAATCTGTTTACATAACGTTTTTTCGTCCAGAATGTGTTGCTGCGTCTCTCTCTTGTTAAAAGATGACCATGAATCTAGGAGCAAGACACTTTTGTCCAAAGTGTTAGGAACCAAATAGTCACGGATCCACTCCTCCAAATGCAGCTTACCCATCTTTCCAGATTTTGATGCAGAAACCTTAACACTTTGGGACTGGAATAAAGTTTTCTTGACCTGAGCTCCAAATTTTCCTGTCGGTTCTGGGAATACAATCTATAATGGCCCAACTAATTTTCCACTGACAGACATAAGGGGTATTATTGTATAGCTATGAGATAAGGCATTTTTGGATTGTGCTGAAGCTTCTACTTTTTTTGACCTTGTATGCCTAACATACAATTACAGTGCAGTTCCAGTGCAAAACCACTTTGATAGGAATTGTAAGTATTGTCTATATCGAATTCCGGTAACGTATCCCTGACTTCTAACTGAAAAAAATATGGCCAAAGTTTCTATTTGAGTGTCAACATCTGCTCGCGACACGAATTTTGTTATTTCTCGCTACATAATACAGGATGCGGCACGTAAAACCGGCCCGTCGTAATATTCTGGTATATTGTGTTTTTGGCAACACTTAAATAATCTACCTTCCTACCAAGAGATAGCGTGTCGAGGTCGGGTCGACTTACGTGACCTGCAGCAGTCACGTGCAGCCGCAGCCAGTGAAACTTGTCGAAACCAGTTGAGAAAAAGGCCTCGTTGTGTTAAGCCGGGTGAGTGTCAGTGTGTGATTATGCCGTATTCAATACCCGAGCGTGTTGCCATTGTTGAAGGGTTCATTCTCACTGGATCTTTTGTGAAAACAAAGAATTTGTTTCGGGAGAAATTTCCATGACGTTCTGTGCCAGCAAAAAGCACCATTCAGGAATTGATTGAAAAATGGCGGCGTACAGGATCGGTTCAAAATGCTCCCAGGAACCGACGACCATCTGTCTGCACACCTCTATTAAAGATGCAGGTGGAGGAGATAATGACATGAAGTCCTCGAAAGTCAACCAGGAGATTGAGTCAACAGGTTCATGCGAGTGAGAGAAGTTGCAGACGTGTTTTAAGGGGACTGAAGTTAAAACCGTACCGGATAAGTGTTGTGCAAGAACTGAAGGAGCCTGACCTGCAGAAGAGGGTGCATTTCTGTTCTTGTCCTCCGTCACCAGACTTGTCCACGTGTGACTTTTACTTATGGGGACTGTTAAAGGGAAGAGTATACGAAACAAATCCACACACAATTGAAGAACTCAAGACCAGAATCCAGGATGTCATCCAGTATTACAACACAAGAACTGACAAGGGTATATATGAATCTCCTCAATCGTGCTCACATGTGTGTTGAAGTGGGCGGAGGACACTTTCAGCACCTGCTGTGAAGGCTGCTGTGAAGGTGAGTAGTCATATTCAATACATTACATGTAATTTATGTGTTGAAGTTAATCATATTCAATACATTACATTTCATTTTGTGTTCACTTTACGGGCCGGTTTTACGTACCGCACTCTGTATTATGTTTCCGTTTAAAACGGAAAATGAAATGAAATGAAATCTTTGAGTTTTACGTCCCACGGTTATGCCGATTAGGCTAAAGGAGACGGTGATGATGAGTAATGAATGAAATGGTGGAATGAAGAATGTGGGAGGAAACGGGAGAACCCCGAGAAAACCCAGGCACACGGTGTTTGTCCACCACAAAGTTCACTTGGCGGGGGCTGGGATCGAACCCGAGACCCCAAGCACCAGAGGTTAACGTTCTACCACTGAGCCACCGCGGCCTCCGTTTAAAATGGGTGCATCAACTTTTGGAACCCTTAAAGTTTTCAAAATTAATTTTTTTCGCTTTTTCAATTGCCCATTTTCGAACATCCATGTCATGTACAGGCATGAAATCTCTTTTGGCTTCAATCCATACAGTAAGCACTGATTCTGCCAAACTTCTAGTTCAAGCCCTTCAGTTCTCTTTCAACTTGTGATTTAGCAACCCAGAAACTAGGTTGAGACCTGTGTCGCACATGTGCTCCACAAAGAACTTTTAATGACGTATTTGAATTCAGCTCGTCAAAATGAAGGTGGAACATGTATCACACTTGTGAGGCGGACCCACGCACACACAGGGATCCCTGACCCACAATTGGAGTATCTTTAAGCAATTGCAGACGAATGATAACGATTGACGACAACAAGAAATCAATTTTCAAATCAAAAGGCCGAGTTTTACTACGAAAGCCGAAAATCGCAAATGGGGCACTGCCCCACCCTAATATGGGGTTCCGCCGAAATTTGTTGTGCCGATCTTTATTCTATGAGCCCCCTTAACGATCTGCACAAACATTTTTGAAATCTGAGATTTACACTTCGGACACCCTCCTTGTGAGAGGTACTGCAGATGATATCTCGAATTTTAATTCTAAAACTAAGGTGATTTTTTAATATAGATATATTTTTATATAGATATTACAAAGAATTAACAAAACTGTGGAAGGCGAGGGAACAAATTAGTTCTGTTGAACGATGCAAATATAGTGGGAAACTGGAATGACAGAAATTTGAAAGAAAAATCAGTTTTCCGAATTTTGCAGTTATAAATACTTTATAGATATGCTGGCCTAAAAAAGCTAAAAACTCTAATCTTTGAAAAATGTTTACGGTGGTGAATATGCATCCTTCTCTGCTCAATTTTTGCTCAGTGGAAGGTATATGTAATGCTCGTCTTAAAATTTCAACATCCAAGAACGGAACATCCGAAACAATCCTAAATATGTTTCAAAGTATGGTACTTTTGTCGTTTAAAATGTTAGCATATCAACAACTTAGAGCCCCATCGTGGCTATGCGGTTAGCATGCGCGCCATTGACGTGGAAGGCCCGCGTCCGATTCTCGGCGGCAGCTCATGTGGTTCGGATTCCACGCTAATCAGTAGGTCCACGTCTCATATAGCCTCGCTGCTGAAAAGGGACGTTAAACTCAAAAAATCAATCAACCAATCATATCAAAAAGTTATTAGGAACTGCATAATTTGAAAAACAACTTCCTCCTTCAAAATTTTGTCACTGTATTGACTCTCCATGTCTACACTTTCCAAACAAAACTAATATATTGTCTCACCTTAATAAGCGTCTTAATAAATTACTAGCTGAAAGTGCGCTCTCTGTACAGTACAAAATTCACATATGAGCGTGAATCTCTTTGTTATTCCTCACAACATCTATACATGTCCTTTTACATACACAAGTGAAAGACATCTTGATAAAAATCGGCAAGGGATATCATAAAAGGGAGATTTTTTTCCTATTAGTTTTTCAATATCTGCCACTATTTGCATGATTTAAACCTACTTCCGGTTGGAGTTTCGAATTCATGTACAGTAAAGAATCATCTTAGCCTAGAGAAAGTTTTATCCTTCGTTTTTCATTTGGCAATGAAACAAGCGCCTGTAAGCAACTATGCTGTGTTGGAATATATAACTCATAGGATATGATACTTTATTTTTTTTAAAAAAATTTTAACACTTCCAGTGTACCCCTAAAATGTAATAAAGGAACAACAACCATTTTTTTAAATATTCTATTTGAACTGAAAATCTATACAAAATATGGAATCAACCAGCGGAAACAGCACGTTTCTGGCACTTGTGATTTTTGAGATCTCTTTGTCGAAAGAATTGTAATCAAACATATATATTAGTCAAACCCAGCATTTTAATACATAGATTCTATTTCTGCTCTATCTCTCTAGCTTCTTGTTCATTTCCCTTTCATTGTAACAGTTTACCACAAGACACATAAATAAAATAAATACACAAGGGTTGATTTTTTTGAAGCAATATTATTTACAAAATTATTTGTGTTACATAGTAATTATAAACAACTTTGTAAATAATTATAGTTGGCATATGCTATAAAAGTTCACTGTTGTTCTTGCTGTCCTGTTCAAAACTGAATTCATAGTTGTGATATGTACACATGCCATTATTACTTGTTTTCAGCATTCATGACTTATGAGGCGTATACCCACAGTTTAAGGTGGAATTTGAACACCGTTATACTTTCAACCCTCTCCTACAGGGTATCGAACACAAGATTAACCACGCCCGGTACCGTCATTATGGAAGAGTGTTATAAGAAAGTAACCATATGACAACAAAGACATTTCTACCTACTCTGATATAATTTGGAGTCCCTTTAACCTATGGCCAGAAAATTAACTAGTACTAGCTGAATCTGCTCTCTCAACACAGCACATCATTCACATATGAGCATGAATCGTCCTGTCATTCCTCTCATCATTTGTACGTGTCCCGTTAGAGACACAAGTGAAAGACGTCTTGATAAAAAATCGGCAAGGAGTGTCATAAAGGGAAGTTATGTTCGATTATTTTTTCAATATATCGATTATTTTTGCAAGATTTGAACATTTTTCTTTTGGAGTTTCTAATTCATGTATGACCAGCGTTTTCTTTCTTCTTGCATGTAGTATGTAATAAGCAAATACATTACACACACAACTAATTATAACGTCAGTGATATATGGCGCTCATTGGGCAAAACACTCCAAACAACAACAACAACAAAAAATTCATTTAACTGTTAGACTGGGGAAATGGTTATCCTTCGGTTTTCATTATCATTAGGCCATGAAATAATCACCTAAAGATACACAACCCCAGTATACAACGATGTTATAATGTATAACTCATAGGATATGATGCTTTACTCTTTTAAAAATTCAACACTTTAAGTGCACCCCTAAAAACTGAAGTAAAGAAATAACGGTCACGTTTTGTAAATATGTAATTTTAACTTGACAATCTACACAAACTTTCTAATCGACCAGCGAAAACGGCACGTTTCTAGCACTTGTGGTTTCCGAGATCTGATTGTCGAAAAATTGTCCACCAACATATAAACGTAGCGTTTTAATATAAAGACTAGCTGAACCTGTGCTGTCTACTCGTCGCATTGTTCTGTTTTGACCCTAAATCTCTTTCCCACTGTGCATGTCTCCTTACTGACACAAGTTAAGGATAGGAGATTCACAAACTAAGTGAATTCCTATGTATAGATTATCGAGTGAATTTGTAGCAAATTTGTAGAAGTAACACGATATCAAGTGGGAATATTTGTTTTCTACTAAATCCATATCCGTCCGAGTATGCCTCATTGCGTCTCTTGAGGCCTTTGCAGTTGCCATCATGCAATAGGTTTTGCTTTTAAGATTTAATCAAAGCTCGTCAACTTGCCATAACTTCTCTGCTGGTTGTCTAACACCGTAGTTTCGGCCTCCAACAATGTTAATATTATGGGCTCGAAACGGTCCCTATAATGTCGAATAGAACAATAACGACACGGTTTTTGAAAATTTGAATGAGAATTTGACAATCTACAAAAAATTTGAAATCGACAAAGAAAACTGTACGTTTCTAGTACTTTTTTTAATACATGTTTTAAACAACGACTATACTCATTATTTTATGTTTCTGTATGTTTCCGCCAGAAAGTGTTGTTGAAGTTGTTGTTTACATGTCTTTCCGGACAGTCTCCTCCATTTAGCATTCAAGTTTGTTTTCTTCTGCAATGGTGGTTGTGATAAATAAATTCCGGTCTATTATGTGTTTCTTGACGGCTTTCTTCTTGAGTTTCATGTCTATTTTGATTATTCAAATGCAATTTGTAGCTTATTTTTACAAGTATAGTAGGTAATATAGGATCCATTGCAACCACTAGTTTACTCGTGTTATTGTTTTAAGGGATTTTGACATGTATGTATCTCATTGTTGAGTTGGAAAGAATGGATATTATAATCACTATTTCTTATATTCTTAAGTGATTATTTTTATTGAGTAGTAATAAAACTACATAAAAATCGAAACTCATTTCTGCTCAAAATCAATATGATAAGATCAGTTAAATATGTATCCTTTTTCAACTCGTACGTTTGACTTACAAAATAGTTGATAGGTGTCACCAGAGTAAAACGTTGAATATTTAATGTATGTGCAAATATTAATGTATGATTAATTTAATGTATGAATATTTAATATTTAATGGTAGATGTTAGAATTATGTTTTCATGTAGAATTACATCTCATATATTCCGAAAAAATACATACAAAGCCAAGACAATTCATAAATGTTATGTTGTCAAGAGCCGTGGTTCATACGTAAAGTTCTACCAACATTTGTCATCATGCTCTCTTTCAAATGGTGCATTCATGGCTAGTTTTGTGTCTACATGTCACAATGTTATCTTGGGTTTTTCTTTTTGAATGGGTACATAAGGTGAACTATATCAGTATCCCAGATTTGCATTTTATATGACCAAAATTACTTAAAACCCCACTAAAGCTTAGTTGCTATTAACGACTCATAATGTATATAATTCAGATTGTATTCGCTAATAAAGATCTAAATTTCGAGAACATCGATTACCTAATTTACTATTTTAAAGAGGCAGACAAATTGAACGGGTGGTAAGCAACCCTATCCTAATGTGAAAGAACTGCATTATCACTCATGAAGAGAAGGGCATTCTGACTTATAAAGAAGTAAGCTTCACTACTGCGAAAACAAATGTAATCCAATGATTTCAGAAAGTCTTTAAGAATACCTGGCGTTAGAGCATAGATAATAAAAAGTCTCATGACACTTTCTGATGAGAAAAATTTACGTTTATTCATATTTATGTAATATATTTGCAACGAACTTAAAAAGATCGTCACTGAATTATTTATGTCTGTGTATGTACCTGTCTGTCTGTTATTTCCGATTTTTTTTTTCAAATTTGAACCCTGCATTCGATAGAGCATCAGAAAGTATCAGAGAAAATGATTCTTTTTTTTCATCACTCTTACCGTTACAGATATTGGCCAAAAATTGACCGATTTCCAGTGATTTAAGGAGCCATATCTCGGGAACCGTAAATTATGGAGAGATCATATTGGTGTTGATCAATGTCTGATAAGATGGTAGATATTTTGGTACCAAATATTAGCCGGTGGCCACTGTCCAACTGTCCATTGGTTTGGCAAGTGGCCACCTATTATTATCGGTACCAAAATGTTTACCATATTCTTTGATATTCTCTAACACCAATATAATCTCTCTATGATTTGCCGTTCCCGTGATATTGGTCAAAGATCGTTCGGGAGATTTAAGGAGCCAAATCTCGGGAACCGTAAATGATACAGAGATCATATTGGTGATGATCAATAAATAAAAGGGTGGTAAACATCTTGGTACCAAGTAGTAACCGGTGGCCACTGATTAACTGTCTAATGGACAACTGGCCACGTTCCCCAGATAATGGCTAAAAAGTTCGAATTTCTTGATATTTAAGCATCATGAGAACCATGAGTCATAGAGAGATTTTATTTCGCTAATTTTTGCGAGAAAGAAGATGCAGATAAAATATATTTACTTTTACATGTAGGAACAATGATAGTTATCCTTCCCGCTCCATCTCTCCTTTGTGTTTAAGTTCGTTATGCCAATGCTCTTGGAGCATTCTCAACTGGGTTGTTCTAAATATCAACTTGAGTATTTTTTGCAACAATTGTAATAATTCCAAGCCTCACATCCGATGGTTCATAACACAGAAATCCAAAATGTCTACATGATCACATTTTACATACGTATTAAGTTAAAGTCTACTCCTATTGTAAATTTAAGGAAGGCCGGTAGTAGTACTACTACTGCTACTATTAGTACTGTTGTTACTAACACTACGAATACTACTACTACTGTTACTACTTCTACAATTACTATTACTATTAATATTATTACTGCTTCTACTACTAATACTATTACTACTAATATTGACATTACTTCTACTAGTACTAATACTGCTACTGCTAAACTACCGTGGAAACTACTATCACTGACACTATTTCTACTATTACTATGCATTTTAATATAACTTCCTTCGAGATGAACTGCCATCACTAAAAGACATTTTTGACTGCGTTAGTAAGGTAGTTACATATCTCAAGAGATCTGGATTGATAACCCGATTGTCACACACTGTTAACCAAGATACTGCGGTAAGATGGAACACTAAACTCATCATGTTGAAATCTCTGGATTCGCAGGTCGTCGACAATCGGCGGATACTAGAGGATCACAAAGAAGATCAGCGCTTAGATTGCATTGATGTATCCTTAATGTAAGAATTCACTGCAATTTTAGAAGATCACGATGCCACCAAACTACTGGAGGCAAAGAAAACTGTAAGAATCCATTCGATACTGCCTTGGTTTGAAAGACTAAACAAACTTTGCAAAGTTAACAGTGGAGTTGATTCTAATGATACTTCGCAGCTTTAAGGTTCGGATAGAACAGTTTCGCATTGACATTAGCATGGATCAGTAGCGTAGCCGGAATTTTTGTTTGTGGGGCTTATTGTTGATTTATATTTATATATATATATATATATATATATATGTGTGTGTGTGTGTGTGTGTGTGTGTGTATGTATTCGTTTGAGTTATAATGTATACTTATATTATTATTATTATTATTATTATTATTATTATTATTATTATTATTATTATTATTATTATTATTATTATTAATACTTAGTCTTTCTCTGAGGTCCCGGTTTCTTCAGATATTTCTTCGCTGTTTCTTGATTGCTGATTTTGGACTTTTTCTTCGAAAAATTAACACCACTATTGTTTTTTTTTTCCGTTCTAGCCACTTTCATACAGCATTTTTTGAGTCTTTCTCTGAATTAATACTTTGTTTAGATTTTTCTCCGTTGCTTTTTTTCGGTTTCTTTGTTGTATATTTTTCTCACCGAAATTAACATAGCTAAGTTTTTTCCACTTTAACAACTTCTGTTAAACGTTTTCCGACATTTTGCAATTGCAAACTAAGTTCTTATTTCGTCACTCTAAACACGTCGAACTCAACAAATGTTCTTACCTGCTATAAGTGATCAAACATCAGAGATTGCTGAGACATAGTCACACGCTATAGGTCTTTACTATTGTTTTCGACGCTTTCCTGTTAACAATTTTTCCTCAATTATTTTTCATCCTAATGAAACCCAATCAATAAAAAACATATTTTAATTTTTTTTGAATTCCTTTATTACTTTCTTTCTATTTCTTTCTTGTTAATTCAGAAAACTAAATTAGCTTCTGAACATTTACCCAAATTCATAGATTGCCGATCTGTTTGATGCCAATTCGGCTAGAATTGAATGGTATGAAACCAAGGTTTCTTGTAGTTAATTCTATTGAGAACGGTGGTAAGTGATTCAAAATAGACGATGATAGGTCGCGTTTTGCTATTTTTCTCGAGGTCAATGATTTTCTTGGTTCAAACATGTCTATTTCGTCTCATAAGTTTTTTTTTTTTTTAAGAATTTTTCCTTTTATTTACAGAAAGAAACTAATTCTTTTCAGTATTGCCTGTCTCAGTTTGCAAAGGCTTTGTGTCAAAGAAGAGGCTTTGTGAAAACTGTGGTCATTGCTATGTGAAACATTAGACGAATAACTTCAAGGTCACCATAAGAATATAGGCCGTCCATTCTCCTGCCTTTCTCTCCTTTGAACAGCAGGGATTCCTAGAAAACCCGATTTCCATACTCCCTAAAATGCAGGCATTTTTAAAGAATATAGAAGACGTTAGCGAACTTAGCTATCTAGGAACTATTTAGTGACATATTTTGTTTTAAAATAGAGTACATGAATGAGAATTGTTGTTTCTTGCGAGAAAAGTTACGAATATGAAAGTAGCAAACTACATTGTTGGAACTTTTGGGGGGCCCATCCCCCCTGGGCCTACCCCTTCCGTACGTCACTGGTATGGTTCATAAAGTGGAGACCTTCAGACTCAACTATCATCATCTCATAGCAATGTCTGTACATGCGGGATTATCTGTCCACTCAGAAGTACGTCGTTTCATTTCGTCAGGGCCATCTACTGCAGTTATCTTCTTTGATTCCCTTGCTAAGGATAGTACCTCAAGCAGACACGATTTAGAGCCACCTACCATGAAAAATAAATTAACGGAATAGGAAAATGGATCTTCAGTTTCTGCTGCATTTGACGATGAAGTAGATATCTAACTCAACATGCCATCATGTCCAAGATAATATACTACAATGGTTGAAGCAACAAGAGGAAACATTACCAAAATTATGCAAATTGGTGCATCAGTATCTGGCCATCCCTGATTCTAGTGCGTCTATTGAAAGAGCTTTACGTACTACAGGCAAAGGTAAAAGTGCGGAGAACTCTGTTGGGACGCCGTCCCTCTACTTCGAAAAAATATGTGAGGCGTCCCCCAGTTTCTACAAAAAATACAATGGGCAAAAATAGGCAGGGGGAGCGGTGTGGCGTCATGCCGCTACGAACCTTTCCAGATGCACATTTACCCCTGAGCACAGGCAATATACGTAGTTCAGCAATGGAGAAATGCTCTAAAGCCTGAGACTGTTGACTCTATTTCCGTGCTATTCGATGAGTACAACGATATACAGTAAAGCGATGTTCAGTCTGCAGTATTAGTTTCGTAGGAGAACTTAAAGTTTTTATTCTGTTATTATCAACTATCCCTTCTATTATATGTGACGTTAAGCTGATATGTATACATGCATCTCTCAGGGGACTTTTGTGGTATATTTCGTTCAACAATGTTATATGTTAATTTTGTTTGATTTACTTCCTCACATTCCGCTATAAAGCTCTTCTACTTTCTTGTTATATTTGTCATTGTGTTACAACCGTTCCAGGAACACCTAATCGACCCTGGCGTCTTGGTGATTTGTTTGATCATTATATTTTGTTATCATCTTTGTGGCATCATACTAGTCGTATAAACAATTATAGGAACATGTAACACAATTTGGTATCTGCCTTGCTAATTGAACATTACTATAAATTGCGCTGTTCTTATGAAAACGCAAGTTCAAGGTTTCGTCCTCCGTGGTGTAACGGTAGCGTACCAAATTCTACTTAGTAGGTCGAGAATTTGACTTTACCATACGTTCTTTAGGTAACTACGACTCAGGCAATATGGATGATGATTGGATGAATTGGTGGAATGAAAACAGTGGAAGGAAATGGGACTACTAATAGTAATAGTAGTAGTAATAGTAGAAGTAATAATAATAATAATAATAATAATAATAATAATAATAATAATAATAATAATAATAATAATAATAATAATACAGTACTTTACAGTTTTGAATAGAGTCAGTTTCTCAAACACATTATAAACAACATAGGCTGACAGTATTAAATTCTGCTTCCTCTTTTAGAGTGTCCAGGCCGGGTCGGGCCGGCGCGGGTCGGGCCGAAACTATATGTGCCCGGTTCGGTCGTATAGCATTTGTGTCCGACCCACAATGTGCACGGACAGTTTCGGCCTGGTCCACTCTGATATATTTGAATCTGGCCAGACAGGGTAATCCTCCTGGCCAAACCGGAGCGCCGGGGCCGTGCAGGTTTCTGATATAGATAGCCATTGTTAAAAGCACTTTTACTCGCCAAGATGTCAACGGATTCACTCCATTAACAATCTCGGCCAAGATAATTGCAGTAAGAAAATGTACATATCCTTTATTGTAGACAACCAAGATTGCTTTTCTAGTGTGCAGGTTGCATGCAACCTAGGGAATATTGTTGATTTTAAATGGAATATTTATAGTCATCCTTACCTGTGAACATGTTAATGGATAGACTCCATTAACGAACTCGATAATCATAACAAGAAAAAGCTACATATCCTTTATCATAGGCAACCGACATTTCTTTGCCACTGTGCAGGTTGCATACAAGATGAAGAATGCTGTAGATTTAAAACGGGAAGTGGAGAGTGCCATTGTTACCTGTCAGGATGTTAAATGGATTTACTTTATTAACGAACTCGGCAGGATAATTGCTTAAGCATTCTATTGCAAAAAGGAAAACAATAGAAAATTCTCTTACACGTATTGATAAAGGCTGTAGATATGCAATGATAACGCAGTCGTTACCCTTTAAGTTGTTAACGGACTCGGTTGTGGTAATCGCTCTAACATATAGGTAGCATTTGCTAATGTCGCAGATATCTATTAATATATTAACAGATTGAATCCATTAACGCATTTCGCCGAGATGATCGCTCTAGTTATCTACTGCCATTAAAAGAATTTAACAAATGCGTTTACATTTATGCGAAACATTTACGTTTACATTTATGTAGCTTCCTGAATACATATGAAACATACATACGACGTGTTTAATATGTCATTACAGAACATATTGCCACATCGTGCTGAAGACGATGGCCAACATTTTAGACTTGCTTTTTTCTCTGTGCACTGCAGCAAACACGTAATGCAAGACCAGAACGTTTAAATTACTGTACTCTGTAAGAAATTTAACTGATTACTCATTTCCCGCTCCAACTATGTACTGTATGCTGGATGTCCCTGGGCCAACTACGAAAATAGTTTCATTTCTCTTAGTCAGTTCACATTTACGTATATATTGTAGATTCTGATCTGCAATGTGAAATTTAACATTGCATAAAAGCCGATATGTCAACCATACATCACTCTGTTGATTGTACGCCAGGTGGATGCCCATAACTTTCCATAAAACAGTTTAAATTAGAGGGAGTTTTGGTCCCTATGCCTTTTACCTTTTAATATACAGATTAAGGTTAAAATGTAAGATGATGAAAAGAAACAACAGTTATAATACTTGTAACGAAATCCAAGGAAGAAGTTTTGGTTTTATTAGTATTATATTTACTTCTACTACTACTACTACTATTATTATTATTAATAACAATAATAATAATAATAATAATAATGTACATAGTCATTCAAATTTATGAACAAGTAATCCATGACAGTAAATTAACATACAAACAATTTAAGACCCAAAAACTACTTTACTTCGACGTAAGAGAATCAAGGTTGTCCACTGCATATTTAGATCAAACATCCCGGGAACATGAGATTTTCGTATAGTATTCACTTCATAATAGGTTCAAGAGTCTTTCTGATAACTTTGAATTATTTAATTTTTCTAAAATGCTATTTTATTTATTTATTTTACTATATATATAATGCAATGCAATCTTTCAGTTTTGCGATATTGGCTAAAGCAGACGGTGATGGTGAGAATAAATGAAATTGTGGGATAAAAAACGTGGTAGAAACTGGGACCCCAAGCACCAGAAATAAACGCTCTACCATCGAACCATCACGGCGCTTTTTCTTATTATAAATTTAGGATAAATTAGATAGAATCTTAGAGGTTTTTGATTGTCTGACTGATATTTTCTAAAATGTTATCAATAGAAACAGTGGAATCTAGGTCTAAGTTTTGGTTATATTTTATGAAGTGATATTTTAATTTTCTAACTAATCGAGAAGCGTTAAATAAAAATTATACAATCAGTTCTCCTCTACCTTTCATATTAATCTCCCGTTATATCGATATTGCCTTTATGTTCATTCATTTTAATGCGTTTCTTCTTATTTTACAATTTTCGTGATTGGAGGCCAAATGTCACTTGAAATAGATCCTCTCTTTTCATTATTCTTATTATTATTATTTATTTATTTTAATTTTCATTGTGAACATTGTTATTATTTTTTTCTTCTTTCCTTCTGCCTTTACTAGTTCCGTCTCCTCAAACAGAATTATATGTTCTTGTTTGATGTAATGTTCCACCACAGCTGACTTCTTTATATAACCCTATGATATGATTTTTCATAATTTTTTTCAGTAGTTCGCCAAGTTTATTCTATGAAACATATTTTACATTCTCGGATTACGGAGTAGTAACCTATTTTTAACTTACCTAGCCCCAAAGTATTTTATATGTTAAGAGGTATAGCAATTATCAGGGTTGAGTGGTAATAAGCTTGTATGGAAACAGATTTGAACGGACGAGGAAGGAACTTTACAAGCTTTAAGTGGAAACATCCTTATTGGTTGCTGAAGATATAATAGCAAATTTCCAACTTGACTGGCCAACATTTATTGACCGAGATAGGCTTGGGCTTCGAGAAACTAACCTATCCTTAAGCTTGTTAAAAAAATAGGGTAAATAGGATTTCAAGGGAACACTGCTCTTCTTTTTCTTAATACCTGTCAATCAAAATGATAAAAAAACAAGAGTCAGAAAACGTAATCGTCATAGTATAATTGTTAATTTATATCCTAAAAACGTTCACAGTCTAATGGAAATTCGTTTAAAGTTCTATCAAAGCCTAGGGTCTCATTCTCTAGTGGTTTGCTTGAACACAACGTAAAATTTCCGTTTTAGTTAGTGATAATTGGCACAGCGATTATAATTGCTTATTACATTCTGTGCGCTGCATTGCAATCCGCAAATTTTGGGAAATCCAATGCGGAATGAGGCCCCCGGTCTTTTCATTTCCTTGTACTTATGATAGGAGACGATTATTCCCAATGTAGGCTTTAAAAGAAAACATCGAGGAAACCCTAGTCTCACAGCTCATTTTTGTCAAGACACTTAAGTTTCTCAGTATATTTTTTTATTGTTTTGAATAGACTCCCCAAATTTTAAGACTAAAAAAAGCGGTACAATTTTTGAATATTTACAGCATATTCATAGTCATGCACTCTTTGTTATTCAAATGTATTGAATAAAGATCAGCTCTCACCAAAGTGAGTCATAGAAAGTAGATTATTTTTAATAGTTAAATTTTGATGATTAATAAAAGAGTATTTTTTTTAAATCTCGTGAACGATATTAACTTATATTTAGGAAAAAAATGGGAAATTTGGAGTTAACAATAACCTGGCGGACAGATTACTGAATCGGAGATTGCCCCGGATGAACTGGGACGTCTTGGATCCCTAGGTTTGAAACATTATCTTTGCATCATTGTTTGAAGTGGATTGTTTTAAAGAACGAAATTCCGTATTTGGTCACCCTGATTATGAAACATTTATTTTAATCTTTTAAGTAGGGAGTCATTAGACACTGTGATTACAAGTGAGATAAAACTGGACAAAGTACTCTCTCCAAACTGTCGAGTGAATTCAGACAACTTCTTTCTATGTGGTTTGTATTGGAGGCATAGGACACTATTGAAATTGACGAGAGCGATTTTGGAAGCCGGAAATATATCAGATTTGGAATAACTCATACGGGTAGTTGGAGGTATTGACAGGGACACACAGTAAATTTTTATGGTATTAGTTGAAAGAAGCTATGCTGCAACTTTTGAGAATGTAATTGCCGACAATGTCTTTCTAGGTACTACAAGAAAACCCTGATTGCTGGAGAAGGAATAGCTGGTTGACACGTTTAGGATACCAGCACGATAGTGTTAACCACAGTTTATATTTCGTAAACCCTAAAGACAGGTGAACATGTACCCAGTGTATAGATGCAAATTAGGTTGTAAAGCGTAATATAGGACGGCGAACTGGGAGAATTTGCAGAATCGTACCTATATGAGTACGTATGATTTAGCAAGTTTTCCAGTCCTAAACAAGACTGGGATGTAAAAAAAAAAAATATCCGTCACTGGATAACATGACCACCTAGCTCTGACCTGTGGCAGCAGAAAAATGACCCCAATATTTAATATACAAAATAAATAGATTATTTTTCGAGAAAATCGACATGTATTATTTTCATCCTCCTGTAAACCACCTTAATTTTGAATGTAGTTAGCAAATCCGAACCCTCCACCTACAAAATCTTACTTTTTAAACTTGGTATTGATTTGTTGGACGGTGTGGCCTCTAGGAGACTGAACATATTTGCATCATTTGAACGGACGGACGGATACAAAGACAGCTATAATGACATGAAAGGTACATAAAACGTCTAAGTCTGTTAAAATTTCTATTTCGATTTTCTCATGATTACCATCTTTCTTCTCTCCAGTCACGGCTCCAAAGAAAAAAAAATAATTCAATACATGTTTCAATATTTAGGAAAATTAAGACCCTAAGTGGGATATGCGGTTCATTTCTATCATTTCAAATGTATGTTTCTCCGCAGTAAAAATGGCCGTGTTAATTCAATACAATGACTCTATGTTAGTTTAGTGGTGTTAAAATTTTGCACATTCATGATGTTATTTCAACTCCATTACACTTTGGAGATTGTTTTAAAAATAGTTATAGTTAAATGAATCACCCTGACTTGATGAATCATGAATTAACATTTTAGTAACATACTATAAGTACAAACCGGAATTATGCTTACATCTGCAAACTGCCCGATTCTCTCTATAAAAAAATGTTGAGTGAGTACCTTAAGATTCTGAAACATGTATTTTTGATAGCACACATAATTGTTACTATGAAAAGTCTTGGCCCGACTACGGTAGTCCCGTAGTTTCGGAGCTATGGACCTTTAAAGTTCTTTTTTTTCATGTTCTAACTCTAACTCCAAAATGAACCATTTGTGGACCAACATTGGTCTATACTTATTGTCTTATCGTGGTGTCAGGGATCAGCTCCCAAATGTTTCGGTGTAAGATGTTGAAGGTAGTCCAAGTTCGTATTATTCATGTACGGCTACTTTGCATTTTGAAAATGCGCTTCTCTTTGATAACTATTGGATAACCCGCAGAACATGGATACAACTATGATTATGCATGCATTTGGTTTTAATATTTATAACGATTACTGAACGTGCTACGAAGAACATTCTCACATGTGAAATGAGTTACATTCTCCAAAAGCACGCCCCCCAAAAAGAAAAACGTAGTAAAAAAGATATATTGCAATACCTTGTCGAACGATTGATCTCTTATATCTATGGAGTGTCTATTTATTTTTTACGAGTTTTCAAAGGGTACTGCACATAAATTTTCCTGTGGCAGACTTATAATAAAACAATGAAGTTAGGATACGAACATAATTTACTTCTTGTAAGGTCTTAAGATAATATTGTTGATTTTACCTTCGAGTACTTGAACCTTACGCGTCGCGACGCTCCATACGTAGTGTACTCTAGCGTGAAATTTTATAACCATACTGAGAAAGAGAGATTATAGAATGTAAAATGGACGTCATAACAGTGTCGATGTAATTCATTTTATTTTTCCTTCGTCACACGTTACAAGTTATATTCAGTCAGCTGTGCATACATATGAGTATCGAATAGGGTCTGGATCACCCTCCTCCCCCCGAAAAAAGTTTTCGTAACTCAACCAACATTTGTACACTTGCTTAACACAACTGTTCGTTTTTTCTTTTACAGAGAAATGATTGGTGTTCCCATAAGATCTGGTTTTAAATCTTATCTGCACTCTATCTTTTCTCGTAATAATAATAATAATAATAATAATAATAATAATAATAATAATAATAATAATAATAATAATAATAATAATAATAATAATAATATATTTCTACCATTTTTGAGATATTACGTAATTAACAATTACACAGCCACAAACTCAAAAAAATAAAAGTTTTGTACACTGGATGAGAGGATATGGATTTGATGTATTTTGTTATACAGAATTCAAACGGTCTTTCCTAGTAAGAAAGTGAAATCGGCCCTTGATCCAAATTGGGTCACTATTGACCCAAAAAGTTATAAGGAGTCAGCCTCTACCCAGTGCGACGGCCGTTTTGGAGGGCTGATGAGCTGGTGGATGTCAGGGCACATTCTTGCCCTCAGGAGCGGAAACTGTCCTAAAAGGCGGATAAACTATCAGGTGGTCAACGGCATGGAGATGTGGAAAGGAAATGGGAGTACTACCATATTAACTTTTTTCCCAAAGAGACGAAGGAGGAGAACAAATAAAATATAGTGATGGTTCCTCTTTAGGTAAAAGAAATCCGAAGGTAAAATAGTCCTCCGTTCGGATCTCCGTTTGGGAACTACTCCGGGAAGAATAAATAAATAAATAAATAAATAAATAAATAAATAATAATAATAATAATAATAATAATAATAATAATAATAATAATAATAATAATAATACATTTCATTTCAGCATATGACTCCGGAACGTACGGACTTCACGACATTGAACAATCTTGAAATTTAACCCCATTATGCATGATTATTTTTCCTTTTAGCGAAAAAAAGTAAGCAGTGTTGGAAGTCTTCATATGGGAACTTGAAAAATGAATTAAAACTTGAATTTTAGATTTTTCACTTAATTCCGACGAGAAATAAGTAAGTGTCATACATGACACACTTACAACTCACAAACAACATGCCAGACATATTCCTGTACTTTTTTTGTTTTCAAGAGGGTCCATGCAGTCCCTTTTTATCCACTGGGTTCTTATACAGATGGTGATCAGAAAAGTGGAAACACCTGAACGAAATTGCAACTTACCAGATTAATATGGTGTCGGGCTACCTTTCGCCTTCAGAACAGCCTTGATGCGACGTGGGATGGAGGCATAGAGGTTGTGAATGGTAGCAAGTGGATTTTTACAGCATTCCTCGTCCAGGGCATCGGCCAGTTCTGTGAGAGAGGATGGAGGTGGAAATCGTCGCCGGAGTCGTGTTTCCAAGATGGACCACAGATGTTCAATTATGTTGAGATCTGGAAATTGGGCGGGCCAGGGGAGGTGCTGAACTTCATCCCGATGTTCTCCAAACCACGCTGCAACAACGCCAGCTGTGTGCATGGGTGCATTATCATCCTGGAAGATGGCATCATTGTCCGGGAACAACATCTGGACCATAGGATGCAAGTGGTCTTCTAAAATTGCGACATAATCGTTGGCAGTGATTTGTCCGCTAAGTGTGATCACAGGACCCAATGAAAACCATGATATGGCGGCCCACAGCATCACCGAGCCGCCGCCATGTTTCACAGTTGGGCGGAGACACTGCAGAACATAAGCTTCTTTGGGCGTTCTCCACACATAAACATGGTCCGTGGTTGGGAATAGAGTGAAGGATGACTCATACGACCATATCACATGCTTCCAGTCCTCAACGGTCCAAGTTGCATGGTCGCGGCACCATTTGGGGCGTGCGAAAGCGTTATGGTCCCTGATGAGCGGTTTGGCCCGTGCAACACAACCCCGTAAGTTCATGTCATGTAATTCTCGGTGGACTGTGATTGTCGAAACAGGGTGGGGGAGGTGCTGATTGAGTTCCTCCGTCACTTGCTCCGCAGTGGCACGACAATGCGCTTTAATACCCGGCGTGACATGTCACTCATGATTTTCTTCCGCCCACTGTTAGGCTTCCCCGATGTGGTTTTCACATGTGTTGTGTAGGCCGTCATCACCTTCGACAGTGTCCCACGCGACACACCTAACACAGTAACCAATGCCGTCACACTCACTCCACATAACCGCGCACCAACAATTTGCCCTCTTTGAAAATCTGAGAGGTCTCCCATTTTACACTACCTCCGTCTGCTGCAGCCACTGGACACTGCTGTTCCACTGCGCCTGACGTAGTATGGAGACCGACCTAACACACCACCACCAGCGGTCTGGCGCTGCGGGCGCCACGACACCACTGCCAACCCCTACATCTGACGTGTTGCCAACTACAGGTGTTTCCATTTTTCTGATCACAATCTGTATGTCTAACATGTATGAGATTCACAAATATTTGCTCCCTGCCGTAACGCAACTGCTATTCGAAAACTCTCATTACCAAGACGAAGGCCTAGAGGAGACGAAGGTAAAGCTTTAAGCTACTTATTTAATTTTATAGGACTTTAGAAATGGAGAAGTACTTGCAATATCGGAAATACCAAATAGACAAGCTTCATCATTTACATAACGAAAATGTATTCCGAGACATTCATCCATCTATTCTTAAAATTATCCTCTTATCTGTACGCATATAGACTTAGAGTTCTTTCCGTTCAAAGCATAGAAATAGAATTTTATGATTTTTTTGGGACATTTCGGGAAGAGTTTCGAAATATTTTCACTATATACAAAAATTTTGTATCTCTAGAACATACTACAAAAGAAAATAGCAAATTGTTGTTTATCAATAACAGATCTATTCCTTCTTTAATGAAATCAATAAATAAATTCTGAAGAACTCTAAAATATTATATTATTAATTCACTAACCAGAAATTCTGAGCCCTTGAGGTAGATGTGAGTGGCATTCCATCACATACAGGACACTTTTCTCTGAATAGCTGAAAATGACAGGAAACTATAACGTGACCCAGGTCACTGACCCAATACCATACATTTAAAAGACCTCTCGTCATTGACTCCGGTCACGTGGTATAACGTCACAGGTCACTGGCTTTAATTTTCAGTGTGTGAATTACCTCTATTCCTCTAATTTTGTATTTTGAGGAACTAAAATGTGGAGTTGTCAATGAGTCTCAAACAAATTAAGTACCTCACAAAATTTCGGAGACCTAGCTCGATCTCTCAAATTGAAAAAAAAAAGCGAACTTTTAAGATTTCGTTTTTTAATGCTATTTTCAGTTTGTGATCGTAGTTTCTGATTCTACGGAGTATGTGACGCTTTTTTGAGGACTAGACCCTTCAACGCAGATTCACGTTGTAACCTCTGACGGGTTTGGCAACCTTCTACACCTTATGTATTAAGATTGGTGGTTATGACCTTATAGTAAAAGGTACGGATTCCTTTTGGCCCTATGCAGATAAATCTTACTCTCTTTTATAGATGTTGATACCAGTTACATATTTCTGTAGATCTGTAGTTGTTACAAAGGGTTGGGTTCGCCTTTAGGCTGCTAGATTCGGATTTACGAATGTACGACTGCTTACGCTGTTGTCGAGGGTAACTCACTCTCACAACACTGAGTGACGCAATATTCATCATGTAATTTCATGGCTATGGCTCCATTATAAATGTATCAGAATTCTTTACGTAGCAGAATATGATACAACGTCATATAAGTAGTACTTTGAAATCTTCTCAGGTGTTACCATTAATTTGGCTGTCCTTTTAAATAAGTTTCTATGGATATGAGTTCTGTAGACAATGAAGAATTATCTAGTATTCCATTGGAAATTAATTACGTTTTCCTCACTTTTGTGGTGAATATAAGCTGGTAAAGGTGTTCCAACTTCGTGTTATCCATGGAAGTTTTTCCAGCTTTCCCTTATTTTGTGAGGTGATTGCCTTTTTTGTACAGCTACCGGTTAATCCACCGAGCATGGAAACAATTTTGAATATAATTACAGGTTCTTGGTTTTAATATTTCTAACGATTACTAAGTATGCTAGGATGAATGTTCTCACATAAAATGAGTAGCATTATCTTAAGCACGCCTTCCAAAACGAATAAAAAGGTGACTACGTTATGAAGGATTTAGTGCATTCCTTGTCGTCAAAAGACACTGATCAAATAAATGTATAGAATGTCTGTTGATTTTTTTTTACGAATCGAATGGCACTTATCTTTTCCCGTGACAGACTTTTAATAAAACAATGAAGCTACGAAACAAATAAAATTTACTTCTTGTAGAATCTTAAAATAATATTTTGAGTTTTAGCACCAAGTACTTAAATCTTTTGAATTGCAATGCTACATACATGGTGCACTCTAGCATGAAAATTTAGAACCATACAGAGAAAGTGAGACTATATAATATCTAATAAGCATAGCAACAATATCGATCTAATTATTTTTCTTTTTCCTTCAACGCTTGTTAAAAGTTATATTCAGTCAAGAGCACACCCATTCGAGTTACCCAAAACGTCTGGATCCCCACAATAAAACTTCGTAACTCTTGTAAATTTGTACACTTTCTTAATTTAACTGTACATTCCGTTTGGCAGAAAAATTATTGATGTTCCCACGAGATTTTATTTTACACTTTCTCTGCACTCTTTCATTTCTTGTAATAATAATAATTTAAGTCAACAATTTTTGTGAGAAAATAAGTGGTAGTACTTAACAATTACTGTAATCTTGTCATGTGCTGTATAGTAACACAAGCTTAATATCACATAGACTTATTGGACCCTGACCACAAAGAAAACTTTGGACTCCTCCCATCAAACATTTCTGTGCGCGCGCCCATACTCATTAGTCAGGGTCTTAACATGATATTACTAGTTTTAATTGAATTTCTAGTTGTATCATAATTTTTCACTTCGCTATTTAAAAATTTCATGAACAGTCAAACTCGACAAAGTTAAACGAAGAGTGTATTCCATTTCAGGAGAAGAATCATAGCATTATTACGAGGGCTATCCAGAAAGTAGATTACGTTTTGGAATAAAAAATCAACAAAGTATAGGAAACAAATTTTATTATATACAGATGAAAGCCACACACAAATACTACTTTTCGACATAGTCACCATTCAAATTAAGGCATTTATCGTAGCGATGTACGAGCTTGGAAATTCCTTCGTCGAAAAATTCGGCCGCCTGCGACTTCAACCACTTCGTTACCTCTTCTTGCAGCTGTTCGTCGTCATCAAAACGCTGCATAGCCAGCCACTTCTTCATTGCTGGGAATAGGTGGAAGTCGCTCGGTGCCAGGTCGGGACTGTACGGCGGATGAGGAAACAACTCCCACTGAAAAGATTCAAGAACTTCACGCGTGACATTTGCCGTGCGGGGCCGGGCGTTGTCGTGAATCAACAAGATCTTAGAGCTCAACATTCCTCTGCGCTTGTTTTGAATTGCTCTTCTGAGTTTTTGCAGAGTTTGGCAATACCTTTGAGCGTTTATTGTAGTGCCTCTTTCCAGGAAGTCCACCAAAATCACACCTTTTCTGTCCCAAAAAACAGTCGCCATCATCTTCCTTGCCGACATTGTTTGCATGCATTTCTTGGGTTTTTGGGGAGAACCTGTGTGCCCCCACTGCATTGATTGCAATTTCGTTTCACAGTTCACTTGTTTCACCCATGTTTCGTCACCAGTAACGATGCGATCGAGTAAAGAGTCACCATCCTTATTGTAGGCGTCCAAAAAGTGCAACGCTGCAGCCATTCGCTGATTTTTGTGGTCCTCTGTCAAGATTTTTGGAATCCATCTTGCACAAAACTTGTGGTAACCAAGCTTTTCGCTGATGATTTCGTGCAACAAACTTCGCGAAATTTGTGGAAAACTCAAAGAAAGTTCCGTTATTGTGAACTTTCGATTTTCACGGACTTTAACATCGACTTTTTCGACAAGTTCGGCAGTCACTTTGCTGGGTCTCCCACTTCGATCTTCGTCGTGAACATTGGTTCGGCCATTTTTAAATCTTATGACCCACTGTCGCACTCCACCTTCAGTGATAATGTTGTCCCCATACACTTCACACAGCTGCCGATAGATTTCTATCGGTTTACAGTTTTTTGCTGTCAGAAACCTTATTACTGCACGCACCTCGCAGCTCGCGGGATTTTCAATTAACGCAGACATTTCAAACCGTCACAGTATCTTAACGGAGCACAGCACGAACCTCTCACTAGCACGGCTAGATGCCGACTGAGCTGCGCAACGCTCTGACCCCAAGATGGCCGCGCTAGCCCCGCCCCTAGCGGACACAGACGAAAACGTAATCTACTTTCTGGATAGCCTTCGTATTATTATTATTATTATTATTATTATTATTATTATTATTATTATTATCAAGCACGTCAGTTTAGTCTAATTGGTTGTTATGTATACGTAAATATGGAGACTCATCTTGTCAGAATATTATAATTAATTAAAAAAAAACAATGTAATATATCTGTATTTTTGAACTGGATCCAGTGAAGAATAAAGATGATACCAGGGAAATTCCCTTGAAAGTATGAAACATCTCCCAGGGGTATTTATCTACGACCTTGATCAACGACAAATAAAGCATATTTTTTGTCAGTAATGGTTACAGCCCATATGAACTGAAAGTACACCCCAGGAAAAATCTTCTGAAATCATCACTGGTTTTATATCATATCCTGCACTATGTTTCGTCCAGTTGTTAGTCCCATGATAAAAGGGTTGACGAATATATTCTAACAAGATCAGCTGGTTCCTAACAGGCTGCGATTCTCAGCAGTTGCATTTAGAAACTTTAGAATTAGAAGAAAATTTTATGCCGTTCATTATCATCATCATCATCATCATCATCATCATAAGTGTTCCGTTATTATTGGCAGGTCACTTCCCGAAACTGAGAAGCACCCACGATCCACGATCTTCCGCTAACCTCTCCGTCTTCACGTACATTTTTTTTTTCTGTTTCGGAATCGAACATTAATTGTAATCTTCTTCGCCTGCACCCTGACTTACTATGCTTGTTATAATTTTCGGTAGAAATTCAATCATTAAGTTTTATTTTAATACATTCTCGTTGCGGTTTTACTGGTGAAGACCTTGCTTTAAATGCAAAATATTACTGCAAGAATTGTCTCTTGTATTAGCGCAATGTGGGTAGATACACTCAATCGAAAAAAAAAATGAAATGAAATCTATAAGTTTTACGTCCCGGTTAGGCTAAATGAGACGGTGATTATGAGAGATGAGTGAAATGGTAGAATGAAGAAAATGGGAGGAAACGGGAGAACCCCGAGAAAACCCACGAGCACGGTGTTTGTTCACCACAAAATCCACCCGGCGTGAGCTGGGATCGAACCAGGGACCCCAAGCATCGGAGGTAAACGCTCTACCACTTTTTTTTAATACTTCCTGACTTATTTTCTACTTCAACCACTTTTCAGGACTACTAGACACGACAGGGACACGAGCACAGAAACATCGAGGACAGTTAAAATTCCACCCTTGCTACTACAGAGGGACTCGAACCCCCAATGGGCTTCACCTCGCGATTATCAGCCTAACGCCTGAGACCGCTCGGCTACACCCACCGGCTTACCACTGAGCCACCGCGCCCCCACACTCAATCGACAAAGTGTAGCAGATTATTGAGGCCAACAATTCTGAGTGAAGTTTTTTTCCACTTTTTCTCATTCCCACCAGGAAAATGTCGAGATGTTAATATACAGATCCCAGACCGCTTCTTTGCTTCCCCATTCTTTGTCGTTGATCTTTTCCCGGTTAGTGTAGAAAGCTAGAGACGCCATCTCTTATATTTGACGTGCTTAAGGCCGTAATTTCCAGTACTGCCTATAAAAGTGTATAAATGAAATGTATCAATTTTAAGCAATGTTTATGTTACGGGTGTAACAGACGTCTGATAAATACAAGCTAATACAGATAAAATGAAGAGTTTTTTGTGTGTCTGTTTGTGTGGGTGTTTGTGTCTGTGTGCGGGCTGGGGACTGGACGAGTGGACCCAGAGTTATCAAATTTTGGTCACGCGTACTTGGTCTAGACCCCAGATCAAAATGAATATATGAATATATATATATATATATATATATATATATATATATATATATATATATAGTTTTACATTTGAACTAGAGGGTCTCAGGGGAGAGGGCTTTTACCGGGACGTGCTAGAGAAGTAGAAAATGACCGATAATAGTGTCAAATTCATAGTTTTTGTGGTCGCTGAGATGAATGTTGATACAACTGCAATCGTTGACTTCCACATACAGCTCGCATCGGCGGGAGCGAGAGGCCTTTGTTTTTGCCTTTGATGTTACAATTCGAATGACATTATGGAAATGATGTTTTTTGTTGAATAAAGCTGGCCACCTTTTAAGGAGCTTAGTTTACAAAAACATTTTATATACTTTCAATAATTGTCCGTCTGAGACGGAAACAAACCGAGGTGAACCACACTCGCAAGCTGGCGTCATGCAAAGCTGTAAAATACCGTCTGTTTTGTAGACCCAAGGCTGTATCTGTCCAAGTCTGATCTTCAAATATAGATATCTTTAGTTCCTTGGTACTTGACTACTCTTGGACCGAATTTCGCTTAGATGTGGTTAGTAATCACCAAACAATATTCTACCAATTACAATACGAGCCTACAAATCTGAGACTTACCTTGGCCAAATACGGCCAGATAATATACCATTTTCATTACTTTGTCCATGAGCTCTTTGCAAATAAAATTTGGTTTAGATCTTTGGCAGTAGTTACTGAGAAATAAGGCATCTCTCTGTGTCATACACACTCAATTACACATACACACACACAAATTTACAGACAAATTTGTAGTAAACCAAATTCCTTAACAAAAGCTAGTAAGAAAAGAAATATCTTAAGCTAACACGGCAATAACGTTCTCGCTATCATGTTTGTAAATTAATCATCAATAATATAATTCTTGAGGAAACAAATTATTAGAGGTTATCGCTAAAGTTGCTTCCAAAGAATCGATTCAAACTAAATTAACCAAAAAACTGTAGTTCCTGAACTCTTCTGAGGAAGCGTATTATGCCATATTTTAAAGCTCTTCATGAAATTGTTATTTGTGGAATATAAGTAAAATCATCAGAGTAGTTTTCCAAGAAATTCATTGAAATTCATTGGACTTTTAATGTTACATTTCAACAGCTTACCAAAAGAAACACCAAAACATGAACGTTACTCGTTGCGGACTCTCATATAAAATTTATTTTTTAAAAAAATTTATATCGATGTGTTAACCTCAGAGGATTTGAAAGCAGTTAATTTAGGAACAGAATTGAGTGCTGTGTTCGAAAATTCATTACAAACGGAGACACGATATTGATTTTTATAGAAGATAGACAAGCAGACACACAGCTTTATTAGACCAGGGGCCAAAAGAATTTTTCCCTTTGGGGAATTTTCGAATCTTTGGAATTAGGAAATAATTTTTCAACCAATAAGTGCAACACTTGTGTACTGGGGCCATTAACCCTTTGGCACCCGTGTACTTTTACTGACATCGATAGGATCTCTTTAAATAAGCAATGAAAATAAAATCAAAAAATTTGGTAATCGTAGATCTTTGTTGCAAACGTTTGGAGAAATAACGTAAAACATTCGTTAAATGCAGACGCCCTTGGTGCACACAGGAAGTGAGATACTAACATTGTTTTCACCTTAAATTAAATATTGCAAAGAACTCTTTACCCTCACTCCAAGTTTTGAGAGGTCCGTTGCACAGTGTTGCAATAACCAGAAAAGAAAAGTTGAGGTCGGGAAAGGTACAATTGCACTTCTACTGTTCGGGCTTAACTGAATGATCAGTATTATGGTAATTTCAGTAATAAATCTGTCAAGTGAGTTTCGTGTGTTTAATTGCCTCAAGAATTTCCTTCAATTTACATATATATCCGTGGTGGCTCAGTGGTAGAAGGTTTAACTCTTTCAGAAGATACCCTCACAATTGTGAGTGCTACTTTCAGTTGTGAAAAATGCCAATCAAAGGATTTTAGTACACAAATTAGCTACACGCACATTTCTGAATGTCTGAATGACAAGTTTTCAGATACTGAATTGCCATCTGTTGAGTATATTGGAAATCGCAACGTTTATCAGTAGTGTGATCTGCACTCACAATTGTGAGGGTATTTGCTGAAATGGTTAATGCAGCCTTGAGTTTCTGGTTCGGTCCCAGCTTTTGTCAAGTGAACGTTGTGGTGGAGAAACAGCGTGTGTGGGTTTTCCTTGAGTTCTCTCATTTTCTGACACTTTCGTTATTATACCACTGTTATCCACTTGATTATCACCATCTCCCTTTGCCTCCGTGCGTAGTCTTGGGAAGTTAAGCAGATGAGTGTATATATTTAGATAATAAACCTACTTTGAAAATTAAGTGTTATATATTAGACTTGTAAAAGTGTAATGCTGTTTCCATTCCTCATTCTTCAGTACAATAAAGCACTAAAAATATATTTAAAAACATTCAGAACAGCCTTTCTGTAATGAGAACTGATTAATTGTATTTAACTTAATTTAAATGAGAGATTAAAAAAAATAAAAACGTTAGGAAAGCAAAAATGTTGGCATCTTATGAAACTGCTGTGTATACCAAATAAGTTCTTGTGAAGACATTAAAGAGAATCACACGAAATGTAATTTCGTTTATAGATTTCCACCATTAAATCACTTTCATACGTTAGGTTAACTCATTGGCTCCATTAACGAACTCGGCCAAGACAACTACAGTAAGAAAACCTACATATCCTTTACCATACGCAATCAACAGTTCTTTGCTACTGTGCAGGTTGCATACCGACGAGGGAATATTACTGATTTTGAATGGGATATTGAGAGCCATTGTTACCTATGAGGATGCTAAACGGATTGACTCCATTAAGGCAATCGGCCGAGATGACAGCTCTAGTTACCTAGTGTCACTAAAAGAATTTAACAAATACGTTTACATGTATGCGAAATGGACTACATATTATCACCGTTAAAATTGCTGATATCGATTAATGCATTAGCGGATTGACTTCGTTACTGAACTCGATGGAAATAATCGCTCTTGTCATTGCATTTCTTGCAAGAAACAGTATTTTTTTTAATATGGCATGCGTTCCAAAGTTATGCGTAGTAGCGAACGTAAAGACGGAAGAACAGAATGCGGACTAACAAATTAACAACACATTTTATACGTCTCACAGTGTGATCCTAAAAATTCATAGTTATTAGGATTACACAGCAACATTTAAAAGATTGTGTCATTAATACGTCAATCCATTAATTTCCACGAATTGAACGGATACGAAATTTTAAATTCTGATGTTGCAATATCTCAGCAGTTTGTTAATGGATACAATACGCTTATATACTAACGGATAATTCGGGGATTATAGGTTGTTATTTATCTAGGTATAACCCATATCTCATGAATGTAAGCAATTTTATTTTGTAACATATAGCTGGAATGATTTAATCTGCCGAGTTGGTTAGTGGATTCAGTACGCTAACAGCTAAACGGGTAACCTTAGCTATCCATATCTCATCCATAAAATATTTCCCTTTATCCTCTGTACTGTCTTACCTGAGTTCATAGTTCGTGTGGAACAGATTATCTGTTTATTTAGTGCATAAGTAAGAAAAACAATATATACAATTCGGTATTAACCAGCAAATTTTATATGTTGTTGGTTTTCCTCTATTAACAGTGAAACACACTATTATTATTATTATTATTATTATTATTATTATTATTATTATTATTATTATTATTATTATTATAAATAATAATAATAATAATAATGTTATGATCCTTCAATTCAAATGAAATAAATATTCGTTTCATTTCGTAGGTTTGATCTGTGATCAGCGGCACGGTAGCCCAATGGTAGAGTGCTTACTTCTAGTGAGTAAAGTCCCTGGTTCGATTCCCGTCGAGTAAGTTTTTCCTAGACAACATCGTATAAGTGGGTTTCCTATTTCGTCCTATGTTCTCAATCTACCAGTTCTTCCATTATCATTCAGTTGCCTTAATCATCATTTTCCACTAGGATAAAGTACATAAAATGGGATGTTAAATTGAAAAATTTGATTTTCAATAAAAGATATAAATCGGAACGTAAAATCATTATAGAATAAGAAATTCATTTAAAACTAGTAATATCATGGGAATAGTTTTATTTCTGGGACCTTGTTATTTCCAGTAATTCTATATATAGTAAGCATAACAATCGAATCAGAACAACTAAAAAATTGATTGTCACAAACTTTGGCTACTTCCGGTTTGAGGCTACAATTTACTTACCGAGACCTGAGTATTTATACACACTATAGCAATTCGCATATGTTATTCTATAATCATATTCAGTCAGGTACAATATTTACAAATGAACTTTGTTCCAACGCTCAAAAGTTCATTGTTCAGGTCTATATTTCGTATTTTGTATAGTGCAATGCTTGCCCATTTAGAGAGATAATTAATCATGCCCTTTATCGAAAAAAATGAGTTTTACGTTCTACGGTTATGCCCGCTAGGCTATACGAGACGTGATGATGCAAAACGAATGAAATGGTGGAATGAAGAAAGTGGGAGGAAACGGGGAATCCCGAGGAAACCCATGCATCCGGTCTTTTTCTTCCACAATGTTCACTTGGCGCGAGCTGGGATCAAACCAGGGATTCTACGCACTAGAGATGAACGCTCTCTTACTGAGCCACAACGATCCACTGCCGTTTATAGAATGATGTATATAATTGTTGCTTGAGTAGAGAAATTAGACATTTCAGAAAACCGAGAATTAAATTGTGACAGTATACCAGAACTAGCCAATAGTGGTATTATTCTATTCATTACTTACAGACTGATGCTGACTTTGTTTGTACAGGATCTCTAGAAGTGTGGTCGAATGCGACTTATACAAGTGCCTACGGATATTATCAATCTCTTTGTTTAGTCATACTGACTCTATTGAAATACATATTCTGTGTGTAGGGCCACTAAAACTGCCCAGCCCTCGGAAATAAATTTTAACTTCAAACCGGAAGCGACTTCAACGCAGTTACTCAAATTTCTCATCAATCGATTTGTTTCGTTTTCTTCAATCTATTGGTGTATACTTAGTATATGTAGATCTATATCATTAAAAATGTCCAAACCTCGGAAAGCAAATTGTTTCTCTAAACCGGATGTGTCTATTTGAAAATTGAGCAAGAGTGATTCCAATCTATCTCTTTCTTTGCTCTTTCTATTGATGTGCATGTTGTATATACACGGTAAATAGAAACGTCCGGTCCCCGAAAAGTAACTTGAGAGTCTAAACCGGAACTAAATTTGCAGAAGTGGTCAAAATTTTGACAAATAATTTATTTAGTTACCGTAAATTTTCTGACGCGTATATTCTAAATACAGTGAAAATAGAAACGTCAAGAACCCGAAGAGTATATTAGGATATGACTGAAGCGATTTGGTAGAGAGCAAATAATATTTTATTAATTTTGGCATTAATATTTTATATACTTTCATATTTTAAATGGAAATAAAACTTAATTCCCAATCTGGTGCTGTAAAGTCGTCCACACGTGTAAAGAAATTAAGGAAGTCTCGTAACAATTCACAATTATGTCGAGATAAAACATTCTTTTAATAGGAAATATAACTTATGTTATGTGGCAATGTGTCAAGGCAATAACAAACACTTCTTACTTCAAGTTATGAGGTAATTCTAATAATATAATTAAGCTAAAGAAATGACGCTACCAAAAACTAGGAAGAAAAGGTAGGTGGACAAAAAGAGGAGTGAACTCGAGAGAGTTTTGAACTGACCATCAGACAAGAAGGATCAACCTCTGAAATCTTCACTGATCAAAATCTGGGTGAGTACATGCTTGTTGCAAATTGATAACATGCTTCTATTATTCAACTTTGTTACCAAATTCAGTCATCTCATAACCTAACTTCTAAATTCAATATGACAGTTTTTATTGATTTTGACGTAAGGCCACAGTACCAGTTTGGGTAATTACTTGATATGATATATCTATTTTTTTCTACAATCATAACTATGCATCTTAACACATTTACCGCTCTACATAAAAATTAAATGGTTAAGTGTGTTATGAGAATACACTTTAAATTGCCCCCATGCTGATATAGTTACTAATATATGAGACATGTATCGATATAAATTGTGTATATAGACGCCCGGATTTCGGTCCGATAAGTTGGCATATGTTAATATTGTGATAGCACAAGGGGTGACTATGAGGCTCCTACTGAAATATGAACTTTTCTAATTAGTTGGTACTGTTCATTTTTTACCATTCGCAAATGATTTCATAGCAAAGTAGTGACTAGCATTTTTTATTTAAAACGGAAAATAAAAATAGTCGCAAGGCGTTCATGTAGCTTGTATATGCAGCAGTCACAGAGACATTCCTTGGGCCTTTTCAGGGTACAATTAGCATGGGCTGTCTAGGGTTAAACAGAAAGTCTCTTATCGGAAGAGGACGAGATTGATACCAATCGATTTGCTTGGTTCCGTCAGTCGATTGTTATACATATTGAATATACTGGATTGCTAGTAATGCCCGGTCCACGGAAAGTGAATCATGACTCTAAATCAGAACTGACTTCCCGAAGGTAGTCGCGAATGGTTTCAATAGATTTTTTTAGCCCTGAAGCAATTTGTGTGCAAGTCATAGGTGCACCCACGGAGGGCGTCTACAGGTTACAGGACACAGACCCCCCGAAAACTTTCAAACTCAACATCATTTTTGCATTTTCCAATAAAACTATGGTTGTTTAACAGGGAAATGATTGAGGTAGCATTAGAATGTGATTTTACATTTCATCTGCACTTTTTGTTTTGTAAAAACAATCAAGTTCTACCTTTTTTCCCTGAAAATATAGGAGGAAGTATTTTAAATTACTTACTGCCTTTTCACGTGCAGAATAACTTCCGTTCAGTACTATACAGAAATTCTTGGATCCACACCTGGTACAAGATGTCTACATAGGACTAGAAATGTCCGGACCACAATATTATGTCAGAACCCTTGCTACTGAATACAACTTTTTACAAGCGAAAAAAGAAAAGGAAATTGTTATTAGGTCTATTTCAGATTATGTAATAGCACTCTCTTTCTCTTTCTCTTTCTGTAGGGTTATAAGACATGACCGGTTACAAGCGTTCATGCTAGATGGTAGCACATATGTAACGTCGCGACGCTAAACATTCAAATACGCAACACTAAAAACCACATTACTATTTTCAGACTTTACAGCAAGTAAATGATATTGATATCGTAGTTTCATTCCTTTGTTATGACCCTATCACTGAAAATGGATAAGTGCCATTCCGTTTGAAATCTCGTAAAAATATTTATAGTTACTCTGTAGATATATCTTATAACTGCCGCTCTACGTCAATGAATGTTTTAACCATTTCTTTGTAATTGGTTTTTGGAAGGTGTGCTTTGACGAATGAAACTCATTTCTCATGTGAGAGCATTCTTCTTAGCACACTTAGTAATCCTTATACATACTAGAACCAAATGCATGCATAACCGTATTTCTGCCATTACTAAGCAGATTAATCACTAGCTGTAAAATTAAGGGAACTACCATCACAAAATGCAATATAAGCCTACAAGAAAAAAATACGAAGTTGGATTACCTTCATCAGCTAATTTTTACCATAGGATTGAGACAAAAGCATAATAGTTTAGAGTGCAATACTCGATGATTTTCTGTGCTCTGCAGTACTCAGTTTCATAGAGGAATACTTAAAAGGAGGTATCAAAACAGTTCTGATGCGTAGTGTAATAGCGTCCTAGACGTCACAAGGGGAATAGTGCATCACTGAGTTCCGCGAGAGAGGGTGGTCCCAAAAACCTGATTGATTCGTTTCCAAAACAACAGATCAGAAATGTTGTTGAATTATGTTCAAGTCCGAGGGTTCAGAGTGTCAAAAGTGGTATTTAACTTCATTCCGCGTGCCCCTAAACCACGCCACAACCACTCTATCTGTGCCAATAATGTAAATTATGGTACCAAATGTGATGTCACTGCCCTTAAACATCTAGGCCATAAGATGCATATGACTCCGTGAGATTTCTACAGAATCACGGCCAATGAAGTGACTTGAAGTATCTGCAAAGAATCCACCGAACCTGGATTAGCCATCCACCAGGCTTGAGAGTTACGTGGAGATACAAAGTATCTCCCTCTTATTTGGGGATTCGACATGCACAAAACACTGTCCGTAGGTTTAAATAACATGAGCGACAACTCGTCCTAGCATGTGTAGCGCTTCCACTTTTCAATAAACAGCAAATTCACAATTCTGTTCACAGTAATTTGATATATCACATACTTTGAAGATATAATTATGACCATAATCCCATTAGTAAGATTCTTTGAATGTGCATTGCACCGTCCGTCTCACTTATGGTAATACTATTGTACTATTACTCAAACCAACAATATATGAATATTAAGTTTTGTTTTACGTACAAAAAATGTATAAACGAAACGACTAATTATTACATGAAATACATTTTAAGCCAGCAATAATCTATACACTAAAATGCTAGGTTTATACGTTTGTCTCAAAAGAATAGTTTATATATTTATCTGTAATCATTTTTGACAATGAGATCTCAAAATCTAAAAGTGCTAGAAACGTGCCGTTTTCACTGGTCGCTTCCAAATTTTGTGTAGATTGTATACTTTTAATAGAATACATCAAAACATGGCCGTTATTTTTTACTACATAAATTAGGGAAACACTGGAAGTCTAAATTTTTTAAAAAAGGCATCATATCCTACGATTTATACATTCCAAAACCACATAGCTGTATACAGGTGTTGCATTTCTCATTCGTTTGTTTCATGGGCAAATGATAATGTTAGAAGCTAGTGCTAGAAACGTGACGTTTTCGCTAGTCAATTCCAAATTTCGTGTAGATTGTCCAGTTCCAATTGAATATTTAAAAAGCATTGCCGATATTTCTTTATTACATTTTTAGGAATATCCTGTAAGTGTTGATTTTTTTAAAGTAAAATATCATATCCTAAGTTATACATTCGAGCACCGCATGTTTGTATGATCCGTTGTATATATCACAGGAGTTTTGTTTTCCGTCTAAATGCTAATGAAAAACGAAGGATAACAATTTCTCTAGTAGAAGTTGAACTTTATTGTTTACAGTATTTTGCCAATGAAAACATATTACTGATAATAATTAATTGTGTATATAATGTGTTTACTTATTATATACTGCCTGCAGGAAGAAAAAGTAACCATTAATCATACATGAATTAGAAACTTCAACCGGAAGTAGGCTAAATTTTTCAAATGGTGCGAGATATTGAAAAAAATAAAAACAAAAATCTATTCTTTATGGTTCCACCGGCCGATTTTTATGAAGACGTCCTTCACTTGTGCCTGTAAAGGGACATGTACAGATGTTGTGACGAATGAAAAGAAGATTCACGTTCATATGTGAATGATGAGCTGTGAAGAAAGCACAGGTTCAGCTAGTACTTTCCATAAAATGTTTAAGTTAATAACCAAGGTAATAAGCTGTATATCCATTCGGTGTAATTCCACACGCACTATTTTGACTGTGATATATTCCACTTAAGAAACAATGTAATGATGTTTGACACAAGAATAGCAGTGCTCTGCGTTGTACACCCTTGAATCATTGGCATATATTATTTTAAGTTCACTATATCCATCTTATAAGAGGATCACACAGACCAAGAATACCTGCACAAAATTGCAAGAGAAATACAGGGTGGCCCAAAAAGTAAGTATACACCCCTGCATTGATGAAGTATAACTTTCCAGTTTTTGGGTTTATTGGCTTCGGCTCTTCCGTACTTAACATATAAATGAAAACACATTAAGAACGAATAATTAAGAATTGCCTTTGTTGCCATTGTACGTATTCGGAAATAAAATCAAATGAAAAAATGAAAATGAAATGAAATATTTATGGATTGTGTCCTACGTCTATGTCAGCTAGGCTGAAGGAGAGTTAAAATCTACAAAGAAATGAAAAAGTGTGTCCCAGGATAAGAAAGAAAATCTACAAAAGAAAGTTTGTCCCAGGATAGGGAAGGGCATGTAGAAACAAGAATTTACGAACGATTCTATAATTCTGCATGACTTTTTTCTTTAACCAAAATATATATATATATATATATATATATATATATATATATATATATATATATATATATATATATATATATATATAGTGTTGGAAATCCTCATATGGGAAATTGAAAAATGAATTGAAACTTGAATTTTAGATTTTTCACTTAATTCCAACGAGAAATAAGCAAGTGCCACTCTTAAAACTCACAAAGAACATGCCAGATGACACCAAAATATCTTATTCATACACGTCAACGTCTCACACAGCAGACAAAACAGTCATTTGATGCCTTTGATAAATCACAAAAAAGCTAAAGTGAAAAACGGTATGTGCATATATAGTACGGCATGCGTTAAGGTGTTAAATTTGTTTCTGGAAACGATTTTCGACCATTCGCAACTGGTTCATTTAAAAAAAAAATATATATCCACAGATTGACAAATGTTTACCGAAGCTGATGACCGAAATCTGAAACTGCCCATGGATGTATGCATTAGATTTTAATGTCCATTTCATTGGTGATGCTGTATGAGACGTGGACTGAAGTTTAACTTGGAATCTGAACCATACGAGCTCCCGCCTGGAATCGAACCTGGGTTGTCAGCACAATAGACAGGGAGGCTAAACGTATAGCCAGGAGGGAACTCTTTGAAACATATGATTGTACGGTTACTTTCGAAACGTATAAGTAAAGACCATGATCAGAGGTGTAATGAAGGATATACATGAGTATACAGCGTGTATCCACCTAATACTGTCACAGTTCAGGGTATACTCAGTTAAACTCAGTGGTGTAATGCGAGTATGAGGCTTGATACTATTATAACATTAGAGTATGTACTTAACAAAAAGGAAAAAGAAAAAAACTAGCAACATATGGCACATCACGAGCATTCTCACCTTTTATTGTATTCAATTCCTGTTCTGGTCATGGGCGCCAAACCTAAGGAGTCGGGATCCCTTGAAATATGCTTCTTCATTAGTATTTATATTAAATTCTTTATTTATGTCTTCATATCGAATGAGATTATATTTCTACGATTATGAATCGAGGCTAAAGGAGAAGGCTATTATGATAATGAATGAAATGGTGGAATATAGAGAGTTGGATAATCGGAAGGACCCCGAGGAAACTCAAACACAAGCTGTTTGCTTAACACAAAATTCACTTGGTGCGAAGTGAGTTCGAACCAGGGATCACTCGCAACAGAGGTTAGTGCTCCGCCACCGAGCCACCACTGTCCCACGTCATTGAGATCATTTTAGATGGTATCCGTAAAATCTGAAAAGGTCCAACAAAAGTTACACATAAATCGACGCCACTGGCGCTTGGCGCTCTTGTATAAAACGACAAATGTAAAACGTTTCTGTGATACGTTGGCCTCACTTAATGTTAGTTGATTATAATTTCAATAATTTCAAATACATTAAGATTGATATAAGAAAATAATCATAAAAGAATAAAAACCACATTTCTACCGTTCGTGGTGAAATTACAAATGCGTCTCTTCCCCATCTCGTGAATCACAACCAGTGGCATATTTAGGATTTTGTTCCCTGGACTATTCACAACAAGGGGAGCAGGGAGGGCAATTTCCCACCTGAATGTGAGAATTAATTATATTTTAATCAATTGTCTATTAATGTACTAGGAAAAATCTAAAACTCCTATGTCATCGAAGAATCTTACCTTCCCCCCGGAAAATCTGATACGATACTCCAGCAAACACACGTTGAATCTTTGCAATCTCATTTCAACTTAACTGGTTTCATTTTTTAAAAAGAATGGAAATATTCAGTCTTGTTTGTGCACTGTGCACGATTTTGTTTTGTTTTGTTTTGTTTTGAAAGAAAGTGTTGAGGCAAGTTGAAGTTGAAATATACTGATTGCAGTTTTAATGGAAAGAATTGAAGATTGATGAATCTTCCGTGATATGATACACAGACACATTTATCAGTGAATTCAAACTTTTAATATATTCATAGAAGAAAAATGAAAAAAAAAATCCTTTTGGCCTACCTGCTTCCCTGGCTACGTATCCCCCTTGTTCAATTTATTTTATTCAAATATGTACTTTTCTTTATAACTAAACGATGTAAATATCTCTTTGCTATAATAACTAAAGTCTCATTATGTTGATATCTATGTAACTTCGTGTGGAATACCAGTTTCGCTTATCAGATCCTCTTAGTTTTTGTATTACTGACGACGGAAGATTAGAATCACAACTAACAATTGTAAAAAGTATGATAGGAGAAACGAAAGAAACTGACAACTAAGAAAAAGAAACAGAAAAGTAGAATGGATGAAAGAAAAGAAAAAAAAGAAAGTAGCTCTAACATGGAAATAAATTTGACAAATACAGTATTATTTTTGAACAAAGTGGATAAGAGAATGGAAAATGTATGAAATTCTTAGAAATGGTATGAAGGACTATTGCTGTACGTGAAATGCGAAAAACTAACAAATTTATTTCGGGCGGGGAATTTGAGCCCGATAACCCGCTAAATACGCCACTGGTCACCAGTAACGTCCACTTACAAGCTTTTAACGCAACACTCAAATACAATACTTCGGAACTCATTCTGTTCTGGTTTGTGCCAACTCCTCGCAAAAGTCGTGTCTTACCCGGGATGTACTTTAACCTGAACCACAAAGTGGGAGTGATGTATATATTTCCTGAAAGCTTGGGTCAAGGTAAGATCAAAACCGGTTACCAAAATTGGGGAGGTTTCATGCATTCCGCTTATTGGCAGCACTTTACTTATTGCTATTAAAATCTTTAAGCTTGTCCATAAAGTCCGTTGCAAAATTTTTAAATGGAAAGGGGGGAAGGTCAACTTGCATACCGTATGAAAGTTGCTGTTAAATGAAAGAAGATAAATTAAGTCTCGACTCTCAACGGTAAGCCTGTGCAAAATAGTTGTGGGTCAAAATATCAATACAATCTTCATTACAAAGTCTTTGGTCACTCGTATAAATCTGAAACGGTGGGATCGGTGTAAAAACAAAAACATGGATATGTCATTATTTCAAATGTATAATGATTCAAAGTAAAAAAGAAATGTTTGAGGGTCCCTCGCGGGGTCCCAAACGGGGTCCAACACAAAATGTTTTAATGGGAAAGGTGTTTAAGTTGAGCTTTTACATGATGTGCTTTTTTGCCCCCTTGGCGTTTGAAGCTTTTGAGTTGGACCCAGTCTGGGATCCAGGATATTTCTTTTTTTTACTCATATATATATATATATATATATATATATATATATATATATATATATATATGTGTGTGTGTGTGTGTGTGTGTGTGTGTATATATATATATTATAGTTTTTTTACACCTGTCTCACCGCTTCAGATTCATGCGAGTAGCCAAAGATTTTGCAGTGAAGAGTGTGTTGATATTTTGACTCGCAACTATTTTGCACAGGCTTATCATAGAGAGTCGAGACTTGATTTATCTTCTTTCACCTTACAACAACTTTTATACGATATGCAAGTTTACCCCTCTTTCCATTTAAAAATTTTGAGTTGGACTCCGTCTGGGACCCTGCAGGGGACCTTGGGACAATTTATTTTACTTTGATACGTTGTACTTTAAAATGATGCTACATGTTTTTCTATTTTCAAATCTGCCTCACACTTTCAAGATTTTTGGGGCCGCAACCGACATTATTGACATGCTTAAAGATTTTAATAACAATGAGTAAAGTGCTACCACTCAAGAGAACGTATGAGACCTCCACAATTTTGGTAACCAATTTTGATCTTACCCAGACCTAAGCTTTCAGGAAATATATACATCACTCCCATTTGGTAGGTTCAGGCACAAGTACATCCCTAGTTATTTTTCAATAATAACTTTTAATTCATTTATTAATATTTTGTGTTCATTTGCACTTCACAAATCGTTCGAAGACTTGCTGATATGAGGCCCCTTGTGCTGGTTGCACTACAACATTTGACTTAGGAAGTAGTTGCTAGGTGTCGCTACAGGTGAGCACTACAAACGTAATGAATATACAATTAGTGATAGACTTTTGGATTATGTTCTCATGAAGAACGTGATGTAACATATCGTGAAGAAATACATATATGGTAAATATTCCTAAATAATTTTATATTATGGAGAATCATGTGTCACTGGTAAAATTCTGCTGTCTTTCCTTATTGTATCCTCTTTTACAAGACTATCCAATATTTTTAAGAATGGACTTTGAGTTATCACATATTTTTCAACGTCATGACGAAATTAGGAATTTGGAATTCAATTTCTGAATGGGTACATAGTTGTACCCCAAATTACACAAAATAAATCAGTGTTTGAACATGCTTTGGAGATATTTTAGAAACTACGTTTGATAATATTATTGACAATTTTATGTAAAAAATTTTTGTTAAGTGTCTCAAAGTATATGCTTAGGGAAACGACATATAAATACACACTGTAAAAAATAGAACACCATTTAAAGACATATAGTACAGATGTTGAGGGGAAATGGATTAAATTGTGCTTACAAATTGTGCTTAGCGTGTATAATACCGTTCATTCTTAGAAACAAACTCCACTATGACACATTTAAAACACTTCGAACACAAGGCAAACATTTCGAAAACAAAATGATGACACATTTTGCAAATGCATCTTGGACATTGGAAACCACAATATCTAAAAGTAGTGAATCTGGAAGTGTTCGAAGGGTGTCACTAATGTGTAAAGTGTTGTACTGTGTCTAAAAGTAGTGTGTTTATATTTTGCAGTTGTAGTTCTTATGATATTTTACACATTATGGACAGTGCTTCCACAACTCCAAATGACAACTATTCGCTCATTTTAAATACTATTGAACGCCTGGACAGGCATAAACTCCAAAGTTTTTGTTTTGAAGATGACTAATTATTTCAATAGCTAATATTGACGTTAAGCAATTAAACATGAACAATTAATATTGAAAAAGAGAGAGAGAGAGAGAGAGAGAGTTGGGATCAAATCGAGGACACCACGCATATCACCAGACACGTGCTTTGCCACTGACCCTCCCGCGATCGCGGATAAAAGTGAAGTCAGAGTTAAATAAATAACCCATTCATTGCAATACTTCACTGTTAACGTTGGTAGGAAGAAAGATACGAGGGGCATCGTAAAGTTTTAATTATCATAGTGAAAGATCATTATACAGGGATTGTTGTAATATATGGTTGTTTCCCCTCTCTATCTAGTTACAACCCAGATTTATACAATTTTCCCGGCGTTCCTTCACTTCACAAATACCGTCATTGTAGAAGTCTGAACATTGTACTTTAAACCACTCTTTCACCTCGTGAATGACGTCATCTGTGTTGTAAAAATGGTTACCACGCAACTAATTATTAAGGAAACAAGAAATAATCAATGGGAGCGAGGTCTGGAGAATAAGACGAATGCTGCAATACCTGGAAGCCGCACGATCTTGTAAAAACCAGCTGAAATGCATACTGTTTTTATTACTTCTGACAGTACTATAATATTTTATTCTATGAATTGTCCACACCATAAACTATAAGTTATATTGTAAAATTGGCAGGTGATGATAAATGTTTACAAAGAATAAAGGAAACAGCGATACACATTATGAAAAGGAATATTGACTGATTATGACATTGACAACTCATATGCAACGTATCAAGTCACGTGCTTTACATCAAGACTTTACGCACCGGATACTTGAATGAATAGAAGGTTACTGAAGTGGACGGAACTCAAATGGACGTCAAAAGAGGGCGCTAACGTTGGAAATTTCTAAATTAAATAAAATTGCTATTTCTGATAAATACTTACACTATCCATTTCTCAGAACTTTAAATTTTATATTTTAGAGACAATTTTCTGGAAAAGAGTAAAATGTTTCAGGATTATTATTAATATGAAAAAGGTACCGGTCAAAAATTCTTGCTCTGCTTTCTTGGGAGTCATTTCATTAATAAATCTACTATGTGCATTAATACACCGCACAGAAGGTGCAACCTTTTAACGATTTGCTGGCTAATCGCTAGCATTGGGAACAAAAAGAAAAAAAAACATTAATACAGCGCATATCGACGCTTTGCGTAGTGGCTGCCATTCCATGGCCCTTTCTATTTCTGAAGGGCACTTATATGCGAAATATGACTGTGTCCTCTGTAACAAATACCCCAAGAGTTATGGCCTCGAAAATCCTATTCATGGTATGTTTAAATATTGGAATACAACGTCACAAAAATACTCCTCCTTTTTCTAATTTTTAGTTCCGAGTTTTCATAAATAAACAATACTCATTGCTTGCATGCTTTTTCTCTAAAAATATAAAGAAACTAAAAATGTATGTTGAGTTAGGAAGTTCTAGGGGATTAGGACACTGTGAACCTCCCCGTGAGGGCGCCCCTGATGTTCCGTAATTCATATATAAGATGCATTCGTTACATAGTTATTTCCAGTTCAAAGTTATGAAGTATACATTCCTGTTTCTTTGGATGTTACAACTTAATTATAGTTTCCCAACTGGAGGACTCAAATTAGATTAATACTAGATATGCATTAATGCAAGCGATCGAGCATTAATGATTATTCATAGAATTTGTTAGTGCATCGATTATTTTTTTTAAAGAACACGACATGCAAGTAGTTGAAATTGGCATATCACCGAAGAGCATAATGACTTTGAAAATTTGCCTTCGCAGACCAAAGCGAATAGAGTTCTGCCATATTTCTAATGCTGAAAATTTTCTTTTACATTATTTCGAATGATAATTAGCGCTTCTAATGGTTTTCCAATGTTAAGTCTATGAGCATCCCGTTTTATGGTGATTATTCCTCAATGCTCTGTCTGATCTGGTGCATGCGACGCATTACGACATTCAGCGCGGGCTCTTAAATCAATATGTCAATTTTTTAAAGAAAGGTTCAGGTATCTGGGATGAGTAATTCAGATAAACGTACTCGTGTATTGAGTAAAGACGAGCTTCGCTAACACAATTTTAATTTATTTAACTTAAGAAGATCAATCGGATGACGACGTTAGTCAGTTTTACAAAGGCCGATGACGCTGTAACTTGCAGCTGTGAATGCTATATTTAAGCAGTTTTACTACTATCGAGAAAGAAAAACAGAATTCAATATTGAGAATGAAAAACAAATTTAAGCAGCACACAAAAGAATATTCCAAACTTAAGGGGAAGCAGACTGCTTTAACCAACCGACAGTAATATTTTACGAAGTGTGTAATATTACTTACATTGGTATCGAAATTCTGTGTAACGTGGGTTCCTGTCACCACGGCATGGCGCGTCCTCAGGTTGCGGATCGAGGAGAAGGCCTCTAGATATAGAGGTTAGCTGCGAATATACTGAATAAGCAGTCGCGGACAGACGACTAGGAGTGGTCCTCCAGCTTGGGGGTTTGGGTAAGGCTAACACCCTCATCCTGTAAAAAAAGGTACTTGTTCAGAAACATTCACAAAAGCCTCGGACAAGGACTGATAACTTGGCACGACATCAGCAAAAGAAAATGGACATGAGATTTGGAACATGGAATATTAGAAGTCTTTATAGGGCAGGCGCGTTAAAATCTGTAACGAGTGAGTTAGAGAAATACAGGATGGACTTAGTAGGAGTTCAGGAAGTTAGGTGGGAAGGAAATGGATCTGAGAATTCCGGAAATTTTACGTTCTTTTACGGGGAAGGAAATAAAAATCACCAGTTAGGAACAGGGTTTTTCGTTCACAAACGAATATTACCAGCAATTAAACGGGTTGAATTTGTTACTGACAGATTTTCTTTTATTACTCTTAAGGGACGGTGGTGTGATATTATTGTTTTAAATGTACATGCTCCAACTGAAGATAAGGGTGACGATATAAAAGATAGTTTTTACGAAGAAGTTGAACGGATATTTGACCAACTCCCGCAATACCATATGAAGATTCTATTAGGGGATTTCAATGCGAAGGTAGGACGAGAGGATATTTTCAAACCGACTATAGGGAACGAAAGTTTGCATAAGGAAAGTAATGACAACGGTGTTAGACTCGTGAACTTTGCAACATCCAAAAACCTAATCGTGAAGAGTACAAAATTCCCACATCGCGACGTTCATAAATACACTTGGACATCACCAGACGGAAAAACACATAATCAAATTGATCACGTTTTAGTAGATAGAAGAAGGCAATCTAGCATAATTGACGTCCGGTCGTTTAGAGGGGCTGATTGTGACACCGATCACTACCTGGTAGCAGCGATAATACGGGAGAGATTATCGTTGAATAAATGTAATACTCAATGTCCGAAAACGGAGAGATTTAATTTAAAGAAATTAGAAGAGAGCCAGGTAAGAGAGGAATACCAGATTGAAGTTTCGAATAGATTCTCGGTTTTAGAAGACTCGGAGTGCACTAGTGTTGAGGATACTTGGATTGAAATTAGAGATAGCATTAAAAGTTCAGCAATAGAAAAATTGGGACACGCGGAAATACGTAGGAACAAACCATGGTTCGACCAAGAATGCATTAAACTGGTAGAGAAGAGAAAACAGGCAAAATTACGGTGGCTACAAAATCCGAATGAAACAACTACACAAAATTTCGCAGATATCAGGCGGGAAACTTCCAAAACATTTAGAACAAAGAAACGGGATTTTTTGAAAGCTAAAATTAAGGAACTTGAAGATAATAGTAAAAATAAAAATATTCGGGACATGTATAAGGGGATCAGCGAATTTAAGAAAGGCTATCAACCTCGTGCTTATATATTAAAGAAATCTGACGGAACAGTTCTCACTGATACGGATAGCCTCTTAAATAGATGGAAAGATTTATTTGACGATTTGCTGAACACGCAGCCAAAAACTAATGTGCGTGGAGAAAAGGAGATACACACCGCAGAACCGTATATTCCAGAACCCAATCGAATAGAAGTGGAAGCCGCTATAAAGAAATTAAAGAAACACAAATCTCCGGGTGTAGATGAAATTCCGGCTGAGTTAATTTTAGCTGGAGGCGAAAAGTTGTGGAACAAGATACACAAACTCATTCTCCTTATCTGGAACAAGGAAGAATTGCCACAAGAGTGGAAAGAGTCAATCATTGTTCCAATTCACAAGAAAGGCGACAAAACTGACTGTAATAATTATCGAGGCATTTCTCTTCTGTCAACATCCTATAAAATCCTTTCAAATATTCTGTTAGCAAGATTGACCCCATACGCAGATGAAATTATTGGAGATTATCAGTGCGGATTTAGACGAAATCGATCAACTATCGACCAAATATTTACCATTCGCCAAATACTCGAAAAGAAGTGGGAATACAATACCCCGGTACATCAACTATTTATTGATTTTAGAAAGGCTTACGACTCGGTTAGGAGAGAAACATTATACAACGTTCTTACAGAGCTTGGAATACCGAGAAAGCTAATTAGATTAATTAAGATATGTTTAAGTGAATCCCAAAGTAAAGTCCGGGTAGGAAAATTTTTGTCCACGAGCTTCCACGTCGAAAATGGCCTGAAACAAGGAGATGCGTTGTCGCCATTATTATTTAACTTTGTGCTGGAATACGCTATAAGGAAAATCAAAGATAGCAACCAAGGCCTAGAGTTGAACGGCATTCACCAGGTTATGGCATATGCTGATGATGTAAATTTAATAGGGGATGATAGGAGAACAATAGAAAGAAATGCAGAGATCTTATTAAACGCTTGCAGGGACATGGGTTTAGAAGTAAATGCAGAGAAAACTAGATACATGGAAGTGCGTCGGGACCGTAATACGGCAAATGGTGGAGGCGTTAAAATATTAAATAATACTTTTGATAAAGTGGATACTTTCAAATATTTAGGATCAATATTAACAGACGAAAATCATATTCACGAAGAAATTAAATGTCGACTAAAAGCAGGGAATTCGTGTTACTATTCGGTTCAAAATCTCTTGTCGTCGCGAATTCTGTCGAGGAATTTGAAGCTTAAAATATATAAAACGATAATCATGCCTGTTGTTCTGTATGGTTGCGAAACATGGTCACTTACTCTGAAGGAAGAACATAGACTGAAAGTATTTGAGAACAGGATCCTGAGAAGAATATTCGGACCCAAGAGGAACGAGAATGGGGAATGGCGGAAGCTTCATAACGAGGAACTACATAGTGTATACGGTTTACCCAACATTGTTAGGGTCGTCAAGTCTAGGAGGCTTAGGTGGGCAGGTCATGTAGCTAGAATGGAAGAAAGTAGAAACGCTTTCAAAGTCTTGACTGGTAGACCCATAGGAAAACGACCGTTAGGAAGACCTAGGCGCAGATGGGAGGATAATATTAAGATGGATCTCGCAGAGATAGGAATACAAAGTAGAAACTGGATCCAATTAGCTAAGGATAGAAGTCAGTGGAGAGCTTTTGTGAACGCGGCACTGAACCTCCGGGTTCCATAGGCCATAGAGTTAGTTTAGTTAGTTGGTATCGAAATTAATGCATATTTAAATCGGGAACGCCAAGCAAAAATAATGCACAATATTTCTTTAGCAACCTCCCCAAAAATAAAAAAGACAGTTAAACATCCCTCAAAATGTTTCTTTCTCTTTCTCAAATTAACTGTAAAGTACCTAACGCTACGCAAAATGCTTTCGATCACTTAAATTTGACTCAAGTGATCGACAAAATCACATCCAAACGGATCTGATTTTCTTCTTAAATGTTATCATTAGCCTAAGTACAGAGTAAATGAACATGTCCTTCATCATTCAAGTGTATGCCTTATTTATCTTCATATAGATTACATAGATTTCAGATATTCAAATATATATATATATATATATATATATATATATATATATATATATATATATATATATATATATATATATATCATTGCAAGAGGGTATGCTATTTTCTAAAGTATCTTTCATAGAGGTTCCTAGAACGTAGTTCCTTCAGGACATCCAAATAATTAAAGTTTTAATCATGGTTGTTTTTTCTTGCAAAGCCGCTCTTAGATTAATCTTTTTTTTTTTTTTTTTACTTATGGATTTCAGTCCAACGACGATGTTATTTCGATAATTACTAAATGTTTTTAACTTTGTTGTTGTTTTTGATTTTGTTTTGTTGGATATTCTACCATCGTAGTCAGGATGCATTTCTACTGATCGGGCTTAACTGAATGATCAGTAATATGGTATTTTCAGTAATAAATCTGCCAACTGAGTTTCGTAGGCTTAATTGCCTCAAGATTTTTTTTTTCAATGTATATATTGTAAGGTTCCGGATGTCTTCACATCATGTGATAGCCATGTGTGTACTAAACGTGTTGGCAGTAAATAAATACAACGCAGACGACAGTACCGAAGAGAAGTCGCCTAAAATCGCCAGCAGTCGGCAAGACGGAGATCACCGATGGTAGCCCACCTTTAACAATAAAAGACAGGAGCACGCCTCAAACAGCATCAATCTATGCAGATTGATCAAACCACCTAAAGCCCTAAGGCGCCCGGCCATTGAGAAAACCTTACCTTCTCACGACGATCGGTCAGTTGAGACATACCTTCCCTTAAACCCTACGACGCTCGGTCATTGGGTTCCCTTTCTCTCTCACGACGCCCGTTCACCGAGAGACACCAAATCGCACAAAACTTATCCCCTCTCACGACGCCCGGTCAAAGAGAGTAACCACACTTACAAAGCCCTACCACGCCTGCTCATTGGGTGCGTTCCACTTTCTTACCTAAAATTATTAGAGGAACTACTTATTGTAATATATTTCTGTATTTAAGAAGATCTTATATTATAAAAGGTGATGGGAAAGTCCAAATTCTCGTGTACGATAATTCCTCTACCTTACATAAACTGAGAGAATTTTTCAATATATATTCGTGGTGGCTCAGTGGTAGAGTGTTTAACCCTTTCACAAGATACCCTTACAATTGTGAATGCTAATGTCAGTTGTGAAAAATGCCGATCAAAAGAATTAAGTCACAAATTAGCTACAAGTACATTTCTGAGCGTCTGAATGACAAGTTGTCAGTTGCTGAATAGGCATCATTTGAGTATATTGGAAATCTCAACGATTATCGGTAGTGTGTTCTGCACTCACAATTGTGAGGGTATCTGCTGAAATGATTAATGCAGCCTGGAGTTTCTAGTTCGGTCCCAGCTCTTGTCAAGTGAGCGTTGTGGTGGAGAAACACAGCGTGTGTGGGTTTTTCTCAAGTACTCTCACTTTCGGACACTTTCGTTATTATACCACCGTTATCCACTTAATTATCAGCGTCTCCCTTTGCCTCCGTGCATAGTCCTGGGAAGTTAATGAGATGTGTGCATATATTTCGTTAATAATCCTACTTCGAAAATTAAGCGTTATATATTAGTCTTGTAAAAGTATAATGTTGTTTTCATTCCTCATTCTTCAGAACAGGAAAGCACTAAAAATATATTTAAAAACATTCAGAACAGAGTTTCTGCAATGAGAACCGATTAATTGCGTTTACCTTAATTTGGGTATGGAAGATATAATGTTGGTAACTTATGAAACCACTGTGTATACAATAAACTCTAGTCAAGAGATTAAAGTGATTCACACGAAGTGTAAGTTGAAATTTTGATATCCGGCGTTAAATGCACTTTCAACCGTTATCTTAACGGGTTGGCTTCATTAAGGAACTCGGCCAACATAACTGCAGTAAGAAAAGCAATATACCCTTTAAATAGGCAATCAACATTACTTTGCTACTGTGCAGGTTGCATACAAACTGGGGAATATTATTGATTTTAAACGCAAAGTGGAGAGCCATTGTAACGTATTAGGATGTTAAACGCATTAACTCAAGTAAGGAAAACGGACCAGATGATCGCTCTATTTATATAGTGCCAGTAAAAATTTAATAAATGTGTTTACATGTATGCGAAATGAACTATACATCATCACCGTCAAAATTGATGAAATCTATTAATGCATTAACCGATTGATTCCATTATTGTACTCGGTGGAAATAACCGCTCTTACCATTTCATTTCTTGCGAGAAACAGATTTTTTTTTTAATATGGCATCCGTTCAAAAGCTATCATGCGTAGTAGCAAAAGTAAAGACGGAAGGACAGAAGGCGGACTCACAAACTAACAGCACATTTCATAAGTCTCACAGTGTGATCCTAAAAATTCATAGTTATTAGGATTACACAGTAAAATTTAAAAGATTGTGTCATCAATACGAAAATTCATTAATTTCCACAATTTGAACGAATACGAATTTTTAAATTCTGTTGTTGCAATATCTCAGCCGAGTTTGTTAATGTTCTAAATACGGTTGTATACTAACAGATAATTGGGGGATTAAAGGTGGCTATTTACCTAGGTATAACCCATATGTCATGAATGTAAGCGATTTTCTTTTGTAACAGATAGCTAGAATGATTTAATCTGCCGAGTTCGTTGGTTGATTTTGTCCGCTAACAGCTAAACGGGCAACCTTAGCTATCCATATCTCATCCATGAAAGATTTTCTGGCATCCTCTATATTATCTTACCTGAGTTCATTGTTCTAATGGAACATATCATCCGTTTATTTAGTGCATAAGTAAGAAAGAAAATAGATACAAATTCTAGAGCAAAGTGAATATTTTGATGATTTTCCTCTATTAACGGTGACACAAGCTGATAATAATAATAATAATAATAATAATAATAATAATAATAATAATAATAATAATAATAATAATAATAACAATAATAATACTAATACTAATACTAATAATAATAATAATAATAATAATAATAATAATAATAATAATAATAATAATAATAATAATGTTATGATCCTTCTATTCAAATCAAATAAACTTTCATTTCAGTTCGTAGGGTTCGATTTATGATCAGGGACAAGATAGCTCAGTGGTAGATTACTTACCTCTGCTGTGTGGAGTTAATGGTTCGATCCTCTGCAGGTAAGTTTTTGTTATACAACATCGTATCCGTGGGTTTTCTCGGTGTATTAATATTTCCTCCCATTTTCTCAATCTACCAGTTATTCCATCATCATTCAGTTGCCATAATCATAATTCTCCTTTACGATAAAGGAAATAAAATGGGATGTTAAATTGAAAAATTAGATTCTTAATAAAGTATATAAATCGGAACGGAAAATCATTATAGAATTAGAAATTCATTTAAAACTTGTAATATCATGGGAATAATTTTTTCTCCCGGACCTGGTTATTTCCAGTAGTTTTATATATAATACGCATAAAATCGAATCAGAGCAACTAAAAAAGATGATTGTCACAAACTTTGGCTACTTTCGGTTTGAGGCTACAATTTACTTCTCGAGGCCTGGGTATTTCTAGACACTATAGCAATTCGTACATGTTATTCTGTAATCATATTCAGTCAGGTTCAAAATTTACAAATGAACTTTGTTAAAGCGCTCAAAAGTTCATTATTCAGGTCTATATTTCGTATGTTGTATATTGCAATGCTTGTATATTTAGCGAGATATTTGATCTGGTCCTTTATCGAAAAAATTAAATCTTTAACTTTTACGCCCCATGCTTATGAACGCTAGACTAGAGGAGACTGTGATCATGGGAAATGAATGAAATAGACGAATGAAGAATGTGAGATGCAACGGGAGAATTCCTAGGAAACTCATGCACACGGTGTTTATCCACCACAATAATCACTTTGCGCGAGCTGGGATCGAGCCAAGGATTCTACGCACCAGAGGTGAACGTTCTACCACTGAGCTACCGCGATCAACTGTCGTTTATCAAATGATGTATATAATTATTGCTTCAGTAGAGAAATTAGACATTTCAGAAAACGAATAATTAAATTGTTACAGTATACCAGAACTAGTCAATAGTGGTATTATTCTATTCATTTCTTATAGATTGATGCTGACTTTGTTTCTGTAGGATATCTGGAAATAATCAGGGAACGGAAAGAAATTTGTAAGCATCGTCGGCTGCGATTTATACAAGTGCCTACGGATACTATCAATCTGTTTGTTTAGTCATAATGACTCCATTGAAGCACTTATGCCACTTCAATCTGAAACTGAGCGTTTTGACATTTCTTGAGTGTGGGAGTTTTGGCTGTGGGAACTTTGACTTACTCCTATTTAAATTACTTATTGCCTTGCAGAATAATTTACGTTCAATACTATAAAGTATAGACGTAGTGGCTTCTAGTGTTGTGCCGCCACCCAAAGCATATCTCCCTCCTAACAGAAATTCCTGAATCTACACCTGGTACAGGATGTCTACATAGGACTAGAAATTCCCAGGCCAAAATATTATGTCAGAACCCTTGCTACTGAATACAACTTTTTACAAGGGACGAAAGAAACGGAATTTGTAAGTAGGTCTATTTCAGAATATGTAATAGATCTCTCTTTCTCTTTCTGAAGGGTTATAAGACATGAGCGAATACAAGCGTTCATACTAGATGGTAGCACATATGTAACGTCGCGACGCTAAACATTCAAATATGCAACACTAAATTTCATATTACTATTTTCAAACTCATAGCAAGTAAATGATATTGATGTCGTAGTTTCATTGCTTTGTTATGACTCTATCACGGAAAATGGATAAGTGCCATTCCGTTTGAAATCTCGTAAAAATATTAATAGTTACTCTGTAGATATAACTGACCATTGCCGTTCGACGTCGATAAATGTTTTAACCATTTTCTGTAATTACTTTTTGGAAGGTGTGCTTTGACGAATGCCACTCATTGCTCATGTGAGAGTATTCTTCTTAGCACGCTTAGTAATCGATATAAATATTAGAACCAAATGCATTCATAATCATATTTCTGCCATTACTAAGCAGATCAATCAGTTTATGTAAAGTTAAGAGAACTACCATCACAAAATGCAATGTAAGCCTACAAGAAAAAAAATACGAAGTTGGACTACCATCATCAGCTTATTTTCACCACAGAATTGAGACAAAAGCGTAATAGTTTAGAGTGCAATACTTGATGATTTTTCGTGCTCTGCAGAACTCAGTTTCATAGAAGAGTACTTAAAAGGAGCTATCAAAGCAGTTCTGATGCGTAGTGTAATGGTGTAATAGACGTTGCAAGGGAAATAGTGAATCACTGATTTCCAGGGACGGATTGGCTTCTAGTTGGCCCGGTGGCTGAAATATTGTCTTGTTTATAAACCACTCGTTACAACAGCACTAATCTAAGTTAGCACGATAATTTTTGAAACGACACGAGAAGGACATACACTACCTCGCAGTGTGACTAAATAACTGACCGCGCCTAGACTTCTGATAAAATTGATGCTTACTTGTGACCGCTGATAAAATTGACAACTACTGAAATATGAAAGCCAACAATCATGAGTTACTGAATAATGCCAAAACCACGGGATCTTGTTAAGCAGGTGACGGCGCGACGCCGTTATATCATAAATCACGTAAACGATTTCAGATCTCTTTCTGGTGTGTTTTAAATTGCTATTTTTTCTAGGCCAAATAACTAAGCTTTCAAGAATTCTATTCTCAGGCCATCATACTTTCGGCTCCCTTTTATATTCCATGATAAAAAGCGTCTTGAATTTTACTAATGTTTATGCTTGCACCGACGTGACTCTGAATCTAGCATGGCCTATTTATACTTTAAGGGAACGTGAGTCCCAAAAATATTTAATGAAACCGTGAAAGAGCATGATGTATGCAGATTACCGCCGCGACTGTTCACAAGAATAATAGTTGTCGTAGCGTTTTCTACATTTTTTCTTCTTTCTTCTGAGCCTGACCCTCTCTCTTATTAAAATTTTCATATGGCCCCATTTTGATTTGGCCCCTGTCTGGCGGCGATCGCCTCCTAAACACCTGGGCCAGTCCGGGCCTGCTGAGTAGCGTGAGAAAGGGTGAAGAAAATAACCTGAAATCGATTCGTGTCCAAAACAAAAGATCAGGAATGTGGTTGAATTATGTTCAAGTCCGAGGAACCCTAAACCAAGCCACAACCACTCTCTCTGTGCCAATACGTACACTCATGTCCAAAATGATTGTCGCATATCTATAAATGTCTTCTTGTAAGAATATAATTTAATAGTGATCTTGCAGGGTACTTTTAATACTGATACTATGTCCACAATTGGGAAATCTATATTTGTAGTAAATTTAATAGGAAAATAATTATAAATACGAAAATTAGAATGAATAACACAAATTGTTGCTAAATGGACAAGAATGTTTTATTTTCGTTTTATGATTATTATTTGCTGCTCTTTCGACATGAAGTTTGCCACATACATGTCTTTGCCGATTATACACATACTAACATTATACGATATACCGGGCAAATTCGTAATCAAATTATATTCCTACAATATATTTATAGACATGCGACAATAATTTTGGACGTTAGTGTACATTATGGTACCAAATGTGGTGTCACTGCCCTCAAACATCTGGAACATAACATGCACATGACCCTGTAAAATTTCGACAGAATCAGGGCCGATGATGTGACTTGAAGTATCTGCAAAGAATCCACTGAACCTGGATTAGATATCCGCCAGGCTTCAAAGTTACGTGGAGATACATATTATCACATTCTTATTTGATGATTCGGCAAACACAAAACACGGTCCGTAGTTTTAAATAACGTGAGCGCTAACTCGTCCTAGCACATCTAGCGCTTCTAATTTTCAATAAACATCAAATTCGCAATGCTGTTCACAGTAATTTGATATATTACACAACTTTGGAGATATTATAATTATGGCCATACTCCCAGTAGTATGATTCTTTGAATGCGCATTGCACCGTCCGTCTCACTTGCGTTAATACTATTATACTATTATTCAGACCAACAATCTATGAATATTAAGTTTTGTTTAACATACAAAAAATGTATATACCAAACGAGTAATTATTACATAAAATACACTTAAAGATAGCAATAATCCATACACTAAAATGCTAGGTTTATATGTTTGTCTCAAAAGAAAAGCTTATATATTTGTCTCTAATCATTTTTGGCAATGAGATCTAAAAACTACAAGTGCTAGAAACGTGCCGTGTTTACTGGTCGGTTCCAAATTTTGTGTAGATTATATAGTTATAATAGAGTAAATGGAAATATAGCCGATCTTTTTTTAGTACGTAAATTAGGGATACACTGGAAGTGTTTATTTAAAAAAAACAGTATCATATCCTATGATTTATATATTCCAAAACCACATAGTTGTATTTATCATGCGTTTGTTTCATGGGCAATGATAATGCTAGAAGCAAGCGCTAGAAACGTGCCGTTTTCTCTAGTGGATCCAAATTTTGTGTAGATTGTCCAGTTTTAGTTGAACAAACAAAAAGCATGGCCGTTATTTCTTTATTAGAATTTTTAGGTATACGCTGGAAGTGTTGAAATATTTTAAAAGTAAAATAATCATATTCTAAGTTATATATTCTAGCATCACATATTTGTACGCATGGTATGTATATCTCTAAGGAGTTTGTTTTACAGCTAAATGCTAATGAAAAACGAAGTACAACTATTTCTCTGGTATAAAATGAATCTTTATTGTTTAGAGTATTTTGCCAATGAACACCATATATCACTGATAATAATTAATTGTGTATGTAATGTATTTGCTTATTACATACGGCCTGCAGGAAGAAAGTAAACACTAATCATACATTATTTAGAAACTCCAACATGAAGTAGACTCAAATCTTCCAAACGGTGCGAGATATTGAAAAAAAATAACAAATCTCGCCTTTATTGTTCCACCTGCCGATTTTTATGAAGACGCCCTTCTTTTGTGTATGTAAAGGGACATGTACAGATGTTGTGACGAATGGCAAGAAGATTCACGCTCATATGGGAATGATGCGCTGTCAAGAGTGCGCAAGTTCAGCTAAACCCATTTGGAGCCAGCGTCCTATTTTTAGGACACTTGATATTTTATTTTTTATAACAAAGAAGAATAAAGTTTTCGAGTTCTGCTAATTATAGGGAGCAACTGGAGACCTGTCCTAATTCACTGTAATTTTTGATACATTTTTTCCTTCCCCTCTGTAAAAGATGGACGCTTAAATTTACCTGTGTGAGTTACTTTATTTGGGTATGGTTCGGGGAACGTTATTTTTTTGTTTTTAATGCAAACAATGCATTCGGTTTATATGTGTCAGGTAGCAATAGGTATGCGGCAATCAGACTGTAGGAAAGTTATTTTAGTTTTGTTATAACTTTCAGTGCTATAGATGTTGACACATTAGTGTCATATAAATAGGACGCTGGTCCAAAGCAATATATTACCAAGTAATAAAAGCGAATATATAGATAGACGAACGCCTTTTATTTTTTCGGGTTCTTACGCTTATCATTCATTGTTCAACACCTGAAAACATCAATTTTTTGCTTTTCTCAATTGAATGCAATTTATATCTAAGCTTTAGTATAGCTACAGTAGAGAAGTAAGCGGTAGATAAAGAAATTTCTCTATAATAATGTTCAAATTTGGAGAAAAATGGACACATCATACACAAAGCTTCCCCAATTTCGTGTACAAACTGACAGAAACTTGAGCGAACTGAAAGAGAAATGTTGTAAACAAATCACAGAGATATTCTATTGTATTTTCAACAGAGACAGAATTCAATACAGCTATAATGAGGGCAGTGGCGTAGGGAAGGAGGGGCCCGGAGGGGCCGGGCCCCCCCAAAGAGGTCCGACAATGTACTTTGGTAGTTTGATGTTTGTAATTTTTTTATATATTTTTATATTCATATATTTTTTTTTTTGCAATTTTTCTATATGTACCTATAACAGCACTTGCCCCCCCCCCCCAAACACACATCCTGGCTAAGCTACTGAATGAGGGAGACAGTTCTTTATGGTGTGGAGATAAAGAACGATCATCATTTTCTGTTGTGCGGTTATAAAACTTGTTATAAAAATTTGAACTATGCTATGGAAATGATATGAAAATAAAAGGAGAGTGCTCGTGACAATATACATAATGATAAAGAAAATTTTTCTTTATATTCCAGAATGGTTCTCAATATACCACGCATCGTAGATGATCCGAAAAATCTTGTGCTATATTTTGAGTATTTCTTCGCAAATAGAAATCTGCTAATTCAACTTCGTGAATATGGATTCAGAGCAACCGTTACTCTGCAAAGCAATTGTGTGTCTCAGTATCCACTGACTGATTCAAAAGAGTTGAGTAAATATGCACGGAGTTCCCATGAATACAGATTCGACTATGCGGTAAGTTCATATTGCCAAATGGCATAACAATCGACGTGTTGTAATTGCCACAAATTTTGAAAGCATACATCCTGTTTCGCGAACGAAGAGGTGGAGCCGACTACATCATAAACATATTAGAATTGAGTTTCCTCACGTTATAACAACCAGATGACAGGTATCGACCATCTCAATTTGCTACATATTGATATAAAAGGCAATGGGTGATATCTACACGAATTATTAACATGAAGATCGTAAACTCATGATTATGTTTACGAAACCAACTCAGTCCAATATGGATCTTCTGACACTTAGGAGCAACATTTCTGTCAAATTATATCAAACTTGGTGATCGCTTGTTCAAATGTATTCAACGATGTACGCCTCGCTGGAAGGGGTTACTTCATTATCGAAAAGAAGATGTAAATATGTCATGATAATGAATGCACTACAATACCACTAGAAACAATGTATTGAAGTTTGACATAACAATCGCTGTGCTCTACGTTGTATGCCCTTAAATCATTGACATACATTACTTTAAGTTCATTATATCCATCTTATAAAGGGACCACAGAAATCGGTAATAGGTGCACAAAATTGCAAGAAAAATACAGGGTGAACCAAAAACTAAGTATAAACCCCTGCATTGATGAAGTATAACTTTCTATTTTATGGGCTTATTTGCTTGGGCTCTTAAGAACTTAAGATATAAGTAAAAACACGTTAAGAATAAATAATAAAGAATTGCCTTGTTGGCATTGTACTTATTCGGAAATAAAATCAAATGAAAAATGAAATGAAATGAAATCTTTTTGTTTTGCGTCCTACGGCTATGCCAGCTAGGCTGAAGGAGAGCGAAAATCTACAAAAAATAAATAAATAAATAAATAAAAAGTGTTTCCCAGGAAAGGAAAGAAAATCTACAAAAAAAAAAAAAAAGGTTAGTCCCAGGATAGAGAAGAGCATGTACAAACATTAGGAAGGATCTAAAAATGCATCGAAATATTGCAACTTTGGCCAATAATTACTTTTTGTATCAGGTGCCACAGAATTTTTGAATAGCCCCTAGGTCGAGTTTTCGTATGTTTAACGGAATAAATACATTATACTGATTTAAGTTATAGTTCGCGTTTCGTTACACTATATATACTCGTAGTTCTCCAGATATAAGACCTACATGAAAAGTTTTGCCTGAAATGTATTGGATCTTTTGATCCAAATAGTTCGATTTCAGGAGATCCCTATCTCGGGAACCATAAGTCATAGGAATATTATGTTTTTATTGATCAGTGCAAATGTTTATTTAATACCAGTACCTGTTAATGATTCAATAATTATTACGTAATTAGTTATTCATTCAATAATTGAGCTGACTGTTGGCTAATAATATTTTCAGGTGCATTTTTTCGTAAGTATGTTAGAATTACTTTAAATTTAGTTTCCTCCTACAAATTTTTACAGAATTACTGTACACTTCTGAATTTAAGTCGACCCATGTTTTTAACAAAGGATTATAAAAATACATCAAGAGCACATACTGGGACATAGTGGTGATTTTCAATACTACACTAAAAATCAAATCAACTACAGATCTCACTTACTGTTCTTCACTAGAAGCGTCCGGTAGGTCAGCAGGGTTATTTCAGATTTTGACAGGGGGAGAGGGAACAAGATTGTACACCGACATAAGAGTTTCACGTTTTTATTAAAATGTTACTACACATTTTATTAAAAAGCACGTATTTCTCAAACTAAGCGGGATTTAATTTCCCCTCTTCTCCCCTAGGATGCCTCTGCAGTGAATCTGCAAACGTTCAAGCTTACAGTAGCAGGCAAGAAAGAGGGTAAAGTTAGCGTTTAATATAAGCTCTTGATTCTGTTCAGTAAAGATAGCCTACATTATACGTCTCAAAGGAAGACGATTTCATGTTTTTGGGTACAAAATTGCGCAAAAAAGTCCTGCATTCAGAAATATACAGTAGTTTGTATAAAAGAACATGCATAATATATTCACGACACTTTTTTAACAGTAATAAAACCTGTGTTAAGTCTACATGTATGGAGAACAGAACAAAGTTTTCGGCACCCCCAGAGAAAAAAACAGGTGGTCATTGGGGAAGGACAAGGCGGACAAATTGTCCCCTGGCTTTCAGAATCACGTCCTCTTCAATAAATTGTGTACTAAAATACTAAAGAAAACGTAGAACTCGTATGTTGATGGACAATCTTGCCCCTGCCCCTGGCAAAGTCTGAAGTGACGCTAGTGAAAAGAAATACTTAAAAATTTAAATATAAACCAACAGGACTTAGTAAAAAATGAAAATAATATATTTTCAAATCTCTCATTACATTTAATTATCAAACCATAGTACATGAAATAAGAAAGAAATGATATTTATCAGTTTAATCTTTGTTCAATATGAAGGTGAAAATTTAGCCTCCCTCCCACTGAAAATTTGTCATGGGAGTCAAAAATTTACTAATCGTTGGATGCTTCAAATTGCTATATCTTCTCTCGCTTTTCACAGATTTGGATTCAACTTCTGGATTAATTTCAAGAAAACACCTGAAATCAGAAACAAATGTATTTCGAAGCTGTAGAAGAAGAGGGAAAACTATTTATTTATTTCAAACTGTAAACTGAGTTGTATAACTCTCAGCGCAATATCGTGCTTAATTATGTTTCTCTTATCATAAGTATCATTACATTTTATTTTTCTGTACGATTTTTCTTATACAAACCTTTCCATGTTTTATTAACAACACTATGAGTTATACATTTGAATTAACTATTCTATAAATTTACTTAAGAATTGATTAAAATAAACCATTTTCACTTTGTACTATTTTACAACCGTGAAGCTGGCATATGAACTGTGGATTAAGATAATACGAGGCGCATTTCAAAAGAAAAGGCGGATATTTAATTGGAAACATGTAAGTAAGTTTAGCAACATTGTTTTATTGAATAAAAACAAGTACATATCCACTTTATTTTTCAACATAGTCACCATTATTTTCCATACCATGGCATAAGTTTTTTTTTTGATACCCTATGCGTAGAGGTTCGCCGTCTGGGAGATCAGCCACTTCCACACTGCCGTTTTCATTCATCAGGTTCTTCGAATCGTTAAAATGAAAGCCACTTTTTTAGGTGGAATGTTGTTGGTGAAACCTCTGGAAATTCGATGTGTAGAGGGGTAATGGTGAAGCGAAGATTTTCTTTAACTTTTTCATTCATTCTCTGCACCAAGTCGTCAGTCTGAATGCTTAGTCTTCCACTCTTGTCTTCTTCGTGCATATTTGTACACCGGGTTAAGTGTTAGAGAGTAGGACTTGAAATATGAAAAATACGTAAATTTTACAGGAAAGAAATGATGATTTACAAAAAAAAAAAAAAAAATAATAATACTAACTAGTTTAATGTACTATTCAAAACGTGAATAGCTGCGTGCTGTTGGTAATATTTTGAGTGGAAGCATGCTGACATGAGACATTACGCTGTAATGAGGAAATTAGTTCCGCGTATTCAAAGATGACAATTCGGTGTTTCGATTTTGAGTTTCGTAAGAACGTATGTTGAGAAAAAGAGAGTTATTACGTTTTGTGCAGCAGTATGGATTATTGAAATTGAGCAGAAAATATTATCAATGTAGGAAATGATTCAAAATAAAGAAATATAGAAACAGTTATATAGGGTGGCCCAAAAGAAGGTACACAGTCATGTACCGACGGGCTCATGGTATTTTATATAATGTTGTTATTGTCTTAGTTTCTTTATTATTTGTTCTTAATCTCGCTCCACTCATACCTTAACCTTGGAACAGACAGAAACAAATAAACTAATTATCTTAATAAACTAAAATGTCATACTTTGTAGGACTATATACCTACTTATGGATGAATATACAAATATTCAAATGTGTTAATGTTGTGAAAAACTGAGGACATGGAAGGTTATTTATCACAGTACTTATTCAAGTCCTCTACCACAAAAAGTAATTGTTTATAGTTTCCTAATTGCAGAATTGTTCAAATCGTAAAGTTAAGTAATCGCAGTGAATGTGTTAAGAAACTAACCTAATTTAACTGTTTTCAGTAACATCCTCATTACGCGCATACGTACCATCGCTGACGCGCCTGCTCGTACGGACGCAAGCCTCGATACCGCTCGGGCTTCCCTATCGTGAATCAATTATATAGCATTCGTGTGTCTTGTAGCCAGCTAGCACGAGGTTAGATTATGATTTTTACACTGTAGTTTTGTGGCGTATTTTCGGACCCAGTATTTACACGAAAAACTCTGGAGTTCTCTTAAAGTGCTTGTGCATCGAGAAATTGTTGAGAAACAATTTCTAAGGTAATGACAGTGAATTACGTGATAAATAACAACATTTTAACGTTTACAGGACTGAAAATACTGGACCTTCTCGGGGGCAAAAAGAAGTCCGTTTTTTATTTGCACTTAGATTGACGACACACACTACTACGTGCGCTGGAAAAGTTTCGGAACATACTTTTCCTTATGTGGTCTTGCGTAATATGTGCTTTGAAGTCAGTGCGTTATTTGTACACAATAAGATATCGAACTTTCTATGCAGAAACCAAGGTGCTTGACCGGCTAAAACTTTACAGAAATAATGATCATGAAATAGTGAAATAAACTTGAACTCCAATCCTTAAAATAGAAGAAATACGCACCTTATAAATCTACTTAAAAATAATAATAAAGGTACTCACCTATAATGTTACAACACAACACAAACAAATATTTGTTTCTTCGTATGGAGACAAAAAAAAAACTACTATCAAGAAAAATACACTTAGATGATGTAGTTGCGGAAGCAGTGTTTATTTGTCATATCTAACGACAGTGCCTACAACCATTAAGTGTAATACTAAAAGTATTTAATAATACTTCAAACTATTTTGCTTTAAAAAAAAAGAATAAATAAATAAATAAAAACATTTTTAACGATAATTTCTTTTGTATAGCTTAATACCGTACTAATTCTGTTATTCGAAATATGTTAACAACTTCAAACAACTCGAAAGAGCTTTTCTCAAATGCTGGACACACTGTTCAAAATTTACTGAAATTTCACCTGAAATGTCAATTCTGGTAAAAGACATAAACTTTACGGTGACTTTTCAGTGAAACCACCTGAATTTTTAAGAGTGTATGTCCTCGCATTTTTTATCTATTGGCGGGGCCGCGGTGGCTCAGTGGTAGAGCGTTCACCTCTGGTGCTAGGGGTCCCGGGTTCGATCCTAGCCCCAGCCAAGTGAACTTTGTGGTGGACAAACACCGTGTGCGTGGGTTTTCTTGGGTTTCTCCCGTTTCCTCCCACCTTCTTCGTTCCACCATTTCATTCATTACTCATCATCACCGTCTCCTTTAGATTAACCGGCATAACCGTGGGACGTAAAACTCAAAGATTTCATTTCATTTTTCTTATCTATTGGCCTTTGCAGCAACAGTGAATTTAGTGAACTTGCTCTTCACTTATCTTAAATCTACCCTACAGGAAGTGCTCAATAATTTATATCGCTTATGTACTTATATATATATATATATATATATATATATATATATATATATATATATATATATATATATATATATATATATATATATATGTGTGTGTGTGTGTGTGTGTGTGTGTGTGTGTTGCAAAATAAGTGTTACAACTCTTGGGAAGTGACTCCTGAAACTGAGACAAGAAAAAAAGTTCTCTTCAACTTTCTGCTATCGGACATAGTTTCAGATCTACAAGGTGCCGAAAGCGTGGGAAAATGACTTTCGGACGCCAATAGTTCGGAAACTATCCAACATAAAGAAGGCGGGCAAAAATTTCACTTAAGAAGTCATACCTGCTCTATTGAATTTTGCATGTCTCACAATCCTACCGTGCACGCGCAAGGGATTCCCCAAAGGAACGTAGGGAGTACCGGATAATCTGCCAAATGAAACTTGGTCTAAATGGATATGAATTGATAGGCTTTCTACCAGGTAACAATAATTCGTTTGTCTTAAGTCGATATCTGAAACAAATACAAAATGGCGGACACCTTTATGCCCGTTGTGTGTAGTTGCATAATCGCTAGGTACGGGTGCTGGCCAACAGTGCCGTTCTGAGTATTAATTGTAGCGAATTTGTATTCAAATGCTCTAGAAAGAGATCTGGAGTGTCGGTAGAGCATAACAGATGAAGCAGGGTGATTCACATGTGTGGAAACACTTAACGAAAAATGCCCAGAAATGCATTCATACTCAGTAAACGTAAGTTCAAAGCATCGGAAGTGTAAGGATTAGCGTCAAGAACATGAAAGGCACTGCCAATTCACCAATAATATTCTTTCAAACCGATGCTATATGATGTTCACGGTTGCCTACCAACAAGGATGCAACAACTGAGGCCAAGTTCAAATTGTGCAATGGACTCACAAAGAAACTGGGTAAACTAAAGGAATGTCACTAGTGGGATCGAATGATCGATATTGAAATGTTGCCAATGTGTGTGTTGATATCAACATGTAGCTAATAAACAAATGTTAACATGTCGCACTACTGCTGGGACACCATCTCACGTGCGAAAACTAGGAAAATAACGTTGTACATTCTGCTATTACATCTGATGCACCTTATGGTAGAACGTAACTAGAACACGATTGTATCAATGTCCCTCTTTGTTTGGGACATTGTCCCACAGTCGACACATATGAAAAGAAATCTCTTAATGCATGGTTCAAATTCTGATAGAGCATGAAAATAACAAACTTGTATCACGTCCCACGTCATGAGACATATGACGTACTCGAAATATAGGAAAATACCTTCAGAAATTCGTATCTTACACACAGTGCAGATGCCAAGACAAAGACGAAAATGAACCGATTTGGCACATTTAAAACTACAGCTGGAACACCATACATATGGAAAATAAAGCGACATGAGAAATAGGAAGAAACGTCTTAAAGCTCTCATTGTTTACAACTGTGCAGTAGGAGTAACAAAATGAGAAACACAAGTATGGCGGAAGGCTGTACAAGACAAGTGGGTACTCCTCAAAGAAATGAATACAGAGAAAGTGAGGCTCCTTCGAACCTCAGGGCTAAAGCGCTCGCTTTTGCTCGCGTGGTCGCAGTTTCCAATCCTACTGGGAGCCCACGACCTCAGATTCAAGACCCGAGTAGTTATTTTCCTATTTTTCGCACGTGGGACGATGTCCCGGCAGTAGTGGGACATATTGACATTTGTTCATTAGCTACATGTTGATATCAACACACACATTGGCAACATTTCAATATCGATCATGCGATCCCACTAGTGACATTCATTTAGTTCACCCAGTTTCTTACTGAGTCCATTGCACAATTTGAACTTAGACTCGGTTGTTGCATCCTTATTGGTATGCAACCGTTTACATCATATTGCATCGGTTTGAAAGAATATTATTGGTGAATTGGCAATGCCTTTCATGTTCTTGACGCTAATCCTTACACTTCCGACGCTTTGAACTTACGTTTACTGAGTATGAGTGGATTTCTGGGCATTTTTCGTTAAGTGTTTCCACACATGTGAATCACCCTGCTTCATCTGTTATGCTCTACCGACACTCCAGATGTCTTTCTAGAGCATTTGAGTACAAATTTGCTACAATTAATACTCAGAACGTCACTGTTGGCCAGCATCCGTACCTAGCGATTATGCAACCACACACAACGGGCATAAAGGTGTCCGCCATTTTTATTTGTTCCAGATATCGACTTAAGACAAACGAATTATTGTTACCTGGTAGAAAGCCTATCAATTCATATCCATTTAGACCAAGTTTCATTTGGCAGATTATCCGGTACTCCCTACGTTCCTTTGGGGAATCCTTTGCACGTGCACGGTAGGATTGTGAAACAAGCAAAATTCAATAGAGCAGGTGTGACTTCTTAAGTGAATTTTTTACCCGTCTTCTTTATGTTGGATAGTTTCCGAACTATTGGCGTCGAAAGCCATTTTCCCACGCTTTCGGCACCTTGTAGATCTGAAACTATGTCCGATAGTAGAAAGTTGAAGAGAACTTTTTTCTTGTCTCAGTTTCAGGAGTCACCTCACAAGAGTTGTAACACTTATTTTGCAACACCCGATATATATATATATATATGAGTGTGTGTGTTCCCTTCCAACAGTTTTTGCGGGGCGGAATTCGGATTTAAATGGAATCAGATGTGTCACTCTTCATTTCAGCAACCTTTAAAACTATAGATTCGACACTAATGTCGTTCATTTTCGATCCTTTGTAAATGTCTTTCTCCTCTTTTAAGTTACATCGTCTAAGTGATATGACAAAAATCATTTCATGTTCCAACTTCATCTAGGATGAAAATTTGATTGAGATCGGTCCGGTGGTTCAAGAGTTGTTAAGTTTTATTTATTTTTATATATTTGTCCCCCCACCTCCCATTCCCCTAAGGTCTACCGTCAAAGTGATATAAAAAAAAACACCCAGGTCCGAACTTCATATTTAAAATTTGATTAAGATCGTTCCTGTGGTTAAAGCGTGATGAAGTCACAAATACAGTCACTTTTTTTTTTTTTTTTTACATATATCTCCCGCCTCACGCTTTCCTTAGCTGCAATGTAAAAGTGAAATGAAGCAAATATCCCAGGCTCGGACCTTATCTAAGTTGAGAGTTTGATCGAGATTGATTTGGGTGGTTCAAGAGTTATTAAGTTTTATTCATTTTCGTATACTTCCCCTTCTCCCTCCCCCTCTTATAAGATCTACTGTCGAAATGAAATAATAAAATAGTTCCCAGATTTGAACTTCGTGTACGTTGAAAGATTGATTAAGATCTATCAGTTCGAAAGTAATTAGTTCACGAACATAGTCACTTAGTTTTACATTCATTAATTTTTGAAAATCTCTCTCTCCACCCTCTCCCCTACGTTGCTCCGTCAAAGTGAAATGTAAAAGATCATTCCAGTCTCGAACCTCATCTACATGGAAAATTTGATCAATATCGGTTGTGTTGTTCAAGAGTTATTAAGTTTCATTTGTTTGTTTCTATGTCTCCGACCTCCCCCCTAAGTTGTAACGTCAAAGTAAATAGATAAAAACACTCCCAGGCCAGAACTGCATCTACGTTGAAAATTTGATTGGCAGTAGGATGTTTGTTCATTTTACATTTACAGTGCAATGAAGGGGAGGGAAATGGGGTGATATGTGTAAAAAAAAAAAAAGTAAAAATAAAAGTGACCGTTTTTGTGACTTTATCACGCTTAAACAACCCGACAGATTTTAAAAAGAAAATCAGCATAGATAAAGTTCGAACCTGAGGTGGTTTTTATCGTATCACATTAACGGTTGGACTTAGAGGAGGGGGGGAGGAGGGGAGAAATCTATAAAAAAAATGAAACTCAATAACTTTTGAGCCACCAGACCCATCTTAATCAAACTTTGAAACAATAGATAAAGTTCGAGCCTGGAATGTTTTCGTTATTTTACTTTTACGGTGTAACATAGGGAGGGTAAGGGGGGATACATATGTAAAATGAATAAACATAAAGTAACCGTTTTGTGACTTAATCACGCTTTAAGCACAGGTCCGATCTTAATCAAATTTTCAATATGGATGAAGTTCGGACTTGGAGTGGTTTTTATCACATCACTTTGACGGTAGACCTTAGGGGAGTAGGTAGCATTGAGAGATATATAAAAATAAATAAAACTTAATAACTCTTCAACCACCCAACCGATCTCGATAAAATTTTCAACCTAGATGAAGTTAAAACATGAGATGACTTTTGTCATATCGCTTTGAGGATGCAACTTAAAGGAGAGGAAAGACATTAACAAATGGTCGAAAATGACCGATATTAGTGTGGAATCTATAGTTTTTGAGGTCGCTAAGATGAACAGTGACACTTTTGATGCCATTTAAATCCAAATTCCGCCCCGAAAAATTTTTGGAGGGGAAGAGGATACACGCACACACAAACACACACACACACACACATATATATATATATATATATATATATATATATATATATATATTAACTATAACTAGGTATTTAAAACTACATGAGCTGACATAAAATATTGAGCACTTCCTGCAGAGCTATAATGATTAACTTTAGCATGATTGTAGCTTTCCGGAACTAACTGACAGGTAAATTGCCAAAAGTGAATTTATTTAATTTTCAGGTGGACTAAAGAGCGGATGAAAAATTTCCCTATGTTATTTAAATGGGCTTTTCTTCTTTTTTACATATAATCTCATGTTTTAGATACTTAGAATTGGAATAAAAACTTGAAGTTCGGTATGCTTCTACATTTTCGTTATCGTTACCTAAGTTAATCACCAGAAATAAAAAAAAATCCAAACGCAGAGTGGTTTTATGGGGAACTGAAAAATCTTTCCCATGTTATTTATATGGGATGTCTTCTACACCCCAAAATGTTTAGGAACTTCCGGCAGGATTAAAATGATGAAATGTGGCACGATTATAGCCTTCCAGGACCAACCGACAGAAAATCTGCCAAAAATGAATATTTTTAATTTTTTAGGGTTTTAATAGGAGATAAAGAAATTACCATGCTATTTAAATAGGCGTTTTCATGAAATACAAAATCTTATCTTTTAGATAGTTGAAATAATAAAAGAAACGATAGAATTGTGAGTTCAAAAGGTGCGAGGCCGTAGGCTGTGCAAAGACAGAGTGTGGGGGCGATGCCCCTGGATGGGCAAATTCAGGAAATGTGAAGAGCAAATTCACGAACTTCACTCTTGATGAAAAGGCCGATAGATAAGAAATGCGAGGTGGTAGGCCGAGCAGACTTGGGGCTGTAAGGGCGAAGCCCCCAGGAAGCCAAAGACTTGTATATATAATATATATAATTACAATGACAAATATCAGTGTCGAATTCGTACTTTTCGGGGTCGATGAGATGAACAATGACACATCCGATGACGTGGCCCGCAACATGGGGAGGAGAGTGGATCTATAAAAATCATCGAAAATAACCAATATCAACTACTGATTCAATAATTATAAAAAGTGACTGACTAACGAAACTTATTACTATTGTTTCTTAATCTAACCCAGCTAAAGTGGGTAATTGATGCTAGTGTTAATCTAAGTGTGGTTTTCCAGCTATGAAACTGTGACTAAAACTAGTGGCGTCTAAAAAAGAAACATTAATGTAATTCCTTCTAACTTTTCACTGGAAACAGCTATGTACCGTATGTGTTACATATATATAAAGTACCTTTAGACAAAATATAAAGTATAAAATATAAAATATAAAATATAAAGTACCTTTAGACAAAGTAGTACACTGTACAAATTAACGGCTTTCTTTGAACACCTCTAGATGACACATGCTCATTCCTTGTAGATACTATGTTGTTGAAGTATGACTCGGATGTATGTGCAAAATGTACGTTATCAATTTGTTTTTGAGCTGTTTCCTAAGAAGTATTTCAAATATGTCATACTGGGTACTGGTTTTAGATAAGTAACTATTTTGGACACGCGTAGCATACTTTATAAAAAATATCTCTTACCTCAACATCTGTACTAAAAGTGTTAGACAGATGACTCATTTCTTACCGTGTATATTAGGAAAGATCTATTTACATTACAAATTTTTTGTAGTTCAGATCATCCCTGATGTTATCTACGGTTTATTTTGATTAATTTGTTGATAATCTTATTCTTATTTTTATTCTCCTCCTAATCCTCCTCCTCCTCCTTCTTCTTCTTCTTCTTCTTCTTCTTATTATTATTATTAATATTATTATTACCCTAAGTGGACACTTACATAGCAAGCATATCACTGTCATGTTTCCTCAGGTACACGCATGTCTAAAATGATTGTCGCATATCTATAACTGTGTTCTTGTAAGAATATAATTTGATAATGATTTAGCAGGGTACCTTTAATACTGATACTATGTGTATAATCGGGAAATGTATATTTGTGGTAAATTGCATAGGAAAAGGCTTATAAATACGAAAATTAGAATTGGTAAAACAAAATGTTGCTAAATGGACAAGAAATTTTTATTTTCGTTTTGTTCTTCTTATTTACTGCTCTTTTGACATGAAATTTGTCACATATATGCCTTTGCCGTTTATACACATAATAACATTATAGGAAATATCTGGCAAATTCGTTATCAAATTATATTACTACAACAACATATTTATGGACATGCGACAATAACTTTCGACATGAGTGTACATGGGAATGAGTCCAGTATGTGTCTTGTGTACCTCTTAGAGAGAAATCGCATGGATGGCAAGCAATAGTCACATTCTATGTCCGCCCCTAGGCACATGCCTGACATGTACCTGGGGAAAAAGCCTGTTATGTTCTAGGTGAGTTCTCTATGCCCTAAGTGTCAACGAACCACGCAATTATTCCCCCAAAATAAGTTAAATAGCCTATATGCATAATGTTTTTACATTAAGGTGAGTCTAGAAACTCTTTAAACAAGTGAAAAAAAAGAAAAACAGAAATTACCCTAGGTTTAGCGACAACCACCAAACATTGGATTACTAGCCGCGTGCTCTTCCGACTTGGACACTGAGGGGATGAAAAGAAGGTCGCTTGTAGAGGGATAAATTGCTGAGCTCTTTCGAATTTGGCTAATCAGAGTGCTCCTTTAACCGGGTATATTCGACGATAACCGTCAGGGATCAGATAAAGTCTACTCGCTATGAAATTTTATAATAAAATGACGAGAGTCTTTTTACTTTATTTTATGGTTCTTCGATATTCATTTTCAACTGATCGGCGACTGTTGCAATCTAATAAAGTTAATGCCTTTGTTGTTTCTAGTAGTACACAATCGCTTAGAAAACGAACCAACAAATTCATCAAATGTGGAAGATAAATTTAGAACATCTAAATGGCGCATGCCTAACACATCTTGTGCTGTTAGGGTATCTGAAAGAGTATGTACCTAAAGGACGTAGCTAGAACATGACATATATATATTCTAAGTGACAACATAAAAACAAATGACTGTTAGAGTGCGAAACTGAGCCAGGTATATAAATGCTACATTTCTGGTACATAGTTGCAAACATCAATTAGGTGTAACAAGTACCTAAAACTGTAGGTAGCTGAAGTACATACTTAGAACATGAATATCATAAATACCAAGTTTCGGGTACCTAAAAAGTAGCTGGGACATCTTAATGGCACATGACTAGCATATCTTGCGCTGTTAGGATAGAGAAAATGTTCTGCAAACATTGAGTATTTTTTTTTAAATTTTTTTATGTAAACTCAGACTAAAGTTAGAAAATAACTTGTGTGTCGTTCCACTGCAGTATTTAAGTATAACATGAATAGGATTATCCAGAAAGTATTACTCTTAGCAGCATATTTGTTAGCAGGGACACAGGCATACTTCGCCTATAACTGCCCTTCAAAAAATAAAAATAACTGTGATATCTTGTGCAATTGTGCTCCCGAGAGTGTATTAATCAGAGCAGAGCAGAGATTTCTTGGCGGTTTTTGTGGTTGATTTAAGTACCGGGCTTGGGCCCTTGCCTTCCATTTGTGTTGTTGACTGTCGTTTGTTTTGCGTGCGTATTTGTTGTGAGAGAGGACGCAACTGTCGCGCTCCTCTTTTGCTGTTCCTATGTCAGTTTAGTGGTTGTGCGTTTTAGGGGTGCGGCATCTTGTAAGTTCGTCTTCTTGGGTTGGCCGTTCCTATGGTGGCTATGTGTTGGTGTGGTGAGGCTCTGATTGTCCTCCAGAAGTTGGCTGATCTGTGAATTCTGTAGTCATGTAGAAATGGGAGTTCCAAATCTTCATGTATTTGCTCGAGGCGAGTGTCTCTCGAGTGTCCAGTGATAGCCCTGGCTACTCTGTTCTGGATGACTTGTAGTTGGCTGAGGTGCGTTTTTGCTGCGTGTTGCCATGCAGGGTGGGCATACATCAGGATGGGACGAATGCTCATCTGATATATATGGCGTTTGGTTTTCAGGGTGAGGGATGGGGAGAGGAGTAGCGGTAGCAAGGCTTGATGGCGTTGACTGGCTTTCTTGGCGATGGAATGTATGTGGTGAGCAAATGTAAGTTTCCTGTCCAGTATTATTCCGAGGTATTTGGCATCATCTCGGTTCTGGAGGGGTGTTCCAGCCATGGTGATCCTGACGTGAACCCTTCTTCTGTTTCTTGTGAAGTTTACTACTGAGGTCTTCTGTTCGCTGACTTTGATCTTCCACTCTTCAGACCATCGGTGGAGAAGTTCGGCGTGTCGTCTGAGGTATAGTTCAGCGTATCTGATGTTTCCATGGCTGGCAAAGATTGCCGTGTCGTCTGCGAATGTTGCTACCGCTGTGTTGGGGGTTGTGGGAATGTCCGCCGTGTACATGGCGTAGAGGGTTGGGGATAGGCAGGATCCTTGGGGGACTCCTGCTAGGATAGGTCTGGAGGGTGTTAGGTGTCCTGCATGGGCAACACGAAAGGTTCTTCCTTGAAGAAAGGATTTGATGATTCTCAGAAGGTAGTGCGGAGTGCCCTCTAGCATCATCTTGTGAAAGAGGCCTTCGTGCCACACCTTGTCGAATGCTTTTTCTATGTCGAGAAAAAGCCCCAAGGTGTGGCCTCCCTCGTTGAATCTGTCACATATCTTCTCTACCACTCGTACCAGCTGCTGATCCGCGCAGTGTCCTTTCCTGAAGCCGAACTGGTGGTCCGGGATGATGTCATGATCTTCTATGAATTGCTGAAGTCTGCTCTGCAGTACTCTTTCAAACACCTTGCTGGTATGCGAGAGCAGGCTGATAGGGCGGTAGTTGGCCGGGTTTGATCTTTTCTTTCCTGGTTTGGCCAGCATTATGACTTTTGCTTCTTTCCAGGCTTCTGGGTAGTGTCCGGTTCTCATAATGGCGTTGCACAACTTACAGAGTAGGACCAGGGCCTTTCTCGGGAGGTGCTTCAGTGCTTGCGGCGTCACTCGGTCTTGACCTGGAGCCCGGTGTGCATTGATCCTCTTGATGATTGCTTGTATCTCCCGCGGTGTTGCGAGGGCTTCTGGAGGAGGTGGGTCTTCTATTCGGGAGAGGTGGTAGGATCTATGTACTGCTGCAGTGGTGGTTGCTGGCGTGTTGGTAGCGTTGATCTGGAAGGTGGTTTCCAGGGTCTGGGCGAAAAGTTCTGCCTGTTCTTCCGGTTCGTGTATTGTTCATTGTGAAGTTTGAAGTGTGAGTGTTCTGGAGTTTGCTTCTGGTCTTGTGATGTTTTTCACTAACTTCCAGAATTGCCTGCTGGGTGCATCTAGCTCCTGGAGGTGGAGGTTCCAGTTTCTGATTTTGATTCGAAGGAGCCTTTTCCTGACTCTGGATACTAGGTGGTTCCAAAGTGTTTTGAACTGGGGAATTCTGGTACGTTGCCACTGCTTCCGGGCCCAACGCTTCAAGTGGATCAAGGCTGAGGTGCGTCGTTCTTCTGGAGTGGTCTGGTGTGATGGATGAGTCGTTGTTGAGGTGGTTGAGGCGATGGCTATGGCTGAGTTGATGGCTGCGGTCAGGGACGCAGTGGTGGCCTCTATGTCTTCCGTTGTTTCAATTATCCGGCGTGGATCTAACATGTCGCTGAGCAAGGATCTGTAGTGGTCCCAGTCTGTTGTGCGCAGAGTTGGAAGGGTTCGAGTTGTGAAGTGGTAGCTGATTGCGATCGTTTGTAGAACGGGTAGATGATCCGAGTCGAGGCCGTGGATAACCTGAGGTACACCTAGGATTGCCAGGTTCGCTGTCAGTACCATGTCCAGTACATCAGGCATCCCGCCGTTTCTGGGATAATGCGTGGGTTCCGTTGGAGCCGTGGGAGTGAAGTCTATGGTGGTGAGAGCGTGGTGGAGGATCCTTCCGTTTGCGTTTGACACATTGGAGTTCCACGCCGGATGTTTACTGTTGAGGTCTCCCCCTAGTAGAATCCGGTGTCCTAGCTGTCGCAGGGCTTGCAGATCTGTTGCGTTGAGGTTGTTGTTGTGAGGCTTGTAGGCTGCTATTATTATTATTGGTCCATTAGCTGAGTGGAGGGTGATCCCTGTAGCTTCCAGGGATTGTAGAGGTGGTAGAGGGAGAGGGTCGTACGGGATACTGTCTTTGATTAGAATTGCTGTTCCTCCAAGGGGTCGGTCGGGACGGTCGGTACGGATGGTGGAGTAGTTGCGGATTTTTAGGGTAAGGTGTGGTTTTAGGTGGGTCTCTGACAATAGGGCTATGTCCACTTCTTCTCTGCGGAGAAAGTCCTCCAGGTTGTTCTTCTTCTTTTGGATTCCTTCTGCGTTCCAGTGCAGCACTTTGACTTGTCTGTTGATTCTTCTTTTAGTCGGTGCCATCGTCAAGGATGGACGCGACTACCTCAAACATGATGGTGATTTTGCTTAGTGGGTCTGTCGTTTCTTTCACCTTCCGGAGTCCTACTCGCAGCTTTTCTAGCATTGAACGAAGATTGAGGCCCGAGAAGAGTTCTCGGATCTCTTTGAATGTGTCTGCCAATGATGGTTCAGTGCGTTTGTCCTCGGTGTCTTCTTCTCTGGATTGGGAGTTGTCCTGGGTTGTTTGATTTTTCTTTGTTTCTTGGTTGGGGGGCCTCCTGGTTTTCTTGTTGGTGTTGTTCTTGTCTTCCGGCGTGACTGCTCCTGCGTAAGATGTAGCGTTGTTTCTTCTGCGGCTGGTATCAGATTTTGAGGGAGGGTCCGACTTAGCTGGTGGTTGGGTTGGCTGTTTCCTCTTGGCTTTGGCCGCCTTGAGCATGGGACAGCCCATGTAGTTGGCGGGGTGTTCGCCTCCGCAGTTACAACATTTTGCCGGAGTGTCCCTCGTTTTCTTCGGACATTCCGTGGAGAGATGGGATTCTTCGCATTTGATGCAGCGAGGGGTCGCCCTGCATGTTTGCGTGGTGTGCCCTACTCGTTGGCATCGGTAGCATTGGAGAATTGACTGACCCTTGTAGGGTTCCACTGCCACTCTGTAACTAAGAAGGTACTTGAGATCGTAAATCTTGTTGTTCGTTGGGTCCTTGGGTAAAGTAACAAGGAATAGCGGAAACAGGGGCCTGTTGCCAGACGGGTCACTGCGTCCCCTCATCTGGACCACATTGGTTGGGGTGAACCCCTGGTCCTTCAAGTCCTGTAGTATGTCAGCCGTTGGAGTGTCGAGTGGCATCTTCCGGATGACTACTTTGATTGGGCGTGTTTGTTTCGGAAGTTCTGTGGCAAATGATTGTCCGGTCTGGATGCAGAAGGCTTCCATCATTTCAAAGTCGCGCCAGGTGGTGCAGTGGATTTTTATGTATGCACTCGGTTGCAGAATTTTGTAGGGATCCTTGCAGTTTGCGGTTAGCGTTTTTATGAAAGTATGTCTTTTCTGGACGTCATATATGAAGAGGGGGGGTATCTTCCTGCTGCGGACGGTGTCCTCCGGATTTTCTTCTTCATATTCGGTGGGTGTTTGACCACCCCCAGAGTTGGATGGGTCGTTGGTGGTGTCCAGCGCCGAGAAAGAGTTCCTGAATTCAACAGGTGGCGTAATGCTACTTTCTGGTCTTCTTTTCGCTTTCTTCTTGGGGTGTTGGAACTCTCCTGCGCTATCGGTAGGGTCGTATTCTTCATCACTGGACCCTGCCATCTCGATGGACTGATCTTGGATCTGGGGGGCATCCGCGTGGATGGTTGCACTGTCAGCTGTTTCGTTCATGTGAGGGGTAGAAGTGGTTTGAGCCGTGAGGGCGTGGAGTTCCTCGAGACTCATAGGAACCAATTTAGCCTGACGGGTTGTTCTGCGGCGTTGAACAGAGCCTAAGTTACTAAAACTCATAGCTTTTAGTTGTTTCGCAAGGCTTGTTTCCGGTCCTGCGGGTGGTTTCCTGACGGGAGGCACTTGGTTGGTATGTGGATCACTGCTTCTTGGGGGGGGGGGCGACCTGAGTGTTTTGTTTCATTTCTTGGCTGACGTCTAAACGCTGTCTAGGAACGTATTGGACGAGCTCCTAGCGGCCAGTTTTTCTTTTAGCCGTATTGCTGGGATCTTTTATTATTTATGGGAACAGGACCTAATTTTTATTTTTCCCCAGCCTATGAGCCGGGCTCCCGCTCCAGCGGGCAACTGAGCTAGTTGATTTTTTTTTTTTTTTTTTTTTGCTAGCCATAGGCTAGCGTCCTTTTAGAGGGCTACACCCTCTCTGAGGTGAGAGAATTTGAGGAATTGTGGTAGAGGAAGAAGGCATGGCTGGGCTAAGAGGAATTTATTAATTTTTATTTATTTTCCAGAACTAGGACATTATGACCTTTGCGATCATAATCATATGTAAATGGTAGGAGGAGTTCTACATAAATATATGAACATAACGTAGAGAACATAACATTAAGAACATAGCATATTATTGGACTAAACATAAATAAGGAAATGATAGAAATATACATAAATGAGATAATCACGAGAAAAATTTAAGCACAAAAATTAGGATGTGATAAAGTAAATAAGTAGACAAAGAGTAAAACGTTACTATACAGGTATATGATTATGATTATTGATTAAGTGAAATGATCCTGGAAAGTTAGACTACCAAATTGATGGAATTGAGAATGAGAGATGGAGCGATGTGCGATACACAGGACAACACAGGGTACGTTAGTAAGACAAATGTGTGTTATCTTCTGCCTAGGGGCATCTCTAGGCTGATGAAGACGGAGGGAGCCCTGTTAGAAACAAGAGGTGTTACTGTGCAGTGAAGGATGGAAAGATGTGAGGTAGATGAGCATGGACTTGGTAGTCTTCGAGCAGATACAAATCCGGATGGTTAGGTGGTAGAGTGTAGCGGTATAAAGTAAAAAGCAGACTGAGTGGAGAATGGGCATAGCGAGCACGGACAGGGTGGAGTTCATGATGGCGCATAGTATCCATGAGTAAAGGATGGTGAGAGGTATATCGGACAGTGATGAATTTCAGCCTAAGATATTCAATATGGTGTGTGATGCTTGGAAAAGTGATAAGATCATATAGTGCTCGGGTCGGACTGGGGAGCTGTATGCGATGTGCGATTCGGAATGCATGACGTTCTAGTATGCGCAGTTTTTCGTAAAAGGTGGGTGGAGCAGCAATCCAAGCAGGAAAACCGTACGTAAGAACCGGGCGCAGGAAAGCTTTGTACGTATTGAGAACTGTATGTGGTTTAAGGCCCCAGGTAGTGCCGGTGAGGCGTTTGAGAAGATTCAAACGTTGGTAAGCTTTGGCCACGACCTTCTGAAGATAGGGTTTCCATGTGAGATGTGTATCATAGATTATGCCAAGATAGGTAACTTTGCGAGTAGGAGCTATGAGAGTATCATGAACGTGAAGAGAAAGCAATGATGGGTTTCTGTGGACTTTGGAGCGTTTGCGTGGTGGAATGAAAGTGATGGCTTGTGTTTTGGTCGCATTTATAGAGAGACTCCACTTAGTGCACCAGCGAGTGAAACGGTTAATAGCTTCCTGCAGGTCCTGATTTATCTGGCGAATAGTCTTTCCTAAGGCCAGCAATGCTGTGTCATCTGCATATTGAAAAAGATATATATCAGGAGGAAGTGGAGGAAAATCTGCTACAAAAAGTATATATAAAAGAGGTGAGAGAGCTGAACCTTGAGGTACACCCGATAAAAGAAAAATGGGATGAGATAACTGCCCATTAATGGAGACGTAAGAGATGCGACCAACCAGAAAGTGATAGATGAAACGAATATAAGCAACGGGAAGTTTAAGTTGATTGAGCTTGTAAAGAAGTGCCAGGTGCCAAACTTTGTCAAAGGCTTTTTCCAGGTCAAACAACAGAAGGCAAGATGGTTTGATGGAATTATAATGGGAGGTGATGAGACTGGTGAGGCGAAGAAGCTGATCGTTAATTGAATATGAAGGGCGAAATCCTGCTTGGTGAATGGGAAGAAGATGTTTAGTTTCGAGATAGGGATGTAATCTTTTAACGATGATGCGCTCCAAGACTTTACTAAAAGTGGATGTCAGCTGGATAGGACGGTAAGAGGATGTATTACTAGGAGGCTTGTTAGGCTTCAGAAACATGAGTGTTTTGGAAGTTTTCCAGTCTGTCGGGAAAAAGCCGGTTCGAAGGATGAATGTGTAGATGAGTGCAAGAAGATTGAGAAGCAATAATGGACCTTCTTTAATGTGGCGATATGTAATATTATCAAAGCCTGGGGCGGAATTTCTTTTACGATTAACAACAGCCAGGATTTCAGCGGTAGTAACAGATGTAGTAAGAGGATGATGCGGAAGGGAATGAGTGACGTCGGGCTGTAAGTGAGGAGATGCGAGATTCAGGCGATCTGTTGGATGTGGAGTGATGAGAGTGGAGGATGCCGCAGGTGTAAAAATATCTTGCAAATAGTCTGCAAAGGCGTTAGCTTTCTCCAGATCAGTTTGGAGTGGTACATTATTATGAAGAAGAGGGTAAGAAGGCTTGGTGTACTTGCCACAGAGAGCATTGAATCGTTTCCAGAATTTGGTTGGGTGACTGGTTTCGTTTAGATTATTGCAGGTCTTCACCCAATTCCGCAGTTTGTACGCTTTGATGTAATTGCGAACAGTGCGTTGTAGTTGAGTGTGATGATGGAGGGTTTCAGGGTTCCTAGAACGGAGGTAATCACGGTATAGCTGACGGGAGCGACGAATCATGGATAAGTATTGAGGTGGAAGATGTGGTTTATAGGGAGTAGAGTAAGTAGTCGGAATATACAGTTCGGAGGCACGGCTAAGAGTCGAGTTTATAGTAGTGATGCTGTCGTAAAGTTGCTCTTCTGTAGCAGGTGGTGTGTGATGTTGTAAAGACTGAGAGATGTAGTCGCGGTATTTGTGCCAATCAGCTTTATCGTATCGAAGTGTTGGGCGTGGAGGTGGTAGATGAGCAGATTTAGTGGCCTGGGTATGACGATACGTCAGCTTAATAGGTGCGTGATCACTGCCAAGTAGTGCTAGAACGTCAACGGTGCAATGGGAAGCAAGAGTATTGGATGTGATTACTATATCAGGAGTTGTCTGAGAAACAGGGCGAGATGGGGATGGTAAAGCATGAATGATGCCTGTTGTATTTGAACCAACAAATTGCGTGAACATGGTACGTTCGTTATCTGAACGACTATGAAGATTTATATCTGCCATGATGATGTAATGTTTATATGTATTGGATATATCTTGTAGAAAATTAAGAGGAATCGGATGACCTGGTCTGATGTAAATAGTAATGAGTGTGATGGCTATACTCGGGAAATATAATGTAGTTATTACGTGCTCAGGGAGATTGAGAATTGGGCTAGAATGACGTCTATATGGAAGGTTGTGGTAAAAGCCGATCGCTGCTCCACCGTTTGCTCGCTGAGCGGGAAGGGTGTTGTCACAACGGAGGATGTTATAGCGTGCTATATGGCTAGTATCCGATCGTTTGAAAAAGGTTTCATTGAGTAGAAATGCATTTACTTTTTCTTCTAGTAGAAGCGTTTCGAAGAGAAGTTTGTTTTTGAAAAAGGATCGGATATTAAGAAAGAGAAACACTAAAGCCATGATGATATGCAGTAACAGTTGGCTGTTAAGAAGAAGTCGGAAGATGTGACGTATGAAAATGGGCATCGGTATTAGAGTATGTTGCGTTGAAAGAGACGTGGAAGATGATACGGGCAGCATGGATGATTTGTTGGAGGATGTGTGGACGGATAAAAGGGTGAATGTTCTGCAAGGCAAGTGTGGTAAATGCGAGAAGTTTATCTATGGTAACGGGAGTTGAATCAATGGGGAAATCAGTGTTGGTTGACGAATCATGGGTTCTGAGGGGTGCTACCAATTCAGGACGAGTAGTTTCAGGTTGAGGTTTTCTTTTGCAGCTAGTTGACGATGGTCCTGCTCTTTTGTGTGCTGCTAGCGAATGCTGGCTTCTGATTGGCTCTCGCACCTGCGTCTCTCCGACCAATCAGAAGCAGGTTCTTGGTTTCTGTCGTCTCGGGGCCACGCAACTTGCTGAACAAAACTGTTCTTGTTCGTCGAAATGGCGGTTATAGTGCTGCCGTGCTTTGTTGCTAACTACCAACTCTACTGCTAGCTACGCATGCAACATGCACACTGCACCGCACTTTCACAGTCACTAGAGTTCGTCACAGCACTTAAATGTTCGCAAACACTGTATTAAATGTTTATTTCAATGTTTATTTAAGATGTGGGGAATAACAGTTTATATTTTCACGAAAACACGAAAAGATGTCAGGAGCACAGGCACTCGCGTGACGCGCACTACAGCTTCGTATCTCAGTATTCGTGCACCTTGTAGATTTATTAATGAAATGATTCTCAAGAAACTAGAACAATAATTTTTGTTACTTACCTGTTTCATATTACTAGAAAACATGAAACATATTACAGTTTACAAAGTAATGTCTCTAAAAATATAAACTTTAAACTTCCAAATACAGCAACGTGCAAGTATTTACCAGAAGATGCGATCTTAGTGAATTTTGAAATTTTCAAACTTAGCGCCCTCTGTTGACTTCCATTTAAGTTCAGTCCACTTGAGAAAAATGGTAGTCATTCGTAACTAGAATATTGAGAGCGTAAAGTCCTGACTTAAACCACGTGACCTGATTACGTCACTTGTCTGTTCTCAACGCCATAATTATTCAATATTCCTTTTCAAAACACATACTGCTGCTTCCCGTATTCCTTGTACTCCGCAACATTTCTAGTTATCATCCAGTTTTGCAATATAACTTATGTATAATGACATAAACTATTTATAGGGCTCAAATGTTATAATAATGTCGTAGACGTAATAATGACGATATCAGTTTCAGCTGTTTAGTACAGATAAAGTACATTGGTAGCAAAACTCTGAAGTAAACAATACTGAAAAGCCACCTGTTATTAATATTTGCTAACTGCAGATGGATACTGTATTGGTTCATTTGTGCTTGTTTCGTGAAAGTGTGAAACAACTTTCACAGCAGGATACCCTTGTGTTGCTCCATTTCAGCGGCACATCCACGAGGAGGAGGTGTATAGGGTCTGGATCCCCAAGGCCTTCATAACTCCACATAAATTTGTACACTTTCTTAATAAAGCTATAAATATTTAACACAGAATTGATTGATGAGCATTAAAGTTGATTTTGTACTTTATATATACTCTTTCTCTTATAAAGACAATTTAATTCTATCATTTTTTAAATGTGAGTGGAAGTATTTTACAATTACTTATCGTCTTTTCGTGTGAAGAATAATAGTTGTTCAATACTACACAGAAGTAGTGGCTTGTAATATTGGACTCCATTCCCTCAAGCTTGGACCATTCCCAACTACAATTCCTGGATCCACGCCTGCTTCTTCTTAATAGCTTCTATAATGATACGAAAGAATAAAATTTATTATTTTGAAGGAATAAACACTTTTATTTCGCAATGTAAAATTACGGTGGACTTTCAAACTATGCGAATTCAATAATCAAACTGGAAGTAGTATTTCGTACAATTGCTTGGTTCCAACAGAGAAATAAGATCAAAGATAGAATATGCTCCACGGACACTGAATGCATGTCGAAAGGCCATAATCGCTATTCGATACAGTTTTTGCACTATGGCGATAAAGGTTGAAACCAAAAGCTGTTAATTCATACTAGTGGTTTGAATACAGCGTTAAGTGGGGAGATATAACCTATTCTTAGAACGGTGAATCCACTGCGAAGGACCACTTCTCGATCTGCCTTACAGTTTTTTTTTATTTCTATACAAACAAGTATTGAAACCAAAAGTACTTGTAAATCAACCACTTTCGGTTTCGTGATAATACCACCTTCTTATGCAGGTAATTTTAGAGAGTCGAGACTTGTTCCGTCCCCTTTCATTTACCAACAACTTTCCAACGACATGCTACTTGACCTCCTTCGCTACTTCGCCATTTGAAAATTTTGAGTAGGATCCCGTCTGGAACTCTGTGGAGGAACCTACGACAAATATTTTTACTTACGGTCATTGTACTTTTGAAAAAATCGCACACATGCTTTCCTGTTTTGAGATCTGTTACACCTTTTCAGTTTTTTTTTTTTTTTTTTGGTGGCCATAGACTTTACAATGAAGTTTTTCCTGACAGTTTGACCTACCGCCATTTTGAACAGGGTCATTTTAGAGAGTCGAGACTTGCTCCCTCTTTTTTCATTTCCCAACAGGTTTCCAACGATATGCTACTTAACACCCTTACCTTTTGCAATTTTTGAGTTCGACCCCACTTCGGACCCTGCGGGTGGCCCTGGAACAACACTTTTTGATTTGATACGTTGTACTTTTAAAACGATCATAGACGAGTTTTCCTTTTTCGTCATCTGTCTCATCGTTTGCGATTTCTAGGGGTAGAAACGGATTTTCTGGACACCCTGTATATTCATATAACTCGCACAGTATATGCATTTGGAAAATGTTTATTACAGTTTCGTAATAAGTGTCATAGTGCTTTCGATTGGTATATAATCCATCTTCCACTTCGATATATAATCTCCCTCTCTTCAATTGTTAGATGCACTAGTATTGAGAAGATATTGTCGAAAACTGGAACCACAAGCCGATCGAGGAAGGTATACGAGAGTTAGTTCAGCCTATATTTATTTTAATTGAGAAATGTAGTCGAGGTATAAGGATAAATATAAGCTATAGTTTTGATTATGGTCGAGAATGTATCTGTCAAAAATTGTAGCATTACATAACTGATGGAAATTATGGACAAGAAATAATAAATACAGGCAAACACATTTATAAATGCATCTGTATACCAACACATGACACGTTTTCACTTTTGCCACTTTGAAATACACTGAGAGAATAATGTTTCTGCACATAAAGTACGATCTACGAAGTAAGTTCCGCCCCCTCCAATGAAAAACCTTTCAGCTGTTTTTAGAAGTGTTACAGCTGAAAGTACGCTACTGCAGATACCAATACTTGTCTTTTTTTCTATTTTGCATGTGTTAAAGATGAATGTTGAAAAAATCAGTTCCAAAATTTCCTTCAGGTTCCACAATGCAGAAGATAAGATTTTACCATAGTATCAATGTTACAGTACGGTGTGCTTTGATAATCTATCTTTTTTTTTTTTTTTTTTACAAATATTTAGTTTATTTAAGCAGGAAAACGGTAACGTAAAGAAAAATTAGAGATTATAAGTATTTTTTAAAAAAGTTTTGAAAATAAAGTAAAATTTAATTTTGCTCTTCGTTAACTCATGAGTCTCTGGGTAGGAGTTCAAAACCTCCCATTTCCTTTGGTACGACCTGGGAAAGCCGTAAGTTTGTTTGTTCCATTAATGTATTTTCATTACAAGAAATTGGGATAAAAAGAAATGTACATAACTGATTAAAAGAATGAGTTACATACTACTACTATGTTCTTCTATTTTAAATTACAGTTAATTCTTTTATTTGGTTTAAATCGCCACCTTACAAAAAATTAGTCAACAACAGCTGTCAACGCAAAAATTCATTCTATGATTCTGTTTAAAGCGCCACATTACTGGAAATTAGTCAACAACAGTTGCCAAGGCAGAAGTTCATTCTTTGATTCCGTTTAAAGCGCCATGTCGCGGGAAATAAGTCAACAATACTGCTTGCTGCTTACAACAAGACTGTTCGTGCAAATCCTGATTTGTACGTCAGGAGACCTCAGTTCCTTCGCTCAGCTGCCCGCGTTTCCCTTCTGTAGTACACACACAGCAGTCTATCACGCTCGCTACTGGGTTGTGAACGTGGTGTGATGATGGAATGCATATACGCAAGGGGCATAGCAAGCGAAGAGTATAAATGAAACGTCAATATAATAATATTCTAAATATTATTAAGTATCTTAAGAAGCAACAAACAGCGCACGCTATTTGGAGGTTCAGTGCTCTTGAGAACAGCACGAGGCGACGCCACTGCAAAAATATGTGTTTTGAGAAGGAATATTGACTGATTATAGCATTGAGAACAGACAAGTGGTCTGGTTTACGCCAGAACTTTACGCTCTGCATATTCTAGGGACGAATGAGTACCATTTTTCTCAAATGGACTGAACTTAAATGAAAGTCAACAGAGGGCGCTAAGTTTGAAAATTTCATAATTAACTATGACTGCATCTTCTGGTAAATACTTGCGCGTTGCTGCATTTGGAAGTTAAAATTTCATATTTTTAGAGAAATTACTTTTTAAAGCGAAATATGTTTTAGGTTTTCTTGCAATATAAAACAGGTAAGTTACAAAAAATATTGCTCTAGTTTCTGGAGAATCATTTCATTAATTAATTTGCTATGTGCATTAATACATTCTAGAGCGTCACTTGACAACTACTGCAATTTTTATTTTTTGAAGGGCACTTATAGGCGAAGTATGCCTGTGTCCCTGGTAGCAAATATCCAAAGAGTTATAAGTTCTGGAAAATCCTATTTATAGTATGTTTAAATACTGCAATGAAACGGTACGCAAGTTATTTTATAACTTTAGTGCTGAGTTGACATAAATAAAAATACTGTTTGCATGCCTTTTTATTTAATAATACTAATACTAATAATAATAATATCAACAAATGGGTCAAAATTAATCGTAGATACCATTCAGAACTGGTCCGAACTGAAAAAAAAAATATGCCATGTACATAGATCTTATCATTCCTATTATATACTTTGAGAAATGAATTATCATTCAAACACTTCTAGTAGAAATCTTGAGGAGAAAATTGACGAAATATTGTTTATGAATTGTGCTCCGCGTGCCGAAAGCGTTACTTGTCTAAAAGCAGTACCCAATATAACATATTTGAAACACTTTTTTCCAGCAAACAGTTCGAAAACAAAGTGATGACGTACATTTTACACATTTTCTACATACATTCGGGTATTAGTTGGACAACACAGTATCTACAAGGGGTGCATATGTGTCACCTGGAGGTGTTCAAAGAGTGTCGGTAATGTGTACAGTGCCCTACTGTGTCTAAAAGAAGTTTCTGTATTTTTGCAGTATTGATAAGACACATCCGGTATATAGCTGTTTCCAGTCAAAAGTGAAGAGGAACACATAGATGTTTCTTTAGACGTTACAAGTTGTAATGACAGTTTCTTAGCTGTAAAATCACACTTACAGTTAGATTAATATAAGTTCGATTTAGTTAATTTAAGAATATCATCGGTTGCCTGCGTTATTTGGACTTTACAAGGGGTGTTATAAATTGCAGCTGAAGATGCTATGCTTAAGCAGTGACATTACTTTATAGTGTGAAGTAGCTGAGTATTAGATGTGAAGTGACCATGTAATAATTGTGTAAACTTTTAACTTACTTCACCAAAACTCAATTATTTTATTAAATTGCGACTATGTTCTACAGAATCATGAACTCTTTAAAATCCAACGGAACAAAACTTTTATTAATGTTGTACCATACATTGCCAGACAGTGTGAATAAGCATGCATTTGTTAATTGTCACTTTCGAAATTGTCAATAAACACTACTAGTTTCCTTCTTGTCTTTCCGCATACCTTACGCACAGCCTGATACTTCCCAGTTCATTGAATACCAGTCATTACTTTACAGCCAGACAAAACCACGGGCGATACATCGACAGGGGGTATTCGACACACGATTAGAATAGGTGCAGGATCGACGAGAGAAGCGGGTCGCACCATTCGAGAACAACCGTCTCCATAACTCAAGACTACCATTCTGTTGGTTTGTCACCGCAGATACATAGAGCTTAAGTTGAAACTAGTGGAATGAAAGTGTAGGAGAACATCATCATAAAGACGCATTTTCAAGACAGAACTCGACGCCCCTTGCAGATCAACAGGATAGAGATCCAGATGTTGATTGACTCCAGTTCATCCAGGCTCCTCCAGAGAAAGACATTCATCATTCCAGATGACCAGGACGACGCCAGGCTAGTTGGAACTATCAGGCTAGTGCTTATTCCTTTATCTTAGTTAAAATCTTTCTCTCTATCTCACCTATTTCCACAACAAGTTATTTCTCCAAATTAAAACATTTGAATTTCATTTAAATTCACACATAATTTCACAGTTAAGTATCTCGTTGTGCAACAGTTTCATCTCCAATTAGTTGCGTTCATTTAATAAGTATTCTAAGCTACAACTGATGGCACAGCGACGGCACATGGAGGTGGATGCTGTAACATCCTAAAATCTCCAAATATTTTGCATGTGCCCACCTTAAAGATGAATAACTTTTCGTTAGATAGATAGATAAATCAGGCATATTACAGATTTCTAAAAGATAAATCCCATTGAGTTGAACGAAATAACGATGCAATTTGAGTAACGAGTACACTGTAATTTATAGTTTTTGCTGAGAGAAATTGAGTAGAGTTACTTTTGCACACTGCAAGACACTACAATATTAAAGATTAAAAGGAATACTGAACAACACAAAGAAAATTGTGCACTTAAAGGGAAGCAGACCTCATTAACCATCCGACAGTAATATTTTACGAAATAAGTAATATTACTTATATGGGTGTCGACATTAATGCATATTTAAGTGGGGAACACCGAGCAAGAAATAATGCACAATACTTCTTCAACGACCAAGAAAAAATAGAAACAGATAAATATTCGTCAAAATGGTCGTGCTGTTAGCCAGATGAAGATATTAGCATCCGACCTTTCGAATGCAGACATTGCGTTACTTTATTCATCTTCATGGGTTGTGATGAAGAGATCAGAGATATGTGGACACACAGAGACGACACACAAGTTTTCCAAAACCAAGGATTTTTGGAAACATCTACTGTGATCTTATTATTTTGGCAGAAAAACTTTACCACCATACGTCAGATGTACAACTGCCTAAAGCATAGAAGTTGATGATAGTTGAAAGGAGGTCTGAGAGGTACTGCAGATGATATCTCGAATTTTAATTCTAAAACTAAGGTGAAAACAAATTTCATATAGATATTACAAATAATACACAAAACTGTGGAAGGCGAGAGAACAAATTAGTTCTGTTGAACGATGCAAATATAGTGGGAAACTGGAATGACAGAAATTTGAAAGAAAAATCAGTTTTCCAAATTTTGCGGTTATAAATACTTTATAGCTATGCAGGACTAGAAAAGCTAAAAACGCTATTTTTGAAAAATGTTTACGGCGGTCAATATACATCCTTCTCTGCTCAATTGTCGCTCAGTGGAAAGTATATGTAATGCTCGTCTTAAAATTTCAACAGCCAAGAACGGAGCATACGAAACCATCGTAAATACTTTTCAAAGTATGGTACTTTTGTCGTTTAAAATGTTAGCATATCAACAACGTAGAGCTCCATCGTGGCTAAGCGGTTAGCATACGCGCCTTTGACGTGGGATTCCCGTGTTTGATTCTCGACGGGAGCTCATGTGGTTCAGATTCCACGTTAATCAGTAGATCCACGTCTCATATAGCCTCACTGCTCAAAAGGGGCGTTAAACTCAAAAATCCAATCAATCAATCATATCAACAAGTTATAAAGAACTGCAAAATTTGGAAAACGACTTCCTCCTTTAAATTTTGTCACTGTATTGAGTCTCTATGTCTACACTTTCCAAACAAAACATATATATTATTTTACCTTAAAACCCTTTGTTTATACTATGCAATATTTATACCAAATTGTCTTTTTCTGGTTTAAATTTTAAGAATTATAATTTGACATATCATCTGCAGTACCTCCCTGACCTCGATTCAGCTGTCATCAAATTCGATGCTATACTCAGGAGTGCCTCTAATGCAGGGTGGTAAATTTCTCGGGCCAAAATAATAGGATCACAGTAGATGTTTAAAAAAAAAATTCTGGATGTTGAGTCGTATGATGACTTGTTAGGGGCGGAGTTGTAAACGGGGGCTTGTGTTTGTCTGAGGGAAATGGTAGCTTCTGATTAGCTGTTGTCGTGGCTCCGGATTGGTGTTCAACGAGAAATAGTCCTATACGGTCCGTCCTTTCTAAGAACAAAATACAGTTGTTCAACAAAGCTGAGTTGAAGCCCATTGTTTCTCTTGAGGCTGTTGCTTTCAGATGTGATGGTTATGGCTTCCTTTATAATTGTGACCCAAAAATTAGTGCAGTTGGCTACTATGGTGGTATTTACAAAATTGATTATGTGTCCCAGCTCTAAGCCATGCTCTGTGAGTCCTGACTTTTCCGGTTGCTGAAATCTTATGTAGCAGGTGTATTCTTTGCATCTTTATTCTATTGTACGTCCAGTTTGTCATATGTATGATGTGCTACATTCACATGATTTGCTTTATACACCAGCAATACGCAGATGAAGGTTGACTTTCACTGGCTTGAGTAACGCCGTAATGTTAGCTCGAGGTATAAATATGCATCGTTTTTCAACTCGTACGTTAGACTTACACAATAGTTGATAGGTGTCCCCAGACTTAAATGTTAAAAATTTAATGTATGTGCAAAAAGGTGGTAGGTTATAAAATTATGTTTTCATGCAGGATTACATCTCACATATTCCGAAAAAATACATACAAGACCAAAAAAATTCATAAATATTATTTTATTAAGAGCCATGCTTCGTACCTAAATTTCTACTACCATTTGTCATCACGCTCTCTTTCAAATGGTGCATTCATGGCTAGCTTTGCGTCTACATGTCACAATGTTATCTTGGATTTTTCTTTTTGAATGGACACATAAGGTGAACTATATTAGTATCCCAGATTTGCATTTTATGTGACCAAAATTAGTTAAAACCCAATTAAAGCTTTGTTGCTATTAACGACTCATAATGTATATAATTCAGATTGTATTCGCTAGTAAAGATCTAAATTTCAAGAACAGCGATTACCTAATTTACTATTTTTAAGAGGTAGCCAAATTGAACGGATGGTAAGATACCCCCTCATAAAGGAAAAGAACTGCATTATCACTCGTGAAGAGAAGGACATTCTGGCTTGTAAAGAAGTAAGCTTCAGTACTGCAAAGACAAGTGTAATCCAATGATTTCAGCGAGTCTTTATGAATACTTGCCATTAGAGCATAGACAATCAAAAGTCTTATGACACTTTCCGATTAGAAAATTTTACGTTTATTCATACTTATGTAATACATTTTCAAAGTTCGTTACTGAATTTTTTATATCTGTCTCTCTGTCTGTGTGATATTTGCGATTTATTTTTTTCAAATTTGAACCCTGCATTCGAGTTGAGTTGAATTGAGTTAAATTTCAGTTTAGCGTTCAGGTAGAGCGTTCACCTCTGGTGCTTGGGGTCCCGGGTTCGATCCCAGCTCCCGCCAAGTGAACTTTGTGGTGGACAAACACCGTGCTCGTGGGTTTTCTCGGGGTTCTCCCGTTTCCTCCCACTTTCTTCATTCCACCATTTCACTCATCTCTCATCATCACCGTCTCCTTTAGCCTAACCGGCATAACCGTGGGACGTAAAACTTAAAGATTCATTTCATTTTTCTCTTACGGTTAGAGATATTAGCCAAAAAATGGTCGATTTCCAGAGATTTAAGGAGCCATATCTCGGAAACCGTAAGTCATAGAGAGATCAAATTGGTGTTGATCAATATCTAAAAGGATGACAGATATTTTGTTACCAAATATTAGCCGGTGGCCACTGTAAAACTGGCCAGCGTTGTGACCAGTGGTTACCTATTATTATCGGTACCAAAATGTTTACCATGTTCTTAGGTATTGTCTAACACCAATATCTTCTCTCTATGACTTACCGTTCTTGTGATATTGGTCAAAAGATCGTTCGGGAGATTTAAGGAGCCAAATCTCGGGAACCGTGGGTGACACAGAGATCATATTGCTGTTGATTAATACCTAAGAGGGTGGTGAACATGTTGGTACCAAATAGTAACCGGTGGCCACTGATTAACTGTCTACTAGCCAACTGGCCACTGTTCCCCAGATAATGGCTAAAAAAGTTCGAATTCCCAGATATTTAAGCAGCCATCTCTCGAGAATCATGAGTCATAGAGAGATGATATTTCGCTAATTTTTGCGAGAAAGAAGATGAAGATAAAAAGATGTATATCTTGGAACAATGATAGTTATCCTTCCCGCTTCATCTCTCCTTTGTTTATAAGTTTGTTATGGCAATGCTCTTGGAACATTCTCAACTGGTTTGTTCTAAATATCAACTTGAGTATTTTTTGCAACAATTGTAATTATTCCAAACCTCACATCCGATGACCCATAACACAGAAATCCAAAATGTCTACAAGATCACATTTTACATACGTATTAAGTTAAAGTCTACTCCTATTGTAAATTTATGGAAGGCCGGTACTAATACCACTACGTCTACTATTAATACTACTACTGCTATTATTACTACTGTTGTTACTAACACTACAAACACTACTACTATTACTACTTCTACAATTATTATTACTATTTATGCTATTACTGTTGCTACTACTAATACTATTACTACTAACATTAACACTACCTCTACTGGTGCTAATACTGCTACTACTAAACTACCATGAAAAATACTATCACTGACATTATTTCTACTATTACTACTATCTTGCGTAACGCTTTTCAATATAACTTCCTCCGAGATAAGCTGCCGTCAGTAAAAAAAAAAAATCATTGCGTTAGTAAGTTAATAGCTCAAGAGGTCTGGATTGGTAATCCGGCTGCCACACAGTGTTAACTAAGAAACTGAGGTAAGATGGAACAGTAAACTCATCATGTTGAAATCTGTGTATTCCCAGGTCTTCGACATTCGGCGGATACTAGGAGAGCACAAAACAGGTCAGCACTTAGATTGCCTTAATAAATCCTTAATGAAAGAAATTACTGAATTTTTAGAAGGTTCCCTACTATGCCACCAAAGCACTACTGCAAAGAAATTTGTAATAATGCATTCGATACTACCTTGGTTTGAAAGACTAAACAAACTTTTCGAAGTTAACAGTGAAGTTGATTCTAATGACATTTTGCAGTTTAAGGTTCGGGTGAAACAGTTTCGTAATGAGAAAGTCGACATTAGTATGGATCATAAAGTGGAGACCTTCAACTTCAACTACCATCATCTTCTAGCAATGTCTGTAGATGAAGGATTATCTGTCCACACATAATTTAAGTCGTTTCATTTCGTCAGAGTCATCTACTGCAGTTGTCTTATTTGATTCCCTTGCTAAGGATAGTTGTTCAAGCAGACACGGTTTAGAGCCACCTACCATGAAGAATAAATCAATTTAATGGGGAGATTTACCTTCAATTTCTAGTGAATTTGACGATGAAGTAGACATCTAACTCAACGTGCCATCATGTCAAAGAGAATTAATATACGACAATGGTGGAAGCAACAAGAGGAAACATTACCAAAATCGTGCAAATTGATGCATCAGTTCTGACCATCCTTGCTTCTAGTGCGTCTATTGAAAGAGCTTTCGTAGTACAGGCAGGAGTAAAAGTGCGGAGGAACACCTTGGAACGCCATCCCCACCCTTTAAAATATGTGCGGCGTTCCCCAGTTTCTAAAAAAAATACAATGGCTAAAGATAGGCAGGGGGTACAGTGTGGCATCATGCCGTTACCTACCTTTTCAGATGCACTTTTACCCCTGAGCACAGGCAATATACGCAGTTCAGCAATGGAGAAATGCTCTAAAGCCTGAGACTTTTGACTCTATTTCCGTGCTATTCGATGAGGATAAGGACATACAGTAAATCGATGTTCATTCTGCACGTTAGTATTAGTTTCGTAGAACTTGAAGTTTTTATTCTGTTACTATCAACTATCCCTTCTATTATATGTCACATTAAGCTGTATGTAAACATGCACCTCTCAGGGGACCTTTGTGGTATATTTCCTTCAACAATGTTATGTGTTAATTTTGTTTGATCTACTTCCTCACATTCCGCTATAGAGCTCTTCTACTTTCTTGTTATATTTTTCATTGTGTTACAACCGTTCCAGGAATACCTGATCGACCCTGGCGTCTTGGTGATTTGTTTGATCATTATATTTTATTATCATATTTGTGGCATTAAACTAGTCTTATAAACAATTATAGGAACATGTAACACAATTCGGTATCTGCCTTGCTAATTTGAACATTACTATAAATTACGCAGATCCTATGAACACGCAAGTTCAAGGTTTCGGCCTCCGTGGTCTAATGGAGCGTACCAAATTCTACTTATTGGGTCGAGAACTTGACTTTATAATACGTTCTTTAGGTAACTACTGCTCAGGCCATATGGATGATGATTGAATGGATTGGTGGAATGGAAACAGTGGGAGGAAACGGGTCCACTCGGAAAACTACCTCGCACAAAGTATTTGTCCACCACAAAGCTCACATAGCGCGATCAGGGATCGATCCGACTATCTCTAGCACCAGATGTGAGTGCTTTATCTACTGAGCCACCGTTGTCCATCGCAGATCAAACATCAGCACAGATTGTACGCAGCCTGGCTATAATAACTAGAATTTCTCCGATTTTTTCTGTGCTTAGAAGGTTAATTTGTACCACCTTTCATGTCAACTTCGATGCGAAGTCGTAGCAATTACAGTAGTACTAACAGTTGTCGTAGTAGTAATAGTAGTAGTAGTAGTAGTAGTAGTAGTAGTAGAAGTAATAATAATAATAATAATAATACAGTACTTTACAGTTTTGAATAAAGAGTCAGTTTCTCAAACACATTATAATTAACATAGGCTGACAGTATTAAATTCTGATTCCTCTTTTACAGTGTCCGAACCGGGTCAGGCCGGTGCGGGTCGGCCTGAAAGTACATGTGCCCGGTTCGGTCCTATAACATTTGTGACCGACCTACAATGTGCACGGCCAGTTTCGGCCCGATTAAGGCCCGGTCCACTCTGATTTAATATATTTGAAACGTGCTGGACCGGGCAATCCTCGTGGCCAAACCGGAGCGCCGGGGCCGTGCAAGGTTCTGATATAGATATCCATTGTTAAAAGCACTTTTACTCGTCAAGATGTCAACGGATTCACTCCATTAACAATCTCGGCTAAGATAACTGTAGTAAGAAAAGCTGCATATCCTTTATTGTAGGCCACCAAGATTAGTTAGCTAGTGTGCAGGTTGCATGCAACCTAGGGAATATTGATGATTTTAAATGGGATATTGATAGTCATGGTTACCCGTGAACATGTTAGCAGATAGACTCCATTAAGGAACTCGGCTGAGATAATCATAACAAGAAAAGCTACATATCCTTTATCCTAGGCAACCAATATTTCTTTGCCACTGTGCAGGTTGCATACAAAATAAAGAATGTTATAGATTTAAAACGGGAAGTTGAGAGAGCCATTGTTACCTGTTAGGATGTTAAATGGATTTACTTCATTAACGAACTCGGCCGAGATAATTGCTGAAGCATTATGAAATGAAATGAAATGAAATCTTTGAGTTTTACGTCCCACGATTATGCCGGTTATGCTAAAGGAGACGGTGATGATGAGTGATGAATGAAATGGCGGAATGAAGAAAGTGGTAGGAAAAGGAACCCCGAGAAAACCCACGCACACGCTGTTTGTCAACCACAAAGTTCACTTGGCCGGGGCTGAGATCGAACCCGGAACCCCAAGCACCAAAGGTGAACGCTCTACCACTGAGCCAGCGCGGCCCCACTCAAGCATTATATTGTAAAAAGAAAATAATCCAAAATTCGATTACACTTATTGATAAAGGCTGTAGATATGGACTGATAACGCCGCCGTTACCCATTAAGTTGTTTACGGACTCGGTTGTGGTAATCGCTCTAACATATAGGTAGCCTTTGTTAATGTAGCCGATATCTACATTAATATATTAACGGATTTAATCCATTAACACATTTGGCCGAAATGATCGCTCTAGTTATCTAGTGCCATTAAAAGAATTTAACCAATGCGTCTACATTTATGCGAAATGGACTCTATATTATCACCGTTAAAATTGCTGATATCTATTAATGCATTAGCGGATTGACTTCGTTACTGAACTCGATGGAAATAATCGCTCTTGTCATTTCATTTCTTGCAAGAAACAGTATTTTTTTTTTTAGTATGGCATGCGTTCAAAAGATATACGTAGTAGCGAACGTAAAGACGGAAAGGCAGGAGGCGGACTAACAAATTAACAACACATTTTATAAATCTCACAGTGTGATCCTAAAAGTTCATAATTATTAGGATTACACAGCAACATTTAAAGATTGTGTCATTAATACGTCAATCCATTAATTTCTACGATTTGAACGGATACGAATTTTTAAATTCTGATTTTGCAATATTTCAGCCGAGTTCGTTAATGGATGCAATACGCTTATATACATTTAAAACTGGTAATATCATGGGAATAATTTTCTTTCCGGGACCTGGTTATTTCCAGTAGTTTTATATATAATATGCATAACAATCGAATCAGAACAACTAAAAAAGTTGATGGTCACAAACTTTGGCTATTTCCGGTTTGAGGCTACAATTTATTTACCGAGACCTGAGTATTTCTACACGCTATAGCAATTTGCATATGTTATTCTATAATCATATTCAGTCAGGTTCAAAATTTACAAATGAACTTTGTTCCAACGCTCAAAAGTTCATTATCCAGGTCTATATTTTGTATTTTGTATAGTGCAATGCTTGTCCGTTAAGAGAGATATTTGATCTGGCACTTGTCTTTGTCCTCCACAATGATTACTTGGCGTGAGTTGGGATCGAACCACGAATTATACGCACCAGAGGTGAACGCCCTATCACTGAGTCACAGCGATCCACTGCCGTTTATGGAATGATTTATATAATTATTGCTTGAGTAGAGAAGTTAGACATTTCACAAAACCGAGAATTAAATTGTGACAGTATATCAGAACTAGCCAAGAGTGGTATTATTCTATTCATTTCTTATAGATTGATGCTGATTTTGTTGTACAGGATCTCTATAAATAATCAGGGTACGGAAAGAAATATGTAAGTGTGATCGAGTGCGACTTATACAAGTGCCTATGGATATTATCAATCTCTTTGTTTAGTCATACTACTCGATTGAAATACATACTTTGTGTGTAGGGCCACTAAAACTGCCCAGCCCTCGGAAAGTAAATTTTAACTTCAAACCAGAAGCGACTTCAACGCAGTGACTCAAATTTCTCATCAATCGATTTGTTTCGTTTTCTTGAATCTATTGGTGTATACTTTGTATATGTAGATCTATATCATTAAAAATGTCCAAACCTCGGAAAGCAAATTGTTTCTTTAAACCGGATGTAGTTATTTGAAATTGAGCAAGGTTGATTCCAATCTATATCTTTCTTTGCTCTTTCTATTGATGTTCATGTTGTATATACAGGGTAAATAGAAACGTCCGGTTCCCGGAAAATAACTTGAGAGTCTAAACCGGAACTAAATTTCCGGAAGTGTTCCAAATTTTGACAAATAATTTATTTAGTTACCTTAAATTTTCTGACGCGTATATTCTAAATACAGGGGAAATAGACACATCGAGGCCCCGAAGAGAATATTGTGATAGCCCAAGGGGTGCCTCTGAGGCTCCTACTCAATTATGAACTTTTCTAATTATTTGATACTGTTCATTTTTTTTTACCATTCGCAAATGATTTCATAGCAAAGTAGTGATTCGCCTTTTCTATTTACAACGGAAAATAAAAATGGTCGCTGTGGGTTCAGGTAGCTTGTATATGCAGCAGTCACAAAGGCACTTCTTGGGCCTTTTCAGGGTAAAAATTATCATGGGTTGTCTAGGGTTAAACAGAAAGTCTCTAATCGCAAAAGAACGAGATTGGTACCAATCGATTTGCTTGGTTGCATCAGTCGATTGTTATACATATTGAATATACTGGATTCCTAGATGTGCCCAGTCCGAGGAAATTAAATCATGACTCTAAATCAGAACTAACGTTCCAAATTTAGTCGCGAATGGTTTGGATAGATTTCTTTCGTAGCCCTGAAGCAATTGATGTGCAACCAAAGGTGGACCCACGGAGGGTGTCTACAGGGTACATTATACAGACTTTCAAACTTTAAAACTCAACATCATTTGTACATTTTCCAATAAATTTATTGTTGTTTAACAGGAAAATGATTGAGGTAGCATGAGAATTTGATTTTACATTTCATCTGTACTCTTTGTTTTGTAAAAACAATCTAGTTCTAAATTTTCCCTTGAAAATATACGAGGAAGTATTTTAAATTACTTACTCCCTTTTAACGTGCAGAATAACTCCCGTTCAGTACTATAGAGTATAGACGTAGTGGCTTCTATCGTTGTGACACCCCCAAAGTTTGTACCCCCTAACAGAAATTCCTTTATCCACACCTGGTAAAAGATGTCTACATAGGAATAGAAATGTACGGGTCACAATATTATGTCAGAACCCTTGCTACTGAATACAGCTTACAAGCGACGAAAGGAATGTAAATTATTAGGTCCATTTCTGATTATGTACACTGAGAAAAAAATTGTAGGTGGCGTACTTAAAAAGATAGGTTGCATGCGTAATTCCTGTAGTTTTTGGACTTAACGTACAGCAGACGTATAACTGAAAACGCATGTTTTACAATACTTTCTGTATAAGTGTTCCATCTATACGCACTTTAAGTATGAAACAATGTAGGCGGTCAGGATCTCACATACAAATGGACGTATATAACATATAGCCGACCAAGGTAACATAAGTATATGTAAGTGATATACGGAAAACTGTTAGATGTTAGACATCCTGCAACGACATGATGTAACATCTAAGGGCAGTGCCTATGTAGCATACGGATAACGTATGCTCCGTACTGGTTTCTATAGTAAGCAAGAGGATACCGTATATTTGAAGAATATACCGCTGTCCGGAGAACGGATTTTTCTCAGTGTAGAAGCCCGATCTTTCTCTTTTTCTGTAGGGTTATGACATGAGCGGTTACAAGCGTTCCTGCTAGATGGTAGCACATATGTAACGTCGCGACGCTAAACATTCAAATACGCAACACTAAAACCCACAATATTATTTTCAAACTCTCCAGCAAGTAAATGATATTGATGTCGTAGTTTCATTGCTTTGTTATGACTCTATCACGGAAAATGGATAAGTGTCATTTCGTTCGAAATCTCGTAAAAATATTGATAGTTACTCTGTAGATATACCTGATCACTAACGTTCAACGTCGTGATATCTTTTAGTCATTTTCCTGTAATTGCTTTTTGGAAGGTGTGCTTTGACGAATGCCACTCATTTCTCATGTAAGAGCATTCTTCTTAGCACGCTTAGTAATCGTTATAAATATTAGTAACAAACGCATTCATAATCACATTTCTGCCATTACTAAGCAGATTAATCAGTTGCTGTAAAATTAAGGGAATTACCATCACAAAATTCAATGTAAGCCTACAAAAAAAATACGAAATTGGACCACTCTCATCAGCTTATTATCATTACAGTATTGAGGCAAAAGCGTAATAGTTTTGAGCGGAATACTTAATGATTTTTCGTGCTCTGCAGAACTCAGTTTTATAGAAGAGTACTTAAAAGGAGTTATGAAAGCAGTTCTGATGCTTAGTGTAATGATGTCCTTGCCGTCGCAAGGGGAATAGTGCATCACTGAGTTTCGTGAGAAAGGGTGGAGCCAAAAATCTGCGACCGATTCGTGTCCAAAGAAACAGATCAGAAATGTTGTTATGTTCAAGTCTGAGGGTTCAGAGTGTCTAAAGTGGTATTTAACTTCATTCCGCGTGCCAGTAAACCACGCCACAACCACTCTATCTGTGCCAATAATGTAAATTATGGTACCAAATGAGATGTCACTGCCCTTAAACATCTAGGACATAAGATGCATATGACTCCGTGAGATTTCTACAGAATCACGGCCAATGAAGTGACTTGAAGTATCTGCAAAGGATCCACTGAATCTGGATTAGCCATCCGCAAGGCTTGAGAGTTACGTGGAGATACATAGTATTACACTCTTATTTGGGGATTCGGCAGGAAAAAAACGCGGTCCGTAGGTTTAAATAACATGAGCGACAACTCGTCCTAGCATATGTAGCGCTTCCAGTTTTCAATAAACAGCAAATTAGCAATTCTGTTCACAGTAATTTGATATATCACACACTTAAGATATAATTATGACCATAATCCCATTAGTAAGATTCTTTGAATGTGCATTGCACCGTCCGTCTCACTTACGGTAATATTATTGTACTATTATTCAAACCAACAATATATGAATATTAAGTTGTTTTTTTACATACAAAAACGTATATACGAAAAGACTAATTATTACATAATATACATTTAAGCCAGCAATAATCTATACACTGAAATGCTAGGTTTATATGTTTGTCTCAAAAGAATAGTTTATATATTTGTGTAATCATTTTTCACAATGAGATCTCAAAATGTAAAAGTGGTAGAAACGTGTCGTTTTCACTGGTCGCTTCCAAATTTTGTGTAGATTGTATAGTTATAATAGAATACATCAAAACATGGTCGTTATTTCTTACTACATAAATTAGGGATACCATGGAAGTCTTAAATTTTTAAAAAGGCATCATATCCTACGATTTATACATTCCAAAACCACATAGCTGTACACAGGTTTTGCATTTCTCATGCGTTTGTTTCATGGGCAAATGATAATGTTAGAAGCTAGTGCTAGAATCGTGCCGTTTTCGCTAGTCAATTCCAAATTTTGTGTAGATTGTCCAGTTCCAATTGAATATTTAAAAAGCATGGCCGATATTTCTTTATTACATTTTTAGGAATATGCTGTAAGTGTTGATTTTTTTTAAAAGTAAAATATCATATCCTAAGTTATACATTCCAGCACCACATGTTTGTATGGTCGGTTCTATATATCTCAGGAGTTTTGTTTTACGTCTAAATGCTAATGAAAAACGAAGGACAACAATTTCTCTAGTATAAGTTGAACTTTATTCTTTAGAGTGTTTTGCCAATGAAAACATATATTACTGATAATAATTAATTGTGTATATAATGTGTTTACTTACTACATACTGCCTTCAGGAAAAAAGTAAACACTAATCATACATGAATTAGGAACTTCAACCGGAAGTAGGCTTAAATCTTTCATATGGTCTGAGATATTGAAAAAAAATAAAAAAAAAATCTATCCTTTAAGGTTCCACCGGCGAATTTTTATGTAGACGTCCTTCACTTGTGCCTGTAAAGGGACATGTACAGATGTTGTGACGAATGACAAGAAGATTCACGCTCATATGTGAATGATGGCTAGTACTTTCCATAAAATGTTTAAGTTAATAACAAAGGTAATAAGCTATATATCCATTCGGTGTAATTCCACACGCACTATTTTCACTGTGGTATATTCCACTTAAGAAACAATGTACTGAAGTTTGACATAAGAATCGCTGTGCTCTGCGTTGTACATCCTTGAATCATTGACATATATTATTTTAAGTTCACTATATCCATCTTATAAGAGGACCACACAGATCAACAATAGCTGCACAAAATTGCAAGAGAAATACAGCGTGGCCCAAAAAGTAAGTATACACCCCTGCATCGATGAAGTATGACTTTCCAGTTTTTGGGTTTATTGTTTCGACTCTTCCGAACTTAACATACAAATAAAAACACATTAAGAACGAATAGTTAATAATTGCCTTTGTTGCCATTGTACGTATTCGGAAATAAATTCAAATGAAAAATGAAAATGAAATGAAATATTTATGGTTTGTGCTCTACGCCCATGTCAGCTAGGCTGAAGGAGAGTGAAAATCTACAAAAAAATGAAAAAGTGTGTCCCAGGATAAGAAAGAAAATCTACAAAAGAAAGTTTGTCCCAGGATAGGGAAGGGCATGTAGAAACAAAAATTTACGAACGATTCCACAATTCTGCATGACTTTATCCTTTAAGAAAAAAATAAATATATATATCAGTGTTGGAAATCCTCATATGGGAACTCGAAAAATGAATTGAAATTTGAATTTTAGATTTTTCAGTTAATTCCGACAAGAAATCAGCAAGTGCCACTCCTAAAACTCACAAAGAACATGCCAGATGACACCGAAATATCTTATTCATAGACGTAAATATCTCACACAGCAGACAAAACAGTCATTTGATGCCTTTGATAAATCGCAAAAAAGCTAAAGTGAAAAAGGGTATGTGCATATATGGCACGGCATGCGTTAAGGTGTTAAATTTGTTTCTGGCAACGCTTCACGACCATTCGGAACTGGTTCATTTTTTTAAAAAATGATCTCCACAGTTTGACAAATGTTTACCAAAGCTGATGAGCGAAATCTGAAACTGCTCATGGATGTGTGCATTAGATTTTAATGACCATTTCATTGGTGATGCTGTATGAGACGTGGACTGAAGTTTAACTTGGAATCTGAACCATACGAGCTGCCGCCTGGAATCGAACCTGGGATGTCAGCACAATAGACGGGTAGGCTAACCTTATATTCAGGAGGGAACTCTTTGAAACATACGATTGTACGGTAACTTTCGAAACGTATAAGTCAAGACCATTACCAGGAATGTAATGAAAGATATACACGAGTATACAGCGTGTATCCACCTAATACTATCATAGTTTAGGGTATACTCAGTTAAACTCAGTGGTGTAATGCGAGTATGAGGCTGGATACTATTATAACATTAGAGTATGTACTTAACAAAAAGGAAAAAGAAAAAGAAAACTAGCAACATATGGCACATTACGAGCATTCTCACCATTTATTGTATTCAATTTCTGTTCTGCTCATAACCGCCAAACCTTAGGAATCGGGATTCCTCTCCCTTGAAATATGCTTCTTCATTAGTATTCATATTAAATTCTTTATTTATGTCTTCATATCGAATGAGATTATATTTCTACGATTATTAATCGAGGCTAAAGGAGAAGACTATTATGATAATGAATGAAATAATTTAATGTAGAGAGTTGGAGAATCGGAAGGACCTCGAGGAAACTCAAACACACGCTGTTTGCTTAACACAAAATTCACTTGGTGCGAAGTGAGTTCGAACCAGGGATCACACGCAACAGAGGTTAGTGCTCCGGCACCGAGCCACCACTGTCCCACGTCATTGAGGTTATTATAGATTGTATCCGTAAAATCCGAATAAGTCCAACAAAAGTTACACATAAATCGACGCCACTGGCGCTTGGCGCTCTTGTATAACACGACTAATGTATAACGTTTCTGTGATACGTTGGCCTCACTTAATGTTAGTTGATTATAATTCCAATAATTTCAAATACATTAAGATTGATATAAGAAAATAATCATAAAGGATCAAAAACCACATTTCTACCGTTCGCGGTGTAATTACAAATGCGTCTCTTCCCCATCTCGTGAATCACAACCAGTGGCATATTTAGGATTTTGTTCCCTGAACTATGCACAACAGGGGGAGCAGGGAGGGCAATTTCCCACCTGAGTGTGAGAATTAATTATATTTTAATCGATTGTCTATTAATATACTAGGAAAAATCTAAAACTCGTATGTCGGCGAAGGATCTTACCTTCCCCCCAGGCAAATTTGATACGATACTCCAGCAAACACATGTTCAATCTTTGCAATCTCATTTCAACTTAACTGGTTTCATTTTTTTAAAGAATGGAAACATTCAGTCTTGTCTGTGCACTGTGCACGTTTTTTTTTTGTTTTGTTTTGTTTTGTTTTGAAAGAAAGTGTTGAGACAAGTTGAAGTTGAAATATACTGATTGCAGTTTTAATGGAAAGAATTGAAGATTGATGAATCTTTCGTGATATGTAACACTCACAAATTTAGCAGTGAATTCAAACTTTTAGTATATTCATAGGATAAAAACGAAAAAATCCTCTTGGCCTACCTGGTTTCTTGGCAACTTATCATCCTTGTTCAATTTCTTTTATTAAAATATGTATTTTCTTTATAACTAAACGATGTAAATATATCTTTGCTATAATAACTAAAGTCTCATTATGTTGATAGCCATGAAACTTGGTGTGGAATACCAGTCTCGCTTATCAGATCCTCTTAGTTTTTGTATTACTGACGACGGAAGATTAGAATCACAACTAACAATGGTCAAAAGTACGATAGGAGAAACGAAAGAAAGTAACAACTAAGAAAAAGAAACAGAAAAGTAGAATGTATAAAAAAAATAAAAAAGAAAGTAGTTCTAAGAAGGAAAGAAATTTGACAAATACAGTATTATTTCTGAACAAAGTGGATAAGAAAATGGAAAATGTATGAAATTCTTAGAAATGGTATGAAGGACTATTGTTGTACGTGAAATGCGAAAAACTAACAAATTTATTTCGGGCGGGGAATTTGAGCCCGATAACCCGCTAAATACGCCACTGGTCACCAGTAACGTCCACTTACAAGCTTTTAACGCAACACTCAAATACAACACTTCGGAACTCATTCTGTTCTGGTTTGTGCCAACTCCTCGCAAAAGTCGTGTCTTACCCGGGATGTACTTTAACCTGAACCACAAAGTGGGAGTGATGTATATATTTCCTGAAAGCTTGGGTCAAGGTAAGATCAAAACCGGTTACCAAAATTGGGGAGGTTTCATGCATTCCGCTTATTGGCAGCACTTTACTTATTGCTATTAAAATCTTTAAGCTTGTCCATAAAGTCCGTTGCAAAATTTTTAAATGGATAGGGGGGGTCAAGTTGCATACCGTATGAAAGTTGCTGTTAAATGAAAGAAGATAAATTAAGTCTCGACTCTCAACAGTAAGCCTGTGCAAAATAGTTGCGGGTCAAAATATCTACACAATCTTCATTGCAAAGTCTTTGGTCACTCGTATAAATCTGAAACGGTGGGATCGGTGTAAAAACAAAAACATGGATATGCCATTATTTCAAACATATAATGATTTAAAGTAAAAAAAGGTTTCAGGGTCCCTCGCGGAGTCCAAGACGGGGTCCAACACAAAATGTTTTAATGGGAAAGGTGTTTAAGTTGAGCTTTTACATGATGTGCTTATTTGCCCCCTTGGCATTTGAAGCTTTTGAGTTGGACACAGACTGGGATCCTGCTGGTGACTCTAGGATATTTCTGTTTTTACTCATATATATAGTTTTTTTTACACCTGTCTCACCGCTTCAGATTCACACGAGGGGCGAAAGACTTTGCAGTGAAGAGTGTGTTGATATTTTGACCCACAACTATTTTGCACAGGCTTATCATAGAGAGTCGAGACTTGATTTATCTTCTTTCATTTAACACCAACTTTCATACGATATGCAAGTTGACCCCTCTTTCCATTTAAAATGTTTTAGTTGGACTCCGTCTGGGACCCTGCAGGGGACCCTGGGACAATTTATTTTACTTCGATACGTTGTACTTTTAAAATGATGATACATGTTTTTCTGTTTTCATATCTGCCTCACTCTTTCAAGATTTTTGGGGCCGCAACCGACATTATTGACATGCTTAAAGATTTTAATAACAATGAGTAAAGTGCTACCACTCAAGAGAACGCATGAGACTTCCACAATTTTGGTAACCAATTTTGATCTTACCCTGACCCAAGCTTTCAGGAAATATATACATCACCCCCACTTCGTAGGTTCAGGCACAAGTACATCCCTAGTTATTTTTCAATAATAACTTTTAATTCATTTATTAATATTTTGTGTTCCTTTTCACTTCACAAATCGTGCGAAGACTTACTGATATGAGGCCCCTTGTGCTAGTTGCACTACAACATTTGACTTAGGAAGTAGTTGCTAGGTGTCGCTACAGGTGAGCACTACAAACGTAATGAATATACAATTAGTGGTAGACTTTTGGATTATGTTCTCATGAAGAACGTGATGTAACATATCGTGAATAAATACATATATGGTAAATATTTCTAAATAATTTTATATTATGGAGAATCATGTGTCACTGGTAAAATTCTGCTGTCTTTTCTTATTGTGTCCTCTTTTAAAATACTATCCAATATTTTTAAGTATGGACTTTGAGTTATCACATATTTTTCAACGTCGGGACGAAATTAGGAATTTGGAATTCAATTTCTGAATGGGTACACAGTTGTACCCCAAATTACACAAAATAAATCAGTGTTTGAACATGCTTTGGAGATATATTAGAAACTACGTTTGATAATATTATTGACAATTTTATGTAAAAACTTTTTGTCAAGTGTATCAAAGTGTATGCTGAGGGAAACGACATTTAAATACACACTGTAAAAAATAGAACACCATTTAAAGACATATAGTACAGATGTTGAGGGGAAATGGATTAAATTGTGCTTACAAAGTGTGCTTAGCGTGTATAATACCGTTCATTCTTAGAAACAAACTCCAGTATGACACATTTAAAACACTTTTTCTCGGCAAACATTTCGAAAACAAAGTGATGACACATTTTGCAAATGCATCTTGGACATTGGAAACCACAATATCTAAAAGTGGTGAATCTGGAGGTGTTCGAAGGGTGTCACTAATGTGTAAAGTGTTGTACTGTGTCTAAAAGTAGTTTGTTTATATTTTGGAGTTGTAGTTCTTATGATATTTTACACATTATGGACACTGCTTGCACAACTCCAAATGACAACTATTCGCTCATTTTAAATACTATTGAACGCCTGGCCAGGCATAAACTCCAAAGTTTTTGTTTTGAAGATGACTAATTATATCAATAGTTAATATTGACGTTACGCAATTAAACACGAAAAATTAATATTGAAAAAAAAAAAGAGAGAGAGAGAGAGACAGAGAGTTGGGATCAAATCGAGGACACCACGTATATCACCAGACACGCGCTTTGCCACTGACCCTCCCGCGATCGCGGGTAAAGGTGAAGTCAGAGTTAAATAAATAACCCATTCATTGCAATACTTCACTGTTAACGTTGGTAGGAAGAAAGATACGAGGGGCATCGTAAAGTTTTAATTATCATAGTGAAAGATCATTATACAGGTATTGTTGTAATATTTGGTTGTTTCCCCTCTCTATCTAGTTACAACCCAGATTTATACAATTTTCCCGGCGTTCCTTTACTTCACAAATACCGTCATTGTAGAAGTCTGAACATTGTACTTTAAACCACTTTTTCACCTCGTGAAAGACGTCATCTGTGTTGTAAAAATGGTTACCACACAACTAATTATTAAGGAAACAAGAAATAATCAATGGGAGCGAGGTCTGGAGAATAAGACGAATGCTGCAATACCTGGAGGCCGCACGATCTTGTAAAAACCAGCTGAAATGCATACTGTTTTCATTACTTCTGACAGTACCATAATATTTTATTCTATGAATTGTCCACACCATAAACTATAAGTTATATTGTAAAATTGGCAGGTGATGATAAATGTTTACAAAGAATAAAGGAAACAGCGATATACATTATGAAAAGGAATATTGACTGATTATGACATTGGCAACTCATATGCGACGTATCAAGTCACGTAAGACTTTACGCACCGGATACTTGAATGAGTGCAAGGTTACTGAAGTGGACGGAAACCACATGGACGTCAAAAGAGGGCGCTAACGTTGGAAATTTCTAAATTAAATAAAATTGCTATTTCTGATAAATACTTACACTATCCATTTCTCAGAACTTTAAATTTTATATTTTAGAGACAATTTTCTGTAAAAGAGTAATATATGTCAGGATTATTATTAATATGAAAAAGATACTGGTCAAAAATTCTTGCTCTGCTTTCTTGGGAGTCATTTCATTAATAAATCTACTATGTTCATTAATACACCGCACAGAAGGTGCAACCTTTTAACGATTTGCTGGCTAATCGCTAGCATTGGGAACAAAAAGAAAAAAAAACATTAATACAGCGTATATCGACGCTTTGCGTAGTGGCTGCCATTCCATGGCCCTTTTTTTCCTGAAGGGCACTTATATGCGAAATATGCCTGTGTCCTCTGTAACAAATACCCCAAGAGTTATGTCCTCGAAAATCCTATTCATGGTATGTTTAAATATTGGAATACAACGTCACAAAAATACTCCTTTTTTTTCTAATTTTTAGTTCCGAGTTTTCATAAATAAACAATACTCATTGCTTGCATGCATTTTCTCTAAAAATATAAAGAAACTGTAAAAATGTGTGTTGAGTTAGGAAGTTCTAGGGGATTAGGACACGGTGAACCTCCCCGTGGGCGCGCCCCTGATGTTCCGTAATTCATATATAAGATGCATTTGTTACATAGTTATTTCCAGTTCAAAGCTATGAAGTATACATTCCTGTTTCTTTGGATGTTACAACTTAATTATAGTTTCCTAACTGGAGGACTCAACTTAGATTAATACTAGATATGCATTAATGCAAGCGATCGAGCATTAATGATTATTCATAGAGTTTGTTAGTGCATCGATTATTTTTTTTAAAAAAAAGAACACGACATGCAAGTAGTTGAAATTGGCATAGCACCGAAGAGCATAATGACTTTGAAAATTTGCCTTCGCAGACAAATAGAGTTCTGCCATATTTCTAATGATGAAAATTTTCTTTTACATTATTTCGAATGTTAATTAGCGCTTCTAATGGTTTTCCAATGTTAAGTCTATGAGCATCTTGTTTTATGGTGATTATTCCTCAATGCTCTGTCTGATCTGGTGCATGCGACGCATTACGACATTCAGCGCGCGCTCTTAAATCAATATGTAAATGTTTTCAAGAAAGGTTCAGGTATCTGGGATGAGTAATTCAGATAAACGTACTCGTGTATTGAGTAAAGACGAGCTTCACTAACACAATTTTAATTTATTTAACTTAAGAAGATCAATCGGATGACGACGTTAGTCAGTTTTTTCAAAGGTCGATGACGCTGTAACTTTCAGCTGTGAATGCAACATTTAAGCAGTTTTACTACTATCGAGAAAGAAAAACAGAATTCAATATTGAGAATGAAAAACATATTTAAGCAGCACACAAAAAAATATTCCAAACTTAAGGGGAAGCAGACTGCTTTAACCAACCGACAGTAATATTTTACGAAGTATGTAATATTACTTACATTGGTATCGAAATTAATGCATATTTAAATCGAGAACGCCAAGCAAAAATAATGCACAATATTTCTTCAGCAACCTCCCCCCCAAAAAAAAGACAGTTAAACATCCCTCAAAATGTTCCTTTTTCTTTCTCAAATTAACTGTAAAGTACCTAACGCTACGCAAAAAGCTTTCGATCACTTAAATTTGACTCAAGTAGTTCAGCATCCAAACGGATCTGATTTTCTTCTTAAATGTTATCATTAGCCTAAGTACAGAGTAAATGAACATGTCCTTCATCATTCAAGTGTATGCCTTATTTATCTTCATATAGATTACATAGATTTCAGATATTCAAATATATATATATATATATATATCATTGCAAGAGGGTATGCTATTTTCTAAAGTATCTTTCATAGAGGTTCCTAGAACGTAGCTCCTTCAGGACATCCAAATAATTAAAGTTTTAATCATGGTTGTTTTTTCTTGCAAAGCGTATCTTAGATTAATCTATTTTTTTTACTTATGGATTTCAGTCCAACAACGATGCTATTTCGATAATTACTAAATGTTTTTAACTTGGTTGTTGTTTTTGATTTTGTTTTGTTGGATTTTCTACCATCGTAGTCAGGATGCATTTCTACTGATCGGGCTTAACTGAATGATCAGTAATATGGTATTTTCAGTAATAAATCTGTCAACTGAGTTTCGTAGGCTTAATTGCCTCAAGATTTTATTTCAATGTATATATTGTAAGGTTCCACATGTCTTCACATCATGTGATAGCCATGTGTGTACTAAACGTGTTGGCAGTAAATAAATACAACGCAGACGACAGTACCGAAGAGAAGTCGCCTAAAATCGCCAGCAGTCGGCAAGACGGAGATCACCGATGGTAGCCCACCTTTTACAATAAAAGACAGGAGCACGCCTCAAACAGCATCAATCTATGCAGATTGATCAAACCACCTAAAGCCCTAAGGCGCCCGGCCATTGGGAAAACCTTACCTTCTCACGACGATCGGTCAGTTGAGACATACCTTCCCTTAAACCCTACGACGCTCGGTCATTGGATTCCCTTTCTCTCTCAAGACGCCCGTTCATCGAGAGACACCAAATCGCACAAAACTTATCCCCTCTCACGACGCCCGGTCAAAGAGAGTAACCACACCTACAAAGCCCTACCACGCCTGGTCATTGGATTCGTTCCACTTTCTTACCTAAAATTATTAGGGGAACTACTTATTGTAATATATTTCTGTATTTAAGAAGATCTTATATAATAAAAGGTGATGGGAAACTCCAAATTCTCGTGTACGATAATTCCTCTACCTTACATAAACTGAGAGAATTTTTCAATATATATCCGTGGTGGCTAAGTGATAGAGTGTTTAACCCTTTCACAAGATACCCTTACAATTGTGAATGCTGCTTTCAGTTGTGAAAAATGTCAATTAAAGGAATAAAGTATACAAATTAGCTACAAGTACATTTCAGAGTGTCTGTATGCCAAGTTGCCAGATACTGCATTGCCATCTTTTGAGTATATTGGAAGTCACAACATTTATCAGTAGTGTGTTCTGCACTCACAATTGTGAGGGTATCTGCTGAAATGATTAATGCAGCCTGGAGTTTCTAGTTCGGTCCCAGCTCTTGTCAAGTGAGCGTTGTGGTGGAGAAACACAGCGTGTGTGGGTTTTTCTCAAGTACTCTCACTTTCGGACACTTTCGTTATTATACCACCGTTATCCACTTAATTATCAGCGTCTCCCTTTGCCTCCGTGCATAGTCCTGGGAAGTTAATGAGATGTGTGCATATATTTCGTTAATAATCCTACTTCGAAAATTAAGCGTTATATATTAGTCTTGTAAAAGTATAATGTTGTTTTCATTCCTCATTCTTCAGAACAGGAAAGCACTAAAAATATATTTAAAAACATTCAGAACAGAGTTTCTGCAATGAGAACCGATTAATTGCGTTTACCTTAATTTGGGTATGGAAGATATAATGTTGGTAACTTATGAAACCACTGTGTATACAATAAACTCTAGTCAAGAGATTAAAGTGATTCACACGAAGTGTAAGTTGAAATATTGATATCCACCGTTAAATGCACTTTCAATCGTTATCTTAACGGATTGGCTCCATTAAGGAACTCGGCCAACATAACTGCAGTAAGAAAAGCAATATACCCTTTAAGTAGGCAATCAACATTACTTTGCTACTGTGCTGGTTGCATACAAACTGGGGAATATTATTGATTTTAAACGCAAAGTGGAGAGCCATTGTAACGTATTAGGATGTTAAACGCATTAACTCAAGTAAGGAAAACGGACCAGATGATCGCTCTATTTATATAGTGCCACTAAAAATTTAATAAATGTGTTTACATGTATGCGAAATGAACTATACATCATCACCGTCAAAATTGATGAAATCTATTAATGCATTAACCGATTGATTCCATTATTGTACTCGGTGGAAATAACCGCTCTTACCATTTCATTTCTTGCGAGAAACAGATTTTTTTTTAATATGGCATCCGTTCAAAAGCTATCATGCGTAGTAGCGAAAGTAAAGACGGAAGGACAGAAGGCGGACTCACAAACTAACAGCACATTTCATAAGTCTCACAGTGTGATCCTAAAAATTCATAGTTATTAGGATTACACAGTAAAATTTAAAAGATTGTGTCATCAATACGAAAATTCATTAATTTCCACAATTTGAACGAATACGAATTTTTAAATTCTGTTGTTGCAATATCTCAGCCGAGTTTGTTAATGTTCTAAATAGGGTTGTATACTAACAGATAATTGGGGGATTAAAGGTGGCTATTTACCTAGGTATAACCCATATGTCATGAATGTAAGCGATTTTCTTTTGTAACGGATAGCTAGAATGATTTAATCTGCCGAGTTCGTTGGTTGATTTTGTCCGCTAACAGCTAAACGGGCAACCTTAGCTATCCATATCTCATCCATGAAAGATTTTCTGGCATCCTCTATATTATCTTACCTGAGTTCATTGTTCTAATGGAACATATCATCCGTTTATTTAGTGCATAAGTAAGAAAGAAAATAGATACAAATTCTAGAGCAAAGTGAATATTTTGATGATTTTCCTCTATTAACGGTGACACAAGCTGATAATAATAATAATAATAATAATAATAATAATAATAATAATAATAATAATAATAATAATGTTATCATCCTTCTATTCAAATCAAATAAACTTTCATTTCAGTTCGTAGGGTTCGATCTATGATCAGGGACAAGGTAGCTCAGTGGTAGATTACTTACCTCTGCTGTGTGGAGTTAATGGTTCGATCCTCTGCAAAGTAAGTTTTTTGCTAGACAACATCGTATCCGTGGGTTTTCTCGGTGTATTAATATTTCCTCCCATTTTCTCAATCTACCAGTTATTCCATCATCATTCAGTTGCCATAATCATAATTTTCCTTTACGATAAAGGAAATAAAATGGGATGTTAAATTGAAAGATTAGATTCTTAATAAAGTATATAAATCGGAACGGAAAATCATTATAGAATTAGAAATTCATTTAAAACTAGTAATATCATGGGAATAATTTTCTTTCCCGGATCTGGTTATTTCCAGTAGTTTTATATATAATATGCATAACAATTGAATCAGAGCAAATAAAAAAGTTGATTGTCACAAACTTTGGCTACTTCCGAGTAGCATGTTGACCTAACTACGAGCGCACTTTACCTTCCCTCAATACTTTTAACTAGCGCAGAAGGAGCCAGCTAATTATTCAAAGTTACAGAGCGCAAAGTGTCCCCCTAACTACAATGTTAAAGTGAGATCGCATATGCTTTTATGACACTTAAAATCATAACAACTTTATAACATAAATAAATTTTCAAAGTAAAAAGCAGCAAAACCTGTGCACAGGTGGACCTGAGAGGACTTACGCCTTTCTCTTATTTGTTTGTTTGGTTTGCTTTTGGCTGCCTCTCAGGCTCCTTTTTCTGTTTGTTTCTCTTTCTGCTGCTGCTTCTGTTGTGCCTCCGTTTCTCTTTCTGTAGCTGCTTCTCTTGTGCCTCCGTTTTCTTTTCCCGACTAGCGCTAGTCTCCATTCACGTCAACTCAATCTGATTTGCTGCTTATAGATGAGAGAATGAAAATCCTTCTTCTGGCTTGGAGGCGACTCGAACCTGCGACGTCCACGCCGATAACTACTTACAGCTGGCCAGACTGCAAGCGAGCGAGCTCGGCTAACACTACGCTCAAGAAATCAAGTGAAAATCGGTCCTTATATATGAACAAATACTTCTACAAGTAACTCCATCTATTAGCAAAGTGATAAACTAAGTGATATGTAACGCCATCTATTGAGTAGGTGAGTAACTGCTTGAATATGTTCACCTGCCCGGCAAATTTAAAACGAAAAATAAGAAAATTGTGGATATCTTGGTTCCTATAAGAGATAGAGGGCTGATATTTAATTTTTGGCAATTAGTGTTTGGCTGACCCATAAGTGTTGCCAACCTATAAAATTAAAAAATCACTAAGTCTAGTAACAAATTTGGTCCTAAGTTTGCAACACTGCAAAAAATAAAATTCATAAATTTGAAAAATAAAAAATACTAGCATAATCCACATAAAATTCTAAGACTTTCTTAAAGAATAACATTTTCCCGAAAACTCAAAAATAAACCCGTAAAAAATTCCCGAAATTTTGAATTGGCTGTAACATTGTCAAATATTAACCGATTTTCAAAATTCAAACGTCAATCAATAGAGAAATAAATTGAAATTTTTTGAATGTATTGTAGGTTGCATAACTTTAAGGATATAATTACAAAAACTCAAATAAATCTCTTATTTATGTATGAATATTTAAAATTCGAATGACATTCAAAAGTACTGCTTCTCCTTATGCATTGTGTATGTTTAAAGATCTCAGTTTTATGGCTTTATCACCATAAAACACTTAAAACATACTTAAAATTACAAGTTCGGATACTGATAATGGAATCTTCTGTTAACCTCGTTCTCAATAGGAAACAACGACTTCTTAAACTCTGTCCACTGATCGTAATTCAAGCTGAATAGACAACCGTTAATATCAAAAACTACTTGAACTTCGGTTTGCACATTTTTCACAATTACATTGAAGTTATTAGTAAGAATGAACTTCTTTTGGGGATCCATTTCTAAACACTCCATTTTTTACTTCTGACAACATATTTTTGTTCATTTTCGTTCATTTTTGGATTTACATACAGAACTCAACAGTTGGATAGTTACCTTTTAGACCAGTGTATTTAATTTTTAATCCATCTTTAGCGATCTCATCAATCATTTTATCTGTTAAGTGTTTTGTAAATCTAGGTGGAAGAAAAACCTTGAACTTCTCACACTCAGCTAATATGCTCTTCCCAAACTTAGTTTTAATCTTTTCCATTTTCACAATCTTATATTCTGTATTTAATTCTAATTCTCTTAATCCAATAACCTCTTTTTGTTCAAGACTTCCAAGCTTGTTTAAAAAATCAACGTGTTTTGCCATCGTATTTATTATATAGAAAATCAATCTTCAATTTTTATCTTCTCCAAAAAAATATTTAATCATTTTCGTCAATTTCGTTTGATGGAAAAACTTCCATAAAACAATCGTTAATGAAAACAGTTTGAGGATGCAAGGGTATCTTTTCGATACCCTTTAAAGTCGCTTATGGCTAACTGATAAAGGGCCAGTGATACTGGCTCTTAGATTCTTGAACCGTAAGGGGTGAGCAAAACGCTCACCCTTAACATCTCTATATGTCCGTTGATATTTTGTTAACTATCTAAAACTCTTCTACTACTTTCTCATTCTTGGGATCATATGTAAAGTTCTTTCGTCCAATTAAAATCGCATAACATATAGTATCAGCAGCCACACCTTCTGAAAAGTCTACAACAATCTTTATGTTTGTTCTTTCATTTACTGATACATTCTTTCTCTTACTACAATTAATCACATACATTGGTCTGTTGTCTATAAACTCTTTAGGGTCATAGTACATTTCGGTGTTGCTACACGTTATTCTCTTAAATGCAGTATAATCTTCGTACATCTTGAAATAATCCTTGTTAGCAATATCTAAGTTTCTTGATTCTTTTGGAAATACCTCATTCCTTCCATTCTTAAGATAGATATTCTTTACCTTACAATGATCAAACTTACTTGCATCTGCTGTTTGTTTGCCACTTCTATCAGTTTGGAACATTACAACTACGAAATCAGGCATATCAAATTGTCTAGAATTAAATTGAGTAGTAACATCAAACTCCAAGAAAGAACCTACAACAGCCTTTTGAACACATTGATAAGTATGAAATGAAAACATGATTTTTGGTTCTTTAAGAATGCTCAACTTTAACTTGTTTTCATAATTAGATTCGTATTCAACAATAGGCATTCTTATCTCCATACTCTTTATTGTTATTTTTCCATCATGAGGAGCTGCCCCTGATCCAACCCATTTGTACAAAACATCGTTATTGTTGTTAGCTTTTGTAAATGTTATTCTCAATCCACCTTTCCACATAACCTCTTTATAATCACTTAAGAAGCCTGGAATTAATCTTAATGGGTACAAAACACTAAAGTCCTTTCTTAGACCAAGTTTATATCTGTTTCAAATCCTGCTTGTTTTAAATATTCAACTTCTGGCTTGGAAATCTTTAATGTTCCGACAGCTGTAGATATTATCCCTGGTAGTTCGATCTTATCTATAACAACTCCATGCTTTCTAACCTCAATTTGAGAAAAGAAGAATGGGAAGAAGTTATCTACAAGTTTTATAGTATCGTTTGCACCAAATGTTCCTCCAACTGATGCACCAACAACTTCAAAAGTCATATGACAATCTGCTTTGTGTGGATGTACGAACCCATCGCCCACGTTGAAATCAAACTCAATATCTTTGTTAGCTTCATTCAAATTATTAAATGTTCTTGTGTTAGCTTTAAAACTCTGTAACTCGTAACTTTCAACACTATCCATTTATTATAAAGAAAATCTTGAAACAACGCTTTGATGGGATATACCCATAAAAGACTCATACATAATAACAATCAAAAAAACTTATAATCCCCATCCCAACTTAACCTTAGCATTCATAGCAGTACCAACTCCAAAAGCAGCTAATCGTTCACCAATTGGCGCATCACTACTAAATGCTCTTTTCCATGCTTTAGTTTCTAGTTCCTTATCTGCAATATGTCTCGACTCTGCATCTTTATTGTCTCTGTAGTATATATCATGTTCTTTACAAGCCTCATCTAATGGGTTAATACCTTCATCACCTCTCTCTAACCTTTCTTGAAGCTTCGTAAAAGGTCCGCAAAATCTGAAGCCTGGAATATGTAACTCCGGTATTCCCTTCATGTTTAAAATCTTATTCATTAGTCCTTTTCCAAGCTTCTCATCATTCCAGAATCGTGGTGGTAACGTATTTAAGATCTTAATCAAATAACCTATACCTTTTGGATCATTAGGAATAAACTGTGAAAGCTTATTATTAATCATACTCACTATACCTACCTTCTCATTGTAAAAGTTATCATTCCCAGCCTTTTCTTCTCCATCTATAACTATTAACCTATCTATAAGCTTTCTCACGTCATCCATCCATATATATTCTTTAGGTATCTCTGTATATTGTTTAATTCCTTCACCAGTCCTTTTAGGTGTTGTGTTCTTTTTAGGAGTTGGGGTAAAGTTGGTTTAATATAATTATCCCAAATAGGCTTGATAATATTAATGTACTTTGAACCTCTACTAGATGCTACCTTTTTATCTCGATTATATTTTTGGAAGGCAGCATCTGATTCTATTATTATTTCTTTGTACTGTTCAAAATCATCATCATCATAATCTTCAATGGTTTTACTAGTATTCGTCGTTAACAATTCCCATAGACCTTCTGTTCCTTTATAAGTTTTACCATTAATTATCAAATCATCACCATTCACTTTAACTTCCAAATTTCCTATCTTGTTTATTATTTTTCCATCTTCTTCTACAGTTCTTATTCCAAACACAGTATCATTTCTTTTACTATAATATTTCGTCGCAATCTTACCAAATGGCTGTGCTGTTGTTAAAGGTTCTACTCCTTCCACTTTGTCTTTAATTTGTTTCCTCATTTGTTTTATTTCTCCCGTTATAGGCGTATCACTACTACTTGGAGAACTATCATAAGTTATCTTTTTAGGTGTTTCTAGTAGATTGGGATCTATTGAAGCCGTCTTATGTGCAACTGGAACAAGTTCAGTTATTAGATTTTTATTTTGTTCTGCTACTTCTTTGATCTCACTTCCCAAGTTTTGAATAGCATCAATTACAGGCTGTTCTTGTGTCTTAAATTTATCGTATATACCTGCTCTTTCTTTCTTCCAAGATTTGAAGCCCTTTATCAAGAACTCCTTCAACTTAATATTCTTATCAATTTCTTTCTCATCCATTTATTGTATAGCAAACGAACAAACGTCAATGAACGTCAAAGAACGTCAAACGTCAATAAACGTCAAAGAACGTCAAACGTTAAAACGTCAAACATCAAAAAACGTCAAACGTCTATAAAGTGTTTTATCTTGTTCCTATACTTACCATTGTTTACCTTCCTTGTCATATCAATTACTATGAAACCATAATCTTCTTGCCAACATTTTGAACACATCTCTTTAAATTTATCATAAGACATATCTCCTCCAACAAACTCATTATACACATGTTTAAGATTAGTATCATCTTGTCTGAATATACATAGGAAGTTGACGTTATCTCTTATAAGCTGTTTAGGTACTTTTGAATATGTTTGTGCAAGATAGAAACAGTCTAAATGTCTATGCCTACCTCTTGTAAAGTAATTTCTAACAGTATCTTGATTCTCCAAAATGTAATCGTCAAACACAACAACAGAGTATTTTTCACATTCATCAATAGGCACAATAGAATCATTACCGCTTAAGAACGTTGCTATCTGCTTCTTAAACTTTAGTTCTGCTTTCTCAAATCGATCTTTTAACTGCTCATACTTTGGCTGATTCATGCTTTTAGAATATATGTAGAAGTAATTATTGTTTAACCAACCTGGCTGTAATAAGAAGTTAAATAGCAAAAACGTTTTACCACACGCCGACGGACCCACGATAAGACAACGAACATCATCAGGTATAAGCTCTCCATTTCTTTTCTTAGCTGTTGTTTCTTTTATCATCTCTTTTACATCCCAATTAATAGTTTTCTTACTCATTTATTATAGAGAAAATCATCACCTTTGATCTCATATGATGCTTGTTTGAAACGGTCGGAAAGCCGACCGTTAATTTTCTGCTCATAGTACTAGTACAGACCCGGTTCGTTGATGAAGATTGTATGAGGCTGTGAATTGACAGGTAGCGTTTCCTGTACAACCCCCTTTATATGTGACAGTTGTGTTTTATCTTCTTCGTCTATGTGTTTAGTTAGTGCTTGTACGTTTACAAGACTTTTAGGCCCTACACATGTGAAGGACCAAAGATTAGAGACTTGACTTGTATTTACATAACCTATCTTATATCTTTAAGTTGTTCTCTGATCTTAAGCAACGTATCTTTTATATATTCGCTATCCATTTCGCCATTCAATGTTATTATCATCTCTAACTGTTCTTTAAATGAGTTAATAAGAGTGACAATGGTTTTATATTCGTCTTTTCTTTTGCTTATGTTTAACTTAGAAGACAAACCTGTTATTATAGCACTTCCAGTTGCAAGAGACGTTGTCAATATCGAGTAAATTGTTACAGGTATAAAAATATTAATAAACCCAGTTGTTGCAGAAAGAATAACCGACAACGTGATCAAAGTGTAGTATGCATATTTAACAATTCGTAGTTTTCTCTTTTTCTTCTTTAAACTGCATTCTAACTTTCGAATGACATCTTCTATTAGCTTGATTACTTTCTCTCTTGGAATATCTCTAGGTAAATCAAACTCGTTCATTTATTATATAATAAATGGCTAAGGTATTTAAACTAACGAGTGATACTTCTGTTTTAAAGAAGAAGCTCCATTACGAATTAGACAACAGCAGCAACTATTTAAGTATAGGACTAGTTGGGTTTTACAGTACATATCTGACACCAAACGTTACACATAATGCGTGGTTTACGTATGGAGGCGAATCTGTTCGTATACCAAATGGACAATACAGCTTAAACAGTCTTAATGAGTATTTAAAATCTCGCTCCATAAACATAACGTTAAAAGAGGATCATATAACAAATAGAGTAAAAATAGAAACAGGTGATATTGATATTAAGATGGGAAACTTAGGTACTGTTCTTGGATTTGAGTTTTATGAAGTTTTAGAAAAGAATAAAACACATATTGGAAGTAAGTTACCAAAGTTTCATCCGTTTGATACTATAAATGTTCACTGCAATATAGCAGATGGCATGTTTGTTAAAGATACAGAATACACACATAGAGAAACAGGAATTATAGCATCATTCAAAACAGATGCCGAGTTCAAACATAGTATTATTTACGAGCCTACTTATCCATTATTTTTCCCTGTATCCAAAGACAAGGTTGATAATTTTGAGATAAGGATAACAGATGAGAATGATTCCTTAATTGATTTTGGTGGAGCAACAACAACTGTACTTTTGCAAACCAAGATTTTCTCTTAAATAAATAGGAAGATGTGTTCTATTAAAGGTTGTATGTTTAGTGTTCCTTATAACGAACTAAAGGATCTAAATATTGATCATGTATTAACAAAGAAACAACTTAACGATAAAGCCAAGAAAATTAAAGAAGGTAAAGGAATGGATTTAACTTTAACTACTGCACAAATGAAAAAGATTAAGAAAGAGCATATTGGCGGTTTTATCTTTACAATTCCAGCCATTCTAGCAGCTTTAGGAGCAGTTGGCTCATTAGCAGGTGGTGCAGCAGCGATTACTAAAACTGTATTGGATGCTAAGAAGAATAAACAAGAACTTGAAGAACAAAAAAGACACAATATGGCTATGGAAGAAAAGCAGGGAGCAGGTAAACCAAAGAAGTCAAAAAACTAAAACCATTGACCAACTTCGATATAGAGAGGTTGGCTAAAGAATTAAAGATAAAACGATTTAGAGGTGTATTTATGAGTGATGAACTTCCACAGAAACCCCATGTACATGAGTGTGGTGTAGTTAACCTCGATAAATCAGAAAACATTGGTACTCATTGGATATGCTATTGGAAAGATAACAACATAAAGTACGTATTCGATTCTTATGGTGGTGTTCCTCCTAAACAACTAGTACAATATCTTGGTACCGAAAACTTACTTTATAATGACGAACGAATACAAGACTTTAATTCAGTTATATGTGGTCATCTTTGTGTTAAGGTTTTAAATCTTCTAAATCAAGGGTATTCTTTTAGTGATGTTATGTATATGATTAAAAATGATTAAGTGCTTTTATGGTTTGTATCCATAAAAGTTTTGTTTAAGATAAATATGGAAGCTATACACAATAGATTTTTAGATTATTTTGAGAAGCATGAAGATGAACTAGATGCACTAGATAGATATAATTTTTATCAGTATTTTCAGCATGTTAGCGAGATAGACTTAAAAGATAAAAACAACGTATATAATGTTATTCATTTATGGAAAAGGTTAATACCGAAATTTTTGTACACGGAAGAAGAGTTGGAAAAGTTACGTCCAATAATTACCTTAAAGGACTTGTTGTCGAATTATAGCTCTAGACCATTACAATGCAGTTATTGTGGTAGTAAGTCATTAACAAAAGGTATGAGTAGATACATTTTTGATGATTGTTTTGTAGAGAGTGGTTGGGTTTACGATACTAATGAAGGAATGAGAGCTGCTTGTGCGAGAAAACCATGGTACGATACTACAAAAAGATTTAAGTTACAGCTATCTCGTTTGCAAGCTTTACAGGATAGAATTATTCCCGAAGAGGTGCTCAAGGTGTTAAATGATGAACTTAGAGATATACCAAGAGATTTAATATCAACAAAAGATGTTCTAAAAGTACTAAAGAAAAACAAATACACAAAATATTATGATGATGTCTATTTAATACACTATCACCTTACGGATCAAAAACCATTAAACTTACGACATATGGAAGAAACACTTATAAACGACTTCGAAAACTTACACGAGGTCTTCAGGGAGCTGTATCCGGAAAGAGCATTGTTTATTAACTTGAAATGTGTATTGCACTATCTGTTGAGAAAGCACGATGTTCATGTTGATATTGATTTTAAACGCTCACCTAGACAAATAGAGATGCTAAAGAAATGTTTTGAAAAACTAGGATGGGCATTTTCTGTATAATAAATGAGTATGGATATATTTGGTAATGTTAAAGATAGAAAAGGTGATGTTGATAGTAGCGAGGAAAAATTAAAATTGTTGGAGAATTTAAATGATATTGCTAGCGTAAGTCAACTTAGATCAATAGAAGCCCAATTAGAGAACGATAGAAAACGATTTGAAGATGCATTAGAAACGTTACAAGACACATACATAAAGAAAGAAGATTTTCAAAAGATTAGGATGGATACTACTAAACTGGTTATGCAGAAAGAAACCATGCCTCTACTATATCGGTTAAGAGCTAAAAACGTTAAGGAGCCAATCTTTAGAATATTTAATCTCTCTAACGGTTACAAATTTCTCTATAATGGGAAAATAATGCACATGGACTTAAGTTTGGATAAATACTTTCTAGATATATATTTGGGCGATACTTTGGTTAAAGAGATACCTTTTGACTTTAAGAAGAACGATATAATTACGATTAAACCAAATAAAAATTCTGCTATGGAAGAAGGACAATTATTGTTTGTTGTAATGCACATAGAGAGAGAGCTTTCCTAAAGACGTTTGCTATATAATAAATATGGATATCTTTGGTAATGTTAAAATGACATCAGAGTTAGATAATGCAGTTGTGAGAAAAGACATTGCTATGTTGAAAGAAGAGCTTAACTTCATCAAACGGAGTTATGTTATAGAGCTTCATAGTCGGTTGATATCAGAAAATGTTGAAACTCCGTTCTTTTTAATACATAATCTCTCTATCACATACAAATTTCTTTATAAAGGTAGGTTAATGCATATAGAGTCATCTTACAATACGTATTATATAGATCTATATTTAAATGATTCTCTAGTTGAAACTTTTCCATTGCACTTTAATACAAATGATAATTTGGCAATTAGACCATCTAAAGATTCTGGTCTGAAACATGGTAAATTACTATTGCTTCTTATGCATGTAGAAAGAGAAGACGAAGATAGTGATGATGATGGGGAGAATGTTGATAGCATAATATTAAACAGCGATAGTTATTGATTTTCTATATAATAAACAGGATGTATTGTGTTAAGTGTAAGAAAGTGACAGATACGAAGAAAGATACCATTAGAATTGAACAAACAAAGAATGGAAGATATCTAAAGAAAGGTATTTGTTCTGTATGTGGTGTTACTAAAACCCAATTCGTTAAAAAGCCTGATTGACTAGAAGAAGGTAAAGGTGTTAGAGAAGACATTGTAGAAGAAATTCACAAACCATCTAGAAAAAACTTTGACAGATTAAGCGTAGTTATAAAAGGTATCGATGATCTTTGGCAGGCTGATCTTCTAGAAATGGATAGCGGAGTATTAAAAGGCGTTTCCAAAATCAATAAAGGTTATAAGTATTTGCTAACGATTATAGATGTGTTCTCGAAATATGCGTTTGCTGTCCCTGTTAAAGATAAGAGTGGGAGGAATGTTATAGAAGCATTCGAATCCATATTAAGAACGAGAAAACCTAGTAACTTACAAACAGATCAAGGTAAAGAGTTTTACAATAAAGAGTTTAAGAAGTTGATGGATGAAAATAAGATTAATCACTACTCAACCTATAGTGGTAAGAAAGCTTCTGTGGTTGAAAGATTTAATAGAACACTTAAGCAGAACATGTGGAAAAGGTTCACGACACAAGGGAATTACAAATGGATAGAGATATTACCAACACTAGTTAAAGAGTATAATCATCAAATTCATAGAACAATTGGTTTAAAACCCATAGAAGTTAGCAAGGAGAATGAGCAAACAATATTGGAGAAAGTGTATCAAAAAGAATATAAGCGTGTTAAGCCCAAATACAAGTTAGGTGATCATGTTCGTATAAGTAAATCGAAAGGATTATTTGAGAAAGGATATACACCTAATTGGTCAACAGAAGTATTTGTTATTAGTGAAGTTATTCCATCTAATCCGCCTACATATAGAATTAAAGATTTAGAAGAAGAGGATGTACAAGGTAGATTTTACGAACCAGAACTATTAAAGACGAAACATAAAGATGAATACTTAGTAGAAAAGGTGTTGAGAAAGAAAGGTGATAAAGTATATGTCAAATGGCTAGGGTTTGATGATTCGCATAATAGTTGGATAGATAAGAGTAATGTTGTAGTGTAAATATAAATGTTTGTCTTTTATGGAATAATAGCCATAAAAGGATAGTTCGAATGAGATAAGGGGGTAACGAAACGATACCCCCATAACATACATTTCCAGGGCTGAAAACACTCTAAGGAGCTTATTGAGTATTACAACAAACTTCGAAGTTCCTCGGTCGACTTTCAGACAATGCAAATATTTATACAGCTATACAAACACAAACAAACTCCCGAACGGAAGATTGTCCGGTTGCAAAAATACACTATCATGACACAAAACAAAACATCGGAAGACAAGCTCATTTCAGAAAAGATAAGCGGTCTAGATATAGACCACTTCAAAATTCCTCCAAAGCTAGAAACTTCAGAAACTCATCTTACACAGTAAAACTAGCTGGTAACAAAAATGAAGTTAAAAATAAAGATTTTCTATATAATAAATATGGGTACTATGGATAGTTCACTTAGTCTAAATGATATTTGCTACGAACAGATTAAAGACAACTATTGGTACGGCGTCTTTGGTGACTTCAAGTTGATTATAGATAAGAGTACAGGATATTTCAATGCTACTAAGTTGTGTAAGACTGGAGGCAAAAAACTCGAACATTGGCTTGAAAATATACGTTCCAAAAGACGAATGAGGTACTATGAGCAGAAAATTAATCATCGGAATTCCGAGGGTTTCAAACAAGCATCATATGAAGTCAAATTAGCAGGTAACAAGATCAATAACACCATATCAGGCACATACGTTTACAAAAAGATAATACTAGACATCGCCAATTGGTTATCACATGATTTTTACGACAAGTGCTATAACATTATCGAAAGTTACTTCCTTCAAGACTTTCAACAATATCGTGACAACAACGAATTACTCCAAACAGAAATGCAAAAAATACAACAACAAATGGATGAATTACGTTTGCATAATCAAGAGCTAGAAAATGAGGTTGATTATCTTAAAACAGTTGCAGCACCATATACAGAAGATCCAGGAAAGATACATAAACTATTCATTATCAAGAAAAACCTTACTAAAGAACAACTTGAGAATATACTCTTTTACTATGACGAAGAAGAACGAGATCAAAAAGAAAGAATAGAACGATACAAGTATTGGGTCGGAAGAGTACAAACATGCAATTACGAAAGTAGGATTAAACAACTCAAACTTAAGTATCCAAGTATGAGTATTCTGCTTAACGTCGACGATCCAAACTCTGTCAACTTATACAACAGAGCTAAAGAAAGATATGATGATAGAATAACTTGGCACGGTTCGCATATGAACACAGATTTAAGTGATATAGATCTTGTTGACAGGTTTATTCAGTTAAGAGACATTTAAGTACGAGAAACTAAATATACCATTGCTTTTATGGGTTAACCCATCAAAGTACAATTTAAGTGTTATGCATTAACCCTCTGCTGCAACAGCGAATGCTACATTCAACATATCACCTAAATTGGGATTATTATGATATTTTCTTATTATAGCTCTCCAATCTACGTAATGTCTAAACGAATATATAAAGTCTATAGATAGGTCTTGATAAGTTGAAATGTTACGCCAATGAACTCTACCTTCAAACTCTGCAATAAATTCTTCTGTTAAATTTTGAGACATTGAAATCATTTCCCAATCTACTTTGTCAGCGTAATCTCTTATAAGGTTTTCTGATAATTGTTTAGTTCCAGATATGTACCACCAAATTAACTCTATCTGCATGTTCTCGTATAAAGGCTTCAGAGAGTTCGTTTTTGTAAGATATAGCATCAAAATCAACTTTATCTATAAACTCATTAATAAATTCTTCAGATAGCTTTTGGTGATACGATACTTCTTTCCAATCAACTCTATCTGCAAATTCTCTTATAAAGTCTTCTGATAAGTCTTGGCTTCCTGAAATAATCTCCCAATCAACTTTATCAGCTAATTCTCTTATAAACTCTTCCGATAAATTTTTCCATAAACATATTTCAATCAAATTAACTTTCTCCTGATATTTGAGTATGAAGTCTTCTGTAATGTGATCATAGTTATATTCCTCCTCATAATCATCATAACCTATAGATAGCCATTGCTCATTAGTTAGTGAATCTAATATCTCATCAGACAAGTCCATAACGTTTGCATAGAGAATGTTTTGTATGAGAAATGAGTTGTTTTCTTTAGTGGCCTTCTTGAACAAATGATCTAACATACCTATGGACACGCTAAAATTTATTTTGTCTTTATCATTATAACCACCAATATCTAAATATTTACATACACAATCAAATACAGGTTTGTAAGATAATATTTCCTTAGCAGTAGTCATATTCGTTTTTATTCTTAGATTTTTAAAATTTATTTCATTTTTGTTGGTTTTGTGTATAATAAATATGGAGAAAGAATTTGATTTATTACATGATAGACTTAACCTCATTCATGAAGATCTTAAACCTTTAGCAGCACTACTAGAGAAGCAAATACTGTTAAAGGAAAAAGAGTTATTAGTAATGCAACAAAAAACATCTGATTTGAGTAGTGATGATGAATACAAATATGGTAGTGATGATTATGATGATGATGATGATGAGTAAGCTTACAAAAATGATTCAGTTTTAAATGTGTATATGTGACTTTGATGGGCTAATCCCATGAAAGTTCTAGACTAACACAACGAGGAAACATATGTAGGCAATGACAAACGCGTGCAGATGTTTAAACGATGTGTTAGAAAAATGAAAATGAACTGAAATAACCCGGTGAAGATAAAAATTGAAGAGTAATAAAGATTTTCTATATAATAAATAGGATGAATAATTATAGTAAATTTACCGTAGTAGAGTTAAGGCTCCAATGTAAAGAGAGGGGAATCAGAAGATATTCCCGATTAAGAAAAGCAGAACTGATAGACCTTCTTAAACAATATGACGATGAACAAAGCAGGAGACAGATTAGAGATATATTCCCATTTAAACAAGAAGTAATTGAAGAACCAAGAATCAAAGTTGAATCACAACCAATCGATGTAAAACTTAAAAGCACAGCATTCAAATCAAGATTAGAAACATGGAGATTTACAACAGATTACAAAGAACATGATCCTCTAGAGCAATATATCACCTCAACATCGAAAGCTTTAATAAATAGATTGAACATCAGCTTACAAAAACATGGATCGTTAAAGGCTAATCTCCTAATAAGCTGCCAATATAAGAAAGGTAAAGAGATTCAAGACATTTACTTCAACATTAATAACAAAGAGGTATTCCAATCAACCAATCTAAAAGAATTCTTAAGTGATGCTAAACAAATATTACGAGCAAGAATGGATGAGTTCCAAGCTAGAGGTTCTGGATGGGCTCTTACAAATATAAACTACTTAGAGTTAGCTCTTAATAAATATGCACCATATAGAGGATCATCATATATAGAACTACCAAATGAAATCAAAAGAAAACAAGCTGTTATCAATGTAAAGAACAAAGATGAAAAGTGTTTCTTGTATTCAATTGCCTCTGCATTGCATCCTGTTGAAAAAGACCCACAACGACCGCCAAAGTACAAGCATATCGTTATAGACTTAGAAGAAAAATTAAAAGATATTCATTTTCCTGTAAAACTAAGTGACATCCCAAAAATTGAAAGACGACTCAATATATCATTTAACGTTTATACATATAATGATAATGGAAAGTATATAGTGTACGTTTTATATCATACTAAAAACAAAAAAGACACCTATGTGAATTTATTATATATAAAAGAGCAAAATGAAGACCAAGTTAAAACACACTACTGCTGGATAAAAGACTTGAGTAGGTTAGTTAGCAGTCAAATGACAAAGTGGAGAGCCCGAAAATATTTATGTGATAGATGTTTGTTATATTTCTACTCACAAGGTGCATTAGATAGACATGAGAAAGATTGTTCTAGTCATGAAGCTGTTAAAATAGAAATGCCACCACAAAATACATACGTTGAATTTAAGAACTACCAATATACGATGAAGATGCCATTTGTGATTTATGCTGATTTCGAATGTCTGCTACATAAGGTTATGGGATGTAAACAATGTTATCCGGAAGATGAATCATATACTAAAAAATATCAGCAGCACAAACCATCTGGGTTCTGTTACTCTATTGTAAAAAGTGATGGAAGTAAAACAAATCCTGTTGTGTATAGAGGTAAAGATGCAGCTAAGAAGTTCATAAGAATGTTAAAGAAAGAAGCCAAACAAATTTCGAACATATATAAAGAAAACAACGAATTACCATTAACAAAAAGTCAGAGAAAAGAGTTCAACAAATCCGAATCCTGCTCTTACTGTAAAGTAAAATATACACCAGAAAACCATAAAGTTAAACATCACGATCATATAACAGGAGAGTTTGTAGCTGCATTATGCAACAACTGTAACTTAAAAGTTAAAATGCCTAAGTTCGTACCAGTGATTATACATAACTTATCTGGATATGACTCTCACTTGTTTATAAAAGAGCTAGGATGTAATAAAGAACAAATAGAATTAATACCTAATAACGAGCAACGCTACATATCATTCAGTAAAAAAGTTGGAACTATCAAATTAAAATTCGTAGATTCATTCAGATTTATGGCATGTAGTTTAGACAAATTATCATCAAACCTAACGAGAGAACAAATGGTGCACACACAACACTTCTATCCTGATGAAGAACAATTTAACCTTGTAACAAGAAAAGGTGTTTATCCGTACGATTATGTTAACAATTGGGATAGGTTTAGAGAAAGAAAATTACCACCAAAGGAAGCATTCTACAACAAACTTAACAACACACATATAAGCGATGAGGATTATAAGCATGCAAAGAAAGTGTGGAAAACATTTAAAATTAAGAATCTCGGACAATACCATGACTTATATCTAAAAACCGATGTGTTGTTATTAGCAGATGTGTTTGAGAACTTTAGAGAAACATGTCTTAAAGCTTATGGTCTCGATCCAGCTTGGTATATGACAGCACCAGGTTTAGCTTGGGATGCAATGTTAAAGATGACAACTATAAAACTAGAGTTATTAACTGATTACGATATGGTATTAATGGTAGAGAAAGGTATGAGGTGGGATTAGTCAATGCTCAAAAAGATATGTGAAAGCAAACAATAAGTATATGGAAGATTACAATAAGAATAAAGAAGATTCTTACTTAATGTATCTAGATGCCAATAACTTGTATGGGTGGGCAATGAGTCAATATATGCCGTATAAGGGATTCAGATGGTTAAGTGAAGATGAGATAAGAGAAATAGATTTCACAAGTATACCTGATGATTCTGATACTGGTTACATATTAGAAGTTGATCTTGAATATCCTAAAGAATTGCATGACTATCACAAAGACTACCCATTAGCCCCTCAAAACATGTGTCCACCTGGTTCAAAACAATCAAAACTCTTAACAACCCTATATGACAAAGAAAAATATGTAATTCACTATCGAAACCTAAAACAATGTCTTTCACTTGGATTAAAACTTAACAAGATACACCGAGTAATAGAGTTCGAACAATCAGATTGGTTAAAGAAATATATTGATTTAAACACGCAGATGAGAACTAGAGCAACAAATGACTTTGAAAAAGACTTTTATAAGCTCATGAACAATTCAGTTTTTGGAAAGACTATGGAAAATATTAGAAAGAGATGTAAACCTATAAAAATAGAATGTGATTCAACAAGAGTAGAAAAACTAATTGCTAAACCAAATTTTAAAGATAGAATTATTTACACTGAGAATCTGTGTGCGATCATAATGAATAAAACAAAATTAACTTTCAATAAACCAATATATGTTGGAATGAGTATCTTAGATCTATCGAAATATTTAATGTACGACTTCCATTACAATGTGATGAAACCAAAATACCAAGACAAAATAGAAGTATGTTATACAGATACTGATAGCTATATATACCATATTCAAACAGAAGATGTGTACGAGGACATGAAAAACTACATTGATTACTTCGACACCAGTGACTACCCTAAAGATAACAAATATAAGATACCGCAAATCAATAAGAAAATACTTGGTAAGATGAAGGATGAGATTAAAGGTACAATCATAGAAGAGTTTGTAGGTTTAAGAAGTAAGATGTACAGTATAAAAGCACCTCAAATAGATTTAACAGATAAAGACTTTAAAGGTAAGTTCGATAAAGAAAAGTGTTGTAAGAAGGCTAAAGGTGTTAAGAAGAGTGTTGTGTATAAAGAACTTTCATTTAACGAATATAAGGACTGTTTGATTAGCCAAAAAGAATATTATAAGAAGATGAACTTGATTAGAAGTTATAAGCACGATTTGTACAGTATAGAAGTAAATAAGTTAGCATTAAGTTGTGTAGATGATAAGAGATGTGTTTTAAAGGATGGAATCAATACCCTACCATGGGGTCATTATAAGTTAGAAGAGTTGTAGTTTTAGATGTAAGATTTTAGATTGTAAGTTTTTATGATTTTAATGTCATAAAAGCATATTCAATCTCACTTTATGGATATAAAGTTTTCGCAGGCTATATAAAAATGAATTTAAATATAAAATATATATATTTCTACAAATATGAGCAAGACGCTTTGTGAACCATGTAACAAATACTTACTAGATATAGAAAAACATAATAAGACTAAAACACATATAGAAAATAGTAAAACTAAAATTTGTAAGAAATGTAAGAAAGAAAAATATAAAGCCCAGTTTAGATATATAGAAAAAGATTCTCTTTGTCGTGAATGTCTGTACAAAACATTACCACCCTTAACATGTTTAATGTGTCAAAAAGAATTTAAAATAAACCCAAGATGTGTAAATGCTAAAAAATGTATAGAATGTAGAAAAAATAAACCAGACTCTAAATATACAATAACTAAAGGTACTCATTTAGAAGGACTACAAGATATTTTTGATTATATAATTATTAATGGAGAAATTTATGCTGTTTTATCATCACAAGAGCAAGAAGAAAAAACTTTATTAAAACTACCATCCAGATACGAAAAGCACTATGATCATCTTAAAAAAATATTAAAAATGGAAAATTACATATATATCAGAATGAATATAATCGAAATTGTTATAGAATTATATTTATTAACTCCAAGTCTTTATGTGGTAATGAGGATTGTTTAAATTGTAAATGTATTTTCTAATCATTAAAACTTTATGGTTATAACATCATAAAGTCCTATTAAATCTCACTTTAACATTGTAGTTAGGGGGATACTTTGCGCTCTGTAACTTTGAATAATTAGCTGGCTCCTTCTGCGCTAGTTAAAAGTATTGAGGGAAGGTAAAGTGCGCTCGTAGTTAGGTCAACATGCTACTCTTCCGGTTTGAGGCTACAATTTACTTCTCGAGGTCCGGGTATTTCTAGACACTATAGCAATTCGTATATGTTATTCTATAATAATATTCAGTCAGGTTCAAAATTTACAAATGAACTTTGTTATTCAATATCCAGGTCTATATTTCGAATTTTGTATATTGCAATGCTTGTCTATTTAGCGAATTATTTGATCAGGTCCTTTATAGAAAAAAAATAAATTTTTGACTTTTACGTCCCACGCTTATGCCCGCTAGGCTAGACGAGACGGTGATCATGTCAAACGAATGAAATGGAGGAATGAATAATGTGAGAGGAAACGGGAGAATCCCTAGGAAACTCATGCACACTTTGTTTATCCACCACAATAATCACTTTGCGCGAGCTGGGATCGAGCCAGGGATTCTACGTACCAGAGGTGAACGTTCTACCACTGAGCTACCGAGATCCACTGTCGTTTATCAAATGATGTATATAATTATTGCTTCAGTAGAGAAATTAGACATTTCAGAAAACCGAGAAGTAAATTGTTACAGTATACCAGAACTAGTCAATAGTGGTATTATTCTATTCATTTCTTATAGATTGATGCTGACATTGTTTCTATAGGATCTCTGGAAATAATCAGGGAACGGAAAGAAATTTGTAAGCATCATCGGCTGCGATTTATACAAGTGCCAACGGATACCATCAATCTGTTTGTTTAGTCATAATGACTACATTGAAGTGTTTATGCCACTTCAATATGAAACTGAGCGTTTTGACATTTCTTGAGTGTGGGAGCTTTGACTTACTCCCATTTAAATTAATTATTATCTTGCAGAATAATTTACGTTCAATATTATAAAGTATAGACGTAGTGGCTTCTAGTGTTGTGCTGCCACCCAAAGGATGTATCCCTCCTAACAGAAATTCCTGGATTCACACCTCGTACAGGATGTCTACATAGGACTAGAAATGCCCGGGCCAAAATATTATGTCAGAACCCTTGCTACCGAATACAACTTATTACAAGGGACGAAAGAGACGGAATTTGTTAGTAGGTCTATTTCAAATTATGTAAGAGACCTCTCTTTCTCTTTCTCTTTCTGAAGGGTTATAAGACATGAGCGATTACAAGCGTTCATACTAGATGGTAGCACATATGTAACGTCGCGACGCTAAGCATTCAAATATGCAACACTAAATTCCATATTACTATTTTCAGACTCAAAGCGAGTGAATGATATTGATGTCGTAGTTTCATTGCTTTGTTATGACTCTATCACGGAAAATAGATAAGTGCCATTCCGTTTGAAATCTCGTAAAAATATTGATAGGTAATCTGTAGATATACCTGATCATTGCCGTTCGACGTCGGATCGATATTTAATTCGATCCAAACAGCTGTGACGTACCAGACGTCAGAACAGCTGCATTTTGATTCCTTCCTGTTCCTCATCCCGGATTCTTTCTCTTGCATTACTTTTGAGCTCTGTCCGTCAGACTTATCTAGTCAAGGGCGTCCAGTGCTACGAGTTTGGCAAGTGAATTTATCCAACCTTGACGGCTATCCAAACGGGTCGTCTCACCTTTGCATCATCTCATCATTTGATCAGAGATTTCATACACAACCACATACCATTACGGCTTCGTGCCGCTGGTGTCGATTTGCTCATGGCGGACTCTGGCAACGCTTCTGGACCACCTATAGAATGCAGACACGGAGGTTTACCACCTGTTTTCGTAACTCCCTCCGCTAGCTCCACGAAGGTGGAGAGGCAGAGAGAGCACTGCGAAAGACGCCGCCGAGCCTCACAGCGCTCAACTACCTCAACAGTGTCTAATGCCTCAAGCAGGCAACGATCTAGATCTCCACTTAGTCAGCCCAGCTATGCCAGCAAAGCACAATCTCCTCCTACTAAGAAGCAACATACCGCCAATGACTCCGATATATCCGACATGGACGCTGATAATTCCACATCATCACGCCGAGCATCAACTACGACTATCACACCACATTCACCGTCCTCATCTGTTCATTGCTTCCTATTGCAGAAATACGATCCTAAGTATTCTAATGAAAAGTTCATTATCCTGCAACTTAGGAAATATCTACCCAGTCTTCCACTCCAGGAAGTTGTCAAAACGCGAAACGGATACATCTTGAAGTCCACAGATCCAAATTTCCTCACGAAAGTCCGCAATAAGGCATCCTTCGAAATTTTTGGTAACACCGCCATCATTACTTCTCTCACTTCTTCTCGACGCAAACAGCCACCTCCACCTAGACGACCTCCAATGCTTTCTGTAGTGATTCGCGGAGTTGATCCTACATACTCAGACGAGGAAATCCAAGCAGAATTACAGTATGAAGGGCATACTATTAACAAAGCCATCCGTATTCGTAATAACACTGGCCCAACTTATATGGTTAGAATCCTCACTTCATCTCAGGACACCATAGATACTCTTCTCACTCAAGGCGCCCTCATATACAAGCGACGACACAGGGTGGAACCCTCTCGGTCGCCTGCACCCTTACCTATTCGATGTGAGCGATGCCAAGCGTATAACAGCCACGCAACAGCCGATTGTAAAAATGCTACTGTTTGTGGTTACTGTTCTGGTCCACATCAAACGCGACTTTGCCCAAATATGGAGCTTCCACCCCAATGTCCAACATGTCAAGATAGGCACCCCGCCTATAGCTATAAATGCAAAAACAAACCTAAGCCTGATGAATCACACCCGGAATTAGTTGCTCCACTCCGCACCCAGTCAGCATCAACCAACACTGAAAAACATGTCGATGATCCAGTTACTGTCGGCAAACTCCTGGAATTTCTTACTCTCGCACTTCAGAATATCCACCCCTTCAATCGTCAGCACATTCTCCAACAACTCACACTTGCCGCTAAATCAACTTTCAATGTCTCACTTTATGCTACATACTCCAATAACTATGTTCATTTTCTTACTGCACGATACGAAACAACTGTTTAATTATTTTCTCCTCATGGACTTGTCTTTCTTGTTTCTGAATATCCGATCTCTACCTAAAAACAAAGTACTCTTCCAGACCCTATTACTCGAAGAACACATTACAGCTTTCCTTCTCAACGAAACCTTTCTGACCAAGTCTATCTCTTGCCGATTCCCTAATTACATCTTACTTCGCTGTGATAACCCACTACCAGCCTTGCGAGCTAATGGCGGTGCCAAAATATTTGGTCAACATACTACAAAACCTCAAGCAAAGGGCAAGCAGCAAATGAACCCCTTAGAAGCAACGTGAATCTCTTCTTTTGTCTGTATATCGGATGCCATAACCGCGATGGAAATCTAGACGAATTCTTCAAACATGAAAACCAAGCTTTCCCTCCAGAACTATCAGACGGCGGTGGCATCCGGTTTGGTGCAAGAGTGATTTTCTCAGTTGTCTAGAAGACTTCAGTCAGCCTAGGTCTGAGGTTCCTCCAACAAGTTCTGCTTCCTAGATGGAGCAGTCATCATCAGGTTGTTGAAGCCTGCTACGGCAAAAACCTTCAAAGAATATGTTTAGCAAGTTTTTGTCCCTCACATACTCTCAAAATTTCATCAAGCCACGCGACAGGACCTGGTGTGGGACCGCTACATAAGAAACTCGTTGAAAGGTGCAGCAAGAGCCAAGCTGGAAAAGGGATGAGAAAATGAGTGGTGGGTAATTCAACTATACCCGGGAACTCTGCCAGTGTCATCAGAGTCGAAGAAAATAAGACAGAGCTGTTCATCTTCCTATCTGACATCCTGTATGACTTATTCCAGCTTGCAGACAAGGAGCTGCTCATCACTAAAGGCAGTGATGTCGTGAGAAAGCCACCTCTTCTGGATACTTCAGCCCTGGCACCTTGCAACCACGAGGAGGCTGATACCCGTATTATGTTGCACGTCGCCCACGCTGCTCACAATGGCCACAAGAAGATCCTCATGTGCACACTAGACACTGATGTTGTTGTCTTGGCGGTTGCTCTGATACACACCTTGAATGAGGGGGAATTGAAATGTGGGTATCCTTTGCCTCGGGGAAGACGTTCCGTTGTTTGGTAGCCCATGAGATTGCTCGCTCTCTGGGTCCTGAAAATGCTCAGGCACCACCGATGTTTCATGTTTTGACGGGCTGCGACAAGGTCTTCTGCTTCGCCAGACCTGGAAAAGAATACAGCATGGGCAGTGTGGACAGTGTTACCTAAACTCACGCACACGCTGACTCTTTTCTCCACTGCACCAGATCGTATTAATGAAGACGCAATGCATATAATTAAAAGATTCATCATACTGCTTTATGACAGAACAAGCACAGAAGCGTACATTGACAAGGCACGTCGCAAACTGTTTCCAAAGAAAAGCAACGTCCAGCTGATCCCACCGACAAGAGCAGCCCTGGAGCAGCACTTCCGAAGAGCAGTATAGCAGGGAGGACATGTCTGGGGTCAGGCCCTGGTTCCTGCACCAACACTGCCATCACCAACCGAATGAAGTTGGATCAAGACCAGCGGCCTGTATGAACCTCTATGGATAACGCTACCCGAAACATCCAAGATCTACTAGGAACTCATCTCTTTCAAATGCAAAGACTGCATGAAAAAGTGCAAGAGCAGGAAGGCCGGTCTGGAATACACACCACTGTGTGTTTCCTACGGAAAGTACTCTGAATTGTAAAATTATTAACTATATATATATAACTTACAAATTATCTGGCATACATCTCTTCAAAGCATTCACTAAAACCTTCAGCAACAAAATTTATCTAACTTCTGTTCTCTTTCGGGTGTCCACTGGCGGCCATTTTGGAAAATGGCCACCACGGTCGCCAGGAGTCAGTTGGCCGATGGCTCCACATCCAAATTTGTTCATCTTACATCTGTATACATCTGTGCCAAATTTGGTGCTTTTATCAAAAAGTGCACAATATGTTGAAATATTCTAGCTAAACTGCCGCACTATAAGTTGTGAAGTCAAAGTAAATAAATAAGAACACTCCCAGGCCAGAACCGCATCTACGTTGAAAATTTGGTTGACATTAGGATGATTCTTCATTTTACTTTTATAGTGCAACGAAGGGGAGGGAAATGGGGTGATATATGTAAAAAAAATAAATAAATGTGAACCTTTTGGTTACTTCATCACGCTTAAACCATCTAACGGATTTTAAAAAGAAAATCAACATAGATAAAGTTCGGACCTGAGGTGGCTTTTATCATATCACTTTAACAGTTGAATTTAGAAGAGGGGGAGGGGAGGGGGAAGATAGATATAATTAAATAAAACTTAATAACTCTTCAACCACCCAACCGATCTCGATCAAATTTTCAACCTAGATGAAGTTCAAACATGAGTTGACTTTTGCCATATCGCTTTGAGGATGTAACTTAAAGGAGAGGAAGACATTAGCAAATGGTCGAAAATGACCGATATTAGTGTGGAATCTATAGTTTTTAAAGTCGCTAAGATGAACAGTGACACTTCTGATGCCATTTAAATCTAAATTCCGCCCCGAAAAAAATTTGGAGGGGAAGGGGATACACGCACACACACCCAAACTCTCCCTCTCTCTTTCTCTCTCTCTCTCTCTCTCTCTCTCTCTCTCTCTCTCACACACACACACACACACATATATATATATATATATATATATATATATATATATATATATATATATATATATATATATATATATATATATAACTATAACTAGGGATTTAAAACTACATGAGCTGACTTAAATTATTGAGCACTTCCTGTAGGACTACAATGATTAACTTTAGCATGATTGTAGCTTTCCGGAACTAACTCACAGGTAAATTGCCAAAATTGAATTTATTTAGTTTTCAGGTGGACTAAAGAGGGGATGAAGAATTTCTCTATGTTATTTAAATGGGCTATTTTTTTACTTATAATCTCATGTTTTAGATACTTAGAGTTGGAATAAAAACTTGAAGTTAGGTATGCTTCTACATTTTTGTTAGCGTTACCTAAGTTAATCACCAGAAATAAAAAAAAAATCCAAACGTAGAGTGGTTTTATGGGGAACTGAAAAATCTTTCCCATGTTATTTATATGGGATGTCTTCTACACCCCAAAATGTTTAGGAACTTCCGGCAGGATTAAAATGATGAAATTTGTCACGATTGTAACCTTCCAGGACCAACCGACAGGAAATTTGCCAAAAATGAATACTTTTAATTTTTTAGGGTTCTAAAAGGAGATAAAGAAATCACCATGCTATTTAAATGGGCGTTTTCATGGAATACAAAATCTTATCTTTTAGACAGTTGAAATAATAAAAGAAACGATAGAATTGTGAGTTCAAGAGGTGCGAGGCCGTAGGCTCTGCAAAGACAGAGTGTGGGGCGATGCCCCTGGATGGGCAGATTCAGGAAATGTGATGAGCAAATTCACGAACTTCACTCTTGATGGAAAGGCCGATAGATAAGAAACACGAGGTGGTAGGCCGAGCAGACTTGGGGCTGTAAGGGCGAAGCCCCCAGAAAGCCAAAGGCTTGTATATATAATATATATAATTACAATGAGAAATATCAGTGTCGAATTCGTACTTTTCGGGGTCGCTGAGATGAACAATGACACATCCGATGACGTGGCCCGCAACATGGGGAGGAGAGTGGATCTATAAAAATCATCGAAAATAACCAATATCAACTGCCGATTCAGTAATTGTAAAAAGTGACTGACTAACGAAACATATTACTATTGTTTCTTTATCTAACCCAGCTAAAGTGGGTAATTGATGCTAATGTTAATCTAAGCGTGGTTTTCCAGCCATGAAACTGTGACTAAAACTAGTGGCGTCTAAGAAAAACAAATACACCAATGTAATTCCTTCTAACTTTTCACTGGAAACAGCTATGTGCCGTATGAGTTACATATACACTGCAAGAAATATATAAAGTACCTTTAGACAAAGTAGTACACTGTACAAATTAACGGATTTCTTTGAACACCACTAGATGACACATGTTCATTTCTTGTAGAAAATGTACGTTATCACTTTGTTTTTGACCTGTTTCCTAAGAAGTATTTCAAATTTCATACTGGGTACTGGTTTTAGATAAGTAACTATTTTGGACACGCGAAGCATACTTTATAAAAAATATCTCTTACCTCAACATCTGTACTAAAAGTGTTAGACAGATGACTCATTTCTTACCGTGTATATTAGGAAAGATCTATTTACATTACAATTTTTTTGGAGTACGGATCATCCCTGGTGTTATCTACGATTTATTTTGATTGATTTGTTGATATTCTTATTATTATTATTATTATTACTATTATTATTATTATTATTATTATTATTATTATTATTATTATTATTATTACCCTAACTAGACAATTACATAGCAAGCATATCACTGTCATGTTTCCTCAGGTACACACATGTCTAAAATGATTGTCGCATATCTATAACTGTGTTCTTGTAAGAATATAATTTGATAATGATTTAGCAGGGTACCTTTAATACTGATACTATGTGTATAATCGGGAAATGTATATTTGTGGTAAATTTCATAGGAAAAGGCTTATAAATACGGAAATTAGAATTGGTAAAACAAAATGTTGCTAAATGGACAAGAAATTTTTATTTTCGTTTTGTTGTTCTTATTTACTGCTCTTTTGACATGAAATTTGTGACATACACGCCTTTGCCGTTTACACACATAATAACATTATAGGAAATATCTGGCCAATTCATTATCGAATTATATTCCTACAACAACATATTTATGGACATGCGACAATAACTTTGGACATGAGTGTACATGGGAATGTGTCCAGTATGTGTCTTGTGTACCTCTGAGAGAGAAATCGCATGGATGGCAAGCGATAGTCACATTCTATGTCCGCCCCTAGGCACATGCCTGACATGTACCTGGGGAAAAAGCCTGGTATGTTCTAGGTGTGTTCTCTATGCCCTAAGTGTCAATGAATCACGCAATTATTCCTCCAAAATATATTAAATCGCCTATATGCATAATGTTTTTACATTAAGGTGAGTCTAGAAATTCTTTAAACAAGTGAAAAAAAAAGAAAAACAGAAATTACCCTAGGTTTAGCGACAACCACCAAACATTGGATTACTAGCCGCGTGCTCTTCCGACTTGGACACTGAGGGGATGGAAATAAGGTCGCTTGTAGAGGGATAAATTGCTGAGCTTTTTTGAATTTGGCTAATCAGAGTGCTCCATTAACCGCGTATATTCGACGATAACCGTTAGGGATCAGATAATGTACTACTCGCTATGTAATTTTATAATAAAATGACGAGAGTCTATTTACTTTATTTTATGGTTCTTCGATATTCATTTTCAACTGATCGGCGACTGTTGCAATCTAATAAAGTTAATGCCTTTGTTGTTTCTAGTAGTACACAATCGCTTAGAAAACGAACCAACAAATTCATCAAATGTGGAAGATAAATTTAAAACATGTAAATGGCGCATGCCTAACACATCTTGTGCTGTTAGGGTATCTGAAAGAGTATGTACCTAAAGGACGTAGCTAGAACATGACAGATATATGCTCTAAGTGACAACATAAAAACAAATGACTGTTAGAGTGCGAAACTGAGCCAGGTATATAAATGCTACATTTCTGGTACATAGTTGCAAACATCAATTAGGTGTAACAAGTACCTAAAACTGTAGCTAGCTGAAGTACATACTTAGAACATGAATATCGTAAGTACCAAGTGTCGGGTACCTAAAAAGTAGCTGGGACACCTAAATGGCACATGCCTAGCACATCTTGCGCTGTTAGGGTAGAGAAAAAGTTATGCAATTATTGAGTATTTTATTTAGTTATGTAAACTCAGACTAAAGTTAGAAAATAACTAGTGTGTCGTTCCACTACAGTATTTAAGTATACCATGAATAGGATTTTCCAGGAAGCTTTACTCTTAGCAGCATATTTGTTAGCAGGGACACAGGCATACTTCGCCTATAACTGCCCTTGAAAAAAGAAAAATAACTGTGATTTTTTGTGCTATTGTGCTCCCGAGAGTGTATTAATGCACCTTGTAGATTTATTAATGAAATGATTCTCAAGAAACTAGAGCAATAATTTTTGTTACTTACATGTTTCATATTACTAGAAAACATGAAACATATTCCAGTTTACAAAGTAATGTCTCTAAAAATATAAACTTTAAACTTCCAAATACAGCAACGTGCAAGTATTTACCAGAAGATGCAGTCATAGTTAATTATGAAATTTTCAAACTTAGCGCCCTCTGTTGACTTCCATTTAAGTTAAGTCCACTTGAGAAAAATTGTACTAATTCGTTCCTAGAATATCCAGAGCGTAAAGTCCTGACTTAAATCACGTGACCTGATTACGTCGCTTGTCTGTCCTCAACGCCATAATTACTCAATATTCCTTTTCAAAACAAACACTGCTGCTTCGCGTATTCTTTGTACTCCGCAAGATTCCTAGTTATCATCCAGTTTTCCAATATAACTTATGTATAATGACATAAACTTTTTATAGGGCTAAAATGTTATAATAATATATTAGACGTAATAATGACGATATCCGTTTCAGCTGTTTAGTACAGACAAAGTACATTGGTGGCAAAGCTATGAAGTAAACAATACTGAAAAGCCACCTGTTATTAATATTTGCGAACTGCAGATGGATACTGTATTGGTTCATTTGTGCTTGTTTCGTGAAAGGGTCAATCTACTTATAGAGCAGGATACCCTAGTGTTGCTCCATTTCAGCGGCACATCCACGAGGAGGAGGAGTATAGGGCCTATATCCTCAAACACCATCATAACTCCACAAAAATTTGTACACTTTCTCAATAAAACTATAAATATTGAACACAGAAATGATTGATGGGCATTAAAATTTGATTTTATACTTTATATGTACTCTTTCCTTTATAAAAACAATTTAATTCTATCATTTTGTAAATGTAAGTGGAAGTATTTTACAATTACTTATCATTTTTTCTTGTGCAGAATAATACATATTCAATACTACATAGACGTAGTGCCTTGTAGTATTGGACTCCAACCCCCAAAGCTTGGACCACTCCCAACTACAATTTCTGGATCCACGCCTGCTTCTTCTTAATAGCTTCTATAATGATACGAAAGAATAAAGTATTATTATTTTGAAGGAATAAACAGATTTATTTCGCAGCTAAAATTACGGTGGACTTTCAAACTATGCGAATTCAATAATCAAACTGGAAGTAGTGTTTCGTACAAATACTTGGTTCCAACAAAGAAATAAGGTCAAAGATAGAATATGTTCCACGGACACTGAATATATGTCGAGAGGTCATAATTCGATACTATTCGATACAGTTTTTGCTCTATGGCGATAAAGGTTGAAAACAAAAGCCGTTAATTCAAACTGCTGGTTTGAATACAGCGTTAAGTGGAGAGATATAACCTATTCTTAGAATGGGTGAATCCACTGCGAAAGACCACTTCTCGATCTGTCTTACAGTTTTTTTGTTCTATACTGATAAGTATTAAAACCAAAAGTACTTGTAAATCAATCACTTCCGCTTTCGTGATAATATTGCGGAATGTAATTATATATACACAGCGTGTTCCGGAAGTGAGCATACCCCTAATTGGTGTTTTCTGACGGTACTTCTTCGAAGACAATGTTAATGGGCATTCTTAATTCGAGATGATTAATGAATGGTTGATGTCTTAACTGGAAGAAAATGATATCATAGACACTGTTGGATGGACTACAAGCGCACTTAGAGATTCACGTGAGCAATAACCTAAATAAGACTATTCCTGGCCTTGAAACGGAAGAGGTTGTGCCGTCAGATAGCTTTGAAATTTTAAGTAGTTTAAATATATATAAATTTACTCCACAAAAGCTGGGATGGTTGCAACTCGCAGAGCATCTGAAAAGAGACGAAAATATAACAACCTCTTAGTCAAATACCACTTCGTCACCATCGGCATCGAAACTTGTGGCTCCTGGGGTCAGGCAAGACTGAACTTTATTAAAGAAGTTGGACATCAAATAACTTTGAACGCAGGCGACACTCGAGCTTCAGCCTTTCTTACACAAAGATTAAGTATGCTGTGCAAAGAGGGAGCGTAGCAGCGATGCTAGGAACGCCTTCCCGGGGGAAAGCATTGGACGAAATCTTCCTTCTGTAATCACCCTCCTCTCACCAAGTTCAAGAAATTGCTGATAGATAATATATAAAATGCATTGGTGATTATTTTATTTTTTCTTTGAAATTAGGATTGTTGTATTTTACAAACAATAACGATAGAAATACCAAAGCATCCCTTGATATGTATCAGTACCAGTTTAAACTTTATTCATGGGAAAAATAGTTAATTAGTGCTTGAAAACAAAATTACGAACGAGTAAGAAGCAACAGTAATTTGAGCGAGTTTGTTAGAAAATAAATCATTGCCTTAAAAAATAAACAAAAAAGACAAAACTCAATAGAATCCTCTACAAAATAGGGTAACGAAAGGTTTTTTCTTTCAATAAATCTTCCGAAAAATCCTTCCGTACCGAACAGGCCTAGACTCACTAGTATTGAGAAGATATTTTAGAAAACTGGGACTTCAAACCGATCGAGGAGGGTATCCGAGAATTAGTTCAGCCTATATTTATTTTAATTGAGAGATGTAATGGAAGTATAAGGATGAACATGAGCTATAGTTTTGAAAACTGTCGAGAGTATATCTACCAAAAAATGTAGCAGTACATAGCTGATGGAAATTATCGACAAAAAATAATAAATACTAGCAAACACATTTATAAATCAATCCGTATACCACCACACGACACGTTTTCACTTTTGCCACTTTGAAATACACTGAGAGAATAGTGCTTCTGCGCTAAAAGTACGATCTATGAAATAAGTTCCGCCCCCCTCCAAAGAAAAACCTTTCCGCGGTTTTTACAAGTGCTACAGTTCAACATACGCTACTGCAAATACTAATACTTGTCTTTTTCCATTTTGTTTGTGTTAAAGATGAGTGTTAAAAGAAATCAGTTCCAAATTTCCTTCAGGTTCCACAATGCAGAAGGTAAGATTTTACCATAGTAGGAATGTTACAGTACGGTATGCTTTGATAAGCATTTTTTTTTTTTTTACAAATATTTAGTTTATTTAGGTAGGAAAACCGTAACCAAAGAGAAATGAGAGATTGTAAGTATTTTTTTTAAACAAGTCTTGAAAATAAAGTAAAATTTAATTTTGTTTTGCGTTAACTGATGAATCTCTGGAGAGGAGTTCTAAACCTCCCATTTCCCTTGGTACGTCCGCGGAAAGCCGTAACTTTGTTCCATTAATGTATTTTCATTACAAGAAATTGAAATAAAAAGAAATGTACATAACTAATTAAAAGAATGAGTTATATACTACTACTATGTTATATTTTAAATTACAGTTAATTCATTGATTTTGATTAAATCGCCACTTTACTGGATATTAGTCAACAATAGCTGTCAACGCAAAAGTTCATTCTTTGATTCTGTTTAAAGCACCACATTACTGGAAATTAGTCAACAACAGTTGAAAAGGCAGAAGTTCATTCTTTGATTCTATTTAAAGCGCCACGTCGCGGGAAATAAGTCAACAATACTGCTTGCTGCTTACAAGGCTGCTAGTGCAAATCTTGATTTGTACGTCAGGAGACCTCAGTTCCTTCCCTCAGCTGCCCGCGTTTCCCTTCTATAGCACACACACAGCAGTCTATCACGCTCGCTACTATGTTGTGATCGTGGTGTGATGAAGGAATGCATATACGCAAGGGGCAAAGCAAGCGAAGAGTAGAAATGAAACGTCAATATAATAATATTCTAAATATTATTAAATATCTTAAGAAGCAACAAACAGCGCACGATATTTGGAGGTTCAGTGCTCTTGAGAAAAGCACAAGCCGACGCCACTGCAGAAATATGTGTTTTCAGAAGGAATATTGACTGATTATAGCATTGATAACTGACAAGTGACGTAATCAGGTCACGTGGTTTACGCCAGAACTTTACCCTCTGTATATTCTAGGGACGAATGAGTACCATTTTTCTCAGGTGAACTGAACTTAAATTAAAGTCAACAGAGGGCGCTAAGTTTGAAAATTTCATAATTAACTATGATTGCATCTTCTGGTAAATACTTGCACGTTGCTGCATTTGGAAGTTAAAATTTTATATTTTTAGAGACATTACTTTTTAAAGGGGAATATGTTTCAGGTTTTCTTGTAATATGAAACAGGTAAGTTACAAAAAATATTGCTCTAGTTTCTTGAGAATCATTTCATTATTTAATTTACTATGTGCACAGTCTATTGTTGCACTTCTCGAATGTTATTCCAGTTTTTATTTTTTGAAGGGCACTTATAGGCGAAGTATGCCTGTGTCCCTGGTAGCAAATATCCAAAGAGTTATAAGTCCAGGAAAATCCTATTTATGGTATGTTTAAATACTGCAATGAAACGGTACGCAAGTTATTTTCTAACTTTAGTGCTGAGTTGACCAGAGATGGAGTGGGTCATTGGGTCGGTGGGTCGGTGGGTCAGTGGGTCAAGTTTTCTGAGTGGGTCAGTTGGTCGTGGGTCAACAGCATGTGACCCACTGGGACCCACCACACACCGTGACCCACTGCGATCCACCGACTCAGTATGATCTACCGACCCTCTGTGCTCACTGCATTGTAGAGAGTATCTTCTGAAGACTGGTAAATTTATCACCGTTTTACTTCAAGACCTTCATTTCCCTTTCTTTTCCACTTGTTTCTGTCTACTTACCTGAGGTGAGTATATCTAACCAAGTGAAAAAATAACTTCAGACACTTTTGGATATTGATATTTTTAATGGTAATAATAGCAATAGGACTTACACTACAACTTGGCTTTCGAGAACTGTGGGTTTTTAGAGCTAACTACTGGAAAAAATACATTTTTGAATCACTGTAATGTATAAATTATTTATAAAAATAATGAATGTAACTATGTGTGCCTGATCACCACGGTCATAGTCAAATGAAATTACTTTTGGTATATAGTTAGGCCTTAATCCAAATTGGGATGTTACATTGCTTTTATTATAATGCATAATATCCTAAGGAGGTAGTGAGAGTCCGAATTTTTGCGAAAAAAATGAGTATCTCGCAAGCTTTAAACTTACGGAGCTGAAATTCAGTGTATTAAATCTTTATTGAAAATAATAAACAGAATGTGTCCTAGCATTTTTTTAAAATTCTCCTTTATGTGGGGGGGGGGGGACTTTTTATATATGGAAAATTGGTAGTGAGTTTGTTTGTAAAAATGATCGAAAACGATCGATGTTATTTAAGAAAAAAAATCAGAAACAAAAAAATACAGTGCTTGGCTCCATATATCCATTGCTTTCTGCTATAATAATTGCTGAAGCTATGTTTATTATATGGAGCGCTCACAGCACAGGGCAATCAACCCATAAAGTTGTGAGAAAGATAGGCATAAAATTTGTACTGCAAGCTTAATTACACGGAAATTTGAAGTTTGGATTGTACGCGTAATTGTATGGAAAATTTTACACTTTTTTCACTTTACGTTGATCTACTTACTTTGATTTGGAACTTTGAAATTTCATCCTTTTTTCCATTGAAAAATATTGATAATTCAACAAGGAAATAATTATACTATGATAATTTAAATGAAATTCATCATAATTTGTCACATTGGAAACATCATTGTGGTAATTGAAGTTGAAGAAGGAGGGAAATTCCCATTCACCTCTGAATACTTCCCAGAAACCTCGTTCGCTTTCGCTTTCTAGACGGGGGAGGGAACTTGGTAATGGTATCAAACCCTCATGTGTAAATACAAAAAATAAATTTATAAACAAATAAGAAATCATCAGTTTATCAGGCTTTAATTGATAATTTATTCACAAGTTTCCCTATCGAAGGCGTGGTAGATGAAGTTTCTGTTCTACATGGGTCGACATTGCCAACTGACATGGTCGATATGGAAAAGATGTTGTATGGTGATAGAGAGATGGTACTTCGTGCTGAGTATTTCAAACCTGACCAAGAAAAATCGTTATCAGACTTAAGTCTGACAAGTAGATTGTCGATGAGAAGTTGCAGAAATCGGGTAGAAGTATTATCAATTTCCACGACAGAGTACGAACGGAACTGAGATCCATGGGTGTCGTCAGGAACGCAGTGGAATATCTTAATCCTGGCCAGATTCCAGTGCTCACATTCGACCAATCGCTTTTTGCACTGGCGAAGCAAATCCAATGGAAGTGGCCACAGGTTCGTCATCCTCTTCGGATGTCTTCATATCAAGATGGTAGTGCTGAAGATCATTGGTGACTTCTTGCGAGAGAGCGGATAGGTGCAAGCACTGGTTAAGGCAGAGATCACCAGTGCCGCATTCCTTCCTGCGGGCATCACATGTTACTCGAACCAGGAGAGCGCATCAAGTAACAGCAGCAGCCCTTTTCACCCTGCAGCAGAACACATACAACCACCACATTGACCAGTTTCGTGACGCCGGTACCGAGGAGCTGGGGTTTGTGGAGTGGTGCCAGAAAAAGGCGGAGACTTGCCCCCCAGTTCCACTACTGGGCAACTGTACTGAAATTGGAATTGACGATATTGGTATAGTGCGCTCTCCGCGGCAAGCGTCGTTTGCGATGTACGTCGATGCCCTCAAAGAAATAGCAGTGTGGTTCCATGCCCTGGATGTCTCAACTACGCGCGCTGGATTCCTGTGCATCTGCGAGACATGGTGATAGAACTGCCAACTAAACACTCTGAAATCGCCGATGAATTCTTCGCAGGGAATTTCACAGTCCACAAAACGACTAAAACGTTCTCCGCCGTCCCTACTGATGAAGCCCACGAACAGAACATTGCGGTCAAAAAAGGAGACGGAGGTGCAGTAGGTCTGACTGACAATCCCAGCGCACTGAGATGGTGGATGGTGGCAGGACCAGAGGTTGCCAGGCTCATCGAAGAGTTTCAGGACTCTAACCAAGAACGATTACAAGACACAAAGCATCGTACCCAGACATCGAGTGTGCAAACTACTTTTCAAAAAAATGTACAGTCAATGATAAAAGTGATGGAAGACTTTGGGAATTCATTTGAAGAAGATAACCAAGATCTGTTAGTACTTGACACCAAGGAGATCGCGCCATCTCGAGCTGTAGACGACCTCCGACGTACATATAAAGTGGGACAGGTGCAGTTTGATAAATTTGTCAGAGAAAGTTTGGTGGAGAGAACGAAACCCATACAAGATCCTATCAAACGAAACAATCTCAAACTATTTGGTCAACACACTACAAAACCTCAAGCAAAGGGCAAGCAGCAAATGAACCCCTTAGAAGCAACGTGAATCTCTTCTTTTGTCTGTATATCGGATGCCATAACCGCGATGGAAATCTAGACGAATTCTTCAAACTTGAAAACCAAGCTTTCCCTCCAGAACTATCAGACGGCGGTGGCATCCGGTTTGGTGCAAGAGTGATTTTCTCAGTTGTCTAGAAGACTTCAGTCAGCCTAGGTCTGAGGTTCCTCCAACAAGTTCTGCTTCCTAGATGGAGCAGTCATCATCAGGTTGTTGAAGCCTGCTACGGCAAAAACCTTCAAAGAATATGTTTAGCAAGTTTTTGTCCCTCACATACTCTCAAAATTTCATCAAGCCACGCGACAGGACCTGGTGTGGGACCGCTACATAAGAAACTCGTTGAAAGGTGCAGCAAGAGCCAAGCTGGAAAAGGGATGAGAAAATGAGTGGTGGGTAATTCAACTATACCCGGGAACTCTGCCAGTGTCATCAGAGTCGAAGAAAATAAGACAGAGCTGTTCATCTTCCTATCTGACATCCTGTATGACTTATTCCAGCTTGCAGACAAGGAGCTGCTCATCACTAAAGGCAGTGATGTCGTGAGAAAGCCACCTCTTCTGGATACTTCAGCCCTGGCACCTTGCAACCACGAGGAGGCTGATACCCGTATTATGTTGCACGTCGCCCACGCTGCTCACAATGGCCACAAGAAGATCCTCATGTGCACACTAGACACTGATGTTGTTGTCTTGGCGGTTGCTCTGATACACACCTTGAATGAGGGGGAATTGAAATGTGGGTATCCTTTGCCTCGGGGAAGACGTTCCGTTGTTTGGTAGCCCATGAGATTGCTCGCTCTCTGGGTCCTGAAAATGCTCAGGCACCACCGATGTTTCATGTTTTGACGGGCTGCGACAGGGTCTTCTGCTTCGCCAGACCTGGAAAAGAATACAGCATGGGCAGTGTGGACAGTGTTACCTAAACTCACGCAGACGCTGACTCTTTTTTCCACTGCACCAGATCGTATTAATGAAGACGCAATGCATATAATTAAAAGATTCATCATGCTGCTTTATGATAGAACAAGCACAGAAGCGTACATTGACAAGGCACGTCGCAAACTGTTTCCAAAGAAAAGCAACGTCCAGCTGATCCCACCGACAAGAGCAGCCCTGGAGCAGCACTTCCGAAGAGCAGTATAGCAGGGAGGACATGTCTGGGGTCAGGCCCTGGTTCCTGCACCAACACTGCCATCACCCCAAATGAAGTTGGATCAAGACCAGCGGCCTGTATGAACCTCTATGGATAACGCTACCCGAAACATCCAAGATCTACTAGGAACTCATCTCTTTCAAATGCAAAGACTGCATGAAAAAGTGCAAGAGCAGGAAGGCCGGTCTGGAATACACACCACTGTGTGTTTCCTACGGAAAGTGCTCTGAATTGTAAAATTATTAACTATATATATATAACTTACAAATTATCTGGCATACATCTCTTCAAAGCATTCACTAAAACCTTCAGCAACAAAATTTATCTAACTTCTGTTCTCTTTCGGGTGTCCACTGGCGGCCATTTTGGAAAATGGCCACCACGGTCGCCAGGAGTCAGTTGGCCGATGGCTCCACATCCAAATTTGTTCATCTTACATCTGTATACATCTGTGCCAAATTTGGTGCTTTTATCAAAAAGTGCACAATATGTTGAAATATTCTAGCTAAACTGCCGCACTATAAGTTGTGAAGTCAAAGTAAATAAATAAGAACACTCCCAGGCCAGAACCGCATCTACGTTGAAAATTTGGTTGACATTAGGATGATTCTTCATTTTACTTTTATAGTGCAACGAAGGGGAGGGAAATGGGGTGATATATGTAAAAAAAAAATAAATAAATGTGACCCTTTTGGTTACTTCATCACGCTTAAACCATCTAACGGATTTTAAAAAGAAAATCAACATAGATAAAGTTCGGACCTGAGGTGGCTTTTATCATATCACTTTAACTGTTGAATTTAGAAGAGGGGGAGGGGAGGGGGAAGATAGATATAATTAAATAAAACTTAATAACTCTTCAACCACCCAACCGATCTCGATCAAATTTTCAACCTAGATGAAGTTCAAACATGAGTTGACTTTTGCCATATCGCTTTGAGGATGTAACTTAAAGGAGAGGAAAGACATTAGCAAATGGTCGAAAATGACCGATATTAGTGTGGAATCTATAGTTTTTAAAGTCGCTAAGATGAACAGTGACACTTCTGATGCAATTTAAATCTAAATTCCGCCCCGAAAAAAATTTGGAGGGGAAGGGGATACACGCATACACACCCAAACTCTCCCTCTCTCTTTCTCTCTCTCTCTCTCTCTCTCTCTCTCTCTCTCTCTCACACACACACACACACACACACACACACACACATATATATATATATATATATATATATATATATATATATATATATACATATATATATATATATATATATATATATATATATAACTATAACTAGGGATTTAAAACTACATGAGCTGACATAAATTATAGAGCACTTCCTGTAGGACTACAATGATTAACTTTAGCATGATTGTAGCTTTCCGGAACTAACTCACAGGTAAATTGCCAAAATTGAATTTATTTAGTTTTCAGGTGGACTAAAGAGGGGATGAAGAATTTCTCTATGTTATTTAAATGGGCTTTTTTTTACTTATAATCTCATGTTTTAGATACTTAGAGTTGGAATAAAAACTTGAAGTTAGGTATGCTTCTACATTTTTGTTAGCGTTACCTAAGTTAATCACCAGAAATAAAAAAAAAATCCAAACGTAGAGTGGTTTTATGGGGAACTGAAAAATCTTTCCCATGTTATTTATATGGGATGTTTTCTACACCCCAAAATGTTTAGGAACTTCCGGCAGGATTAAAATGATGAAATTTGTCACGATTGTAACCTTCCAGGACCAACCGACAGGAAATTTGCCAAAAATGAATACTTTTAATTTTTTAGGGTTCTAAAAGGAGATAAAGAAATCACCATGCTGTTTAAATAGGCGTTTTCATGGAATACAAAATCTTATCTTTTAGACAGTTGAAATAATAAAAGAAACGATAGAATTGTGAGTTCAAGAGGTGCGAGGCCGTAGGCTCTGCAAAGACAGAGTGTGGGGCGATGCCCCTGGATGGGCAGATTCAGGAAATGTGATGAGCAAATTCACGAACTTCACTCTTGATGGAAAGGCCGATAGATAAGAAATACGAGATGGTAGGCCGAGCAGACTTGGGGCTGTAAGGGCGAAGCCCCCAGAAAGCGAAAGGCTTGTATATATAATATATATAATTACAATGAGAAATATCAGTGTCGAATTCGTACTTTTCGGGGTCGCTGAGATGAACAATGACACATCCGATGACGTGGCCCGCAACATGTGGAAGAGAGTGGATCTATAAAAATCATCGAAAATAACCAATATCAACTACCGCTTCAGTAATTGTAAAAAGTGACTGACTAACGAAACATATTACTATTGTTTCTTAATCTAACCCAGTTGAAGCGGGTAATTCATGCTAGTGTTAATATAAGTGTGGTTTTCCAGCTATGAAACTGTGACTAAAACTAGTGGCGTCTATATATATATATTAAAAAAAACACCAATGTACTTCCTTCTAACTTTTCACTGGAAACAGCTATGTACCGTATGTGTTACATATACACTGCAAAAAAATATAAAGTGTCTTTAGACAAAGTAGTACACTGTACAAATTAACGGATTTCTTTGAACACCTCTAGATGACACATGTTCATTCCTTGTAGATACTATGTTGTTCAAGTATGACTCGGATGTATGTGCAAAATGTAAGTTATCAACCCGTTTTTGAGCTGTTTCCTAAGAAGTATTTCAAATATGTCATACTGGGTACTGGTTTTAGATAAGTAACTATTTTGGACACGCGAAGCATACTTTATAAAAAATATCTCTTACCTCAACATCTGTACTAAAAGTGTTAGAAGGATGACTCATTTCTTACCGAGTACATTAGGAGAGATCTATTTACATTACAATTTTTTTGGAGTTCGGATCATCCCTGGTGTTATCTACGATTTATTTTGATTAATTTGTTGATATTCTTATTCTTATTTTTCAACTCCTCCTCCTCCTCCTTCTTCTTCTTCTTCTTCTTCTTCTTCTTATTATTATTATTATTATTATTATTATTATTATTATTATTATTATTATTATTACTATTATTTTTATTATTATTATTATTAGGCTAACTGGACAATTACATAGCAAGCATATCACTGTCATCTTTCCTCAGGTACACACATGTGTAAAGTGATTGTCGCATATCTATAACTGTCTTCTTGTAAGAATATAATTTGATAATGATTTAGCAGGGTACCTTTAATACTGATACTATGTGTATAATCAGGAAATGTATATTTGTGGTAAATTTCATAGGAAAAGGCTTATAAATACGGAAATTAGAATTGGTAAAACAAAATGTTGCTAAATGGACAAGAAATTTTTATTTTCGTTTTGTTGTTCTTATTTACTGCTCTTTTGACATGAAATTTGTGACATACACGCCTTTGCCGTTTACACACATAATAACATTATAGGAAATATCTGGCCAATTCATTATCAAATTATATTCCTACAACAACATATTTATGGACATGCGACAATAACTTTGGACATGAGTGTACATGGGAATGTGTCCAGTATGTGTCTTGTGTACCTCTGAGAGAGAAATCGCATGGATGGCAAGCGATAGTCACATTCTATGTCCGCCCCTAGGCACATGCCTGACATGTACCTGGGGAAAAAGCCTGGTATGTTCTAGGTGTGTTCTCTATGCCTTAAGTGTCAATGAACCACGCAATTATTCCCCCAAAATAAGTTAAATAGCCTATATGCATAATGTTTTTACATTAAGGTGAGTCTAGAAATTCTTTAAACAAGTGAAAAAAAAAAGAAAAACAGAAATTACCCTAGGTTGAGCGACAACCACCAAACATTGGATTACTAGCCGCGTGCTCTTCCGACTTGGACACTGAGGGGATGAAAATAAGGTCGCTTGTAGAGGGATAAATTGCTGAGCTTTTTTGAATTTGGCTAATCAGAGTGCTCCATTAACCGCGTATATTCGACGATAACCGTTAGGGATCAGATAATGTACTACTCGCTATGTAATTTTATAATAAAATGACGAGAGTCTAGTTACTTTATTTTATGGTTCTTCGATATTCATTTTCAACTGATCGGCGACTGTTGCAATCTAATAAAGTTAATGCCTTTGTTGTTTCTAGTAGTACACAATCGCTTAGAAAACGAACCAACAAATTCATCAAATGTGGAAGATAAATTTAGAACATGTAAATGGCGCATGCCTAACACATCTTGTGCTGTTAGGGTATCTGAAAGAGTATGTACCTAAAGGACGTAGCTAGAACATGACAGATATATGTTCTAAGTGACAAAATAAAAAAATGACTGTTAGAGTGCGAAACTGAGCCAGGTATATAAATGCTACATTTCTGGTACATAGTTGCAAACATCAATTAGGTGTAACAAGTACCTAAAACTGTAGGTAGCTCAAGTACATACTTAGAACATGAATATCATAAGTACCAAGTGTCGGGTACCTAAAAAGTAGCTGGGACACCTAAATGGCACATGCCTAGCACATCTTGCGCTGTTAGGGTAGAGAAAAAGTTATACAATTATTGAGTATTTTATTTTATTTATGTAAACTCAGACTAAAGTTAGAAAATAACTTGTGTGTCGTTCCACTGCAGTATTTAAGTATAACATGAATAGGATTTTCCAGAAAGTATTACTCTTAGCAGCATATTTGTTAGCAGGGACACAGGCATACTTCGCCTATAACTGCCCTTCAAAAAATAAAAATAACTGTGATATCTTGTGCAATTGTGCTCCCGAGAGTGTATTAATGCACCTTGTAGATTTATTAATGAAATTATTTTCAAGAAACTAGAGCAATAATTTTTGTTACTTACCTGTTTCATATTACTAGAAAACATGAAACATATTCCAGTTTACAAAGTAATGTCTCTAAAAATATAAACTTTAAACTTCCAAATACAGCAACGTGCAAGTATTTACCAGAAGATGCAGTCATAATTAATTATGAAATTTTCAAACTTAGCGCCCTCTGTTGACTTCCATCTAAGTTAAGTCCACTTGAGAAAAATGGTACTCATTCGTCCCTAGAATATCCAGGGCGTAAAGTTCTGGCGTAAATCACGTGACCTGATCACGTCACTTGTCTGTTCTCAACGCCATAATTATTCAATATTCCTTTTCGAAACACACACTGCTGCTTCCCGTATTCTTTGTACTCCGCAACATTCCTAGTTATCATCCAGTTTTGCAAATTAACTTATGTATAAGGACATAAACAATTTATAGGGTTAAAATGTTATAGTTACGTCGTAGACGTAATAATGACGATATGCGTTTCAGCTGTTTAGTACAGACAAAGTACATTGGTGGCAAAACTCTGAAGTAAACAATACTGAAAAGCCACCTGTTATTAATATTTGCTAACTGCAGATGGATACTGTATTGGTTCATTTGTGCTTGTTTCGTGAAAGTGTGAAACAACTTTCACAGCAGGATACCCTAGTGTTGCTCCACTTCAGCGGCACATCCACGAGGAGGAGTGTATAGGGTCTGGATCCCCAAAGCCTTCATAACTCCACATAAATTTGTAAACCTATCTCAATAAAACTATAAATATTTAACACAGAATTGATTGATGAACATTAAAGTTGATTTTGTACTTTATATATACTCTTTCTCTTAGAAAAACAATTTAATTCTATCATTTTTTAAATGTAAGTGGAAGTACTTTACAATTACTTATCGTCTTTTCGTGTGAAGAATAATAGTTGTAGAATACTACACAGACGTAGAGGCTTGTAATGTTGGACTCCAACCCCTCAAGCTTGGACCACTCCCAACTAAAATTTCTGGATCCACGCCTGCTTCTTCTTAATAGCTTCTATAATGATACGAAAGAATAAAATTTATTATTTTGAAGGAATAAACACTTTTATTTCGCAGCTAAAATTACGGTGGACTTTCAAACTATGAGAATTCAATAAACAAACTGCAAGTAGTATTTCGTACAATTACTTGGTTCCAACAGAGAAATAAGGTCAAAGATAGAATATGTTCCATGGACACTGAATGCATGTCGAAAGGCCATAATTGCTATTTGATACAGTTTTTGCTCTATGGCGATAAAGGTTGAAACCAAAAGCCGTTAATTCATACTGGTGGTTTGAATACAGCGTTAAGTGGAGAGATATAACCTATTCTTAGAACGGTGAATCCACTGCGAAGGACCACTTCTCGATCTGCCTTACAGAATTTTTTTTTTGTTCTATACAGACAAGCATTGAAACCAAAAGTACTTGTAAATCAACCACTTTCGGTTTCGTGATAATACCACCATTTTATGCAGGTAATTTTTGAGAGTCGAGACTTGTTCCGTCACCTTTCATTTACCAACAACTTTCCAACGACATGCTACTTGACCTCCTTCGCCATTTGAAAATTTTGAGTAGGATCCCGTCTGGAACTCTGTGGAGGAACCTACGACAAATATTTTTACTTACGGTCATTGTACTTTTGAAAAAATCGCACACATGCTTTCCTGTTTTGCCATCTGTTACACCGTTTCATTTTTTTTTTTTTTTGGTGGCCATAGACTTTACAGTGACGTTTTTTCCTGACAGTTTGACTTACCGCCATTTTGAACAGGGTCATTTTACAGAGTCGAGACTTGTTCCCTCTTTTTTCATTTCCCAACAGGTTTCCAACGATATGCTACTTAACACCCTTACCTTTTGCAATTTTTGAGTTGGACCCCACTTCGGACCCTGCGGGTGGCCCTGGAACAACACTTTTTGATTTGATACGTTGTACTTTTAAAACGATCATAGACGAGTTTTCCTTTTTCGTCATCTGTCTCATCGTTTGCGATTTCTAGGGGTAGAAACGGATTTTCTGGACACCCTGTATATTCATATAACTCGCACAGTATATGCATTCGGAAAATGTTTATTACAGTTTTGTAATAAGTGTCATAGTGCTTTCGATTAGTATATAATCCATCTTCCACTTCGATATATAATCTCCCTCTCTTCAATTGTTAGATGCACTAGCATTGAGAAGATATTGTCGAAAACTGGAACCACAAGCCGATCGAGGAAGGTATACGAGAGCTAGTTCAGCCTATATTTATTTTAATTGAGAAATGTAGTCGAGGTATAAGGATAAATATAAGCTATAGTTTTGATTATGGTCGAGAATGTATCTGTCAAAAATTGTAGCAGTACATAGCTGATGGAAATTATGGACAAGAAATAATAAATACAGGCAAACACATTTATAAATGCATCTGTATACCACCACATGACACGTTTTCACTTTTGCCACTTTGGAATACACTGAGAGAATAATGTTTCTGGGCATAAAGTACGATCTACGAAGTAAGTTCCGCCCCCTCCAATGAAAAACCTTTCAGCTGTTTTTAGAAGTATTACAGCTGAAAGTACGCTACTGCAGATACCAATACTTGTCTTTTTTTCTATTTTGCATGTGTTAAAGATGAATGTTGAAAAAATCAGTTCCAAAATTTCTTTCAGGTTCCACAATGCAGAAGATAAGATTTTACCATAGTAGCAATGTTACAGTACGGTGTGCTTTGATAATCTATCTTTTTTTTTTTTTTTTTTACAAATATTTAGTTTATTTAAGCAGGAAAACGGTAACGTAAAGAAAAATTAGAGATTATAAGTATTTTTTAAAAAAGTTTTGAAAATAAAGTAAAATTTAATTTTGTTCTTCGTTAACTCATGAATCTCTGGGGAGGAGTTCTAAAGCTCCCATTTCCCTAGGCACGACCTAGGAAAGCCGTAAGTTTGTTTGTTCCATTAATATATTTTCAAAAGAAATGTACATAACTGATTAAAAGAATGAGTTACATACTACTACTATGTTCTTCTATTTTAAATTACAGTTAATTCTTTGATTTTGTATGAATCTCAACCTTACTGGAAATTAGTCAACAACAGCTGTCAACGCAAAAGTTCATTCTTTCATTCTGTTTAAAGCGCCACATTACTGGAAATTAGTCAACAACTGTTGCCAAGGTAGAAGTTCATTCTTTGATTCCGTTTAAAGCGCCACATCGCGGGAAATAAGTCAACAATACTGCTTGCTGCTTACAACAAGGCTGCTCGTGCAAATCCTGATTTGTACGTCAGGAGACCTCAGTTCCTTCTCTCAGCTGCCCGGGTTTCCCTTCTGTAGTACACACACAGCAGTCTATCACGCTCGCTACTGGGTTGTGAACATGGCGTGATGATGGAATGCATATACGCAAGGGATATAGCAAGCGAAGAGTAGAAATGAAACGTCAATATAATGATATTCTAAATATTATTAAATATCTTAAGAAGCAACAAACAGCGCACGATATTTGGAGGTTCAGTGCTCTTGAGAACAGCACAAGGCAACGCCACTGCAGAATTATGTGTTTTGAGAAGGAATATTGACTGATTATTGCATTGAGAAATGAAAAGTGACGTAATCAGGTCACGTGGTTTACGCCAGAACTTTACGTTCTGCATACTCTAGGGACGGATGAGTACCATTTTTCTCAGGTGGACTGAACTTAAATGAAAGTCAACAGAGGGCGCTAAGTTTGAAAATTTCATAATTAACTATGACTGCATCTTCTGGTTAATACTTGCACTTTGCTGCATTTGGAAGTTAAAATTTTATATTTTTAGAGACATTACTTTTTAATGCGGAATATGTTTTAGGTTTTCTTGTAAGATGAAACAGGTAAGTTACAAAAAAATATTGCTCTAGTTTCTTGAGAATCATTTCATTAATTAATTTGCTATGTACATTAATACAGTCTAGTGTTTTATTTCACGAATTTTATTCCAGTTTTTATTTTTTGAAGGGCACTTATAGGCGAAGTATACCTGTGTCCCTGGTAGCAAATATCCAAAGACTTATAAGTCCTTGAAAATCCTATTCATGGTATGTTTAAATACTGCATTGAAACGGTATGCAAGTCATTTTATAACTTTAGTGCTGAGTTGACATAAATAAAAATACTGTTTGCATGCCTTTTTTATTTAATAATACTAATACTATTAATAATAATATCAACAAATGGGTCAAAATGAATCGTAGATACCATTCAGAACTGGTCGGAACTGCAAAAAAATGCCATGTATCCTCGTCGCCATAAGTGCCTTTACATCGCAGTGACGGGTATGTGACCGCGCAGTACTCCAAGGAAGGGATGGTTGTATAAGAATTTTTTTATTAATTTTGAAGAGTTTTTATTTTGACTAGGGAATTAACATAGGTATAGGGAGTAAAGACACAGATTTGAAGCATCAGTGCACGAAAAGATTCATATTCTCAGTTTTTCTATTTATTGTTTTATATGTTAAGTTAAAAACCACAATATGTATCACTGATATCGCAGATCGTATTATTTTGTAAAATCGTGTTTGTAACCTATTGTCAAAACATTCATCTCAAGACATGATGTAGAGAAAAGAGAAAGAGATAAGACATCTGTAATATATGTATAATTACTCAATAAGTAATTATAAGTAAATTAGACTCAATAAGTAATTGTAGAAATTAGTTAAAGGACACGTAAGAGAGCGAAAAGGAGGTCTAGAAGTCTGAACTTTTTAGAAACGTCCTAGATAGGTGAAAATATAGTTAAAAATTGCAAAAGGTATCATGTAATTTATCTTTCTTTTCTTATATCCTAGTATACTTTTTTCTTTCACATCCAAACATCTCTATTCAGAATTGCGAGATAAAGATGAAGAGAGAAACATTTCAATCTCAAGAATTATATCAGAAAAAAATCTTTTGACTTAGGCTAGACTCGAACTCGTAACCCTTGAATCCATAAGTCTGCGCTCTACCGATTGAGCTAATAATTTCTGTTGTAAAAGCCTGATTTCTACAACTACCGGTTGGTGAATGGTGTGTATTAACGAAATTGGCCGAGATAATTGCTTCACATAGCTATTGCAATAATAATAATAATAATAATAATAATAATAATAATAATAATAATAATAATAATAATAATAATATTAATAATAAAGATGATGAACAGAATTTAAAAAGTCGCATTGTTAAAAGTTTGGTGTGCGAAGTTAGTCCTAATATGAGATTTTATTAATTATATATAATAAATGTAAGCGTGGTTTATTCGTGCGTGCTACTCAAACTGCGCAACTCATAAGGGTTGTACGCGTATGGTACAGTAGCCTTGCGTCCTCCAACCGTGAAGAAAGATTCGGTTTGAACCTATGCGTGTCCTAAGAGGAAGGAGGAGATTCAAAGAAAGAGAAGTGGTTTAGAAATTATGCAAAAATAGAATATCTCACGAGGTGAGGTGATATAGAGTTCAGCGTGTCTTTCAGCTGTGACTCTATACAAGATATGCATCTACGACTTAACGTGGAACCCGAACCACACGACTCCTGCCGACACAAGGGCGCCCATATTGTGGTTTTCAAAGGGGTAAGTATAAGCGACATTTCAAATATAGTTCCAAATTTTGGGGTAAATATTCAAACAATTTTTGGGTTTTCGATCTTGCAAAGTATAATTTCCTCTAGAGGGGGCAATCGCCCCGTCTTACTCCCTTAATGGGTACCCCTGGAAACACAGGGACATGCAAAAATAATCGAAAATAAACAATATTAATGTTAAATCCATAGCTTTTGAGTACATGAATTATGAAACCTTCTATATCGTTCACATCAAAGTTTAGCATTATCGGCATGGAGGTTTAATGGGAGGGGTGAAAATTTAATAATTCTTAGTTGAAAGATATGAGTGTCTATTCAATAGTTTTCGGGGTTGCTGAAATTAATAATTACACTCTAGATACCATTAAAGCCCAAAGCTTTACTCTTTCGTTAGCAGGAAGGTTATTCATTTACTTAACTCAGGAGACCTTAAAGTTAAGGATATGAAACTCGATGCATATATTTCTAATTGAAAATTATTAGATACGTATTGTAGCTTAGACTTCTAAGGAGGAGAAGGGCCAATTTATGCAATGATTTCCTTCACATTCGAATAAAATACTGTTCCATTATATTGCGAAAACTCATTTCGAGTAGTGTCATTGCTAATAGTTTTCCGTATTTGTTTAGACCCCTACTCATTTATAACAGAATCTCACTTTTCCTGTAACACCTAAACAAGTACTTAGTAAAGCAAATGCCATTAAAATCTATATTCATAGGACAGTGGTGCAAATGCAGTTGAGCTCTTCGGCAATCTTTAGCATGGAAAGAGAAAAAAGCCACCACATTGATATTGGAAAAGTAGCTAATGAATTCCTCCCCGAAAAAGGTCACCCGCACATTTATTTTACAGATGGTGGTTTATAGCTATACGTAAGTTTGTTGAAATTGCTCCATAGTTGTGGGGGCGAGACACTGAAGCCATCCGTAAAAAGGGGGGAAGTGGCATGTAAAAGTACTCAATATGAACAATATTAATATCGAAATCGTTATGGTATTAGTTTTCGTGGTCGCAGATGAATAATGACGCTGTCGATGTTGCTTAAGTTCAAGTTAAAGCTTGGTTGGTATGGAGGTCAGAGTGGGAGGGTGACAGGCAAATAAATAAATAAATAAAATAAAATAAAATCGAAAACATCCTTTATTTGTGTCAAATATATATTTTTCGGGATCTCTGCCATAAACGGTAATATTCCAGATGTGGTATATGACCAAGGTTGGCCCCATTCGCATGCGGTTTCAGAGGAGAGAACCGGTGAAGATTTCAGAACAGTTCCTTTGACTTAAGTTTCAATACACTTAGAGTGAGGAGTGGTAATACACAAATACTGGTGTCACATCCGGACCTATCAGAGGTATGATTTCTGGGGAACTGTCTTTGCTCCAGGGAGGCATTACCCCATGATCAGTCCCTAAAATTCTTACTGCTTTACAGGAGCGTAGGCAGGAATTTATTTCAGTGATCGAAAGCATTTTTAAGGTAAAATTGTTCAGATGGTAATGTATACGTATACTAAATTCGTTTGAAATCCTTCCAGGAGCCCATGTTGCATCGTACGTTCAACTGTACTTTTTTCTGAATCAAAACTTTCTCTCTCTCTCTCTCTCTCTCTCTATATATATATATATATATATATATATATATATATATATATATATATAAAACAGTTAACAGGATCGGTTGTAGACATTTTGTAAGTGTAAATAAACAATATTTAGTCGCCCCCGCCTAAATGATAATAAAAGAATAGAATGCTGTAATGGACAAAAATTCTTCAGATAATTGTTACAATTACAAATTTCTTCAATATATAATAATTCAGTCTTCCTGTGAGTATTAAAGGAAAATGGCGAAATTAAACCTAATTAACTGTGGATGAATCATGACCAAAGTTCCAGTTTTAATAATTTATATATTTTTTTATTAAATAAGCACAGGAAACAACTAAAATGTATACCTAAGATGTATTTTGACAAATACAGTTGAAACATAAAAGTCGAAACAGAATAAAACTAATGAGCTTTAAGTTTAACATTATCACAGGTTTGATTTTGGCAAAGAGATATGCTCTTACACTTCATTAAAAGCATATTTAAGTAGTGTTTTCCAGTGATACAAATATGATAGTTAGCTTAATTTCTCGTTTTCTTGTTACTGTAAAGTTCATGTTATAAAGACACTTTTCTGGCTTTCAATTTGGCAAAATCTCTTATTATTGCATCAATATCAATTTCATTCAGAATGTAATTTTCAATGGCCATCAAAGCTAATCCATTTAATCGTTCTTGAGATATACTTGATTTCAAATAATTCTTTATTAATTTTAGTTAAACTAGTTCAATACACAACAAATGACAAAAGTGTGTGTCTTAATTGATATTTAATTCGTCCTCGATCCCGTGGCAGCACTTTAAAATCAGGTTCCTTCGCAAAAATTCTTTTCAGGGCCCTTTAGGCCTATAGAACAATTCAATTCTTTCATGTTTCTTTCCAACATAAACGTACGAAATCAGGCAGTAACACAATGTAAACACAAGCAAAGATGCACCCAAGATTTTTCTTTCGGGTTCGAAGATTTTTCGGAATAGCTTACAAATGCAAATAATTTTGTGTATCTGCCCCTGAAATTGTGCTAATTGAAGAATCCAGACTCTCAGACTACCTGTGCAGTGTTTCGTCCACACATATTTTAGGGGGACATTTTCCCCCGGGAGGAGATCAAAATAATACGTCTGTAATATAATAATAAATAAAAGAGTAGCAGCAGTGGCCCTCTGAATACTAAGTGTACCCCCCCGGAAGATTTTTTCTGAAAGGAACACTGCACCTATTAGGGATGCCCACGAGACAAGATGTGTAGCTGTCTCGTCTCGAAAATGTGTTGTAAAAGTGATGTCTCGACTCGAAAAATATATATTTCTCTATTGGAAGAACCGTGTCTCGACTCGAATTTTGTCTGGAAAATCCTGTCTCGATTCGTCTCGTGCGCATCCCTAGCACCTATGTCGGTTCATCCCTGAACACAAGTAACTAATAATCAAAAAACTCTACTTTGCATTAGAATTATTACTAATTTAAAATATCGCTCCATCTAAATTTAATAACAGAGAATGGATTAATAATTATTGTTATACTGTTATAATAAAACAAGCATCTGTATATGCTGCTATGATTGAAAGTGAGAGTACAAAAAAACTACTTGTCATCCAAATGACCTTTCATCGCTTTCGATTATATCCTTTCAAGTTCTATACTTATATGCCACGTGAAAACTAATTGTAATCAAAAATATTTTGAAATACATGAAATTTAATTCAGACCCGTAACAGAAATGACCGTATCGTCCCACTTTAATTCAACAATTAAATTACTGCAATCAGGTAAAATAACCTTACAGTTTCAAAAGAATGTCGACCTGCAAATGCTTCGTTAACAGTGACTGGTATTGACAACTCCCCACCTCAACATTTGTATGATTTTGTCCAGAACGCGAAAGAAACCTTTTAGAGCCTTCGGTTGCCTCTTATCTTCTTTCATGTTTTGTAGCTTTTTTTTGATAAAATGCTCACTTGGTTTTATATCGTTGCTCATTATTATTACATGAAAAACCAAGTACTATTAAAAAAGTGAAAGCACACATCATTATAAATTTAAAAAATAAAACAAAAACGAAATGACTTCTTAGGATAGAAATAAAAATCTTGACGAACGACAAATGAACTAATAGATATTAAACAAAGGGAGCATTAAGCAGTGGACAGCGATTTGAGCCATTAGGAACTTAAGTTAAAATTTCCCTCAGAAATGATTTTAAAAAAATCCATTTGTACCGCCGACTTTGCGACAGTCGGCACAGGTTAACCAGTATTCGCTCCACTCCCTGGGCGAATGGACAAGAAAAGCCTACTTGCTTGCATGGGGGCCCGAAGAAATTTTTAGAGGGGTCATCTTCCTGGATGGTATATTACGTTTGGTATTTTTATTTGTATTAAGAAAATCTTAAGAAATTATACATATATATTATACTTGTCGTAAGCCAGGTGGGGCCAGGTAGGTAGTGTAGGAGTTCCTTACACTAACCATTCATCTACTATATTTTGTTTACTAAAAATATTTTCCATGCAGCAAAATGCCATTTCACACTGAAACATTAACAACATAAGAACAAAGATTTCAAGAAAATTTGCCAAAGCTTATGTATTAAAGCTATCCTGGTATTCGCCCAATGGTACTGCAAAATCACTAGTCAGGATGCCTCGTATCGAAATTTGAACCGGGAGACTCTCAATTACGAAGCGTCAAAACTAACCAGTAACCTTCGTTCGCCCAGTAAATGTATTCTAATTACTTTTCTGTAATTATTTTTAAAAAATGTTTATTATTTTCATGAAGCAAAGAGTGCATCTTCTACTTGGGTTGAGAACTATATCTACTATACTTCTAACAGTCAACTAAAAGTTGATGTTCATTATTTCTATCGATTATCTACGTCTACTAAGTTATTTCAATTTTTTATAAGTTTTCCCTTCCGTTTATGACAATGATTAGAAATGAAGGCTCCTCTTCTTATACAAATCTTGATCATTGTAACATTTTTAGTCAAAATTCTGAATTATTGAAAATATTTAAATTAGTTAGAATGAAGAGGATAATACTAAGAAACATGGTTAGAAAAAAAGAAACATTGTTGTTTAACGAATTGATAAAATCAAGCTTTTTCAAAACATAAAAAAATACTGTATGGTATGGGATGATCATGGAAAAAGTAAAAATAGCCATCGAGGACACACTAACCAACTATTGTACGCGGATAAGTCTAGGTTTGTTAACTTGGTAGACGTATATGAAGAAACCACTAACAGAAAATAGCTGATAGCTTTACGCCTAATCATCTCAGCGACCTCGAAACTATGAACTCTACATTAACACCGGTTGTCGTTTTCGATCATTTTATATGTTACTCCTTTCCATTGTCCGAAGGTATGCCTTACCCCTTATCCCAATGCATGAAAAGCAAATAATATTTTCGCAAACACCGCGAGGGGCAGGGAGGGAGTAACAGAACGCACACAGCTCGCTGTATGGCTTTAGGGCAAATACCTAAAGGCATAAGCAATAGGCCACTTGACCAAGAGCAATGTTGCCAAACGTAATACAATGTAAGCCCACGCGCAGCCTGTCTCTTCGCGTGACATTACCTTCGACACAAAATCACTGACCCTTCGAACAAGATAACATTGTTCACTCTCAGTCAGGTTTTAATTGCATTTGTGTTAAAGAAATGAAATGAAATCTTTAAGTTTTATGTCCCACGGTTGTGCCGGTTAGGCTAAAGGAGACGGTGATGATGAGTAATGAATTAAATGAAGAGAGTGGGAGGAAATAGGAGAACCCCGAGGAAACCGACGCACACGGTGTTCGTCCGCCACAAAGTTCAATTGGCGGGGGTTGGGATCGAACCCGAGGCCCCAAGCACTAGAGGTGAAAGCTCTGCCACTGAGCCACCGCGGCCCTAAAGGAAGAGAAAAGAAAAGCGCACCCAAGACAATACCTCTAGAGTTGTGGGGAAACTTGTCCAAATAGACTTTTCTTTTTTCCTTTTATCTATACAGGATTATGCGCGATCAACATTATAACTGTTACATTTTTCATTCTCTGTTGCAAGAAAATAATTGACATAAGGATAGGACCTGTACTTAAACGCAAAATTACATAAACGGTCTGGTAGTTTTAGTTAGAACGATCCGTCAAGTGGAGGTGGGGTAAGTTCTCAAACATTTAAATATACGACGTCTTATATACTGTAGGTGCACTACGCAACCAGTTACTAGAGAACAAACCCCGAAGTAGGACTGCTATCAAAACGAGACAATACGAGACTATTTACAGTATTAGTCTCCTTTCAACCGACAAATAGCGGTCTCAGTCTCGTCTCGATAGTTTCGAAATAAATTATTTGAAATTATTCCACACTAAATTCGACAGTAGATAAATAAAATACACCTCCAATAGTTCTCCCTATTGCTTCAGAATATATAATGGATGCACCATTTTCTACTAGATAAAGTATGAATTAGCAATTCATATACAACATTCAAAAATACATATGTCTGTTTCCATTAAATATACTCATTGTTTCTTAAATTATTTATTTACTAATTGAAATACCCGGCGTTGCACGGGAAGAATAGGTTTATATTTCAAAGATATATTTGAGATTAGTTTTCCCAGTAGAATACATATTTGAATCGGAATGAAATAGTACGAATCCATTTCCAGCAGGAGCAAATGAATTAACTTGCCGCTAACGAAGAATAAAAACTTGGGCTTTTATGGTATCGGGAGAGTCATTATTCACTTCAGCGACCCCGAAAACTATTGAATAGACACTCATATCTTTCAATTAGGAACTTTTAGGACCAGGAAAGCTATGGATTTAACATTAATATCGTTTATTTTCGATTATTTTTACATGTCCCTGTGTCTCCCATGATAGAGCTAGAGGTGATATGGGTTTCGATTCCCGGCAGGAGTCGTGTGGTTCAGGTTCCACGTTACGTCGTAGATGCATATCTTGTATAGAGTCACAGCTGAAAGACACGCTGAACTCTATATCACCTCACCTCGTGAGATATTCTATTTTTGCATAATTTCTAAACCACTCCTCTTTCTTTGAATCTCCTCCTTCCTCTTAGGACACGCATAGGTTCAAACCGAATCTTTCTTCACGGTTGGAGGACGCAAGGCTACTGTACCATACGCGTACAACCCTTATGAGTTGCGCAGTTTGAGTAGCACGCACGAATAAACCACGCTTACATTTATTATATATAATTAATAAAATCTCATATTAAGACTAACTTCGCACACCAAACTTTTAACAATGCGACTTTTTAAATTCTGTTCATCATCTTTATTATTATTATTATTATTATTATTATTATTATTATTATTATTATTATTATTATTATTATTATTATTATTATTATTATTATTATTATTATTATTATTATTGCAATAGCTATATGAAGCAATTATCTCGGCCAATTTCGTTAATACACACCATTCACCAACCGGTAGTTGTAGAAATCAGGCTTTTGCAACAGCAATTGTTGGCTCAATCGGTAGAGCGTAGACTTATGGATTCAAGGGTTACGAGTTCGAATCTAGCCTAAGTCAAAAGATTTTTTTCTGATATAATTCTTGAGATTGAAATGTTTCTCTCTTCATCTTTATCTCGTAATTCTGAATAGAGATGTTTGGATGTGAAAGAAAAAAGTATACTAGGATATAAGAAAAGAAAGATAAATTACATGATACCTTTTGCAATTTTTAACTATATTTTCACCTATCTAGGACGTTTCTAAAAAGTTCAGACTTCTAGACCTCCTTTTTGCTCTCTTACGTGTCCTTTAACTAATTTCTACAATTACTTATTGAGTCTAATTTACTTATAATTACTTATTGAGTAATTATACATATATTACAGATGTCTTATCTCTTTCTCTTTTCTCTACATCATGTCTTGAGATGAATGTTTTAACAATAGGTTACAGACACGATTTTACAAAATAATACGATCTGCGATATCAGTGATACATATTGTGGTGTTTAACTTAACATATAAAACAATAAATAGAAAAACTGAGAATATGAATCTTTTCGTGCACTGATGCTTCAAATCTGTGTCTTTACTCCCTATACCTATGTTAATTCCCTAGTCAAAATAAAAACTCTTCAAAATTAATAAAAAAAATTCTTATACAACCACCCCTTCCTTGGAGTACTGCGCGGTCACATACCCGTCACTGCGGTGTAAAGGCACTTATGGCGACGAGGATACATAGATCTTATCATTTCTATTATACACTTTGAGAAATGAATTATCATTCAAACACTTCTAGTAGAAATCTTGAGGGGAAAATTGACGAAATATTGTTTATGAATTGTGCTCCGCGTGCCAAAAGCGTTACTTCTCTAAGAAAAGTACCCAATATGGCATATTTGAAACACTTCTTTCCGGCAAACAGTTCGAAAACAAAGTGATGACGTACATTTTACACATTTTCTACATACATTCGGGTCTTACCTGGACAACACAGTATCTACAAGGGGTGCATATGTGTCACCTGGAGGTGTACAAAGTGTGTCGGTAATGTGTAAAGTGCCCTACTGTGTCTAAAAGAAGTTTCTGTGTTTTTGCAGTATTGATAAGACACGTCTGGTACATAGCTGTTTCCAGTCAAATGTGAAGAGGAATACATAGATGTTTCTTTAGACGTTACAAGTTGTAATGACAGTTTCTTAGCTGGAAAATCACACTTACAGTTACATTAATATAAGTTCGATTTAGTTAATTTAAGGATATCATCGGTTGCCTCGTTATTTGGACTTTACAAGGGGTGTTATAAATTGCAGCTTAAGATGCTATGCTTAAGCAGTGACATTACTTTCTATTGTGAAGTAGCTGAGTATTAGATGTGAAGTGACCATGTAATAATTGTGTAAACTTTTAACTTACTTCGCCAAATTCAATTATTTTATTAAATTGCGACTATTTTCTACAGAATCATGAACTCTTTAAAATCCAACGGAACAAATCTTTTATTAATGTTGTACCGTGCATTGCCAGACAGTTTGAATAAGCATGCATTTGTTAATTGTCACTTTCGAAATTGTCAATAAACACGACTAGTTTCCTTCTTGCCTTTCCACATATATTTACGCACAGCCTGATACATCCCCGTTCATTGAATGCTAGTCATTACTTTACAGCCGGACAAAACCACGGGCGATACATAGACAGGGGGAATTCGACACACGATTAGAATAGGTGCAGGATCGACGAGAGAAGCGAGTCGCACCATTGGAGAACAACCGTCTCCTTAACTCAAGACTACCATTCTGTTGGGTTTGTCACCGCAGATACATAGAGCTTAAGTTGAACCTAGTGGAATGAAAGTGTAGGAGAACATCATCGTGTAGGAAAACAAGACGCATTTTCAAGAAAAACTCGACGCCCCTTGCAGATCAAAAGGATAGAGATCCGGATGTTGACTTCTTCAGTTCATGCAGACTCCTAAAGACAAAGACATTTATCGTTCCAGATGACCAGGACGATGCCAGCCTCGTTGGAGATATCAGGCTCCTACTCAGCTCATTCCTTTTTCTTAGTTAAAACCTTTCTCTCTCTTTCACCTATTTCCCCAACTAGTTATTTTTCCAAATTAAAACATTTGAATTTCATTTAAATTCACACATAATTTCACAGTTAATTACCGTGTTGTGCATCAGCTTCATCCCCAATTAGTTGCGTTCAAATAATAACTATTCTGAGCTACAAATGATGGTACAGCACCAGCACATGGTGGTAGATGCTGTAAGATCCTAAAATCTCCAAATACTTTACATGTGCCCACCGTAAAGAAATGTACAACTTGTAGTTTTGATAGATAAATCAGGCATATTAAAGATTTTTAAAAGATAAATCCCATTGAGTTAAACATAGTAACGATGCATTTTGAGTAACCAGTACACTGTAATTTCTAGTTTTTGCTGAGAGAAATTGAGTAGAGTTACTTTTGCACACTGCAAGACCCTGTAATGTTGAAAATTAAAAAAAAATACTGAACAACACAAAGAAAATTGTACACTTAAGAGGAAGCAGACCTCCTTAACCATCCGACATTAATATTTTACGAAATATGTAATATTACTTATATGAGTATCGACATTAATGTATATTTAAATAGGGAACACCGAGGAAGAAATAATGCACAATACTTCTTCAACGACCAAGAAAAAAAATAGAAACAAATTAATATACGTCAAAATGGTTGTGCTGTTAGCCAGATGAAGATATTAGCATCCGACCTTTCGAATGCAGACATTGCATTACTTTATTCATCTTCAGGGGTTGTGATGAAGAGATCAGAGATACGTGGACACACAGAGATGAGAGACAAGTTTTCGAAAAGCCCGGATTTTATTATTTTCACCGAAAAACTTGAACACCATGCGTCACATGTACAACTGCCTAAAGCATAGAATTTGATGATAGTTGAAAGGAGGTCTGAGAGGTACTGCAGATGATATCTCGAATTTTAATTCTCAAACTAAGGTGAAAAATAATTCATATAGATATTACAAAGAATAAACAAAACGGTGGAAGGCGAGGGAACAAATTAGTTCTGTTGAACGATGCAAATATAGTGGAAAACTGCAATGACAGAAATTTGAAAGAAAAATCAGTTATTTTTGAATTTTGCAGTTATAAATACTTTATAGATATGCTGGACTAGAAAAGCTAAAAACGCTATTTTTGAAAAATGTTTACGGCGGTAAATATGCATCCTTCTCTGCTCAATTGTCGCTCAGTGGAAGGTATATGTAGTGCTGGTCTTAAAATTTCAACAGCCAAGAACGGAGCATACGAAACAATCGTAAATACTTTTCAAAGTATGGTACTTTCGTCGTTTAAAATGTTAACATATCAACAACTTAGAGCTCCATCGTGGCTAAGCGGTTAGCATACGCGCCATTAACGTGGAAGGCCCGCGTTCGATTCTCGGCGGCAGCTCATGTGGTTCGGATTCCACGTTAATCAGAAGGTCCACTTCTCATATAGCCTCGCTGCTGAAAAGGGACGTTAAACTCAAAAAAATCAATCAACCAATCATATCAACAAGTTATAAAGAACTGCGAAATTTGGAAAACGACTTCCTCCTTCAAAATTTTATCACTGTATTGACTCTCTATGTCTACACTTTCCAAACAAAACTCACCTTAATAAGTGTCTTGATAATATACTAGCTGAAAATGCGCTCTCTGTACAGTTCATAATTCACATATGAGCGTGAATCTCTTTGTTAGTCCTCAGAACATATGTACATGTCCTTTTACATACAGAAGTGAAAGACATCTTAATAACAATCGGCAAGGGATATCATAAAAGGGACATTTTTTCTATTAGTTTTTCAATATCTTCCACTATTTGTATGAATTAAACCTACTTCCGGTTGGAGTTTCGAATTCATGTACAGTAATATATTCATCTTAGCCTGGAGAAAGTTTTATCCTTCGTTTTTCATTTCTCAATGAAACAAGCCCCTGAGAGACAAACAACCCCTGTAAGCAACTATAATGTGTTGGAATATATAACTCATAGGATATGCTGCTTTGTTTTTTTTTTTTTTTTAATTTTAACATTTCCAGTGTACCCCTAAAAAGTAATAAAGGAAAAACAACCATGTTTTTTTTTTTTTTAATATTCGATTTGAACTGGAAATCTATACAAAATTTGGAATCAACCAGCGGAAACAGCACGTTCCTAGCACTTGTGATTTTTTGAGATCTCATTGTCGAAAGAATTGTAGTCAAACTTATCTATCTATTAAAATGCTACGATACGAATTACTATTTTTTTTTTTTTTTTAAGGTTACAAGGTTAGGGATTGGTAGTGTAAGCTTTATTCATCTATTTTAATTTCAAAATTGGCGAATTATTTTTATTTTTTTAATTGCTAGCCGAAGGCTAGCTCCCTTGCGAGGGTTACGCCCTCTATCCGGGGTGAGTGCTGAAAGTATTGGGGTAGTAAGGAGATTGGAGCTGGTCTATGGGATGTAGGAGAACTGGAACATCATGTATTTAAGTAACACTTTATTATATTTCAACTTTATTTCATTTTATTATAGTATCCATCAGACATTATGATCTTGTGATCATAATCATAAGGGCAGGAAAAGATGATGGTGAGGTGCACTTCACAGGACAAACACAAACAATTTGTTAAAAAGACGAATGCTGGTTATCTGCTTGTCCAGGGGCTACTCTGGACAGTGATGAAGACATGTGAAGCCCTGTTAGTATAATGGATTCACAGTGCAGTAAATGTGGATGAAACATGATGGGGAAGATGATCGGAAGAATAGGCAGATGCGACAAAATGGTCGGGGTGATCAGGTGGAAGAGTTTTGAGATAAAGGGAGAAGAGCAGAGATAAAGGACAGGTGATGAAATTATAACCCAGATCGTAGTTGCGATCGATATCCATCGTGTCCACAAGTAGAGGGTGCCGTTGCTGAAAGCGGGTAGTTATGAACCTGAGCCTTAATTTTTCGATGTGATGAAGGAGGGTAGGAAACGTTATGCGGTCATACAACTCCTGCGTTGGACTCGGAAGCTTGATTCGGTATGCTAGACGAAAAGCATGTCGTTCGAGCACTTTTAATTTGTTGTAGAAGTAAGATAATGCACTAACCCAGGCGGGATGTCCATATGTTAAGACGGGGCGCAAAAATACCTTGTAGGTATTGAGTACTGTAGAAGGCTGTAATCCCCATGTGGTACCTATAAGACGTTTAAGAAGGTTTAAACGATTATAGGCCTTGCGAGTGATGGTCGATAGTGAGACCGAGGTAAGTGACCTGTTTAGTGGGTTGAATTCGTGTACCGTCGACACTGATGTTAAGGAGATTCGGATTTTTCTGTACTCGAGAGCGCTTGCGAGGTGGAATAAAGACAATTGCCTGCGTCTTAGTGGAGTTTATGTGAAGTCGCCACTTATTGCACCATCGAAAGAAGGAGTCAATTGCTATGCTGAGAGAGGAGTTAATCTGTTGAATGGTTCGGGCTGTACAGAGAAAAGCAGTGTCATCAGCATATTGGAAAGTGTGCACATTGAGAGGAAGTACCGGCATGTCAGCTACAAACAGAAGATATAGTAGGGGTGAGAGAGCAGAGCCTTGGGGTACACCAGAGTGAATAAAAATCGGATGAGAGAAGGAGCTATTGATGGTTACATAAGAGAGGCGGTTAGAAAGAAAGTGAAAGATGAAGCGGAGATAAGAAAGCGGAAGTCGGAAGCGGTGTAGTTTGAACAGAAGAGCTAAATGCCAAACTTTATCAAAAGCTTTTTCGAGATCGAAAAGGATGAGACAAGACGGACGATCAGTATTATAATGATTGGTAATGAGATTTAAGAGTCTGAGCAGTTGATCGTTGATGCTAAAATTAGGTCTAAATCCAGCCTGATGCACAGGAAGCAAATTATGGGTAGAGAGATGGAGATGAAGTCTGGCGACGATGATGCGCTCGAGAATCTTGCTAAATACGGAGGTTAGCTGTATTGGACGGTAAGATGCAACAGAATCTGGATGTTTGTTAGGTTTCAGAAACATTAAAGTAGAGGATGTTTTCCAGTCTGAGGGGAAGTAGCCGGTACGAAGTATAAATGTATAGACATAAGAAAGAAGAAGAAGAAGACAGTATGGTGCTTCTTTGATGTGGCGATAAGTTATCCGATCCAAACCAGGAGCTGTATTACGCTTGCGATTCACGACAGACGAAATATCGTCAGTAGAGATAGGAGCGGTGAGAGGATTATTGTCGGGAAGACTATGAGTTTCACTCGGTTGTAAGTAAGGTGCTGATAGGTTCAAGATGTCCGTGGGATGCCTCCGGGGAAAGTCTGGTGAAAAAGGAGTGAATGTAGTTTGCAGGTGGTCGGCAAAAGCGTTGGCTTTATCTTCATCTGTTTGTAGTGGACAGTCATTAATAAGCAATGGATAAGGCGTCCTGGTAAGCTTGCCCGTCAGCAGATTAAAGCGTTTCCAGTACTTAGTTGGGTGCGAAGTTTCTGCCAAGGTGTTGCAAGTCTTGACCCAGGTCCGGAGTTTATATGCCTTAACATAGTTTCGGACTGTGCGCTGGAGTTTGCGATGCTGCTGCAGTGCTTCCAAGTTCCCAGTGCGCTGAAACTCTCGGAAAGATGCGCGGGAGCGGTGTATAAGAGGTAGATAACTTGGTGGTAGGCGTGGTTGGAACCGGGAGATTTCAGTGGTTGGTATATGAAGTTCGGACGCATGACGGATAGAGTAGGTGATATCAGAAATGCAATTATACAGAGCATCTTCTGTGGTAGGCGGCTCAAGATTGGCTAAATCGGCAGTGATTGTTGAGCGATAATGTTCCCATTTTGCTTGGTCAAAACGTGGGACACGCCGAGATTCTGGTAAGATTCAAGGACTATGAGGCTGTGGTTGATCAATGTGAAGTTTGATGGGTAGATGATCGCTACCAATGGAATCTAGTACCTCGAGAGTACATCGTTGGGAAAGGCTGACAGATGAAATCACTACGTCTGGTATGGTTTCAGTGATAGGTCAGGTAGGTTTTGGTATGTCAAAGATATGGCCTGTGGTATGACTGGTGATGAAGTTAAGGAAACGTTGTTTCTTGTTATCTGAACTTCTATGAATATTAATATCTGCCATAATGATCTGCCAGTATAATAGAGATATACTGAAAAAAGGAGAGGGGGATTGGGTGTCCAGGGCGCACATATATGGTGGCTATAGTGACATAAAGGGAGAGAAAATAGAGGGTGATAATGAGGTGCTCCGGTATGTTATATAAGGCAGAGTGGTGTTGGCGATGACTAATGGAAGAATGAAAGCCAACAGCCACTCCCCCATTTGCTCGGCGTGCAGCTACCGTAGAATCACAACGTAGTAATGCATATCTAGGTATTTTAAAAGACATAGCTGGTGTGAGGTGAGTTTCGTTAATGAGGAAGGCTTGAATAGATTCTTCTAAGAGAAGCTGTTCGAAAAGAGTATAATGAGTAGCGAGGGATCGAATATTAACAAATAAGAGCGAAATACCCATGATTAAGGTGCAGTAGAAGGGTTGGAAGTTTCTGCGGAGGCATGTTCTTCGAATGGAGTGACATGAAAATACACGTGTGGACCAGAGTAGGTAGCTTGAAACTAACATTTAAAGATCAGGCGAGCAGAGTGATTGACCACCCCGAGAATGTGTTGTCGAAGAAAAGGATGAATGTTTTGCATTGCGATAGTGAAAAAAGATAGTAATTGTTGGAGAGTAATAGGTTCGTCGATAGCTGGTGGTGGTAACGCTTGCTGAGTTGGCGGTAAAACAGGTCGCAAAGGAACCGTGAGTTCCGGGCTGAGAGGCTCAGCTGTAGGTTTCGCTTTGCATCGATAACTATACGTCGGATGCTGCTCTGGACATGTGGAGCATTTAGGTGGTTTAGCTAAGTTGGTGCATGCCTTAGTATCGTGGGCACCGCTACAGTATCCACATTTGCTAGGTTGCGTACATTTTGAAGTCGGGTGGGAATTGTACGCTTGACAGCGCTCGCATCGCAATGGTAAAGGTGGAGGTGATTTTGATGGCTCGACGCGATGCTTTCTTTTATAAATGAAAGCGCCATAAGTTAGCAAGTCGTCGATGGTGGTTTCGGAATTAGTAAGGACTCGTACCATGTATGTGGCTCCATGGTCGTTTTTAATACGTATGCACTTAAGTATAGAGTGCCCCTCTTGAGTGAGTTCTTCCTGAATCTCATAGTCTGTCAGGGAAGGATCCACCCCCCTAATGACAACTGAAAGAGCCGGGGGTCTTCGTGGAGGTGGTGCCTGTTTAAACGCCTTTGATTCAAGTCGCTTCATTTCAGCATGTTTGCCAAAAATTTCGAAACTGCATTTGTTTCGTACCGTGGTTAAGAATGATGAATCGTATGACTTGAAGATTATCCCATTGCGTGTATGAACAATTTGAGCGACGAAGGCGCGTGGTAGATATTTTATGAGTTGTGGGAAAGCCAGCTTGGTATTCTCAAATTTGGGATCAAAGTTAGTAAGCAGGAATGAATGAAGACGAGGTTTGGAAGAATCCAGTATTGTCGGAAATTCATTAGCGTCGTCGAGATTCATGGATGAAACAGACTGCTCGGATTCACTAACAGTATGATGACGCTTAGACGGTGGCTGAGTTGAAGAAGTGTGATGTTTGTCCGGTGTGCGTGATCGGGATCTACCTGAATTTTTGCCTTGGGAAGCAGATGGATGCCTTCGGTCAGTCCCCTGGCCCACTGACGTGGGGTTCAGAGACGGCCCAGGAGGTTGCGGTGGTAGTCCCAGATGGCCACCTGACGCCATCCAAATGGGCGCAAGAAACTTCGGCGAAGAGGATGATCGAGGAAGCCCACTGTGGCTCTCACTTGAGGCACCAATACGTCCTCGCGGAGATGTCGGTCAGTGCGAGCACTGGCCCTCCACAAGAGATGAGGAGACCAAAATGATGATGATGGCCACGGGCTCCCACTTGAGTCAGCAATACGGACTGCAAGGGATGTCGACTGTCTGTATCGGAACAATCCTCCCTAAATGATCAAAAATAGTAGTAAATGCTCGTAGAGCGTTAGAAATCGAACTCAGACCTGTAAATCGATGAACGATTCGGAATTATGAGTGGGTATCCTTGGCGAATTACGAGCGACCGAGCTCCAGCTTATAACTTTAGCTTTCATATCTTTCATTTATTTGTGATTTCACATTTATAACAAAGACAAACATTTTTTTAAAATGTGTACTTTAAATAAATTACTTAAAGAGAGATTTTTCACAAAGTTTATCTTTTTAAATTTTGTTCAAAGCCTTTGCATTTTTATAAGTTTTCTCCGAAATAAATGTAAGTGATTTGTGCTGCCATCTTCCGAGTTCTATTAAACTATGTTTATATGTTTCAGGCCAATCCTTTCGACAATGAGATCTCGGAAACTACAGGCTCTAGAAAGATGACGTTTTCACTGATCGATTGGAAATTTTGCGTAGATTGTCCAGTTTTGATTGAATATTTAAAAAAAAACACGGCCATTACTTCTTTATTACATTTTTTAAGGGTACACTGGAAGCCTTGAAATTAAAAAAAAAAAAAAACTAAAACATCATATCCTATGCGTTATACATTCCAACACCACAATGTTATATATTGTGGTTGTATATGTCTCAGGCGTTTGTTCCATGGCCAAATAGTAGTGAAAAAGGAAGGATAACCATTTCTCGAGTCTAAGATAAATCTTTATTTTTTTGAGTGTTTTGCCCAATGAACACCATATCTAACTGACATTATAATTAATTGTATATGTAATGTATTTGCTTTACATACTGCATGCAAGAAGAAATAAAACACTGGTCATACATGAATTAGAAACTCCAACCGGAAGTAGGCTCAAATCTTGCAAAAGGTGCGAGATATTGAGAAAAAATAATCGAAAAAATCTCCCCTTTATGATACCCCTTGCCGACTTTTTTTTTTAATCAAGGCGTCTTTCACTTGTGTCTGTAAAGGGACATGTACTATGTTGTGAAGAATGAGAAAGAGATTTATGCTCATATGTGAATGATGCGCTGTGTAAAGAGCACAGGTTCAGCTAGTATACTAGTAAAACCCAGTATTTTAATATATAGATTCTATTTCTGCTCTATCTCCTCTAGCTTCTTGTTTATTTCTTGTTCATTGTAACAGTTTACCACAAGGCACATAAATAAAGCAACACAAGGGTTGATTTTTTCAAGCAATATTATTTACAAAATTATCTGTTACATAGTATTTATAAATAACTTTGTGAATAATTATTTACAATATTCGTAGTTGGCATATGCTATCAAAGTTCATTGTTGGTCTCGCTGTCCTATTCAAAACTGAATTCATAGTTGTATAATTAACAAAGCATCACGCCATATATACCAAACTACTTCACATGATGTACACGTGACATTATAACGACATTATTACTTGTTTCCAGCATTCATGAATTATGAGACGTATACCTACAGTTTAAGGTGAAATTTCAACACCGTTATACGTTCAACCCTCTCCTACCGGGTATCAAACACAGGATTACGTGGACTCAAACCAAGCGCGGTATTGCCATTATGGAAGAGTGTTATAAGAAAATAACCATATGACAACAAAGACATTTCTACTTACTCTGATGTAATTTGGAGTCCCTCTCACCTATGGCCAGAAAATTGATTAGTACTAGCTGAATCTGCTATCTTTACGCAGCACATCATTCAGATATGAGCATGAATCTTCCTATCATTCCTCTCAACATCTGTACGTGTCCCTTTACAGACACAAATGAAAGACGTCTTGATAAAAACCGGCAAGAAGTATCATAAAGGGAAGATTTTTTCGATTATTTTTTCAATATATCGAACCTTTTGCAAGATTTGAGCCTTCTTCTGTTTGGAGCTTCTAATTCATGTATGATCAGTGTTTTCCTTCTTCTTGCATGTAGTATGTATAAGCAAATACATTACACACACAATTAGTTATAACGTTAGTGATATATGGTGCGCATTGGGCAAAACACTCCAAAAAATAAATATTCATCTTACTGTTAGACTGGAGAACTGCTCATCCTTCGATTTTCATTATCATTTGGCCATAAAATAATCACTTAAGAGATACACAACCCCAGTATACAACGATGTTGTGATGTATAACTCATAGGATATGATGCTTTACTTATTTAAAAATTCAATACTTTGAGTGTACCCCTAAAAACTGAAATAAAGAAATAAATGGTCACCTTTTTTAAATATTTTATTTTAACTTGACAATCTACAGAAACTTTGGAATCGACCAGCGAAAACGGCACGTTTCTAGCACTTGTGGTTTTCGAGATCTGATTGTCGAAAAATTGTCTACAAACACATAAACCTTGCGTTTTAATATAAAGACTAGCTGATCCTGCGCTGTCTACTCGTCTCATTGTTCTGGGTTGACCATGCATCTCCTTCCCACTGTGCATGTCTCGTTACTGACACAAGTTAAGGATAGGAGATTCACAAACTAAGTGAATTGTTATGTATAGATTATCGAGTGAATTTGTAGCAAATTTGTAGAAGTAACACGAGAAGTGGGAATATTTGTTTTCTACTAAATCCATATCCGTCCGAGTATGCCTCATTGCGTCTCTTGAGGCCTTTGCAGTTGCCATCATGCAATAGGTTTTGCCATTCAGATTTAATCAAAGCGCCTATAACGTCCGTCAACCTGCCATACGTAACTTCTCTGCTGGTTGCCTAACACCGTAGTTTCGGCCTCCAACAATGTTAATATTACGGGCTCAAAATGGTCCCTATAATGTCAAGTAGAACGATAATGACCCGGATTCTGAAAATTTGTATGAGAATTTGAAAATCTACACAAAATTTGAAATCGACCAGTGAAAACTGTACGTTTCTAGTACTTGTTTTAATACATGTTTTAAACAATGATTATACTCATTCTTTTATGTTTCTGTATGTTTCCGCCAGAAAGTGTTGTTGAAGTTGCTTACATTTCTTTCCTGTAGATGCAACCGCAATCTCCTTCATTTAACATTCCAGTTTGCTTTTTTTGCGATAGTGGTTGTGATAAGTAAATGGTGGCGACTTCGGTTTATTCCGTGTTTCTTGACGGCTTTCTTCTTGTGTTTCATGTTTATTTTGATTATTCAAATGCATTTTGTAGCTTGTTTTCACAAGTTTCGCAGTAGGTAATATAGGATCCATTGCGAGCACTAGTATACTCGGGTTATTTTTATTTAGTAGTAATAAAACTACATAAAAATCGAAACACCTTTCTGCTCAAAATCAGTATGAAAAGATCAGTTAAATATGTATCGTTTTTCAACTCGTACATTTGACTTACAAAATAGTTGATAGGTGTCACCAGAGTTAAACTTTGAATATTTAATTTATGTGCAAAAAGGTGGCAGATGTTAGAATTATGTTTTCATGTAGAATTACATCTCTTATATTCCGAAAAAATACATACAAAGCCAAAACAATTCATAAATGTTATGTTGTCAAGAGCCGTGGTTCGTATGTAAACTTCTACTAACATTTGTCATCATGCGCTCTTCCAAATGGTGCATTCATGGCTAGCTTTGTGTCTACATGTCACAATGTTATCTTGGATTGTTCTTTTTGAATGAGTACATAAGGTGAACTATATCAGTAGCCCAGATTTGCATTTTACATGGCCAAAGTTACGTAAAACCCCACTAAAGCTTAGTTGCTATTAACGACTCATAATGTACATAATTCAGATTGTATTCGCTAATAAAGATCTAAATTTCGAGAACATCGATTACCTAATTTACTATTTTAAAGAGGCAGACAAATTGAACGGGTGGTAAGCAACCATATCCTAATGTAAAAGAACTGCATTATCACTCATGAAGAGAAGGACATTCTGGCTTATATAGAAGTAAGCTTCACTACTGCGAAAACAAATGTAATCCAATGATTTCAGAAAGTCTTTAAGAATACCTGGCATTAGAGCATAGATAATAAAAAGTCTCATGACACTTTCTGATGAGAAAAATTTACGTTTATTCATATTTATGTAATATATTTGCAACGAACTTAAAAAGTTCGTTACTGAATTATTTATGTATGTGTATGTACAGCGGGGGACACTTCTAAATGGTACACCTTAGCCGTAAATCTCCATATGGCTGTACCATTTAGAAGTGTCCCCCGCTGTACATGTCTGTCTGTTATTTCCGATTTTTTTTCAAATTTGAACCCTGCATTCGATAGAGCATCAAAAAGTATCAGAAAAAAAATATTCTTTTTTTTCATCACTCTTACCGTTACAGATATTGGCCAAAAATTGACCGATTTCCAGTGATTTAAGGAGCCATATCTCGGGAACCGTAAGTTATGGAGAGATCACATTGGTGTTGATCAATGTCTAAAAGGATGGTAGATATTTTGGTACCAAATAGTAGCCGGTGGCCACTGTCCAACTGTCCACTGGTTTTTCAAGTGGCCACCTATTATTATCGGTACCAAAATGTTTACCATATAACTTGATATTATCTAACACCAATATAATCTCTCTATGATTTGCCGTTCCCGTGATATTGGTCAAAGATCGTTCGGGAGATTTAAAGAGCCAAATCTCGGGAACCGTAAATGATACAGAGATCATATTGGTGATGATCAATACCTAAAAGGCTGGTAAACATCTTGGTACCAAGTAGTAACCGGTGGCCACTGATTACCTGTCTAATGGACAACTGGCCACGTTCCCCAGATAAAGACTAAAAAGTTCGAATTTCTAGATATTTAAGCATCCATCTCTCGAGAACCATGAGTCATAGAGAGATTATATTTCGCTAATTTTTGCGAGAAAGAAGATGCAGATAAAAAATATTTACTTTTACATGTAGGAACAATGATAGTTATCCTTCCCGCTCCATCTCTCCTTTGTTTTTAAGTTCGTTATGCCAATGCTCTTGGAGCATTCTCAACTGGGTTGTTCTAAATATCAACTTGAGTATTTTTTGCAACAATTGTAATAATTCCAAGCCTCACATCCGATGGTTCATAACACAGAAATCCAAAATATCTACATGATCACATTTTACATACGTATTAAGTTAAAGTCTACTCCTATTGTAAATTTAAGGAAGGCCGGTAGTAGTACTACTACTGCTACTATTAGTACTGTTGTTACTAACACTACGAATACTACTACTACTGTTACTACTTCTACAATTAATATTACTATTAATATTATTATTGCTTCTACTACTAATACTATTACTACTAATATTAACATTACTTCTACTAGTACTAATACTGCTACTACTAAACTACCGTGGAAAATACTATCACTGACACTGTTTCTACTATTACTACGCATTTTAATATAACTTCCTTCGAGATGAACTGCCATCACTAAAAGACATTTTTGATTGCGTTAGTAAGGTAGTTACATATCTCAAGAGATCTGGATTGATAACCCGATTGTCACACACTGTTAACCAAGATACTGCGGTAGGATGGAACATTAAACTCATCATGTTGAAATCTGTGGATTCACCGGTCGTAGACATTCGGCGGAATCTAGAAGAGCACAAACAAGATCAGTGCTTAGATTGCATTGATGTATCCTTAATGTAAGAAATCACTGCATTTTAGAAGATTTCTACGATGCCACTAAACTACTGGAGGCAAAGAAAACTGTAATAATCCATTTGATACTGCCTTGGTTTGAAAGACTAAACAAACTTTGTAAAGGTAACAGTGGAATTGATTCTAATGATACTTCGCAGCTTTAAGGTTCGGGTGGAACAGTTTCGCAATAACATTAGTATGGATCAGTAGCGTAGCCGGAATTTTTGTTTGTGGGGCTTACTGTGTGTGTGTGTGTGTGTGTGTGTGTATGTGTGTGTGTGTGTATGTATGTATGTATTCTTTTGTTTAGTTATAATGTATACTTATATTATTATTATTATTATTATTATTATTATTATTATTATTATTATTATTATTATTATTATTATTAATAATAATAATACTTAGTCTTTCTTTGAGGTGCCGGTTTCTTCAGATATTTCTTCGCTGTTTTTTGATTGCTGATTTTGGACTTTTTCTTCGAAAAATTAACACCACTATTGTCTTTTTTCCGTTCTAGCCACTTTCATACAGCATTTTTTGAGTCTTTCTCTGAATTAATACTTTGTTTAGATTTATCTCCGTTGTTTTTTTTTTTTGGGGGGGGGGCTTTCTTTGTTTGTATATTTTTCTCACCGAAATTAACATAGCTAAGTTTTTTCCACTTTAACAACTTCTGTAAAACGTTTTCTGACATTTTGCAATTGCAAACTAAGTTCTTATTTCGTCACTCTAAACACGTCTAATTCAACAATTGTTCTTAACTGCTCTAAGTGATCAAACATCAGAGATTGCTGAGATATAGTCACACGCTGCAGGTCTTTACTATTGTTTTCGACGCTTTCCTGTTAACAATTTTTCCTCAATTATTTTTCATCGTAATGAAACCAAAACAATAAAAACATATTTTTATTTTTTTGGAATTCCTTTCTTACTTTCTTTCTTTTTCTTTCTTGTTAGTTCAGGAAACTAAATTAGCTTCTGAACATTTACCCAAATTCATAGATCGCCGCTCTCTTTGATGCCAATTCGGCTAGAATTGAATGGTATGAAACCAAGGTTTCTTGTAGTTAATTCTATTGAGAACGGTGGTAAGTGATTCAAAATAGACGATGATAGGTCGCGTTTTGCTATTTTTCTCGTTGTCAATGGTTTCCTTGGTTCAAACATGTCCATTTCGTCTCATAAGTTTTTTTTTTTTTTTTTTTTAAGAATTTTTCCTTTTATTTCCAGAAAGAAACTAATTCTTTTCAGGATTGCCTGTCTCAGTTTGCAAAGGCTTTGTGTCAAAGAAGAGGCTTTGTGAAAACTGTGGTAATTGCTATGTGAAACAGTAGACGAATAACTTCAAGGTCACCATAAGAATATATTTCGTCCATTCTCCTGCCTTTCTCTCCTTTGAATTTCAGGGATTCCTAGAAAACCCGATTTCCATACTCCCTAAAATGCAGACATTTTTAAAGAATATAAAAGACTTAGCGAACTTAGCTATCTAGGAACTATTTAGTGACATATTTTGTTTTAAAATAGAGTACATGAAAGAGAATTGTTGTTTCTTGCGAGAAAAGTTACAAATATGAAAGTAGCAAAGTACATTGATGCAACTTTTGGGGGGCCCATTCCCCCTGGGCCTACCCCTTCCCTGCGCCACTGGTATGGTTCATAAAGTGGAGACCTTCAGACTCAACTATAATCTTCTCCTAGCAATGTCTGTACATGGGGGATTATCTGTCCACTCAGAAGTACGTCGTTTCATTTCGTCAGAGTCATCTTTGCAGTTGTCTTCTTTGATTCCCTTGCTAAGGATAGTAGCTCAATCAGACACGGTTTAGAGCCACTTACCACGAAAAATAAATTAATGGAATAGGAAGATTGATCTTCAATTTCTGGTGCAATTTGACGATGAAGTAGATATCTAACTCAACATGCCATCATGTCCAAGATAATATACTACAACGGTAGAAGCAACAACAGGAAACATTACCAAAATTATGCAAATTGGTGCATCAGTATCTGGTCATTCCTGATTCTAGTGCGTCTACTGAAAGAGCTTTACGTACTACAGGCGGGGGTAAAAGTGCGGAGAAATCTGTTGGGACGCCGTCCCTCTACTTCGAAAAAATATGTGAGGTGTCCCCCAGTTTCTACAAAAAATACAATGGGCAAAGATAGGCAGGGGGAACGGTGTGGCGTCATGCCGCTACCCACCTTTCCGGATGCACCTTTACCCCTGATCACAGGCAATATACGTAGTTCAGCAATGGAGAAATGCTCTAAAGCCTGAGACTGTTGACTCTATTTCCGTGCTATTCGATGAGTACAACGATACAGTAAAGCGATGTCCAGTCTGTAGTATTAGTTTCGTAGGAGAACTTGAAGTTTTTATTCTGTTACTATCAACTATCCCTTCTATTATATGTGACGTTAAGCTGGTATGTATACATGCATCTCTCAGGGGACTTTTGTGGTATATTTCGTTCAACAATGTTATGTGTTAATTTTGTTTGATTTACTTCCTCACATTCCGCTATAGAGCTCTTCTACTTTCTTGTTATATTTGTCATTGTGTTACAACCGTTCCAGGAACACCTAATCGACCCTGACGTCTTGGTGATTTGTTTGATCATTATATTTTGTTATCATATTTGTGGTATCATACTAGTCGCATAAACAATTATAGGAACATGTAACACAATTTGGCATCTGCCTTGCTAATTGAACATTACTATAAATTGCGCTGTTCTTATGAAAACGCAAGTTCAAGGTTTCGTCCGCCGTGGTGTAATGGTAGCGTACAAAATTCTACTTAGTAGGTCGAGAATTTGACTTTACCATACGTTCTTTATGTAACTACGACTCATGCAATATGGATGATGATTGGATGAATTGGTGGAATGAAAACAGTGAAAGGAAACGGGACTACTAATAGTAATAGTAGTAGTAATAGTAGAAGTAATAATACTACTAATAATAATACTAATACTAATAATAATAATAATAATACAGTACTTTACAGTTTTGAATAGAGTCAGTTTCCCAAACACATTATAAACAACATAGGCTGACAGTATTAAATTCTGCTTCCTCTTTTAGAGTGTCCGGGCCGGGTCCGGCCTTCGCGGCTCGGCCCGAAAGTACATGTGCCCGGTTCGGTCCTATAGCATTTGTGTCCGACCTAGAATGTGCCCGGGCAGTTTCGGCTTGGTCTACTATGATATATTTGAATCTGGCCAGACCGGGTAATCCTTCTGGCCAAACCGGAGCGCCCGGGCCGTGCAGGTTTCTGATATAGATAGCCATTGTTAAATGCACTTTTACTCGCCAAGATGTCAACGGATTCACTCGATTAACAATCTCGGGCAAGATAATTGCGGTAAGAAAACCTACATATCCTTTATTGTAGGCAACCAAGATTTATTTGGTAGTGTGCATTTTGCATGCAACCTAGGGAATATTGTTGATTTTAAATGGGATATGTATAGTCATCGTTACCTGTGAACATGTTAATGGATAGACTCCATTAACGAACTCGATAATCATAACAAGAAAAAGCTATATATCCTTTATCATAGGCAACCAACATTTCATTGTCACTGTGCAGGCTGACGCTGTAGATTTAAAAAGGGAAGTGGAGAGTGTCATTGTTACCTGTGAGGATGTTAAATTGATTTACTTCATTAACGAACTCGGCAGGATAATTGTTTAAGCATTCTATTGCAAAATAGAAAACAATCGAAAATTCTCTTACACGTATTGATAAAGGCTGTAGATATGCAATGATAACGCAGTCGTTACCCATTAAGTTGTTAACGGACTCGGTTGTGGTAATCGCTCTAACGTATAGGTAGCATTTGCTAATGTCACATATATCTATCAATATATTAACTGATTGAATCCATTAACGCATTTTGCCGAGATGATCGCTCTACTTATCTACTGCCATTTAAAAAATTTAACAAATGCGTTTACATTTATGCGAAATGGAAATATTGTGTCGTTAATACGCCAATCTATTAATCTCCACGATAACTCTTGAACGGATACGAGTTCTTAAATTCTGTTGTCGCAATATCTCAGAACAGTTCGTTAATACAGTCAATAAGGTTATATACTAAGGAATAATTGGGATATAAAAGGTGGCTAGTTATAGCCCATATCTCACGAATGTAAGCGATTTTCTTCTGTAAAGAATAGTAAGAACGATTTTCTCTGCTCAGTTACTTGATGGATTCAGTCCGCTAACAGCTAAGCGGGTAACCTTGGTAATCTCATCCATGGAAGATTTCGCGTGATCTGTACTGTCTTGCCAGAGTTCATTGTTCTAGTGAAGCATATTATTCGTTTATTTACTACATAAGTAAGGAAGATAATATGTATACAATTCATTGTTAACTAGCAAATTTTATCTGTAGTTGATTTTCCTCTATTAACGGTGACATACGCTAATAATAGTAATAATCGTTAGCACTAATAATAGTGTTTGAGATAATAGTAGTAATAATGTTATATTCCTTCTATTCAAATGAAAGAAACCTTCGTTTCATTTGTCGAGTTTGATCTATGATCAGTGGCACGGTGGCTCAGTGGTAGAGCGCTTTCCTCTGGTGCGTGGAGTACGTGGTTCGATACCCGGCAATTAAGTTTGTGCTAGGCAACATCGTTCTGTGGGATTTCTCGGGATATCCCTATTTCCTTCTATATTCTCATGTATTTCCTCCCTATTCTACCTGTTCTTCTATCATCATTCAGTTGCCTTACTCCTTATTCTCCCTTAGCCTAAAGGACATAACATGGGATGTTAAATTGAAAGATTTGATTTTTCATGCAGGATTTAAATCGGAACGGAAAATCATTGTAGAATTAGAAATTCATTTAAAACTAATAATATCATCGGAATAATTATCTTTCCTTGATCTGGTTATTTCCAGTAGTTCTATATATAAGATGCACACCAATCCATTCAGAGCAACTAAAAAAAATGGTTGACACAAACTTTGGCTACTTCCGGTTTATGGTTACAATTTAATTCCCGAGGCCTGAGTAGTTCTAGAAGCTGTAGCATTTCGAGTATGTTATTTGGTAATCATTATGTTATTTTACCGAGCGAAGTAGCTGAAGTGTTAGAGCGTTGGCTTCGCATTCGGGAGGTAGTGGGTTCAATTCCCGCTGCCGACCATTCTGACAGGGGTTTTCCAGGGTTTTCCTCAGTCCTACCAGGCAAATGCCGGGATGGTACCTACTAAACAGGCCTTGGCCGATACCTTCCCAAACCCTTTCCATTGTTATTGTTGTGGTTGTTAGATATCCAGTGTAAAATGTCCTCTGAGCCGTATCTGGTGATTGTTAAATAAATAAACAAATAAATAAACAAATAAGTAAATAAATATTAAATTGGGTTCAAAATATAAAATTAACTTCGTTCCGACGCTAAAAAGTTCATTATTCTAATCTATATTTGGTATTTTTTAAGTGTAATACTTTTCCATTTAGAGATATATTTGATCTGGCCCTTTATAGAAAAAAAATCTTTGAGTTTTACGTCCTACTTGCTGGGCTAGAGGAGACGGTGATCATGAGAAGTGGATGAAGTGGTGGAACGAAGAAAGTGAGAGAAAGGGGGGGACACCGAGAAAACCCATGTACACGGCGTTTGTCCACAACAAAGTTCACTTCGCCTGAGCTGGGATAGATTGAGCCACTGCCGTTTATCAAATGATGTATATAATTGTTGATTGAGTATAGAAATTAGACATTTCTGAAAACGGAGAATTAACTTGTGACAGCATACTAGAACTTGCCAAGAGTGGTATTATCCTATTCGTTTCGTATAGATTGTTGCTGATCTTGTCTATGCAGGGTCTCTAGAAACAATCAGCACCCCCCCAAAAAATATGTAAGTATGAACGGAGGCACTTGTAAGTAACTGCTGCAAGTGCCTACAGATATTATCAATCGCTTTGTTTGGTCATACTGACTCGATTGAAGTACATATTATGTGTGAAGGGCCACTAAAAATATCCAGACCCCGGAAAGTAAATTGCTAATCTAAACCGAATGTGGATATTTGGAATTGATCAAGATTGATGTCAATCCATTTATTTTTGGTAACTTGAATCTATTGATGTGCATGTTATATATACAAGGTGAATGCAGACATCCAGGTCCCGGAAAGTAAGTTCATAGTTTACAACGGAAGCGAATTTAGTGAAAGTGGAATTTTCACTTGTGTCATATGATTTCTTTAGTTACCCTAAATCAACTGATGCTCATATTCTAAATGCAGGGTAAAGAAAAATGTCGTCCCGGAAAGTAAATTGTGATTTTAACACGAAAGTGGCTCATCGGAAGAGGTCAAGATTGGTGTCAATCGATTTTTTTGGTTACATCAGTCGATTGATATGCATAATGAATATACGAGACACAACATGAATACGAATAATGGTAAGTGACAAGATAATCATAATGCTAAATAGTAGTGGATGAAAGAGATAATTTTTTGAGTGCTTGGTCAACAATATTTCATTTCCATATTTACGAATACTTATTATTATTATTATTATTATTATTATTGTTATTATTATTATTATTATTATTATTATTATTATTATTATTATTATTATTATTATTATTATTATTATTATTATTATTATTATTATAACTTGGCAGGACGTCAGTAAAAGAAAATGGACATGAGATTTGGAACATGGAATATTAGGAGTCTTTATAGGGCAGGCGCGTTAAAATCCGTAACGAGGGAGTTAGAGAAATACAAGACGTACCTAGTAGGAGTTCAGGAAGTTAGGTGGGAAGGAAATGGATCTGAGAATTCAGGAAATTTTACGTTCTTTTACGGGGAATGAAATAAAAATCACCAGTTAGGAACAGGGTTTTTCTTTCATAAACGTATATTACCAGCAATTAAACGGGTTGAATTTGTTACTGATAGACTTTCTTTTATTACTCTTAAGGGACGGTGGTGTGATATTATTGTTTTAAATGTACATGCCCCAACGGAAGATAAGGATGACGATATTAAAGACAGTTTTTACGAAGAAGTGGAACGGATATTTGACCAACTCCCGCGATACCATATGAAAATTCTATTAGGGGATTTGAATGCGAAGGTAGGACGAGAGGATATTTTCAAACCGATTATAGGGAACGAAAGTATGCATAAGGAAAGTAATGACAACGGTGTTAGACTCGTGAACTTTGCAACATCCAAAAACCTAATCGTGAAGAGTACAAAATTCCCACATCGCGACGTTCATAAATATACTTGGACATCACCAGACGGGAAAACACATAATCAAATTGATCACGTTTTAGTATATAGAAGAAGGCAATCTAGCATAATTGATGTCCGGTCGTTTAGAGGGGCTGATTGTGACACTGACCACTACCTGGTAGCAGCATTAATACGAGAGAGGTTATCGTTGAATAAAGGTAATATTTATTGTCCGAAAACGGAGAGATTCAATTTAAAGAAATTAGAAGAGAGCCAGGTAAGAGAGGAATACCAGATTGAAGTTTCGAATAGATTTTCGGCTTTAGAAGATTCGGAATGCACTAGTGTTGAGGATACCTGGATTGAAATTAGATATAGCATTAAAATTTCAGCAAAAGAAAAATTGGGACACGCGGAAATACGTAGGAACAAACCGTGGTTCAACCAGGAATGCATAAAACTAGCAGAGAAGAGAAAACAGGCGAAATTACGCAGGCTACAAAATCCGAATGAAATGACTACACAAAATTTAGCAGATATCAGGCGGGAAACTTCCAAAACTTTTAGAACAAAGAAACGCGATTTTCTGAAAGCTAAAAATTAAGGAACTTGAAGATAATAGTAAAAATAAAAACATACGGGACATGTATAAGGGAATCAACGAATTTAAGAAAGGCTATCAACCTCGTGCTTATATATTAAAGAAATTTGACGGTACAGTTCTCACTGACACGGATAGCATCTTAAATAGATGGAAAGATTTCTTTGACGATTTGCTTAACACGACACCAAAAACTAGTGTTCGTGGAGAAAAGGAGATACACACTGCAGAACCGTATATTCCAGAACCCAACTGAATAGAAGTAGAAATCGCTATAAAGAAATGAAAGAAACACAAATCTCCGGGTGTAGATGAAATTCCGGCTGAGTTAATTTTAGCTGGAGGCGAAAAATTGTGGAACAAGATACACAAACTCATTCTCCTTATCTGGAACAAGGAAGAATTGCCACAAGAGTGGAAAGAATCAATCATTGTTCCAATCCACAAGAAAAGCGACAAAACTGACTGTAATAATTATCGAGGCATTTCTCTTCTGTCAACATCCTATAAAATCCTTTCAAATATTCTGTTAGCAAGACTGATCCCATACGCAGATGAAATTATTGGAGATTATCAGTGCGCATTTAGACGAAATCGATCAACTATCGACCAAATATTTACCATTCGTCAAATACTCGAAAAAAAGTGGGTATACAATACGCCGGTACATCAACTATTTATTGATTTTAGAAAGGTGTACGACTCGGTTAGGAGAGAAACATTATACAACGTTCTTGCAGAACTTGGAATACCGAGAAAGCTAATTAGATTAATTAAGATATGTTTAAATGAATCCCAAAGTAAAGTCCGGGTAGGAAAATTTTTGTCCACGAGCTTTCACGTCGAAAATGGCCTGAAACAAGGAGATGCGTTGTCGCCATTATTATTTAACTTCGTCTTGGAATACGCTATAAGGAAAATCAAAGATAGCAACCAGGGCTTACAGTTGAACAGTATTCACCAGGTTATGGCATATGCTGATGATGTAAATTTAACAAGAGATGATAGGAGAACAATAGAAAGAAATGTAGAGATCTTATTAAACGCTTGCAGGGACATGGGTTTAGAAGTAACTGCAGAGAAAACAAAATACATGGAAGTGCGTCGGGACCGGAATACAGCAAATTATGGATGCGTTAAAATACTAAATAATACTTTTGATAAAGTGGATACTTTCAAATATCTAGGATCAATATTAACAGAGGAAAATCATATTCACGGAGAAATTAAATGTCGACTAAAAGCAGGGAATTGGGGTTATTATTCGGTTCAAAATCTCTTGTCGTCGCGAATTCTGTCGAGGAATTTGAAATTTAAAATATACAAAACGATAATCATGCCTGTTGTTCTGTATGGCTGCGAAACATAGTCACTTACTCTGAGGGAAGAACATAGACTGAAAGTATTTGAGAACAAGATCCTGAGACGAATATTCGGACCCAAGAGGAACGGGAATGGGGAATGGCGGAAACTTCATAACGAGGAACTACATAATTTACACGGTTTACCCAACATTGTTAGGGTCGTCAAGTCTAGGAGGCTTAGATGGGCGGGTCATGTAGCTAGAATGGAAGAAAGTAGAGACGCTTTCAAAGTCTTGACTGGAAGACCAATCGGAAAACGACCATTAGGAAGACCTAGGCGCAGATGGGAGGACAATATTAAGATGGATCTCGCAGAGATTGGAATACAGAGTAGAAACTGGATGCAGTTAGCTAAGGATAGATGTCAGTGGAGAGCTTTTGTGAACGCGGCATTGAACCTCCGGGTTCCATAGGCCATAGAGTTAGTTAGTTAGTTAGTTATTATTATTATTATTATTATTATTATTATTATTATTATTATTATTATTATTATTATTATTATTATTATTATTATTATATATCGTTTCTTCTATAACATTTACAGTTTGTCACTGATAGAATATGTTCCTTACGTATTCTGGATGATACAAGAGTATACTTGCGTTGTAGCTTCCTGAATACATACGAAACATACGTACGACGTGTTTGATATGTCATTACAGAACATATTGCCACATCGTGCTGAAGACAATGATCAACATTTTAGACTTGGTTTTTTCTCTGTGCACTGCAGCAAACACGTAATGCAAGACCAGAACGTTTCAATTACTGTACTTTGTAAGAAATTTAACTGTCATTACTCATTTCCCGCTCCAACTATGTACTCTAGTGCTGGACTTCCCAAGGCCAACTACGGAAATAGTTTCATTTCTCTTGGTCAGTTCACATTTACGTATATATTGTAGATTCTGATCTGCAATGTGAATTTTAACGTTGCGTAGAAGCAAATATGACAACCATGCACCACTCTGTTAATTGTACGCCAGGTGGATGCCCATAACTTTCCATAAAACAGTTTAAATTAGAGGGAGTTTTGGTACCTATGCCTTTCACCTTTTAATATACAGATTAAGGTTAAAATGTAAGATGATGAAAAGAAACAACAGTTATAATACTTGTAACGACATCCACGGAAGAAGTTTTGAATTTATTAGTATTATATTTACTTCTACTACTACTACTACTACTACTACTACTACTACTACTACTACTACTACTACTGCTACTACAATTACAACAACAACTACTACTACTACCACTACTACTACTATTACTACTACTACTACTACTACTATTACTACTACTACTACTACTTCTACTACTACTACTACTACTACTACTACTACTACTACTACTACTACTACTACTACTACTACTAATAATAATAATAATAATAATAATAATAATAATAATAATAATAATAATAATAATGTACATAGTCATTCAAATTTATAAACAAGTAATCCATGACAGTAAATTAACATACAAATAATTGAAGACCCAAAAACTACTTTCCTTCGACGTAAGAGAATCAAGGTTGTTCACTGCATATTTAGATCGAACATTCCGGGAACATTAGATTTTCGTATAATATTCACTTCACAATAGGTTCAAGAGTCTTTCTGATAAATTTGAACTATTTAATTTTTCTATTTTATTTATTTATTTTACTATATATAATACAATGCAATCTTTCAGTTTTCGTAACACGATTGTGTGGTATTGGCTAAAGGAGACGGTGGTGGTAAGAATGAGTGAAATTGTGGAATTAGGAACGTGGTAGGAAACGGGATAACCTCAAGCAACAACCAAAGAACACAGTGTTTCTCCAGCACAAAGTCTATTTGGCGCAAAGCTGGGATTGAACGGGGATTCCAAGCACCAGAAATGAACGCTCTACCATCGAACCATCACGGTCCCTTTTCTCATTATAAATTTAGGGAAAATTGGATAGAATCTTAGAGGTTTTTTATTGTCTGACTGATATTTTCTAAAATGTTATCAAAAGAAACAGTGGAATCTAGGTCTAAGTAGTTGTTAAATTTTATGAAGCGACATCTGAATTTTTTAACAAATAGGGAAATGTTAAATTAAAATTATACAATTAGTTCTCCTCTACCTTTTATATTTATATCCCGTTATATCGATATTGCCTTTATGTTCATTCATTTTAATGCGTTTCTTCTTATTTTACAATTTTCGTGATTGGAGGCCAAATGTCACTAGAAATATATCCTCTCCTTTCATTATTATTATTAATGTTGTTTATTTTAATTTTCATTGTTTCCATTATTATTTTTTTCATCTTTCCTTCTGCCTTTACTACTTCCATCTCCTCAAACAGAATTATATGTTCTTGTTTGATTTAATGTTCAACCACAGCTGACTTCTCTATTTAACCCTACTTACAAGCTGTGATACGATTTTTTCACCATTTTTTTAATAAAATGAAATGAAATCTTTGAGTTTTATGTCCCACGGTTATGCCGGTTAAGCTAAAGGAGACAGCGATGATGAAAAATGAATGAAATAGTGGAATGAAGAAGGTTGGAGAAAACGGGAGAACCACGAGGAAACCCATGCACACGGTGTTTGTCCACCACAAAGTTCACTTGGCGGGGGCTGGGAACCCGGGATCCCAAGCACCAGAGGTGAACCTCTACCACTGGGCCACCGCAGCCCACATTTTTATTAAATGTTTCGCCAAGTCTATCCTATGAAACATATTTCACATTCTCAGATTACGGAGTAGTATCCTATTTTTAACTTACCTGGCCCTTAAGTATTTTTTGTATCTTAAGGGGTATAGCAATTATCAGGGTTGAGCGGTAGTAAGCATGTATGCAAACACATTTGAAAGAACTAGGAAGAGACTCCACATGCTTTAAGTGTAAACACCCTTATTGGTTGCTGAAGATGTAATAGCAAACTTCCTGATTGAATGGCCAACATTTATTGGCGGAGATAGACTTGGGCTTCGGGAAACTAACCTATCCTTAAGCTTGTTAAAAAACACGGTAAATAGGATTTAAAGGGGACACCGTTCTTCTTAATATCTGTCAAGTATATCTGTAAATCAAAATGATAAAAAAAAGTCAGCACACGTAATCGTAATAGTATATTTGTTAATTTATATCCTACAAACGTTCGCATCTGATGGAAACAGCAAGCCGTTTAAAGTTCTATCAAAGCCTAGGCCCTCATTTTGTAGTGGTTTGCTTGGACAAAACGTAAAATGTCCGTTTTAGTTCGTGATAATTCGCACAGCGATTATAATTGCTTATTACATTATGTGCGCTGCATTGTAATCCACAAATTTTGAGAAAACCAATGCGGAATGAGGCCCCCGATCTTTTCATTTCCTTGTACTTATGATAGGAGACGATTATTCCCAATGTAGGCTTTAAAAGAAAACATCGATGAATTCCTAGTCTCACAGCTCATTTTTGTCAAGACACTTAAATTTCTCAGTATATTTTTTTTAATTGTTTTGAATAGGCTCCCCAAATTTCAAGACTAAAAAAACGGTACACTTTTTGAATATTTACAGCATATTCATAGTCATGCACTTTTTGTTATTCAAATGTATTGAATAAAGATCAACTCTCACCAAAATGAGTCATAGAAAGTAGATTATTTTTATTAGTTAAGTATTGATGATTAATAAAAGAGTTTTTTTAAATCTCATGAATGATATTAACTTATATTTAGGAAAAAAATGGGAAATTTGGAGTTAACAACAACCTGGCGGACAAATTATTGAATCCGAGATTGCCCCGGATGAACCGGAACGTCTGGATCCCTGGGTTTGAAACATTATATTTGCATCAATGTTTGAAGTGGATTGTTTTAAAGAAGAAAATCCGTATTTGGTCACCCTGATAATGAAACTTTTATTTTAATCTTGTAAGTAGGCAGTCATTAGACACTGTGATTACAAGTGAGATAGAACTGGACAAAGTACTCTATCCAAACTGCTGAGTGAATTCAGACAGCTTCTTTCTATGTGGTTTGTGGAAAATACCTAAAATATTGGAGGCATAGGACACTGTTGAAATTGACGAGACTGTTTTGGAAACCGAAAATATATTAGAGTTCAAATAACTCATACGGGTAGTTGGGGGTATTGACAGGGACACACAGTAAATTTTTACGGTATTAGTTGAAAGAAGGTATGCTGGAACTTTTGAGAATGTAATTGACGACAATGTCTTTCTACGTACTACAAGAAAAATCTGATTGCTGGATAAGGAATAGCTGGTTGACTCGTTTAGGATACCAGCACGATAGTGTTAACCACAGTTTATATTTCGTAAACCCTAAAGACAGGTGAACATGTACCTAGTGTATAGAAGCATATTGGGTTGTAAACTGTAATATAGGACGGCGAACTGGGAGAATTTGCAGAATCGTACCTATATGAGTACGTATGATTTAGCAAGTTTCCCAGTCTTAAAAAAGACTGGGATGTAGAAAAAAAATATCCGTCACTGGATGACATGACCACCTAGTTCTAAACTGTGGCAGAAAAATGACCCCAACATTTAATAGACAAAATAAATAAATTATTTTTCGAGAAAATCTACATGCATTATTTTCATCCTCCTGTAAACTACCTTAATTTTGACGGTAGTGAGCAAATTCGAACCCTCCATCTACAAAATCTTACTTTTTAAACTTGGTATTGATTTGTTGGACGGTGTGGTCTCTAGGAGACCTAACATATTTGCATCATTCGAATGGACGGACGGATACAAAGACAGCTATAATTACATGAAAGGTACTTAAAACGTCTAAGTCTGTTAAAATTTCTATTTCGATTTTCTCATGATTACCATCTTTCTTCTCTCCTGTCACGGCTCCAAAGAAAACAATAATTCAACACATGTGTCAGAGTTTAGGAAAATTAAGACCCTAAGTGGGATATGCGGTTCATTTCTATCATTTCAAATGTGTCTTTCTCCACAGTAAAAATGATTGTGTTAATTCAACACAATGAATCCATGTTAGTTTAGTGGTGTTAAAATTTGGCACATTCATGACGTTATTTCAACTACATTACACTTTGGAGATTTTTTTAAATAGTTATAGTTAAGTGAATCACCCTGACTTCATGAATCATGAATTAACATTTTAGTAACATACTGTAAGTACAAACCGGAATTAGGCTTACATCTACAAACTGACAGATTCTCTCTATGAAAAATGTTGAGTGAGTACCTTAAGATTCTGAAACATGTATTTTTGGATAGCGCACATAATTGTTGCTAAGTAAAGTCTTGACGCGACTAAGGTAGGTCCCATAGTTTCGGGGCTATGGCCCATTAAAGTTCACTTTTTCATCTTTCCGGCAGCCTCTAACTTCAAAAGTAAGCATTTGTGGACCCACATTGGTCCATACTTTTGCCTTATCGTGGTGTCAGGGATCAGCTCCCAAATGTTTCAGTGTAAGATGGAGAAGGTAGCTCACTTTCGTATTATTCATGTACGGCTACTTTGCATTTTGTAAATGCGCTTCTCTGTGATAACTATTGGATAACCAGCAGAACATGGATACAATTATGATTATGCATGCATTTGGTTTTAATATGTATAACGATTATTGAGCGTGCTACGAAGAACACTCTCACAGTGAAATGAGTTGCATTCTCCAAAAGCACGCCCTCCAAAAAGAAAAAAAAAGAGTAAAAGAGAATTATTTCATACCTTGTCGAACGATTAATCTCTTATATCTATAGAGTGCCTATTTATTTTTTTACGAGTTTTCAAAGGGAATGGCACATAAATTTTCCTCTGACAGGCTTATGATAAAACAATGAAGTTAGGATACGAACATAATTTACTTCTTGTAGAGTCTTAAGATGATATTGTTGATTTTAGCTTCGAGTACTTGAACCTTATGCGTCGCGACGCTCCGTAGGTGGTGTAATCTAGTGTCGAATTTTATAACCAATTTGAGAAAGAGAAATTATAGAATGTAAAATGGACATCATAACAGTGTCGATGTAATTGATTTTATTTTTCCTTAGTCGCACGTTACAAGTTATCTTCAGTCAGCGGCACATACATATGAGTGGCGAATAGGGTATGGATCACCCCCGCCCCCAAAAAAATGTTTTCGTAGCTCGACCAACATTTGTACACTTTCTTAACACAACTGTTCGTTTTTTTTTTCTTTTACAGAGAAATGATTGGTGTACCCATAAGATGTGGTTTTACACCTTATCTGCACTCTATCTTTTCTCGTAATAATAATAATAATAATAATAATATATTTCTACCATTTTTTTGAGATATTAGGTGTCAGTAATTAACAATTACACAGCCACAAATAAAAGTTTTGTACCCTGGACGAGAGGATATGGATTTGATGAATTTTGTTATACAGAATTCAAAGGGTCTTTCCTAGTAAGACAGTGAAATCGGCCCTTGATCCAAATTGGGTCGCTATTGACAAAAAAAAGTTATAAGGAGTCAGCCTCTACCAAGTGACGACGGCCCTTTCGGAGGGCGGATTGAGCTGGCGGAGGTCAGGGCACATTCTTGCTCTTAGGAGCGAAAACTATCGTAAAACGGCGGATGAACTATCAGGTGGTCAACGGCATGGGGATGCGGAAAGGAAATGGGAATACTACCACATTAACTTTTTCCCCAAAGAGACGAAGGAGGAGAACAAAATAAAATATAATGATGGTTCTTCCTGAGGTAAAAAAAAAAAAAGACCGAAGCTGAAATAATCCTCTATTCGGATCTCCGGGTGGGGACTACTCCGGGAAGAATTATCAGAGGAAGAAATAATAATAATAATAATAATAATAATAATAATAATAATAATAATAATAATAATAATAATAATAATAATAATAATAATAATAATAATAATTATTATTATTATTATTATTATTATTATTATTATTATTATTATTATTATTATTATTATTATTATTATACATTTCATTTCAGCATATGACCCCGGAACGTACGGACTTTACGACGTGTGGAGAATCTTGAAATTTAAACCCATTCTGCATGATTTTTTTTTCTTTTAGCGAAAAAAGAAGATAGTGGGTATTGGAAATCCTCATATGGGAACTTGAAAAATGAATTAAAACTTGAATTTTAAATTTTTCACTTAATTCCGACGAGAAATAAGTAAGTGTCATACATGGCACACTTACAACTCACAAAGAGCATGCCTGATGACACCAAAATCTCTTATTCATACACGTCAGTATCTCACACGGCAAATAAAGCAGTTATTTGATGCCTTTGATAAATCACGAAAAAGCTAAAATGAAAAAAAAGAGTAGGCCTATGTGCCGTATATGGCACGGCATGCGGTAAAGAGTTAAAAGTTGTAATTGACAAATGCAAACTGAATATAGTGGGCTTAAGTGAAGTGGAATTGCCAGGAAAAGCTAAGACACTATGGGAAAATTATTCTATTCGAGTGGCGTTAAGGCCGAGAATGGTGTCGCGATAGCAATAAAGAACGAAATAGTAATGAGGACACCTGATCTAACTTTGGACTTTGACCCCCAACATTTGTGACGTCATAGGTCAAAAGTCAATGACCTTGGCCCGGGGTCAATGACCGAGGGGTACTTAGGACCAACACGTCTAGAGTTTGGGAGGGGATCCTTGGCCCACCCCACAAATTTTGGCAGGAGTACCTTGGACCACCCCCCTTTAATTTTGGAAATTGCCAAATCTAAAAACTTGGTATGGTAGCCTAGGACCATAGTGTACACCTCGATTGGTATTGGGGGTTTATCTCGTTCCCTTTCATGGATAAAAAATTGCCAAAAGTTAAATTTCGGGGTTTTTGACCTAACTTAACCCCCTTTGATAAGGTTCTATTACCTTCTATGATGATATAGACATATACAGGGGTCCATTCCCTTTCATAAGACATGGGTATATTGATGAACTCCTTTAAATTTTTTGGAGGGGTTCCCTGGCCGACCTTCAATTTTTGAAATTGCCTAATTTAAACATTTGGTATAATAGTATAGGACCTTAATATGTATTATGATAAATTTGGGTGGTCAAGCTTATTTCCTTTCATAGGTAAAAATTGCCAAAATATAAACATAAGCAATATGTTGTTCTACGTGTTTGGTTTTTGGCCCTTTGATGAGGTCCTATTACTTTATAAGTCTATATGGTCATGTATAGGGGTCATTTTCCTATCATAAGACAAGGGTACATTGATGCACCTTTAAAAATTTGGAAGGGGTATCTTGGCTCATCCACTCGGTTTTAGAAATTATTTAATATAAGCATTTGGTATCATAGTACAGGACTTCAATATGTACCACTATAAACTTGGATGGTACACCTCGTTCCCTTTCATGGGTAAAGAACTACCAAAAATTAAATTTCGTAGGTTATTGACCCACTTTGATAAGGATTTAGCACATTATATTGGAATGTACAGAGGTTTATTACCTTTATATGTTTATGATGCCTTTTAAATTTCGGAATTATCAAAATACAAAACTCGGTAAATGTCTCTTATGGCCAAATACTCAAATGAAATGAAATGAAATCTTTAAGTTTTACGTCCCACGGTTATGCCGGTTAGGCTAAAGGAGACGGTGATGATGAGTAATGAATGAAATGGTGCAATGAAGAAAGTGGGAGGAAACGGGAGAACCCCGAGAAAACCCACGCACACAGTGTTTGTCCACCACAAAGTTCACTTGGCGGGGGCTGGGATCGAACCCGGGACCCCAAGCACCAGAGGTGAGCGCTCTACCACTGAGCCACCGCGGGCCAAATATTCAAATTTTAAAGGTTATTGACCTATTTTATCTTTTTTGATACGGCTTTATTATTGAATAAGTAAAGGATTTATTACTTTTGCATTAGACACAGGTGTATTTGTGTACGAATCTTAAATTTTGGGAGGGATACATTTCTTAATGTTAAATCAATAATTTGTAATAGTTCTTAGAATTGGGTGGTATCTCATTCTTTGGGTAAATCATTGTCAAATATGAGTATGGTCACGTGATCAGTTATTGACCTATGATGGGATTAGGTGTCCAGGACATTGGCAAACTTAAACTTTGTAGGATAATTTCAGAATTGTCAAAATGAAATTACGTCATTTGTTTTGATTTTTCCCGGTTATGGGCCAAATATAAACGTAAGCAACACGATGTACCATGTGATTGACCTTGATGAGGTAGTGTACAGGGATTCATTTCCTTTTCAAAATTCGTGGAAGTTATCAAATAACACGTTTCTAGACAACAGTTGGTTCTGCTAAGATAAACGATTGTCCTAATTGAAACCTAACTACAGCATGTAATTATATGATTAATTCTAAGACTTAGGTACATCGAGAGAGGTACATAGGACCGTTCTTTAAACTTGGGAATTGTGATAAACAAAATTTTAGTATGAGGTGCGAAATTTGAAACAATACTTCGAACTTTAGTCATAGCTCATAGTCTAAGATCATTGGTGGTGGTTGATTTTACCTTGAGTTTTCAGAAATCTGGTAGGTAACCTTATTGAATCTTATGACTCATAGACGAAAGGCAATACATGCTACAACACTGTGAAAATTTAATCACAAGGTGACATAATTTGATTCGTTAATCACTAGCAAAGTTATTGCTGATACAATTTGATTTGCTGATCACTATCTTTCATGCAATCTGATTGGTTGATTACCATAGTCAGGTTGCATTTCTACTGATCGACCTTAACTGAATGATCAGTATTATGGCATTTTCAGTAATAAATCTGTCAAGTGAGTTTCTTGGGCTTAATTTCGTCAATAATTTCCTTCAATTTACATATATATCCGTGATGGTTCAATGGTAGAGTGTTTAACCCTTTCAGAAGATACTCTCACAATTGTGAAGGCTACTTTCAGTTGTGAAAAATGCCGATCAAAGGAATGAAGTACGCAAATTAGCTACAAGCACATTTCCGAGTGTCTGAATGAGAAGTTGTCAGGTACTGAATTGCCATCATTTGAATATATTGGAAATCACACCGTTTATCAGTAGTGTGATCTCCACTCACAATTGTGAAGGTATCTGCTGAAATTATTAATGCAGTCTGGAGTTTCTGGTTCCATCCTAGCTCTGGCCAAGTGAAAGTTGTGGTGAAGAACCACAGCGTGTGTGGGTTTTCCTCGAGTTCTCTCATTTTCGGACACTTTCGTTATTATACCACTGTTATTCACTTGATTATCACCGTCTCCCTTTGCCTCCGTGCGTAGTCTTGGGAAGTTAAGGAGATGTGTGTATATATTTCGATAATAAACCTACTTTGAAAATTAGGTGTTATATTTTAGACTTGTAAAAATGTGATGTTGTTTCCATTCCACATCCTTCAGTACAAGAAAGCACTAAAAATATATTTAAATACATTCAGAACAGCCTTTCTGAAACTAGAATCGATTAATTGTATTTAACGTAATTTAAATGAGAGATTTAAAAAAATAAGAACGTTAGGGAAGCGAAAATGTTGGCATCTTATGAAACTACTGTGTGTACCAAAGAAGCTCTGGTGAAGATATTAAAGAGAATCACACGAAATGTAATTTCGGTATATAGATTTCCACCTTTAAATCACTTTCATCCGTTAGGTTAACTCACTGGCTCCATTAACGAACTCGGCCAAGACAGCTACAGTAAGAAAACCTACATATCCTTTACCATACGCAACCAACAGTTCTTTGCTATTGTGCAGGTTGCATACAGACGAGGGAATATGACTGATTTTAAATGGGAAATTGAGAGCCTTTGTTACCTATGAGGATGCTAAACGGATTGACTCCATTAAGGAAATCGGCCGAGATGATCGCTCTAGTTATCTAGTATCACTAAAAGAATTTAACAAATACGTTTACATGTATGCGAAATGGACTACATATTATCACCGTTAAAATTGCTGATATCGATTAATGCATTAGCGCATTGACTTCGTTAATGAACTCGATGGAAATAATCACTCTTGTCATTGCATTTCTTGCAAGAAACAGTATTTTTTTTAATATGGCATGCGTTCCAAAGTTATGCGTAGTAGCGAACGTCAAGACGGAAGAACAGAAGGCGGACTAACATATTAACAACACATTTTATACGTCTCACAGTGTGATCCTAAAAATTCATAGTTATTAGGATTACACAGCAACATTTAAAAGATTGTGTCATTAATATGTCAATCCATTAGTTTCCACTATTTGAACGGACACGAAATTTTAAATTCTGATGTTGCAATATCTCAACAGAGTTCGTTAATGGATGCAATACGCTTATATACTAACGGCTAATTCGGTGATTATAGGTTGTTATTTACCTAGGTATAACCCATATCTCATGAATGTAAGCAATTTTATTTTGTAACATATAGCTAGAATGATTTTATCTGCCGAGTTCTCTGATAGATTCAGTCCGCTAATAGCTAAACGGGCAACTTTGGCTATCTATATTTCATCCACGAAAGATTTCCCGTCATCATTTGTACTGTCTTACCTGAGTTCATTGTTCGTGTGGAACAGATTATCCGTTTATTTAGTGCATAAGTAAGAAAGACAATATATACAGTTCGGTGTTAACCAGCAAATTTTATATGTTGTTGGTTTTCCTCTATTAACAGTGAAACACACTAATTATAATAATAATAATAATAATAATAATAATAATAATAATAATAATAATAATAATAATAATAATAATAATAATAATAATAATAATAATAATAATAATAAAAACAATAACAATAATGTTATGATCCTTCAATTCAAATGAAATAAATCTTCGTTTCATTTCGTAGGTTTGATCTGTAATCAGCGGCACGGTAGCCCAGTGGTAGAGTGCTTACTTCTAGTGCGTAAAGTCCCTGGTTCGATTCCCGTCAAGTAAGGTTTTGCTAGACAACATCGTATAAGTGGGTTTCCTATTTCGTCCTATGTTCTCAATCTACCAGTTCTTCCATTATCATTCAGTTGCCTTAATCTTCATTTTCCTCTAGGATAAAGTACATAAAATGGGATGTTAAATTGAAAGATTTGATTTTCAATAAAATATATAAATCGGAACGTAAAATCATTATAGAATTAGAAATTTATTTAAAACTAGTAATATCATGGGAATAATTTTCTTTCCGGGACCTGGTTATTTCCAGTAGTTCTATATATAATAAGCATAACAAACGAAACAGAGAAAAAATAAAAAAATTGATTGTCACAAACTTTGGCTACTTCCGGTTTGAGGCTACAATTTATTTACCGAGACCTGAGTATTTCTACACACTATAGCAATTCCTATATGTTATTCTATAATCATATTCAGTCAGGTACAATATTTACAAATGAACTTTGTTCCAACGCTCAAAAGTTCATTGTTCAGGTCTATATTTCGTATTTTGTATAGTGCAATGCTTGTCCATTTAGAGAGATAATTCATCAGGCCCTTTATAGAAAAAAAATGAGTTTTACGTCCTACGGTTATGCCCAATAAGCTAGACGAGACGGGGGAATCCCGAGGAAACCCATGCACCCGGTCTTTTTCCTCCACAATGTTCACTTGGCGCGAGCTGGGATCAAACCAGGGATTCTACGCACTTGAGATGAACGCTCTCCCACTGAGCCACAGCGATCCACTGCCGTTTATAGAATGATGTATATAATTGTTGCTTGAGTAGAGAAATTAGACATTTCAGAAAACCGAGAATTAAATTGTGACAGTATACCAGAACTAGCCAATAGTGGTATTATTCTATTCATTACTTATAGACTGATGCTGACTTTGTTTGTACAGGATCTCTAGAAATAATCACGGTACGGAAAGAAATATGTAAGTGTGGTCGAATGCGACTTATACAAGTGCCTACGGGTATTATCAATCTCTTTGTTTAGTCATACTGACTCTATTGAAATACACATTCTGTGTGTAGGGCCCCTAAAACTGCCCAGCCCTCGGAAAGTAAATTTTAACTTCAAACCGGAAGCGACTTCAACGCAGTGACTCAAATTTCTCATCAATCGATTTGTTTCTTTTTCTTCAATCTATTGGTGTATACTTAGTATATGTAGATCTATATCATTAAAAATGTCCAAACCTCGGAAAGCAAATTGTTTCTCTAAACTGGATGTGTCTATTTGAAATTGAGCAAGATTGATTCCAATCTATCTCTTTCTTTGCTCTTTCTATTGATGTGCATGTTGTATATACACGGTAAATAGAAACGCCCGGTCCCCGAAAAGTAACTTGAGAGTCTAAACTGGAACTAAATTTGCAGAAGTGGTCAAAGCTTTGACAAATAATTTATTTAGTTACCCTAAATTTTCTGACGCGTATATTATAAATAAAGTGGAAATAGAAACGTCAAGAACCCGAAGAGTATATTAGGATATGACTGAAGCGATTTGGTAGAGAGCAAATAATATTTTATTAATTTCGACATTAATATTTTATATACTTTCATATTTTAAATGGAAATAAAACTTAATTCCCAATCTGGTGCTGTAAAGTCGTTCACACGTGTAAAGAAATTAAGGAAGTCTCGTAACAATTCAAAATTATGTCTAGATAAAACATTCTTTTAATAGGAAATATAACTTATGTTATGTGGCAATGTGTCAAGGCAATAACAAACACTTCTTACTTCAAGTTATGAGGTAATTCTAAAAATGTAATTAAGCGGAAGAAATGACGCTACCAAAAACTAGGAAGAAAAGGTAGGTGGACAAAAAGAGGAGTGAACTCGAGAGAGTTTTGAACTGACCATCAGACAAGAAGGATCAACCTCTGAAATCTTCACTGATCAAAATCTGGGTGAGTACATGCTGGTTGCAAATTGATAACATACTTCTATTATTCAACTTTGTTACCAAATTCAGTCATCTCATAACCTAACTTCTAAATTCAATATGACAGTTTTTATTGATTTTGACGTAAGGCCACAGTACCAGTTTGGGTAATTACTTGATATGATATATCTATTTTTTTCTACAATCATAACTATGCATCTTAACACATTTACCGCTCTACATAAAAATTAAATGGTTAAGTGTGTTATGAGAATGCGCGTAGTAGTCGCGAATGGTTTCAATAGATTTGTTTTTTAGCCCTGAAGCAATTGATGTGCAAGTCAAAGGTGCACCCACGGAGGGTGTCTACAGGGTACAGGACACAGACCCCCCGAAAACTTTCAAACTCAACATCATTTTTGAATGTTCCAATAAAACTATGGTTGTTTAACAGGGAAATGATTGAGGTAGCATTAAAATGTGATTTTACATTTCATCTGTGCTCTTTGTTTTGTAAAAACAATCTAGTTCTACCTTTTTTCCCTGAAAATATAGGAGGAAGTATTTTAAATTACTAACTGCCTTTTCACGTGCAGAATAACTCCCGTTCAGTACTATACAGAAATTCCTGGATCCACACCTGGTACAAGATGTCTACATAGGAGTAGAAATGTCCGGGCCACAATATTATGTCAGAACCCTTGCTACTGAATACAACTTTTTACAAGCGAAAAAAGAAATGGAAATTGTTATTAGGTCTATTTCAGATTATGTAACAACACTCTCTTTCTCTTTCTCTTTCTGTAGGGTTATAAGACATGAGCGGTTACAAGCGTTCATGCTAGATGGTAGCACATATGTAACGTCGCGACGCTAAACATTCAAATACGCAACACTAAAAACCACATTACTATTTTCAGACTTTACAGCAAGTAAATGATATTGATATCGTAGTTTCATTGCTTTCTTATGACTCTATCACGGAAAATGGATAAGTGCCATTCCGTTTGAAATCTTGTAAAAATATTTATAGTTACTCTGTAGATATACCTTATAACTGCCGCTCGACGTCAATGAATGTTTTAACCATTTCTTTGTAATTGCTTTTTGGAAGGTGTGTTTTGACGAATGTCACTCATTTCTCATGTGAGAGCATTCTTCTTAGCACACTTAGTAATCCTTATACATACTAGAACCAAATGCATGCATAACCATATTTCTGCCATTACTAAGCAGATTAATCACTAGCTGTAAAATTAAGGGAACTACCATCACAAAATGCAATATAAGCCTACAAGAGAAAAATAAGAAGTTGGATTACCTTCATCAGCTAATTTTTACCACAGGATTGAGACAAAAGCATAATAGTTTAGAGTGCAATACTCGATGATTTTCCGTGCTCTGCAGTACTCAGTTTCATAGAAGAGTACTTAAAAGGAGCTATCAAAACAGCTCTGATGCGTAGTGTAATAGCACCCTAGACGTCACAAGGGGAATAGTGCATCACTGAGTTCCGCGAGAGAGGGTGGTCCCAGAAACCTGATCGATTCGTTTCCAAAACAACAGATCAGAAATGTTGTTGAATTATGTTCAAGTCCGAGGGTTCAGAGTGTCAAAAGTGGCATTTAACTTCATTCATCGTGCCCCTAATCCACGCCATAACCACTGTGTCTGTGCCAATAATGTAAATTATGGTACCAAATGTGATGTCACTGCCCTTAAACATCTAGGCCATAAATGCAGTTTTTATAACGAGATTCAGTTTTGAGGACTTGACTCTATCTCTTTATCCATTTGAAGATATTACATAATTAGTGTAAAATTAGCGGTATTTTAATTTCACTATGATGGGGACTCTTAAAGCCCTTTTTTGTATCGAACAGTGTTAAAAGACTCCTGAATACATTTTAAATTACATTTCTTTTATATATAGCCTGAATAGAGTTGAAACTGATTAATTTGCAGTTTTGGCTTCCATATACCGTGCTTTTTATATGGTCTATTATTTATCGAATATGTGAACCTTTTTCATTCGAATACTGCTCATAAGAACATGACATCATTGGCTCACGAACGCAAGGGGTCTAGCGGGTCCACACAGATAAAAAAATTCGCAATTCAAAATAAATTTGTATATTTTTTAAACACAACTATACTTGTTTACCAATGAAATGATTGACATAACCTAAAGATATTGATCATATACTTCATCTGTAATATTGTAAAATTAATCTAGTTACAAATTATTTTTATTGGAATATGAGTGGCAGTACTTAGAAACTACTAATCGCCATTTCGAGTTTACAGTAACACAGGGTTAACAAGACATCGATGTAGTGTCTCGTAGTTCTCCCTTTCCTGCATTTAGAATCCCTCAAACAGAAATTTCGGAAATTTCTGGGTGCGACCCTGCATGATACGCATTATTTTGCTCTATTTCCACCTCTTTATCAAGTCCCACTATAACCACTACCAGGTTATAAAATGATTTTTTGTGGACACTGTATATTTCGTAAAGACAGTGATCATTATTTTCGATTTATAATTTATTCCAGCCGGTTACACCACCTCTTTTATATACTAATTCATGAAATTAAAAAGACTAACATTAAATAAATCACGAAATTTGAAGCGAAATTAGTAATATCCAACACTAAATAAGAGGGGTATCTTAAAGTTTTAATTTTCCCAAGGAAGTAATTAAATTATACTGATGAAATTTTGCTGTGTTTTATTTGATTCTTATGTGCATGATGTAAAATAAATAAATTAATAATGAAAGTTATCTTTACAGGGTGTACCAAAAGTGACCAAAGTGCAACATGAATAAGATTGAGGCTCTTAGTGTGAAAAATTTCTTGCATTTGAAGGGTAATAATGCCAGAAAAAATCATGACGAGGTAAAGGCAGAGTACAGCGTTGATTGCCCATCTTATGACATAATTGTAAAGTGGAAAATGAAATTCCAAACTGATCATATGTTCCTAAGAGAAGACATAAGATCTGAAACACATTCCCTGACTGACGATGCGTCCACTGTGAAGAAAGTGGAGTGTTTAATCCTCGAAGACAGATCTGTAACCATCAAAATCATAATGAATGAAAATGGTATTAGTCATGGTAGTGTGTGGAAAATTATTCAAGACGAAATTCGCATGTCTAAGGTAACTGCGCACTGTGTTCCTCGTTAGCTGACACCTTTTCAGATGCACCATCTCACTCATCTAAAGTTACTGTCCTTAAACCAAGATCGTGCGGTTTCCAGGTATTGCAGCATTCGTCTTATTCTCCAGACCTCGCTCTCATTGATTATTTCTTCTTTCCCTAATAATTAGTTGCGTGCTAACCATTCTTACAACACAGGTGACGTCATTCAGGAGGTGAAAGAGTGGTTAAAGTACAATGTTCAGACTTCTACAATGACGGTATTTGTGAAGTGAGGGAACGCCGGGAAAATTGTATAAATCTGGGTTGTAACTAGATAGAGAGGCGTAACAACCATATATTACAACAATCCCTGTATAATGATCTTTCACTATGATAATTAAAACTTTACAATACCCCTCGCTTTACACATTAGTGACAGTCTTTGAACAGCTCCAGATTCACCACTTTTAGATATTGCGTTTTACAAATTATGTCCAAGATGCATTTGCAAAATGTGCCATCACTTTGTTTTCGAAATGTTTGCCGAGAAAAAGTGTTTTAAATGTGTCATACTGGAGTTTGTTTCTAAGAATGAACGGTATTATACACCCTAAGCACACTTTGTAAGCCCAATTTAATCAATTTCCCCTGAACATCTGTACAATATGTCTTTAAATGGTGTTTTATTTTTTACAGTGTGTATTTAAATGTCGTTTCCCTCCGCATACACTTTGATACACTTGACAAACCGTTTTTACATAAAATTGTCAATAATATTATCAAAAGTAGTTTCTAAAATATCTCCAAAGCATGTTCAAACACTAATTTATTTTGTGTAATTTGGGGTACAACTGTGTACCCATTCAAAAATCGAATTCCAAATTCCTAATTCCGTTCCGACGTTGAAGAATATGTCATAACTCCAAGTCTATGCTTGAAAATATTGGATACGTCTTTTAAAAGAGGACACAATAAGGAAAGACAGCAGAATTTTACCAGTCACACATGATTTTCCATAATATAAAATTATTTAGGAATATTTATGATATATGTGTTTATTCACGATATGTTACATCACGTTCTTCATTAGAGTATAATCCAAAAGCCTATCACTAATTATATATTGATTACGTTTGTAGTGCTCTAATGTAGCGACCCCTAGTGACTACTTCGTAAGTCAAAAGGTGGAGTCCAACCAGCACATGGGGCCTCGTTTCAGTAAGTCTTCGCACGATTTGTGAACTGCAAAGGGAACCAAATATTAATAAATGAATTAAAATTATTATTGAAAAATAACTAGGGATGTACTTGTGCCTGAACCTACGAAATGGGGTGATGTATATATTTCCTGAAAGCTTGGGTCAGGGTAAGATCAAAATTGGTTACCAAAATTGTGGAGGTCTCATGCGTTCCCTTGAGTGGTAGCACTTTACTCATTGTTATTAAAATCTTTAAGCATGTCAATAATGTCGGTTGCGGCCCCGAAAATCTTGAGAAAATCTTAAAAGTACAACGTATCAAAGTAAAATAAATTGTCCCAGGGTCCCCTGCAGGGTTCCAGACGGAGTCCAACTCAACATTTTTAAATGGAAAGAGGGGTCAACTTGCATATCGTATAAACTTTGTTGTAAGATGAAAGAAGATAAATCAAGTCTCGACTCTCTATGATAAGCCTGTGCAAGATAGTTGTGGGTCAAAATATTAACACACTCTTCACTGCAAAGACTTTGGCCACTCGTATGAATCTGAAGCGGTGAGACATGTGAAAAAATCTATAATATATAAGAGTAAAGAAAATAAATATCCTAGAGTCACCAGCAGGATCACAGACTGGGTCCAACTCAAAAGCTCAAATGCCAAGGGGGCAAATAAGCACATAATGTAAAAGCTCAACTTAAACACCTTTCCCATTAAAACATTTTGTGTTGGACCCCGTCTGGGACCCCGCGAGGGACGCTGAAATATTTTTGTTTTACTTTAATTCATTATACGTTTGAAATAATGACATATCCATGTTTTTGTTTTTACACCGATTCCACCGTTTCAGACTTATACGAGTGACCAAAGACTTTGCAATGAAGATTGTGTTGATATTTTGACCCACAACTATTTTGCACAGGCTTACCTTAGAGAGTCGAGATTTGATTTATCTTCTGTCATTTAACACCAATTTTCATACGATATGCAAGTTGACCCCCCTTTCCATTTAAAAAAATGCAACGGACTTTATGGACACGCTTAAAGATTTTAATAGCAATGAGTAAAGTGCTGCCCCTAAGCGGAATGCATGAAACCTCCCCAATTTTGATAACCGGTTTTGATCTTACCATGAACGAAGCTTTCAGGAAATATATACATCATCCCCACTTTGTGGTTCAGTTTCAAGTACATCCCGGGTAAGACACTAGTTTTGCGAAGACTTGGCACAAACCAGAACAGAATGAGTTCCAAAGTGTTGTATTTGAGTGTTGCGTTAAAAGCATGTAAGTGGACGTTACTGGTGACCAGTGGCGTATTTAGCGGGCTATCGGGCTCAAGCTCCCTGCCCGAAATAAATTTGTTAGTTTTTCGCATTTCATGTACAACAATAGTCCTTCTTACTATTTCTAAGAATTTCATACACTTTCCATTTTCTTATCCAATTTGTTCAAAAATAATTCCGTATTTGTCAAATTTATTTCCATGTTAGAGCTACTTTCTTTTTTTTTCTTTTCTTTCATCCATTCTACTTTTCTGTTTCTTTTTCTTATTTGTCAGTTTCTTTCGTTTCTCCTATCATACTTTTTACCATTGTTCGTTGTGATTCTAATCTTCCGTCGTCAGTAATACAAAAAATAAGAGGATCTGATAAGCGAAACTGGTATTCCACACCAAGTTTCATGGCTATCAACATAATGAGACTTTAGTTATTATAGCAAAGAGATATCTACATCGTTTAGTTTTAAAGAAAATACATATTTGAATAAAAGAAATTGAACAAGGGGGATAAATAGCCAAGAAACTAGGTAGGCAAAGAGGATTTTTTTTCATTTTTCTCCTATGAATATACTAAAAGTTTGAATTCCCTGCTAAATTTGTGCGTGTATCATATCACGTAAGAATCATCAATCTTCAATTCTTTCCATTAAAATTGCAATCAGTATTTCAATTTCAACTTGCCTCAACACTTTCTTTAAAAAAAAAAAAAAAAAGAAAAAGAAAAACGTGCACAGTGCACAGACAAGACTGAATATTTCCATTCTTTAAAAAAATGAAACCAGTTAAGTTGAAATGAGATTGCAAAGATTCAACGTGTGTTTGCTGGAGTATCGTATAAGATTTGCCTGGGGGGAGGTAAGATCCTTCGCCGACATACGAGTTTAAGATTTTTCGTAGTATATTAATAGACAATTGATAAAAATATAATTAATTAATTGATAAAAATATATAATTTTCACACTCAGTTGGGAAATTGCCCTCCCTGCTCCCCCTGTTGTGCATAGTCCAGGGAACATTATCCTAAAAATGCCACTGGTTGTGATTCACGAGATGGGGAAGAGACGCATTTGTAATTACACCGCGAACGGTAGAAATGTGGTTTTTCATCTTTTATGATTATTTTCTCATATCAATCTTAATGTATTTGAAATTATTGGAATTATAATAAACTAACATTAAGTGAGGCCAACGTGTCACAGAAACGTTATACATTAGTCGTGTTATACAAAAGCGGCAAGCGCCAGTGGCGTCGCTTTATGTGTAACTTTTGTTGGACTTATTCGGATTTTACGGATACAATCGATAATAACCTCAATGACGTGGGACAGTGGTGGCTCGGTGCCGGAGCACTAACCTCTGTTGTGTGTGATCCCTGGTTCGAACTCACTTCGCACCAAGTGAATTTTGTGTTAAGCAAACAGCGTGTGTTTGAGTTTCCTCGAGGTCCTTCCGATTCTCCAACTCTCTACATTCCATCATTTCATTCATTATCATAATAGCCTTCTCCTTTAGCCTCGATTCATAATCGTAGAAATATAATCTCATTCGATATGAAGACATAAATAAAGAATTTAATATGAATACTAATGAAGAAGCATATTTCAGGGGAGAGGGATCCCGACTCCTAAGGTTTCGCGCCCATGAGCAGAACAGGAATTGAATACAATAAAAGGTGAGAATGCTCGTGATTTGCCATATGTTGCTAGTTTTTTTTTTCTTTTTCCTTTTTGTTAAGTACATAATCTAATGTTATAATAGTATCAAGCCTCATACTCGCATTACACCACTTAGTTAAACTGACAAGTAAACCTTACGTTTGGGTGAATCGAGTTGCTGACTGAGACACAAATGAGAAAGTAGTACTAAATGTGGTCAGTATTTCAGTGAAGTTGTAGGTGCGAAGCTCCAGGGGTTTAGGAGATACAGCTACCAGAACATCACATGGAAGTACAGAATAGTTTTCATACAGTTGGAGGTAAAAGCTCTGTAAGACCTCTTGTAACGACAAAAGGTGAATAACAAATATATGGGTATATATTAGGACTAGGGGGAAGTCATATAGTAAGGGTATACCTGATGGCGGCCATTTTGAAATCCGCCATTTTGAATTAAGTTTAAGTTTTTAAAATAGGAATAGGGTCATATGATACATGATTTAAGGCGCAAATTTAATCAGAAGAACAATGGTCACGTTAATTTTGAGTTACACACAATTGGCAAAAAGTTACAGGGAAATTAAATATTGTTGCAGCATATGTATTAGTCCTTTACCCCACCTTGTAAATTTTGTTTTAATGATAATAATTAAATAAAAAGCAGGTGGATAAATATTAGGTCTATGGTAAGAGTTGCCTTGATGGCGGCCATCTTCAAATCTGCCATTTTGAAGCAGATAAAAGTTTTAAACAAAACGCATAACAATGGTCGAAAAGCATTGCCAGAAACAAATTTAACACCTTAACGCATGCCATGCCATATATGCACATACCCGTTTCCACTTTAGCTTTTTTGTGATTTATCAAAGGCATCAAATGACTGTTTTGTCTGCTGTGTGAGATATTTACGTGTATGAATAAGATATTTTGGTGTCATCTGGCATGTTCTCTGTGAGTTTTAACAGTAGCACTTGTTTATTTCTCATCGGAATTAAGTGAAAAATCTAAAATTCAAGTTTCAATGCATTTTTCAAGTTCCCATATGAGGATTTCCAATACTGATTTTTTTTTTTTTTTGGTTAAAGAAAAAAGTCATGCAGAATTATGGAATCGTTCGTAAATTCTTGTTTGTACATGCCCTTTTCTATCCTGGGACAAACTTTCTTTTGTAGATTTTCTTTCTTATCCTGGGACACACTTTTTCATTTCTTTGTAGATTTTCACTCTCCTTCAGCCTAGCTGACATAGGCGTAGGACACAAACCATAAATATTTCACTTCATTTTCATTTTTCATTTGATTTTATTTCCGAATACGTACAATGGCAACAAAGGCAATTCTTAATTATTCGTTCTTAATGTGTTTTTATTTATATGTTAAGTTCGGAAGAGCCGAAGCCAATAAACCCAAAAACTGGAAAGTTATATTTCATCAATGCAGGGGTGTATACCTACTTTTTGGGCCACCTGTATTTCTCTTGCAATTTTGTGCAGCTATTCTTGATCTGTCTGGTCCTCTTATAAGATGGATATAGTGAACTTAAAATAATATATGCCAATGATTCAAGGATGTAAAACGCAGAGCACAGCAATTCTTATGTCAAACTTCAGTACATTGTTTCTTAAGTGAAATATATCACAGTGAAAATATTGCGTGTGGAATTACACCGAATGGATATACAGCTTATTACCTTCGTTATTAACTTAAACATTTTATGGAAAGTACTAGCTGAACCTGCGCTTTCTTCACAGCCCATCATTCACATATGAGCGTGAATCTTCTTGTCATTCGTCACAACATCTGTACATGTCCCTTTACAGGCACAAGGGAAGGACGTCTTCATAAAAATCGGCCGGTGGAACCATAAATGATAGATGTTTTTATATTTTTTTCAATATCTTGCACCATTTGAAAGATTTAAGAATACTTCCGGTTGAAGTTTCTAATTCATGTATGATTAGTGTTTACTTTGTTTCCTGCTGGCAGTATATAAGAAGTAAACACATTATATACACAATTAATCATTATCAGTAATATATGTTTTCATTGGAAAATACTGTAAACAATAAAGTTCAACTTATACTAGAGAAATTGTTGTCCTTTGTTTTTCATTAGGATTTAGACGTAAAACAAAACTCCTGAGATATATACAACCGACCATACAAACATGTGGTGCTGGAATGTATAACTTAGGATATGATATTTAACTTTCAAAAAAAAAAAATCAACACTTAGAGCATATTCCTAAAAATGTAATAAAGAAATATCGGCCATGTTTTTTAAATACTCGGTGGGAACTGGACAATGTACAAAAAATTTGGAATTGACTTGCGAAAACGGCACGTTTCTAGCACTAGCTTCTAACATTATCATTTGCCCATGAAACAAACGCATGAGAAATGCAACACCTGTATACAGCTATGTGGTTTTGGAATGTATAAATCGTAGGATATGATGCCTTTTTAAAATTTTTAGACTTCCAGTGCATCCCTAATTTATGTACTAAGAAATAACGGCCATGTTTTGATGTATTCTATTATAACTATACAATCTACACAAAATTTGGAAGCGACCAGTGAAAACGGCACGTTTCTAGCACTTTTAGATTCTGAGATCTCATTGTGAAAAATGATTACAGACAAATATATAAATTATTCTTTTGAGACAAACATATAAACCTAGCATTTCAGTGTATAGATTATTGCTGGCTTAAAATGTATATTATGTAATAATTAGTCTTTTCGTATATACATTTTTGTATGTAAAAAAAAAAACTTAATATTCATATATTGTTGGTTTGAATAATACAATAGTATTACCGTAAGTGAGACGGACGGTGCAATGCACATTCAAAGAATCTTACTACTGGGATTGTGGTCATAATTATATCTTCAAAGTATGTGATATATCAAATTACTGTGAACAAAATTGCGAATTTGCTGTTTATTGAAAATTGGAAGCGCTACATATGCTAGGACGAGTTGTCGCTCATGTTATTTAAACCTATGGACAGTGTTTTGTGCATGTCGAATACCCAAATAAGATGGAGATACTATGTATCTCCACGTAACTCACAAGCCTGGCGGATGGCTAATCCAGGTTCAGTGGATTCATTGCAGATACTTCAAGTCACTTCATTGGCCGTGTTTCTGTAGAAATCTCACGGAGTCATATGCATCTTATGGCCTAGATGTTTAAGGGCAGTGACATCACATTTGGTACCATAATTTACATTATTGGCACAGATAGAGTGGTTGTGGCGTGGTTTAGGGGCACGATGAATGAAGTTAAATACCACTTTTGACACTCTGAACCCTCAGACTTGAACATAATTCAACAACATTTCTGATCTGTTGTTTTGGAAACGAATCGATCAGGTTTCTGGGACCACCCTCTCTCGCGGAACTCAGTGATGCACTATTCGCCTTGTGACGTCTAGGGTGCTATTACACTACGCATCAGAACTGTTTTGATAGCTCCTTTTAAGTACTCTTCTTTGAAACTGAGTACTGCAGAGCACGGAAAATCATCGAGTATTGCACTCTAAACTATTATGCTTTTGTCTCAATCCTGTGGTAAAAATTAGCTGATGAAGGTAATCCAACTTCTTGTTTTTCTCTTGTAGGCTTATATTGCATTTTGTGATGGTAGTTCCCTTAATTTTACAGCTAGTGATTAATCTGCTTAGTAATGGCAGAAATATGGTTATGCATGCATTTGGTTCTAGTATGTATAAGGATTACTAAGTGTGCTAAGAAGAATGCTCTCACATGAGAAATGAGTGGCATTCGTCAAAGCACACCTTCCAAAAAGCAATTACAAAGAAATGGTTAAAACATTCATTGACGTCGAGCGTTTTTTTGTTTTTTTGTTTTTTTGTTAGGGTGGAGGAGACAATATGGGTTCACTAGGAGAGTTGCAGTCTATGATAAAAACGATTTTTATCCTCCTGCCTCTCAGAGGGTTACGCCCTCTCTTTGGCATGTGATTCTTATACACAAAATAGGCGCCAGGAAAGGTAGGTGATGGGCTAGGAGATATTCTTTATTAACTGCTGAGGTGGAACATCTATTAAAGGGGTTGTGAACTCATCATCATTTAATTTTATGTTATCGTTTTACATTTATCTTAATTTATGCTGAAATATATAATACATGGTGCAACAATAACTAAGATTAAATAATTATATAGTGCAAAAGAATATGAAATAAATGCAAAAGAAGAAAAGAAAACAAACATGTTTAATCATCAGTGCAACAAAATCAAAAATATAGAGTAGATGCAACATGTGGCCAATGAAATTATGAGAAGTGAAAATGATAAATGAGATGAAGTGCTAGCACGTCACAAACATAAATGTGTTAATCAGACAGATGAAGGGTTATATCTTCTGTCCCGGGGCGACTCGGGACTAATGAACACAGTGGGAAGCCATTGTTAATGGTGAGGATCTTCGTGCAATAATGGAAAAAGATGAGGAATGTGATCGGCAATGAAATAAATGTTGTAGATTTCTCGTTCGTCCGGAGTCAAGTGTGTGCTGTTGATATATAGAGATATAAATATGTTTAATGGTGAAAGTATGAACCGGTAGGTGGAGTCTGTGAGAGCATCGCAGTGAAGAACGTCTAAAAAGAGCGGATGACCTGTGTTTATCCGAGATGTGATATATCTAATACGGAGGTCTGCAAGATGTTCTGTAATTTTCGGAAACGAGATATATTCATAGGTGAGCCATGTGGGATATGGTAGCTTAAGGCGATAAGCTAGACGAATAACATGTCTCTCCAGTATACAGAGCTTTTCGTAATAAGAAGCAGAAGCATTACACCAGGCAGTATGCCCATAAGTGAGGATAGGGCGGAGGAACGCCTTATAGGTGTGAAGCAAGACATCCGCTTTTAAGCCCCAAGTTGTTCCAGTGAGTCGGCGTAAGAGGTTCAATCGATTTTTAGCCTTAGCTGTTAGCCTCTTCAGGTGGGCGTTCCAGGTGAGCTTAGAATCGAAGACCACGCCTAAGTAGGTGACAGTGGGTGTAGGATGGATAAGATATCCATCAATAGTGACTCGGAGAAGAGTTGGGTTCCTGTGAACTCTGGAACGTCTTTTAGGTGGTAAGAACACTACTGCTTGTGTTTTTTCTTCGTTGATAGTCAGATGCCACTTCTTACACCAGGTGATGAAATTACTGAGTGTAGTTTGAAGAGCAGTATTAAGTTGATGTACAGTTTTGCCAAGAGCGAGGAAAGCCGTATCATCTGCATATTGAAAAGTGAATACATTGTGCGGAGTTGAAGGTATGTCGGAGGCATAAAGTATATACAGTAAGGGGCTAAGTGCTGATCCCTGAGGAACTCCAGTAAACGGAAATACAGGCCAAGAGAGCACATTACCAACAGTGACATAAGCAATACGATTTGTAAGAAAAGAGTGAATGAGCCTCAAATAGCACATGGGAAGGTTGAACGACTGAAGTTTTTGAATTAGTCAATAATGCCAAACCTTATCAAAAGCCTTTTCTAAATCCATGAGTATAAGACATGAGGGGAATGCTTTGTTATACTGGTTTGTGATGATAGTGCTAAGGCGAAGCAATTGATCATTTATTGAGAAACGTGTTCTGAAGCCTCCTTGATGAAACGTCGAGCGGCAGTTATAAGATATATCCACAGAGTAACTATCAATATTTTTACGAGATTTCAAACGGAATGGCACTTATCCATTTTCCGTGATAGGGTCATAACAAAGCAATGAAACTACAACATCAATATCATTTACTTGCTGTAAAGTCTGAAAATAGTAATGTGGTTTTTAGTGTTGCGTATTTGAATGTTTAGCGTCGCGACGTTACATATGTGCTACCATCTAGCATGAACGCTTGTAACCGCTCATGTCTTATAACCCTACAGAAAGAGAAAGAGAAAGACAGTGCTGTTACATAATCTGAAATAGTCCTAATAACAATTTCCATTTCGTTTTTCGCTTGTAAAAAGTTGTATTCAGTAGCAAGGGTTCTGACGTAATATTGTGGCCCGGACATTTCTAGTCCTATGTAGACATCTTGTACCAGGTGTGGATCCAGGAATTTCTGTATAGTACTGAACGGGAGTTATTCTGCACGTGAAAAGGCAGTTAGTAATTTAAAATACTTCCTCCTATATTTTCAGGGAAAAAAGGTAGAACTAGATTGTTTTTACAAAACAAAGAGCACAGATGAAATGTAAAATCACATTTTAATGCTACCTCAATCATTTCCCTGTTAAACAACCATAGTTTTATTGGAACATGCAAAAATGATGTTGAGTTTGAAAGTTTTCGGGGGGTCTGTGTCCTGTACCCTGTAGACACCCTCCGTGGGTGCACCTTTGACTTGCACATCAATTGCTTCAGGGCTAAAAAACAAATCTATTGAAACCATTCGCGACTACTACGCGCATTCTCATAACACACTTAACCATTTAATTTTTATGTAGAGCGGTAAATGTGTTAAGATGCATAGTTATGATTGTAGAAAAAAATAGATATATCATATCAAGTAATTACCCAAACTGGTACTGTGGCCTTACGTCAAAATCAATAAAAACTGTCATATTGAATTTAGAAGTTAGGTTATGAGATGACTGAATTTGGTAACAAAGTTGAATAATAGAAGTATGTTATCAATTTGCAACCAGCATGTACTCACCCAGATTTTGATCAGTGAAGATTTCAGAGGTTGATCCTTCTTGTCTGATGGTCAGTTCAAAACTCTCTCGAGTTCACTCCTCTTTTTGTCCACCTACCTTTTCTTCCTAGTTTTTGGTAGCGTCATTTCTTCCGCTTAATTACATTTTTAGAATTACCTCATAACTTGAAGTAAGAAGTGCTTGTTATTGCCTTGACACATTGCCACATAACATAAGTTATATTTCCTATTAAAAGAATGTTTTATCCAGACATAATTTTGAATTGTTACGAGACTTCCTTAATTTCTTTACACGTGTGAACGACTTTATAGCACCAGATTGGGAATTAAGTTTATTTCCATTTAAAATATGAAAGTATATAAAATATTAATGTCAAAATTAATAAAATATTATTTGCTCTCTACCAAATTGCTTCAGTCATATCCTAATATACTCTTCGGGTTCTTGACGTTTCTATTTTCACTGTATTTAGAATATACGCGTCAGAAAATTTAGGGTAACTAAATAAATTATTTGTCAAAGTTTTGACCACTTCTGCAAATTTAGTTCCGGTTTAGACTCTCAAGTTACTGTTCGGGGACCGGGCGTTTCTATTTACCGTGTATATACAACATGCACATCAATAGAAAGAGCAAAGAAAGAGATAGATTGGAATCAATCTTGCTCAATTTCAAATAGACACATCCAGTTTAGAGAAACAATTTGCTTTCCGAGGTTTGGACATTTTTAATGATATAGATCTACATATACTAAGTATACACCAATAGATTGAAGAAAACGAAACAAATCGATTGATGAGAAATTTGAGTCACTGCGTTGAAGTCGCTTCCGGTTTGAAGTTAAAATTTACTTTCCGAGGGCTGGGCAGTTTTAGTGGCCCTACACACAGAATGTGTATTTCAATAGAGTCAGTATGACTAAACAAAGAGATTGATAATATCCGTAGCTACTTGTATAAGTCGCATTCGACCACACTTACATATTTCTTTCCGTACCGTGATTATTTCTAGAGATCCTGTACAAACAAAGTCAGCATCAGTCAATAAGTAATGAATAGAATAATACCACTATTGGCTAGTTCTGGTATACTGTCACAATTTTATTCTCGGTTTTCTGAAATGTCTGACTTCTCTATCCAAGCAACGATTATATCCATCTTTCGATAAACGACAGTGGATCGCGGTGGCTCAGTGGTAGAGCGTTTACCTCTGGTCTGTAGAATCCCTGGTTCGATCCCAGCTCGCGCCAAGTAAACATTATGGAGGACAAAGACCATGTGAATGGGTTTCGTCGAGATTCTTCCGTTTCCTCCCACTTTCTTCATTTCATCATTTCATTCGTTTCACATGATCGCCGCCTCCTCAAGCCTAGCGGGCATAAACGTGGGACGTAAAACTGAAAGATTTCTTTTTTTCGATAAAGGGCCAGATCAAATATCTCTCTAAATGGAAAAGCATTGCACTATACAAAATACGAAATATAGACCTGGATAATGAACTTTTGAGCGTTGCAACACAGTTCATTTGTAACTTTTGAACCTGACTGAATATTATTATAGAATAACATATACGAATTGCTATAGTTTGTAGAAATACTAACGCCTCGGTAATAAATTGTAGCCTCAAACCGGAAGTAGGCAAAGATTATGACAACATTTTATTTGCTCTGATTCGATTGTTATGCTTATTATATATAAAACTACTGGAAATATTCAGGTCCCGGAAAGAAAATTATTCCCATGATATTACTAGTTTTAAATGAAAATCTAATTCTACAATGATTTTCCGTTCCGATTTATATCCTGCATGAAAAATCAAATCTTTCAATTTAACATCCTATGTTGTACTTTATGCTAAAGGAGAATGATGTTTAAGGCAATTGAATGATAATGGAAGAACTGGTAGATTGGGAACATAGGACGAAATACGAAACCCACTTATACGATGTTGTCTATCAAACACTTACTTGCGGGGGATCGAACCAGGGACTTCAAGCACTATAGGTAAGCGCTCTACCACTGGGGCACCGTGCCGCAGATCATAGATCAAACTCGACGAAATGAAACGAAGATTTATTTCATTTGAATTGAAGGATCATAACATTATTGTTATTGCTATTATTATTATTATTATTATTATTATTATTATTATTATTATTATTATTATTATTATTATTATTATTAGTGTGTCACCGTTTAATAGAGGAAAACCAACAACATTTACAATTTGCTGGTTAATACCGAATTGTGCATATTGTTTTTTTTTTTTACTTATGCACTAAATAAACGGATAATCTGTTCCACACGAACAGTGAACTCAGGAAAGACAGTACAGAGGATGACGGGAAATCTTTCATGGATGAGATATGGATATTAATGACACAATCTTTTAAAAGTTGCGGTGTAATCCTAATAACTATGAATTTTTAGGATCACACTGTGAAACTTATAAAATATGTTGTTAATTTTGCCCTTCCGTCTTTACGTTCGCTACTACGTATAACTTTTGAACGCATGCTATACTAAAAAATACTCTTTCTTGCAAGAAATGAAATGACAAGAGCGATTATTTCCATCGAGTTCAGTAACGAAGTCAATCCGCTAATGCATTAATAGATATCAGCAATTTTAACAGTGATAATATATAGTCCATTTCGCATAAATGTAGACGCATTGGTTAAATTCTTTTAATGGCACTAGATAACTAGAGTGATCATCTCGGCCACATGTGTTAATGGATTCAATCCGTTAATATATTAATAGATATCGGCAACATTAGCAAAGGCTACCGATATTTTAGAACTATTACCACAACCGGATCCGTAAACAACTTAATTGGTAACGTATTAAGGTATTGTATTAAGGATAAGGTAATTGGTAAGGATAAGGTATTGTTTACAGATGAAAGTAAATTTAATATTTTTTAGAATGATGGCAGAATTTTAGTGTGGAGAAAACCCAATACTGAGCATGAGGTTCAGAATATACAAGCGACAGTTAAGCAAGGTGGTGGAGAGGTGATGGTCTGGGGCTGTATGTCTACCGCGGGCGTTGGAGAGCTTGTTTTTATTGACGGAACGATGGATAAATATATATGTTTAGACATCCTAAAACGAAATTTGCAGAAGAGTGTGGATAAATTGGGTCTTGGACAAGATTATTACTTCCAACAGGACAACGACCCAAAACATACCGCCGAGCTTGAGAGTATGTGGTTACTATACCACACGCCTCATACCCTGAAAACACCAGCGAAGTCCCCATACCTGAACCCTATTAAGCATTTGTAGAGTGAATTGGAAACGCGCATAAGAAAATATGGAATAACTAATAAAAGTAGACTGAAAGAGATACTTTTGCAAGAGTGGCAGAATATTACACGTGAAACCACTACGTCTCTTGTTCATTCAATGCCTAACAGATTGAGGGAGGTTATTCGAAAGCGAGGCATGCATACAAGGTATTAAGGCAAGATATTTATGGTTTGTCATTCATAACCAGAGAACTTTTCGTTTGCTGTACGAATACAGTGCATATTGTTTTTTTTTTCTTTTCATTGTTGTAGCAAATCAATCTATGGTTTTGTTTTCCGTTTATTTTGTGCATATTTTTTGCTGAATGAAGCAAATGTATCGCAACAACACATGCGAGTAACTATTTACCTAATGGCAGAAATACGTGTTTTTTTCTTCAAAGTTTGCACTGTACGAATACTTATGACCGTGACTGTATGTTCGCAGATATACATGAACTGTTCGGGCGAACATAATGATATTTACATTTTTTAGCTTTCGAGTAAACTGTTGAATAAGATTGACAATTCCGTTAAATGTTGAATAGAAACGGAGTGGGAACCACAAAGAGCAGGTGTGGAACGAAGCGCATAGATGTTGCTGGCGATGGTGTGTTAGGAACAAGTGCGTACTACAAGAAGAGCAGGACAATATCAGTCTGCAGTCAGTGATCTGAGCAGAAGGTAAAATTGTAAATGGGTGGCCTGTCTTCTTTTCAGAGGGCAATCCTTTGGTTATCAGGGAGGGCGAGTACTCAGTGGTTACCAGTGACAATAGCCGATTGGTATTGGTCGTTCGGCTTCAGATCATCTAAACTCCTGTTTCTGACACACAAGTGAGTACAGTCACGTTCTCCCCACTTTCCACATTTGTGAACGACACAACATCACAAGACCCCTCAGCAGCAACAATGACCCATAAGTGGCTTTTTTTTTTAACGGTAGATCTGTTTCGTCTTGATTGTAAATACACTCCGGTTTACTTTGTAATTTACACCCATGAACAAGATTTTCTCAACTGTGCGTATAACTCTGACATATTTTATTGTGTAACTCCATTCATTATTGATCGGGAAAGTTCTTCAGCTTTCCTTATGGATACCTCCTGATGCTTTTCTCTAAATCCTTGAAACTAATCAACACTTGCCATCTTGGTTTCCTTCTTGAAATTATATGAAACACCTCGGTCAATCACATATTTGTAGACATACTTACGTACGCTTTTTTAAAGATATAAATCAAATGAACAACTAAAGCTTCTACAATGTCTGGAGATAGCACTGTTTTACAAACAACATCACTCGCAAATGAATCGTGCAGAGCTGAAGTTCTTCTTTGAAGACATGTAAATGGAACATCAAATACTTCAGTAGAATATTGTATATTACGAACAGAAGCTTCTTAGCGAATAGCTTCTTCCACAGCAACAAATAAACATTTAGCATTGGGACCATGAACAATTTTACGAACATAGTATTGAGACATCTGAAACGACAAAAACAGACAAAGTATCAGAAATAAATATACAAATGTATCACGTGTAATGCAGTATATTTAAGAAAAATAAATGAAATATTGTGTTTAACATTCCACAATTATGCATGATAAGTGCTCAAGAAGACGTTGAAATTGCACGCGAATGTTGATGAAAGAGTTTTGAAATGATAAAGTAGAAGAAAACTGGAGAATTTCGAGAAAACCCACGAAGATGATCTCAAATGATCTCACTTGCCCTGGAATCGAACCAAGAACTCCTGGAACCAGAGGTAAATACCCTATCACTGAACAACAGTATCCCCTACGATCATAGCAACAGTATATGAGAGAGCTCTTTTGTTAAAAAAAATAAAATGTTATATTTAGAGATATATAGTTCTCCCACTTCCCCAATCTTCCTACAAACATCTAATGCAAATTATAAATTCAGTGATCCGATTTACTCAAAATGATCATTAGTGAATGAAACAATAGCATTGAATACCAAAAATAATTATCACACAGTTAGAAAAAGTTTATTTTACATGAATGAAAACTTGCATTTTTTATTTATTTTTTTTTTGTCACTGAAAAAACCTTCTTCCCTTAACAATGCTGTCTGGAACACTTCTGAAGCCCGTCCTCCAGTAGTACATGTTTCTTCTGAGAAATGACACTACAGTGCGTCCCACATCAACACAAAGAATATTCTCCTTAGGCCCAAACACAAGTGTGTTTTTTTTTTTACTGATTCGATTTCCCCCATGATTCTATGTATCCGCTCCTACTCTAACTACCCTCTTACCTCAGTGCATGAGGAGTGTTCCAGTATTCGATTCGAAAATATTAATATTTTTGTGTTAGTTTTTTGTTGAATACTTCGTGTTTGAAAACAACACCGACAACGTTTAAGAGGTGATTCCTGATAGCAGGATAAGACAAAAAGTATATAGCAACCTGGGTCCAGAAATACTTCCTTTTCGATTTATACTCTGCTGAAAAAACGAAAAAAATAAATTTAATGGTCATAGTTTCAAAACTATGGGACCTACCGTAGTCGAGTCAAGACTTCACATATGAACTAGTATGTGCTCTATCCAAATATCTAAGTTTCACAATCATGCGATACTTTTGCAATACTTATTATAGAGGTAGTTGGTAAGTACTTCAAATTATATGTCCTAGACAAATTCTTCATGCGTGAGTACCTTAAGATTTTGAAACATGTATGTTAAAATAACGGACATATTTGTTTCTATGTGAAGTCTTCACCGACTACGGTAGGTCACGTAGTTTTGTACTTACGGATCTGTAAAGTTTATTTCTCATGTATTTTTCAGCATAAAATCCCGAGACGAAGCATTTGTGGACCGACGTAAGTCTTTTCTTTTTCCTTATCGTGGCGTCAGGAATAACCTCCCAAACGTTGTCTGTGTTGCTTTGAAACACCCTGTATAAGCTTGTGAAGGTAGTCCATGTTCGTATTATTTATGTAGGACTACATTGCGTTTTTTTCTCACAAATCTCACAAATCTCACAAATGTCAGGCATATAAGAATCCAGTAGATAAAAAGGGACTGCATGGAATCTATTGAATAAAAAGTAAAGAAGATATCTCAGACAGTAAAGTGTCAATGACATTATAACATTACTCATTTTAACAGGCATACCTTCAGTAAGGGAACCAAATGGATGATGTAGAACAGGTAGTAAAAGACCAGATGAGATTATCTTAATATTAGAAGAAGGGCCAATCATTCATTTGGGATTTTACATCCACAGACACTTTCGTCCCTTCCAAATTTCTTTTATGCTACCTCCAAGGGGGCCATGTAGAAAGTCGAAAACAAACTAAAAAAAAGAAAGAAAAGCTACCGTAAGCCAAATGAGATGTACCAATTTGTAATTTTTGCCAGTGAATGCAGTGGATAGTGAATCAAAGAATGAAGTAGGTAAACGCATCAGGCATTTATACGGTGATGATGAGCAAACACCTTCCTAATTCAAAGTATAGGTATAGCAGTGCGAAGAGGCAATGTAGCCTCTATATTGGGAATTGTAACACCAAGTAAAGAGCTATAGCGCGTCTCACTCTTAGATTGCAGTACAGAGTAAATGGAAGGCGCTGTTGTCACATTTCTTCCTCCGTATGTTTTCTTCTGAAGAAAGAACAAGAAAGACTGAAAGAGTGCCTTGCTCTGTAAATTAAACCTTTCTCAAATTCATATATTTTCATAGCTTTTGCCATTCCATTTGCGCAAATTCATTTGGAACGTCGAATTGGAGGGTACGAAACAACAGTCTAATAATTGTGTGTTACGTAGACGGTTTCCTTTTATGATGGTTTATAAATCGTTGCAATAAAAGTTTAATGGAAGCAATACGAAATCGAGAGAATATATGAAATGGATAGAAAACATATGATTGAAATAAATGGCAAGCTAAACTGTTTCACACAAAAATTTTCCGTACCGATTGTGCGGCAAGCTAAGAAATAGCAATGGGTAAGATACTGCTACTGAACCTGGATAAGAGTGTTGGAGTAGGGGTGATCGTTAATATGTGACGAGAAAATATGACGTACGAAAACGCTCATTTGTCTGTGTACGCAAAATATCCGCAAAACTAATTTCGTTTGTCAAACAAAAGTTACATTTTAAAGTATATTGTGATGGCGGCTGCTCCCCACTTCCGATGGTTTAGATATGATTTTCCCGCGGAACAACAGTATGATATTTAACAAATACCAGGAGGTATAAATGGAACATCGCACCATAATAGAAATTATAAATGCATTTCTGAATATTAACGAAAGATTTGTAAATTTAAAATTAAAAAAAAAAAAGAAGAAAAGAACGCATGCTAAATACATTTAATCACTTCCGCTGCTTCCGCTTAAAGGTGAAATCCCTTCCATGTATTCAGTCTGTTGTTGAAAACCCGAAGAGCATGTGTGGAATAAACCCGAAATGTAAACGTGAAATAAAAGCAAGGATTGGAATAGCGAAAGAAGTCTTTAGGAAGAAAGAAAGTCTGTTTTGTGCGAACTTGAATAAAAAGTTGAGAAAAAGACTCGTAAAATGTTTCGTGTGGAGTATTGTACTGTAAGGGTCAGAAACATGATCATTACCCAAAAAATGATTTAAAATGACTGGAAGCTCTCGGAATGTGAGTGTGGAGGAGAATGGAGAGAATTAACTGGGTCGAACGAAAAAAGAATAGGAGAGTATTAGAAATGGTGGGAGTCAAAAGAACAATTTTAGATATAATTAAGAAAAGGAAGAGAAAGAAATTGGGACATTGGCTAAGAAGGAACTGTGTCATGAGGATAGTGCTAGAGGGTATGGTGACAGGTGAAAGAGGGAGGGGACAAAGGAACCTACAATTACTGAACGATATCAAAATAGAAAAATCAGATGTGAAGACGAAGGGGTTAATGTAAGACCGTGGATCATGGATGCTTCTCAGTAGAAGCAAGTGACCTGCCAAAAATGGCAGAACACCTATGATGATCATGATGATCATGAAAACAAAATGTAATGGTGAATACACACTGAAGCTCCCTGGTTTCTATACTCACTTCTGACACCTCAGACACACAATGTCAGTCTGGAAACAGAAGAAGAATGAAAAGAAACCCTATTATATCCGTTCTTAACAAACGCACAAGTTGTGACTTTAAATCACGTATAGTGACAGCCAACAAGATACAGATCGTCGGACGAGGAAACAAAACCAATCAGAATTATCATACCCTCCGAAAATTCATTTTGTTTCTTTCATGCTTCCTGAAGAAACAACGAGGAAAAGAACAAAGAGCCTTTTGATTCTGCTTTGTGAGCTCATGAAGTTATTTGTTGCTAATGTTTTTCTCATCTTCATCTGTGTATTCAAAGTAAATAAAGAAGTGGAATTACAAATGAAACCAACTTTTATTGTCAAAATTGTCAGCATTCGAAACAACATTAGGGACCACGTGCGAACTGTAAATGAGTCAATTACAAAAACAAATAAGGCATATCGTGGGACGTAAAAACTCAAAGGTTTCATTTCGCTTCAAAAACAAATAACTTATTATCACCAGGAGTGAAGAGGTTTATTATTAACAGACATTGGTCTGCTTTTTCCCTTCCATAGATATTGATCTTCTGAAGAAACAGTTTGTTTTGTTTGAGTACCAACTGCATTTTTGTGATTTATTTTATTGCCAACTGAATTACTACCCTGATTCAAGTATTTACTGTACTTACTATTCATCCGCGGTTGAAATTTCTCTTTCTTGGAAGAGAGAAAATACGAACTATACACTCCCGATGTCTGAATATCAGTCTTATATATACTAGGAATGCAATGGATATACCCGATTGCAATGAAATGAGCTGAGCGAGCTTAAACTACGTAATCAGGAAGCGTTTTTCGGTGATTATTCCTCGATGGCACATCGGATTTTTGATTTCGACCTATGTTGTCACTCAGCACGACATACTCTATCAGCGTGGTAAGTTTGGTTGAGAACGGCCGAACGGTCTAGGAGGCAGCGTTTTTCGGTGATTATTCCTCGATGGTACATCGGATTTTTGATTTCGACCTATGTTGTCACTCAGCACGACATACTCTATCAGCGTTCTAAGTTTGGTTGAGAACGGCCGAACGGTCTATGAGGCAGCGTTTTTCGGTGATTATTCCTCGATGGTACATCGGATTTTTGATTTCGACCTATGTTGTCGCTCAGCACGACATACTCTATCAGCGTGCTAAGTTTGGTTGAGATCGGCCAAACGGTCTAGGAGGAGTTCGCGGACAACCAAACGGCTAACCCGAGTATAAGAACTTCGCTTCGCTCAGCTCAATCATCATTCATTCATTTCGCCGCCTGTCTCCTTTAGCCTAGCCGGTATAATCGTGGGACGTAAAAATCAAAAAAGTACAAAACAATTCTCATCTCAAGAAAATTGCTTAATATTCTCTTTCAGCATTATTAAAAAGAAAAGCATGGGGAACACACCGGGTCTCTAAAAAAAAATTATTGGTTACTTGTAACTCTCATTTTCCATATTGTTTCAGTTTAATGTTTTATGTTCTGATTTTACACTGCATTCCGATCATGGTCTCATTTTTTTTTATTGGGCATGACTGAAGCGACATGCCTGTGAAGTTATCATTTAAAGAAAGGATGACTAGCTCTGCGTACCACGTGAAATGCGAAACTGTCAGTAAGGTTTAACGATAATGGCGTAACGAATTTGGAACATAATCACCAACACACTTAGCTATTGCCCGAATTCGCCATAAATTTGAAACTAACGGTTGTGTTACATAAGTTTCCTATTAGTGAACCAATACGTCTATATATTGACCTACGTTACTTTGCACCCGAAGAGACGATAAATAACACAACCACACATACATAATAATAATAATAATAATAATAATAATAATAATAATAATAATAATAATAATAATAATAATAATAATAATAATAATAATAATAATAATAATAATAATAATAATAGAAGTTCTGTACGCCGGACACCAGGGTACGAATTCGATTAATTTTGTTAAACAAAGTACAAATTTCGGAACCCCAGGAAGATTGACCGAGTGAATTTTATTTTATGGGCGAAAAACCTGTGTGCTGTCTTACGTACGAAAAGTAGCACCAAACCTGACTGAAATTTTTTACCCCAAAAAATTACACTGTCTATCGTCTTCGGGCTTCAAAATTTGAATTATCTCTAGTAGAATACAACGAATTCATACTATTGGTCCACTGCACAGAACTATCGTCTAGTGTGTGTGTGTGTGTGAGAGAGAGTGGGTGGGTGTATGGCTGTAGTATTGTTAATTACCGGCACCTAATTTCTCGGAAAAATAATAGAAACACATTATTATTATTACAAAGAAAGAAAGGGTGCTGATAAGGTCTAAAATAAATCTTATGAATACATCAATCACTGTAAAAGAAAAAGAAAAAAGAACAGTTGTGTTAAGAAAATGTACAAATGTTAATCGAGTTCTGATGATTATTTTTTTCTGGAAGGGGAGGATCCAGTCTTTTTGGGCTATTGGTATGAATGCGTCCGTGAATGAATATAACTTGTAACATGCAACGAAGGAAAAAGAAAATTAATTACATCAAGACTGTTATGGTGTCCATTACACATTCTATAATCTCTCTTTCTCTATATGGTTATGCATTTTCACGCTAGAGTACACCACGTATAGAGCGTCGCGACGCACAAGGTTCAAGTACTCGACCGCAAAATCAACAATATTATTTTAAGAATCTCTAAGAAGTAAATTATGTTCGTATCCTAACCTCATTGTTTTATTGTAAGTCTATCATAGCAAAATATATGTGCCATTCTGTTTGAAAACTCGTAAAACAAATTAGAAGATAGCCTGTAAATATATCGGATCAGTAGTTCGAGTACGTGTGTAGCATTTCTATTTTCTCTTTATCTTATTTTTGGAAGGTGTGCTAAGAAGGATGCACTCATTTCACATGTGAGAGCGTTCTACTTATCACGCTTAATAATCCTTATAAATATTAAAACCCAATTCATGCATAATCATAATTGTATACATGTTCTAAGGATTATCCAATAGTTATCAAAGAAAAGCATTTACAAAACGCAATGTAGCCCTACATAAATAAAACGAACATGGACTACCTTCACAAGCTTATACAGGGTGTTTCAAAGCAACACAGACAACGTTTGGGAGGTGATTCCCGACACCACGATAAGGAAAAAGAAAAGACTTACGTCGGTCCACAAATGCTTCCTCTCGGGATTTTATGCTGAAAAAGACATGAGAAATAAACTTTAAAGATCCGTAAGTACAAAACTACGTGACCTACCGTAGTCGGTGAAGACTTCACATAGAAACAAATATGTCCGTTATTTTAACATACATGTTTCAGAATCTTAAGGTACTCACGCAAGAAGAATTTGTCTAGGGTATGTAATTTGAAGTACTTACCAACTACCTCTATAATAAGTATTGCAGAAGTATCGCAGGATTGTGAAAATTAGATATTTGGATAGAGCACATACTAGTTCCTATGTGAAGTCTTGACTCGACTACGGTAGGTCCCATAGTTTTGAAACCATGACCATTAAATTTAATTTTTTCGTTTTTTCAGCAGAGTATAACTCGAAAAGGAAGTATTTCTGGACCCAGGTTGCTATATACTTTTTGTCTTATCTTGCTATCAGGAATCACCTCTCAAACGTTGTCGGTGTTGTTTTGAAACACGCAGTATTCAACAAAAAAGTAACACAAAAAATATAAATAGTTTCGAATCGAATACTGGAACAATCCTCATGCACTGAGGTAGGAGGGTAGTTAGAGTAGGAGGGGAGAAATCGAATCATGGGGGAAATCGGATCAGTAAAAAAAAAAAAAAACACTTGTGTTTGGGCCTAAGGAGAATATTCTTTGTGTCGATGTGGGACGCACTGTAGTGTCATTTCTCAGAAGAAACATGTACTATCGAAGAACGGGCTTCAGAAGTGTTCCAGACAGCATTGTTAAGGGAAGAGGGATTTTTGAGTGGCAAAAAAAATAAATAAAATAAATAAATAAAAATTCAAGTTTACATTGATGTAAAATAAACTTTTTCTAACTGTGTGATAATTATTTCCGGTATTCAATGCTATTGTTTCATTCACTAATGATCATTTTGAGTAAATCGGATCACTGAATTTATAATTTGCATTAGATGTTTGAAGGAAGATTGGGGAAGTGGGAGAACTATATATCTCTAAATATAACATTTTATTTTTTTAACAAAAAAGCTCTCTCATATACTGTTGCTATGATCGTAGGGGATACTGTTGTTCAGTGATAGGGTATTTACCTCAGGTTCCAGGAGTTCTTGGTTCGATTCCAGGGCAAGTGAGATCATTTGAGATCATCTTCGTGGGTTTTCTCGGAATTCTCCAGTTTGTTCTACTTTATCATTTCAAAACTCTTTCATCAACATTAGCGTGCAATTTCAACGTCTTCTTGAGCACTTATCATGCATAATTGTGGAATGTTAAACACAATATTTCATTTATTTTTCTTAAATATACTGCATTACACGTGATACATTTGTACATTTATTTCTGATACTTTGTCTGTTTTTGTCGTTTCAGATGTCTCAATACTATGTTCGTAAAATTGTTCATGGTCCCAATGCTACATGTTCATTTGTTGCTGTGGAAGAAGCTATTCGCGAAGAAGCTTCTGTTCGTAATATACAATATTCTACAGAAGTATTTGATGTTCCATTTACATCTCTTCAAAGAAGAACTTCAGCTCTGCACGATTCATTTGCGAGTGATGTTGTATGTAAAACAGTGCTATCTCCAGACATTGAAGAAGCTTTAGTTGTGCATTAGATTTATATGTTGAAAAGAGTGTACGTAAGTATGTCTACAAATATGTGACTGATCGAAGCGTTCCGCATAATTTCAAGAAGTAAACCAAGATGGCAAGAGTTGATTAGTTTCAAGGATTTAGGAAAAGGCATCAGGAGGTATCCATAAGGAAAGCTGAGGTTCTTTCCCGATCGAGAAGAAATGGAGTACCACAAGAAAATGTGACAGTTATACACAGAGTTGAGAAAATCTTGTTCATGGGTGTTAATTAGAAAGACAACCGGAGTGTATTTACAATCAAGACGAAAAAGATCTCCCGTTAAAAAATAAGCCACTCAACATTGTTGCTGCTAAAAGGTGTCGTGATGTTGTGTCGTTGTCAAACGTGGAACTTGAATAAAACGTGACTGTTCCCACTTGTGTGTCAGCAATAGGAGTTTACATGATCTGAAGCCGAACGACCAAGACCAATCGGCTATTACCACGGATAACCACTGAGTCCTCCTCCTCTCTGATAACCAAAAGATTGCCCTCTGAAAAGAAGCAAGGTAGCCTATTTACAATTTTACCTTTTGCTCAGATCACTGACTGCAGACTGACATTGTACTGCTCTTCTTGTAGTACGGACTTTGCCCTAACACACCATCACCAGCAACATCTCTGCGATTCGTTCCCCATCTGATCGTTACCGTTCCTTTCTGTTCAACTTTCAACGGAATTGTCAATCTTACTCAACAGTTTACTCGAAAGCTAAAAAATGTAAATATCATTATGCTCGCCCGAACCGCTCATGTATATCTGCGAACATATATTTCAATGTTGGGAATTTATTCGATTTACAGTAATCTCGACCTATTTCTTCTTTAAAGTGTATTGGAATCTCGTATGTAACGTCTTAGTTTTGATATTTTTTTTAAGTTATCACATCCTCTAAAATATACCAGACTGCAATATATACTCACTGATATTGGAATCTCTGCAGCCGCCACCCTGCCAGTACCTTAATTCTACGTCTTAGTTTTCATATAAGGTGTTGTTCATTGTAATTGCAAACATAAAAAAGTAAAAACTCACCATATAGTTAACAAAAGTGGAATGGTTCTTAGCTACAACGAAATTATTTTGTTTTTTTGTACCGCAGTGAATTCTTTTACAACTGTTTGCAAATCTAGAACTTTTATGCAAAAAGCTTTAGACATTCGTTTTTTTTAATTGGATGGAACATGGAAATAACTAGTGGAAATATGGAGAATGACCATACTCTCTGTTAGTAGTAAGATTCTTTGAATGTGCATTGCACTGTCTGTTTTACTTATAGTAATACTATTTTACTATTATACAGACCGACAATATATGAATATTAGGTTTTGTTTAACGTGCATAAAAATGTAAATACGAAACGAGTAATGATTTCATAAAATATATTTAAAGATAGGCAGTAATCTATATATTAAAATTCTGGGTTTATATGTTTGTCTCCAATAATTTTTGACATTGAGATCTCAAAAACCGCAAGTGCTAGAAACGTGCCATTTCCACTCATTGATTGCAAATTTTGTGTAGATTGTCCTGTTCTAATTGAATATTAAAAAAAAAAAACATTTCCATTATTTCTTTATTACATTTTTACGGGTACACTGGAAGTGTTGAAACTAGAAAAAAAAAAAAACTAAATCATCATATCCTACGCACAATACATTCCAACACCAGTTGATTGTATATAGGGGTTGCATATATCTTAGTCATTTGTTTCATGGTCAAGTTATAATGAAAAACGAAGGATAACCATTTCTCCAGGCTAAGATGAATCTTTATTGTTTTGCCCAATGAACACCATATATCACTGATAATAATTAATTGTGTATGTAATAATTTGCTTACTACATACTGCGCCCAAGAAGAAAGAAAACAATGATGATACTTGAATTAGAAACTCCAACTGCAATTAGGCTCAAATCTTCCAAACGGGGCAAGATATTGAAAAAAAACTCGAAAAATGTAGCCTTTATGGTATCATCTGCCGGTTATTATGAAGATGTCCTTCACTTATGTTTTGAAAGGGACATGTACAGATGTTGTGACGTATGACAATAAGATTCACGCTTATTCGTGAATGGTGCGCTGTGAAGTATTTTGCTTAAAATGTTCAATGTAATAATCAAAGTAATAAGCTTTATATCCATTCGGCATAATTGCACACCCACTATTTTCATTGTGATATATTTGACTTAAGAAACAGTAAACAGAAAAGTTTTCACCAGAAACAGTTTTCACCAGCGGAAAGAAACAGTTTTCCCCAGAAAACACATTCAATGGTGTAAAATCGCTCTGATCCGCATTTTACACCATTGAATCATTGGCATATATTATTTTAAGCCCACTATATCCATCTTATGAGAAGACCACAAAAATGCAAGAATTTTTTTTCTCATAACAATCACCTTGCTCATCTTTATAGTGAATTAGAGATGTGTAGTAATTTTCAAATTGAAATATATCTGTTATTTGAGCTATGCAAGAAACGGGAGATTGTCCATAAATATTCACATTTGAAATAACAATTGTTGTGGTCGACATTGTACGCTCTGGGGCAATTGGGACACGCACTATTTTCAAGAGACCACATCTCAGTTATCTAAGATGCACACAGCTCGAGATACGGTGCACAAAACTCTTCAGAATTAGTGCTAATGTTTGGTGTAACAATTGCCTTCGTTTGAATTGTAAGCAATCGGAAATGAAATGAAATGAAATCTTTGAGTTTAAGTCTTGCGCTTATGTCAGATAGACTGAAGGAGACGGTGATAAGAAATGAATGAAATGGTGCAATGAAGAAAGTGGGAGGAAACGGGAGAATCCCGAGGAAATCCCTGCACACGGTGTTTGTCCACCACAAACCTGGTAAGGAACGAAGGAATCAATGCACCTGAAATGAACTCTCTACCACTGAGCAAATACGGCTCTTGCTGTGAGTACTTGAAGAGTTAATGTACGCACTAGCTTTCAGTGGTTGAATCTTGATTCTCTGAAGTGCATAAAGTTCGGGAGGTGGTGAACTGAACTCTACAAAGTGAGCACTGACATTTGATGTAGCAATTGAGTTCGTCGGCACTGTACACGCTCAGTTAATAGTCATATTCACTACTTTCAAGGTGCTATATTTTTTTTATTTGAGATACACTATACTTAGGAGGTGCTGCACACAATTGTAATAAATGAATGATACCGATTGATCGAACTATTGTCATAGACAGTGTAAAGCAAACTCAAGTGTCTGTCATACGTACTATTTCCAAGTGGTTTTATTTCTCTTATCTGAGGTACACAAATTTGCTAATAGTTTCTTCCCGTATACTCATTGGACACATCACATGTTCAGTTATATTTCGCACACTCTTAGAGCAGCTTCTATTAATGAATGTTAGGATGCATTCTAAAATTCTTTGTTCACTGGTAGAAGAATATCTCGAACACTCTTAGAGCAGCTTCTATTAACCAATGTTAGAATACATTCTAGAAATCTTTGTTCACTGATAGATGTATACTTATCGATTTGGTTTGATCCCAGCTCGCACTAAATAAGACTTGTTCCGAACAAGCATAATTGCGTGAGTTTCCTCGAATTTCTCTCGTTTGTTTCCACTTCTTTCATTCTACCATTTCATTCATTTTCAACATCACTGTTTAATTTAGCTTACCGTCAGAATCGAGGGTCATACAATTGAATTTCCCATTCTATTTTGAATACATTCTAAAGTGTAAGGGCCTCATTTAAAGGGGTTTGAGTTTGGCAATAGACCCAAGAATCCCGAGGCATATTTTAACTAATAGTCAACACTACACCAGTAGAGGAAGTGAAACTGTACTTATTTATTGAACTTCAAGAACCTAAGAAATTAATTGCAAAACTAACATACGTATATAAATACATCTGTTTAGAATATTGTCCTTATACTAAGAAATGCATCTTTAATTTTAGTAGAGTACCGCGGTGGCTCGTTGTACAGAGTTCACTTTGCTGCATTGAGTCCTTGGTTGAATTCCAGCTCTACCAAGTGAGCTTTGTGGCGGACAAACACCGTGTGTGTCAGTTTCTCGGTTTTCTCCCGTTTCCTCTCACTTTGTTCTTTCCACCACTTTCTTCATTCACATCATCACCTTATCCTTTAACCTAGCTGGTATAACCGTAGAACGTAAGTCTTAACGACTTCATTCTTTTTATTTTAGTAAAATTGATCTCCTCAGTTTAACAAATGTTAACTAAAGACAATGGCCAATACCAGAAATATATCATGGATAGATGCATTAGAGTTTAGTGTCTTTTCGATCTGGAGAGACTATATAAGAGTGAACTGAAGCTTAACATAGAATCTGAACCATACTAGCTCCCGCCGGGAATTGAACCCGAGTTACCCGTACCGTAGGCACTTAGGCTAACTGTATAGCAACGAGAAACTCTCTGAAACGTATGAATATATGGTTACTCTATAAATGTACAGTAAAGACCATGAACAGGGATGTAATCCACCTAATACTGTTATAGCTCAGGGGATACTCACTTTAACTCAGTGATGTAATGGGTTTTAGCTAAATTTGTGAAAATGTTGCAGTGCATACTTAACCAAAAATTGAGCAACGCATCCCTGGTTATGAGCTTTCTCATTATTTAAACTTTTCTTGTATTCAACTTTTGCTCTTCGCATGGACGCTTGAAATTTACTTGCTCATTCGTATGTGTATTAAAATCTTCATTTATATCTTGAAGTGAGATTACATTTCTAGCTTAATGTTCTAGATTATGCACCGAGGTTAAGGGAGGTGATAGTAATGAATGAAATAGTGAAATAAAGGGAGCAACAGAATCGGCAGAAGCCCGAGGAAATTCAAACACTCGCTGTTTGCTTACGACAAACGAGGTACTTGGCAAGAGGAGAGATCGAATCTGGGGTCACACGCACCATAGGTTATCACTTTGCAACTGAATCACCGCTTTCCGACGTCATTGAGGTTATTTTAAATTATATCCGACAAACGTCAATGGTTCCCCTAAAAAGTTGTCCACAAATTGGCGCCACTAGCACTTCCTACTCTTGTGTTACCCGACTAACGTTTCTGTGTCAAATTGGACTCACCAAACGTCAGTATTGGTTATAAGATTAATATAAGAAGAAGATCATAAAACGAAGAAGATGGCGTTTCTATCTGCCCCGATGTAATTACGCATGCCTCTCCTCTCCACCTATTGAGTCACCAGTATCGTACACCCAGATGCGTTTCACGACCTATTCAAATACAAAACTTTGGAACATACTGTTATGGTTTGTGCCAACTTCTAGCAAAATTTTGGGTCTGAGTTCGCAATAACAAATTTTAATTGATTTATTCATATTTTGTGTTCCTTTGCGCCACGCAAATCCGGTGAAGACTTACTGGAATGAGGCCTCTTGGGCTTGTGTTACTGCAACTTTTGCTTACGAAGTAGTCACTAGGGGTCGCTACAGTTAAGCTCAGCTAATTTAATTAATGGACAATTAGATGTATATATTAGGATTATATTCCCATCCCCAGAACTTAATCTAACATATTGTGAAGACATACATATATGACAAATATTTCTAAAGAATTTTATGTTATGGGGAATCATGTGTCACTAGCAAAGTTCTGCTGTCCTTCCTCATTATTTACTCTTTTAAAAGCCTATCCAATGTTTTCAAGAATATATCTCTGGCCACAGAGAAGGTATTGCCTTCTACGGCCCACCCATCCATTGGATGGGAATGAAACTCTTGTTAAAAATAAAAATAAAAATCAAGAATAGATTTGGAGTTTCCACATACTCGTCTATGTCGGGACGAAATTAGGAATTTGGAATTAAATTTTAGGATTGGTACATACTTGTATCCGATATTACAGAAAAATAAATCAGTGTTTGAACCTGCTTTGGATATATTTTAGAAACTACCTTTGAAAATATTTTTTGACAATTTTGTGTCCAAACGGTTTGTGAAGTGTATCAAATTGTTGAAGCGTAAGGTGGTGAAAGAAGGAATATCACAAAACTGCATTTTCGAGAAAACGGCGTTTTAATATTGAAAACCGCTTACAAAATGAATAGAGTTAGTCAAATTTTTGTCCGTTTTTACATGGATATTTCCACATCTATGCATGCACGGCATGTACAGTCAAATAGTACCAAGAGTCGCCAACAGATAGGACAAAGCATCCGTTAAAGCACACACATGGACATTCCTTTTTTTCCCCTTTCCCCTTCAATATGTCCAAAGCCTATGAGGAGAAAAATGACATTTACATATACACTGTAAAAACGATAATAATAAAATCTTATTTAAACACTTTTAGTACAGATGTTGAGGGAACATGGGTGAAACAGTGTTTATAAATTGTGTTTCGCATGTGCAAAAGCGTTCATTCTCAAAAGAAAATCTAATATGACATATTTAAAACACTTCTTCTTGGCAAATGCATCGAAAATGAAGTAATGACATACATTTTGCACATTTTGTACTGTAAAGTATCCGTGGTATCAGTGTAGTAACAGTGATGTGACTGTAAGATGACTGTGAACTATTGATTTAATTTGCTAAATTCCATTTTATTGTTTTACGATTTTCTTCTCCAGAAACATGAACTCTTTAAAATTCTACGGAATAAAATTTTTTAGTAATGTTGTACATTTCCAGACATCTTGTATAATCATGTATTGGCTAATTCTCGCTTTTGAAATTGTTAATAAACGAGACTAGTTTCCTTCTTGCCTTTCTGCGTTCTTTTCCGCCTAGCTTGACATTTCCTTGTTTACTGAACGTCAGACTCATCGTTTTTTGATTAAACAAAACCACGGAGGGCACGTCTTCAAGGGGTATTCGCCACAAGGTTTATGAAAGTGCAGGATCGTCGTGAGAGGTACGTCGCTCCATTGGAGAACAACCAACTCCATGTCTTGGGAATACCAGGCAGTAGTTTCATCGCCGCAGATTCAATAGAGTCCAATATCTGACTAGTGAAATGAAGGTGTAGGAGAACATCATTGGAAACGCGTCAAGACGAGAGAACTCGATGCCCCTGGCAGTCCAGCAGGATTAAGATCCAGTTGTTGGCTGACTTCAGTATCCAGATTCCTCCAGGGAAACCATTCATTATCCAGGTGACTAGGATGACAGCAGTCCAATCGGATCTGTCAGGCTACTGCTCATCCCTTTTCTTTTAGTCAAAACCTATTTCTCACTCTCACCTTTACGTCAACTAGTCATTTTCAAAATTAAAATATTTGAATTTTATTTAAATTCAGCCATAATTTCACAGTTAAGTACCGTTTTGTGCATCAGTTTCATCCCCAATCATTACATTCATTAAATGAATATTTTAGAGATTATTCTGAGCTGTGACTGATGGCACAGCACCGGCACAGTACGCACATCTAGGTCGCACTTGAACAACACAGTATCTACAAAGGGTGTATATATGTCATATGAAGGTATTCAAAGGGTGTCGGTAATGTGTAAAGTGTCCTACTGTGCCTAAAAGTAGTTTCTGTATATTTCAGTGTAACTAAAAAAGTATATTTTGTAAGTACTTTCATTATAAGTATTTCTAATAAACATACTTTCCGTACGAACTAAAGAACTGGATGTAGGCGATCAGGATCTCACAAGCAAATGCACATATATAGCATATAGCTGACGTATGTAACATACATATATGTATGTAATATACGGAAAACCCATTGAATGTCAAATATCCTGCAACGGAAGAATGTAACTTATAAATGGGAAAATGGGCAGTATGCATGTAGCATATGAATAACATGTGCACCTTGCTGATTTTCGTAGTAAACATATATCTATTTGTACAATATACAGCTGTCCAGGTAACGGATTTCTCTCAGTGCATTTTCATATAGTTAAGATATTTTACACATTATTGACGCCATTTGTTTAACCACTCATAAAAATTACTAGCTCATTTTTGATATTATTGAATACCTGAATAGGTATAAACGCCAAAACTTTGCTTTTGAAAGGAATGACCATAATTGCTTCAAAACTTAATATTGTCATTACCCATTTACATGAAAAAAACAATAATGCGAAAAAACGAGAGTTGGGATCAAATCGAGGACACTATGCACATCACCAGACACGTGCTCTAGCATCAACCCTGCACGGATCGTAGCGTAAAAAAAGTGAAGTGAGAGGTAAATAAATAACCATTTATTGTATTACATCACTGTTGACATTGGTAGAAAAGATATTTAGAGCTTTACATTAAACTTTTTTTTACATTTAGTTATTATATATATATATATATATATATATATATATATATATATATATATATATATGTGTGTGTGTGTGTGTGTGTGTGTGTGTGTGTATGTATATAAATATATTTATATATACCTTCATGACTTCAGCTTTATTTTATAAAAGGTAATATAATGAGAATTGAACGGCATTGATTAAAGATGTTTCAAGAGAACAAGCTAATGCATACCATGCAGGCACACACCCAGTATTTGTTGTTAGGAGGGGTGCAAACTTCGAAGGGGGAAATTTGCAAGAAACTACAGTGATGTGTATTTAAGCCTGTGTTACTCTAAACTGAAAAAAAAAGTATTAATTTTTAAGTATTGTCACCTACATTCAAAGAAAACAATGTGTGATTTTGTTGTTTTTATAATAAAAGAGATACTACTACAGATGAAGTGTATGATCAAAATTTTTAGGATACAGATATCACTTCTGTGCTAAACAAGTATTTTTTTTAAAAAAAAGTATATACATTTATGGTGCATTACGAAATTTTGATGGCTCCAGACCCCCTGGATCCCCGCGTTCATGTTCCTCTGATGTCATGTTCTTACAAGCGGTATTTGAACAAAGAAATTCACACATACGATAAATCACTCGATTATATTAGGAGTACACACGAGTATATTCAATCCCAAACGGCAAATTTAACCATTATTTCAGTTATATTCAGACTGTATCCGAAAATATGTAATTTAGAGTATATTCAAAGTCTAATAACAGTGCTAGACAGAAAAGAAAGCTTTAACTGTCATGCATAATACGTTTCTCAGATAATATAAGTTTGGGGTACACTCAATGCATGTCAGCAACCCTGTATTATTCTTTTATATCAAAATATCCAGTATATTTAAATCATTTTTTTTGTACTCTCTATTTCTGGCGAACTGCATATAGTGTAGCCAAATCCAAACTATCACTTAACTCATTATGATGTCCTTATTCCGACGAAAGGAAAAAAAACTCGATTTAGCGGCCGCTCAAAACTTTTGTGACCCCTGATCCAGAAACTAATTAATGGCCAAGATCCCAGTCTTTTGATGCATTTTTGTTTATCATTTCAAAATTCTTGGCAAAATTCTTGGCATTTTTATCCATATTTTGATCGTTCCTAAAATTCTTGTTTTCTAAAAAGTTCGTCTTAATAGTTTTGAAAACTGTTTCCACATTTTGAAATGCAGCAATATAGGCCATTTATACACTATCAGTAATTAGTCAAAATCCCAAAATTAATTCGTAAAGGTAAAGAGTGATGTTATAATCAACTTTCATAAAATTCTACTCGTCTTCGCTATTACAGAACTCAATTTCAAGAATATGGAGGCGCGGTGACTCAGTGGTAGAGCGTTCACATCCAGTGCTTGCGGTCCTTGGTTCGATCCCAGCTCTCGCCGTCTGGACTTTGTCGAGGACAAACACCGTGCTCGTGGGTTTTCTCGGGGTTCCCCGTTTCCTCCCACTTTCTTCATTCTACCATTTCACTCATTGCTCATCATCATTGTCTTCTTTAGCCTAAAGGGCATAACCGTGGGACGTAAAACTTAAAGATTTCATTTCATTTTTCAATTTCAAGAATAATGATAACCAACTTAACTAGTTTTAGGTACTAGACAAACTCAAAGCAAAGTAAAGAACATGATCAGTGGAAAAGGATGTCAGCACTTTGTAAGGCTAGCCGTATATATAGTCCAAAGTTTAAGAGAGTCGGGTGGAGGCTTAATAAAGGCAAGGGACTGTGGACGAAATAACATAACTTCGTAAAACGTACTCCTCCGAGTCTAGATAAACGTCTTTCCAGTATTTATACAGATACTGAGTGAATGAACTCACACGTCTCTCATCTGCCCTACGTCTCGGCTTGGTTGGGATTCCTCTTGTCAGCATGTGGCCGGCCTGAGTGATAATTTCTAGAACGTTTCGGCATTCGAAATATATTTTCCGTCTACACAAAAATTCTTAATTCATTCATTCTAAAAAATATATATTGTAAGTATAGACCGCATTAACTACTTAGCTATACTGCAATTGATTCTACGTGTCCTTCCTGAGAGCTCGCTGCGCTCACGTGGTGCTCAATGCTGTGTTGCCAGCTTTTGTATAGGGTATTGAAACACGAAATTATTCACTGCCAATAAATCTCAGTTTTATAAAATCAAACGACATAAAAGAGAACAGAAAAAAAATGCTCTCAATAACAAGCAGGTCCACAACTGCTCTAGCACTATTAAGCGTTCTTTGTATTCGAGATGTCTCGTTTCTATCGCGGACTTTGGCGTCCCACTTAAAATTTCCTCATTTTTCTCCTCATTTTTTACCAGTTGAACAGTACCCATACCCGTTCCCGTACCTGTACCCGTCAGGATAGTAGCCGTAAAGTTAGATGCAGGCAGATCTTACCAATAGATGTCTAATTCTTCTGATAAATTGATCTTAGTTATTGCATTGAAGGAAGCACTGATGTAATATTATAAGGAATGTATTGGTTGGCAGCTATCAAAAAGCAATAACAAAATTTTCCAGGTGCATGCAATCAGTACACCTGATTTCTCTTAGGCTGTACTCATCTTCCGAAAACCAAGTAACACTAATATCTTATCTGTTTCTCTGTGTGTTGGTGACTGACTCTCAGTCGCTGACATAATTTATGATCCATTGCTGCATTCTGAGAAATTCACTTACAAGAATGATATATTTATTTCCGAAGAAATATACATAAAATGTATTGTAATTACTCATTCGAAATGTAACACAAACTAGGTACGTTACCTTCTAACACCTGACCATCACAGATACTTCTAAAAATGTAACGCGTTACTGGGAAACATTAATTCCGTTTCGTTACTTCCCAAGACTGTCTAAAGGAAGCGGATTAAGAATAAAAGTTTAATATTGTGAAATAACTGAAAACAAAATATAATGAAGGAGGAAACGAGAGAATCCAAAGAAAACCCACAAACGCCATGTTGTCCTTCAGAAACTCACATAAACTGCGATCAATAGAAATATTCCAAGTATGAAAGGTGAGTCCTCTGCCGCTGAGACACCATGATTAAAAAATAATGGAAACAGCTGACGAAATGCACTTTACCAGATTAATCGTTAGCATTCACAACAGCACATAGAGCAGAATCTTCATGTAGCGCAGCATTTAGTTCCGTCATTGATAATGGAGGAAAATATTTGCTCCAGAGTTTGAGATCAAGACTTACCAAAGGTAGCGAATAATGTAGATTCGTGGTATTTGGGGGCTAGACAAAAAAAAATATTATAGTTAACCTCAATGTTTAAGTAGCCACGGCTCAATACATTCGATATTGCTAAATGATAGCTGCCATCTTAAAAAATACGAAATTCATCAGTAACGACATCTGTAGCGTAGCATACACGTGATCACCTAAAATGTTTACATATTTACCGGTAGTAACACATTCTGATAGCTAAAGTTTGGTACTCACGAAATAACATACAAGGGAATCCCATAAGTTTCCCTGAATGGCTGAACATGACTTTTGGGCACCTCAGGTAACATTAGTGTTAGCAGGAACACAGAAACCAATATACAAGCGTACAGTAAAATCCTTCCTGTGGTAGATATACATTAATGACCGTTTTTCGTCTCCTTGCGGGTGGACTTTTTATCTGAACTATGGAGTGACAAAGAATATTGATTCGTGAGTTTCTGCTGGACGAGTTTTAACTGAGAGAAACAGCCCATGAATGAGCACGAAGCATCTATGCGCAGAAATGGGAACATGCATTGAATTACGTCAGAGTAAAGGTGTGGTTCATAAAACTCAATGAAGGGATTAGGATTTGTCGGAAAAGGAACGAAGGAAAACCCACGTCATCAACATTAAGTCTGTACGTCGAGGGGGGAGGGGGACAAATCAGAGCAATATCACCCGTAATTTGGTTGCCAAAGTGAATACTTCAAAAACATCCATTCAAACGACATTAGAAGCCTTGGCAAGAGGTATAGACAATGTTCAATTGTCCCGCACAAGCTGACTCCTGACCAGGCACAACGAAGAGTGGAGATGTGCCAAACAATGTTTATCATCGTTCAACGTTTCATTAAACGAATTATGACGCCACATGAAAATGGGTTTGCTGTTGGAAAACAAACATCAGTAGTCAATGGTTGAACCCAGACGAGGACGCAACATCCTTGGTGAAATAGGGGCGGTTTGAACACAAAATGATGCTTAATATATGGTGGACCGTTTGTCGGAAGTCTTACAGAATCACTTTATCCCTCCTTCTGTCGATACGTATCAGAGAAAAAAACGTTAATAGATATCGCGTAGCGTCATTTATGATCGACTTAACGTTCCAAGAAAAGGTTTTATATTCTTCGTTCACCCTCCATTCAAACCGGAAGTGGTTCAAGTTAGACATTAACAACTTATTACGTTTATCGCCATCAACAAGAATTTTAACATATTGCGAGAAGCTGTTTTTTTTTTTGTTTTTTTGCAAATGATTTACCTCCTCAAAACAAAATTATAGATATTATCCACGATATTCTACAAAACTGGAAGTGGTTCAAATTTACTATTAGGGGAGTTCAGGGCTATTGGAGACAATTTTTGCTTACAACGTTGTAGATTCTTAACGAAATTTATTTCTAAAATAGTTACACTTGTTTACTAAAACTTAGACCTTTCGGTATCCCCCAAACATAAAACTCTCGGGATTGACATAATCGTTTTACGGTAAATTATTTTCATACACAACCATATCATTTGGCACAATATTCCCACTCTATGGGGCAGGTAGTGACAAACATGGGGCAGGTAGTGGCAACACTTTTAAGACATTGACATTAGTACATACCACTGTAATATACTATTTATTGCAAGAAAATCTGTTTGTTCCAAATAACAATGTTTCCAGAGAACACTCCAAAAATGTGGATGTGACAGCATAAACTGACTATTCTTCAAAGGTTGAATATTGACTTTTAAAAGAAAAATTAAATCCAACTACAATTTAGTATACAAGTTAAAATGCAGAATGTATACCGGTAATGGTGGTGTGAATAACATAAGGTTTAAAAAATGATAACGCAAGGACATATTATTATGAAATCTTATCTTTAAAAACTCCAAATATATAGGCTGATTTTAGGCAAACTGGGCTAGGCCAATCAAAACTTAATCTTAATTTAAGCACCAAACTGGCAATTAACACCAAAATAATAGTGATCGTTATTTACGCAGTTCACACGAACCCACTTTTTACAATCCAAGCATTGAACCCATTCATCTTCATGTGCTGATTTTCTGAAAGATTTCAAATACACCAAGCTAAAACAATCATCATCTTCAGAAGACTCGGAGTCATCTAACACAAGATTTCTTCTGCGTTGTTCTTTTCCGGTGCCCGTAGCTTCAAACAGTTTTTTAAACCCTTACTTTTAATTCTTTTTTTCTTCATTTAATTGCTCATGTCTAAACTTCTCAGTTCACGAGAACCAATCCCTAAAATATCTTGGAAGCTGACAGTGCATAATTGTATAACTTCTTTTTCTTAAGATTCTGAGAAAACTATACGTATCCAATAGTGACAGCATCATTTCGGCGTTTTCTTCTGCATATATCTAAGCAGGGACATTCTATTTACATGGAAGATTTCTTGTACTTTACGTAAGCTGCATGCAGCTGATTCCACTTCCTTCACAGTTTTTTCATAGTTCTCTGCAGTTGATTTACCTCTCTTTCTTTTTCGTTTATAATTACGAACCACCTCTGAAAATGTAACAAAAATCGAATATAAGTTCACAGCTGGTATAAGTTGTGACAACGTCACAACATGCCTTGTGTCACGTGTCATAACTAGCCCCACTCCTCTCTTTCTTTGTTTCACAGTGTGATGAACAAAGTGCTTCACAGTGTGGTGCTGATTTAAAACAACAACGTGTTGCTTCCAACACATGTGAACTAATGTAGGAAACACTATTACCTAAAGATAGAATAACGGTTTTTTTCTTATCTCACCATAAGCTTCAACTGACAATATTCCAAAGCATTCCCTAAATTTTACTTTTGTGCAACTAAAAACACTAAATTTACTGTAGTATCAACGCGCGAAGATGTGTTGCCTCCAACTTCACCTCAATTACTGCGCACCAAACTCTAAAACTTGCAGTGGCGTCACTCATCGTTGCCACCTCACAGAAGAGAATATATCTGCTTTTTCACTACTTGCCTCTGCCACTACTATCCCCTGCCACTACTAGCCCCGCCCTCCCCTACTTCCTGTTTTATTATTGATTTATGTTTAGCAAAGACGGCTAAATAGATTAAGGGCCCGCTTTAGCAATAAATTCAACGATTCAAGAATAGGTATTGACGTTTCTATGTTGAAGCTATATTGAAACCAGAAGTGGTTAAAATTTACTATTACTTCCGATTTCAATATCGATTTCTATTGAACAGACTGTAAGAGATATCGAGATGCAGCTTTCGAATAGATTCAACTTCAGAGGAATAAATGCTGTTTCTTCAATTTTCCCTCTATTCAAACCGAAAGTTGTTCAAATTAGCTATTTCCGATAAAGCCACAGAACAAAAATTATAACAGAAAACGACAAATGGCTTTCTGCAATCGTTTCAGAGTCCCAAGAGAATATGTAATCGCAACACACAACATTCTGCCAACACCTGAATTGCCTGAAATTTACTATTACGTCTGATTAGAATACTGATTTCTATGGGGTAAAAAACAAAACATACTAAACTGTCTTCTTTTAAAATATTTTTGCAATAGATTCAGCTTCTCAAGAATATGTTTTGTGTTTTCCCGTTATCCTCTATTCGAACCGGAAGTGGTTCAAATAAACACATTTCAGTTTCAACACTTATCGTCATAGAACACAAACGATAATATATGACTACAAAGTTTTTTTTTCAGCAACAGATAAAGTGTACCAATATATATATATATATATATATATATATATATATATATATATATATATATCAACCAGCAACACACTATTGAAACCTGTAAGGGTTGAATTTACTAGTACTTCTGGTTTCGATACTGATTTTCATACAGGAAGAACTGTAATATATACAGAAGCGATTTTTGCAGTGTAGTGTTCGAAGAATATATACTATCTCACTCCTTAGGCCCCTTTACAAACCAGAAGTGGTTCAAACTAAGTATTTCCGGTTTTAGCTTGTATCGCCATAGAACGAAAGGAGTGAGGCATAGAAAGTAGTTGATTTTTCATATGTTTCAGCGTCCGAGGAACAGGTTCAATCTTTGATCTTTATACTCTATCAGCACCAGTACTTATAGATGTACTACTTCAAGTTTGACTATTGAATTTGTATAATTTGGATATCTACCCTAGTTTCACATTGTGTAACGATTATCACTTGTTTCTTAAGAACAAACTTCTCTTGTCATTCAGTTTTATAGGGTGTTCCAAAAATAGAGCCCCAGGACAGCAAAGCGTTATTCTACAGGTTGAAATGATACAGAATTGTTCTACAACAGTATTTTCTCTAGGATCTTCTTCACCTGCTAGGGGGAATCAAAAATTTCACTATGTGGCAACATCTTAGATTACCTTGGAAACATTAGCATTGCTTTAAGAATCAAACAAGCAGCTACATTGATTATTACGCTTATAGGTGGTGCTGGTGTCAATAATTATCGACATTAACTGCCATCTGGGAAGAATTGATGTAATTATTTGATTTATTGTAGGAGCTGTGAAAAACGCAATTTCGTGGAAATAATGAAATTTGATTTTTAGCTTTTCTGCATTCAGCAGCATTCTTATAGAACGACACTGTCCGTCTAATACGTCAGAGCAAAAAAGCTTCTTCTTCTTCCCCCTCTTTAGCAACCCCTTTATTGTCGAATAAACCAATACAATATTCTCAATTAACTCTCTATTTAAACTGGTATCGGTTCAAATTGGACATTTTGAATTTCAAAGTTGATAACTATAGAACAAAAATGGTAATAGATAACGACAAACACTTTTCTGCAAGAGTCCCTTCCTGGCTGAACGGTTAGTGTACGCGCTCTTGACGTGGAAGATCCAAGTTCGAGTCTCGTAGTGAGCCTATGTGGTTCGGATTCCACGCTAATCAGTAGGTCACGTCTTATATAGCCTCACTGCTGAAGGGGACGTTAAACTCATAAGCAACGCAAGCTATTCTGCAATCAATTCAGGATCTCAAGAGAGCATATATTCACAACCCACAATACTCTACGAAACTGGAAGTGTAAGTGGTTCATATTAATTGTTTCTAGCTTTAAGATTTATATCTGTATAACAGAGAAAGTAATACATGGCAATAAACGTTTCTTTACAATCGATACGTCGACTCAAGAATGTATGTATAAAATCACAACACGCAATACTGTATCAAAAACGGAAGTTGTTAATTTACTATCAGTTTTGGTTTCAGTGCTGATTTTTATAGAACAAAGACTATGGTAGACATCGAGAAGCGGTTTTCTGCAGTCATTTCAGCGTTCTAGGAAAAGGTTATATCTCCTCCGTTAACCCTGTATTCAAACCACTTTTGAACGTCTTTTTCTGTTTTGTTATTGTCGCAACTTAACGGATTTAGAAGCGTGGCTATAGACATTCTTATATAGGTTGTATTGACATTTTGACCAGTTGCCCGTTTGCACAGGGTTATCGTAGAGAGTTGAGATTTGCTGTATCTTATTTTATTTAACAATAGCTTTCATACAGTATGCTACTTGACCCCAGGTTCCATTTGCAAATTTTGAGTTGGACCCCGCCTGTGACACTGCGATGCTCCTGGGGACACAGAGTTTTCATTCAAAAGGTGCTGGGCTCCCCACACTAATTTGATATGTATTCGCTGAGTTTCCTTACCCGGCCGTTTCCGAAAAATCTGACCCGGTATCTGACTTTGTAATGTATAGTATGAAGCTCAATTTCAAAATTTTCACGCTTGTATCTCCGCAACGGCTGCGATCGAGGATGTATCCCCTTTCGTGTTATGTTCTTTTGGGACAAGGTATCTAACGGTCATAGACTCGACTAAAAGTCAGAGTTACACTTGGATAGGTTCCCTCGTGAGAGAATTTTTCAATATATATCCGTGGTGGCTCAGTGGTAGAGTTTTTAACCATTTCAGAAGATACCCTCAAAATTGTGAATGCTACTTTCAGTTGTGAAAAATGCCAATCAAAGGATTTTAATACACACATTAACTACAAGTACATTTCCGAGTGTCTGTATGCCAAGTTGTCAGGTACTGGATTGTCATATTTTGAGTATATTGGAAGTCACAACGTTTATCAGTAGTGTGTTCTGCACTCACAATCGTGAGAGTATCTGCTGAAATGTTTAACGCAGCCTGGAGTTTCTGTTTCGGACCCAGCTCTTGTCAACTGAACGTTGTGGTGGACAAACACAACGTGTGTGGGTTTTCGTCGAGTTCTCTCATTTTCGGACAGTTTCGTTATTTCGGACACTGTTATCCACTTGATTATCACCGTCTCCCTTTGCCTCCGTGCATAGTCCTAGGAAGTTAATGATATGTGCGTGTATATTTCGTCAATAATCCCACTTCGAAAATTAAGTGTTATATATTAGTCTTGTAAAAGTGTAATGTTGTTTCCATTCCTCATTCTTCAGTACAGGAAAGCACTTAAAATATATTTGAAAACATTCAGAACAGAGTTTCTGTAATGAGAACGGATTAATTGTGTTTACCTTCATTTCGGTGCGGAAGGGCTAATGTTGGTAACTTATGAAACCACTGTGTATACAAGTAAAATCTAGTGAAGACATTAAAGTGATTCACACGAAGTGTAAGTTGGGATATTGATATCCACCGTTAAATGCACTTTCACTCGTTATCTTAACGGATTGGCTCCATTAAGGAACTCGGCCAACATAACTGCAGTAAGAAAAGCAATATACCCTTTAAATAAGCAATCAACATTACTTTGCTACTGTGCAGGTTGCATACAAACTGGAGAATATTATTGATTTTAAACGCAAAGTGGAGAGCCATTGTAACGTATGAGGATGTTAAACGGATTAACTCAATTAAGGAAAACGGACGAGATGATCGCTCTAGTTATCTAGTGTCACTAAAAGTATTTAAAAAATATGTTTACATGTATGAAAAATGGAATATATATCATCACCGTCAAAATTGATGATATCTATTAATGCCTTAACCGATTGATTCCGTTACTGCACTCGGTTGAAATAATCGCTCTTGCCATTTCATTTCTTCCAAGAAACTGTTTTTTTTTTAATATGGCATCCGTTCAAACGCTATCATGCGTAGTAGCGAAAGTAAAGACGAAAGGACAGAAGGCGGACTAACAAACTAACAGCACGTTTCATAAGTCTCACAGTGTGATCCTAAAAATTCATAGTTATTAGGATTACACAGTAAAATTTAAAAGATTGTGTCATCAATACGAAAATTCATTAATTTCCACAATTTGAACGAATACGAATTTTTAAATTCTGTTGTTGCAATATCTCAGCCGAGTTCGTTAATGTTCTAAATACGGTTATATACTAACAGATAATTGGGGGATTAAAGGTGGGTATTTACCTAGGTATAACTCATATCTCATGAATGTAAGCGATTTTCTTTTGTAACAGATAGCTAGAATGATTTAATCTGCCGAGTTCGTTGGTTGATTTTGTCCGCTAACAGCTAAACGGGCAACCTTAGCTATCCATATCTCACCCATAAAAGATTTCCCGTCATCCTCTATAGTGTCTTACCTGAGTTCATTGTTCTAATGGAACATATCATCAGTTTATGTAGTGCATAAGTAAGAAAGAAAATAGATACAAATTCTAGAGCAAATTGAATATTTTTTTTAGATTTTCCTCTATTAACGGTAACACACGCTAATAATAATAATAATAATAATAATAATAATAATAATAATAATAATAATAATAATGTTATAATCCTTCTATTCAAATCAAATAAACTTTCATTTCAGTTCGTAGGGTTCGATCTATGAACAGAGACAAGGTAGCTCAGTGGTAGATTATTTACCTGTGCTGCGTGAAGTTAATGGATCGATCCTCTGCAAGTAAGTTTTTTGCTAGACAATATCTTATTCTTACTAGACAATATCGTATCCGTGGGTTTTCTCGGTGTATTAATATTTCCTCCCATTTTCTCAATCTACCAGTTCTTCCATCATCATTCAGTTGCCTTAATCATAATTCTCCTTTACGATAAAGGAAATAAAATGTTAAACTAGAAGATTAGATTCTTAATAAAGTATATAAATCGGAACGTAAAATCATTATAGAATTAGAAATTCATTTAAAACTAGTAATATCATGGGAATAATTTTCTTTCCCGGACCTGGTTATTTCCAGTAGTTCTATATATAATACGCATGACAATCGAATCAGAGCAACTGAAAAAGATGATTGTCACAAACTTTGGCTACTTTCGGTTTGAGGCTACAATTTACTTCTCGAGGGCTGGGTATTTCCATACACTATAGCAATTCGTAAATGGTATTCTATAATCATATTCAGTCAGGTTGAAAAATTACAAGTGAAGTTTGTTCCAGCGCTCAAAGTTCATTATTCAGGTCTATAATTCGTATTTTGTATATTAAAATGCTTGTATATTAAGCGAGATATTTGATCTGGTCCTTTATCGAAAAAAATAAATCTTTGACTTTTACGTCCCACGCTTTTGCCCGCTAGGCTAGAGGAGACGGTGATCATGTAAAATGAATGAAATAGACGATTGAAGAATGTGAGAGGCAACGGGATAATTCCTAGGAAACTCATGCACACGGTGTTTATCCACCACAATAATCACTTTGCGCGAGCTGGGATCGAGCCAAGGATTCTACGCACCAGAGGTGAACGTTCTACCACTGAGCTACCGCGATCCACTGTCGTTTATCAAATGATGTATATAATTATTGCTTCAGTAGAGAAATTAGACATTTCAGAAAACCGAGAATTAAATTGTTACAGTATACCAGAACTAGTCAATAGTGGTATTATTCTATTCATTTCTTATAGATTGATGCTGGCCTTGTTTCTATAGGATCTCTGGAAATAATCAGGGAACGGAAAGAAATTTGTAAGCATCATCGGCTGCGATTTATACAAGTGCTTACGGATACCATCAATTTGTTTGTTTAGTCATAATAACTCCATTGAAGTACTTATGCCATTTCAATCTGAAACTGAGCGTTTTGACATTTCTTGAGTGTGGAAGTTTTGGCTTTCGGAGATTTGACTTACTCCCATTTAAATTACTAGAATAATTTCCGTTCAATAGTATCAAGTATAGACGTATTGGCTTCTAGTGTTGTGCCGCCACCCAAAGCATGTATCCCTCCTAACAGAAATTCCTGGATCGACACCTGGTACAAGATGTCTACATAGGACTAGAAATGCATTGGCCAAAATATTATGTCAGAACCCTTGCTACTGAATACAACTTTTTACAAAGGACGAAAGAAACGGAATTTGTTAGTAGGTCTTTTTCAGATTATGTAATAGACCTCTCTTTCTCTTTCTCTTACTGAAGGGTTATAAGACATGAGCGATTACAAGCGTTCATACTAGATGGTAGCACATATGTAACGTCGCGACGCTAAACATTCAAATATGCAACACTAAATTCCATATTACTATTTTCAAACTCATAGCAAGTAAATGATATTGATGTCGTAGTTTCATTGCTTCGTTATGACTCTATCACGGAAAATGGATAAGTGCCATTCCGTTTGAAATCTCGTAAAAATATTAATTGTTACTCTGTAGATATACCTGACCATTGCCGTTCGACGTCGATAAATGTTTTAACCATTTTCTGTAATTACTTTTTGGAAGGTGTGCTTTGACGAATGCCACTCATTGCTCATGTGAGAGTATTCTTCTTAGCACGCTTAGTGATCGATATAAATATTAAAACCAAATGCATTCATAATCATATTTCTGCCATTACTAAGCAGATCAATCAGTTTATGTAAAGTTAAGGGAACTACCATCACTAAATGCAATGTAAGCCTACAAGAAAAAAATACGAAGTTGGACTACCATCATCAGCTTATTTTCACCACAGAATTGAGTCAAAAGCGTAATAGTTTAGAGTGCAATACTCGATGATTTTTCGTGCTCTGCAGAACTCAGTTTCATAGAAGAGTACTTAAAAGGAACTATCAAAACAGTTCTGATGCGTAGTGTAATGGCGTCCTAGACGTGACAAGGGAAATAGTGAATCACTGAATCCCAGGGACGGATTGGCTTCTAGTTGGCCCCGGTGGCTGAAATATTGTCTTGTTTATAAACCACTCGTTACAACAGCACTAATCTAAGTTAGCACGATAATTTTTGAAACGACACGAGAAGGACATACACTACCTCACAGTGTGACTAAATAACTGACCGCGCCTAGACTTCTGATAAAATTGATGCTTCCTTGTGACCGCTGATAAAATTGACAACTACTGAAATATGAAAGCAAACAATCATGAGTGACTGAATAATGCCAAAACCACGGGATCTTGCTAAGCAGGTGACGGCGCGACGCCGTTATATCATAAATCACGTAAACGATCTCAGATCTCTTTCTGTTGTGTTTTAAATTGCTATTTTTCCTAGGCCAAATAACTAAACTTTCAAGAATTCTATTCTCAGGCCACCATACTTTCGGCTCCCTTTTATATTCCATGATAAAAAGCGTCTTGAATTTTACTAATGTTTTTGCTTGCACCGACGTGACTCTGAAGCTAGCATGGCCTATTTTTACTTTAAGGGAACGTGAGTCCCAAAAATATTTAATGAAACCGTGAAAGAGCATGATGTATGCAGATTACCGCCGCGACTGTTCACAAGAATAATAGTTGTCGTAGTGTTTTCTACATTTTTTCCTCTTTTTTCTGAGCCTGACCCTCTCTCTTATTAAAATTTTCATTTGGCCCCATTTTGATTTGGCCCCTGTCTGGCGGCGATCGCCTCCTAAACACCTGGGCCAGTCCGGGCCTGCTGAGTACCGTGAGAAAGGGTGAAGAAAATAACCTGAAATCGATTCGTGTCCAAAACAAAAGATCAGGAATGTTGTTGAATTATGTTCAAGTCCGAGGAACCCTAAACCAAGCCACAACCACTCTCTCTGTGCCAATATGTACACTCATGTCCAAAATGATTGTCGCATATCTATAAATGTCTTCTTGTAAGAATATAATTTGATAGTGATCTTGCAGGGTACTTTTAATACTGATACTATGTCCACAATCGGGAAATCTATATTTGTAGTAAATTTAATAGGAAAATAATTATAAATACGAAAATTAGAATGAATAACACAAATTGTTGCTAAATGGACAAGAAAGTTTTATTTTCGTTTTATGATTATTATTTACTGCTCTTTCGACATGAAATTTGCCACATACATGTCTTTGCCGATTATACACATACTAACATTATACGATATACCGGGCAAATTCGTAATCAAATTATATTCCTACAATATATTTATAGACATGCGACAATAATTTTGGATGTTAGTGTACATTATGGTACCAAATGTGGTGTCACTGCCCTCAAACATCTGGACCATAACATGCACATTTTGTGTAGATTGTCCAGTTTTAGTTGAACAAACAAAAAGCATGGTCGTTATTTCTTTATTAGATTTTTTAGGTATACGCTGGAAGTGTTGAAATATTTTAAAAGTAAAAGAATCATATTCTAAGTTATATATTCTAGCATCACATATTTGTATGCATGATATGTATATTTAAGGAGTTTGATTTACAGCTAAATGCTAATGAAAAACGAAGTACAACTATTTCTCTGGTATAAAATGAATCTTTATTGTTTAGAGTAATTTGCCAATGAACACCATATATCACTGATAATAATTAATTGTGTATGTAATATATTTCCTTATTACATACTGCCTGCAGGAAGAAAGTAAACACTAATCACACATGATTTAGAACCTCCAACAAGAAGTAGACTCAAATCTTCTAAACGGTGCGAGATATTGAAAAAAAATAACAAATCAAGCCTTTATGGTTCCATCTGCCCATTTTTATGAAGACGCCCTTCTCTTGTGTCTGTAAAGGGACATGCACAGATGTTGTGACTAATGGCAAGAAGATTCAAGCTCATATGTGAATGATGCGCTGTCAAGAGTGCGCAAGTTCAGCTAGTACTTTCCTTAAAATGTTTAAGGTAATAACCAAGGTAATAAGCTGTATATCCAATCGGTGTACTTTCACACGCACTATTTTCACTGTGATATATTTCACTTAAGAAACAATGTACCGGTTCTGAAGTTTGACATAACAATCGTTATGCTCTGCGTTGTACACCCTTGATCATTGGCATATATGATTTTAAGTTCACTATATCCATCTTATAAGAGGACCACACAGATCAAGAATAGCTGCACAAAATTGCAAGAGAAATATAAGGTGGCCCAAAAAGTAAGTATACACCCCTGCATTGATGAAGTATAACTTTCCAGTTTATGGGTTTATTTGCTTGGCTGTTCCAAACTTAACATATAAATAAAAACACATTAAGAACGAAAAATTAAGAATTGCCTTTTTTGCCATTGTACGTATTCGGAAATAAAATCAAATGAAAAATGAAAATGAAGTGAAATATTTATGGTTTGTGTTCTACGCCTATGTCAGCTAGGCTGAAGGAGGGGGGAAAATCTACAAAGAAATAAAAAAAATGTGTCCCAGGATAAGAAAGAAAATCTACAAAATAAAGTTTCTCCAAGGATAAGGAAGGGCATGTACAAACAAGAATTTACGAACGAGCCAAAAATTCATCGAAAGATTGCGATTTTGGCAAATAATTACTTTTTGGATCAGGGTCCACAAAATTTTTGAATAGCCCCTAGAACGATTTTTCGTATTTTTAACGGAATAGATCCATCATACTGAGTTAAGTGATGACGATGTTGTTATTTATCAATACCAATATTTATTTAATACCAGTACCTGTTAATGATTCAATAATTATTACGTCACTAGTTATTCATTCAATAATTGTGCTGCCTGATGGCTAAGCGGTTAGCATACGGGCCTTTGGCACGTGAGACCAGGGTTCGAACGCGGGAGGGAGCTAATATTGTTCGGATTCCACGTTAATCAGTAGGTTCGCGCCTTATATACCCTCGCTGATGCAAGGGACGCTAAACTGAATATTAATTCAAAACATTAAATAATTATTGCGTCATTAGTTGTTATAGCAGTTAGCAGTTATTAATGAATTTAGTATACAATTTTAAATATTTAATAAAAATTCTTTTTTTAAGTCTATTTCTGGCAATGCTTTTCGAGCATTCTCAACTTGTTCGTTTTCTAAAATTTATCTCCACAGATTGACAAGTGTTTACCAAAGCTGATGAGCGAAATCTGAAACTGCCTATGGATGTATCCATTAGATTTTAATGTCCATTTCATTGGTGATGCTGTATGAGACGTGGACAGAAGTTTAACTTGGAATCTGAACCATGCGAGTTCCCGCCTGGAATCGAACCTGGGTTGTCAGCACAATAGACGGGTAGGCTAACCGTATAACCAGGAGGGAACTCTTTGAAACATATGATTGTACGGTATCTTTCGATACGTATAAGTAAAGACCATGACCAAGAGTTTAATGAAGGATATACATGAGTATACAGCGTGTACCCACCTAATACTGTCATAGTTCAGGGTATACTCAGTTTAACTCAGTGGTGTAATGCGAGTGTAAAGCTGGATATTATTGTAATATTAGAGTGTGTACTTAACAAAAAATAATAAAAAAATGCAACACATCGCAGATTACGAGCATTCTCAATTTTAAACTTTTATTGTATTCAATTCCTGCTTTTCTCATGGGCGCCAAACCTTAGAAGTCTGGACCCCTGTCTTTTGAAACATGCCTTTTCATTAGTATTTCTATTAAGTTCTTTATTTATGTCTTCATATCGAATGAGATTATATTTCTATGATTATGAATCGAGGCTAAGGTAGAAGGCTGTTATGATAATGAATTAATTGGTGGAATATAGAGACTTGGAGAATCGCAAGGATCCCGAGAAACCTCAAACACACGCTGATTGCGTAACATAAAATTAACTTGGTGCGAAGTGAGTTCGAACAAGGGATCACACACAACACAGGTTAGTGCTCCACCACCGAGCCACCACTGTCCCATGTCATTGAGGTTATTTTAGATAGTATCCGAAAAATCCGAATAAGTCCAACAAAACTTACACATAAATCGACGCCACTGGCGCTTGGTGCTCTTGTATAACACGACTAACGTAAAATGCTTCTGTGACACCTTGGCCTCACCAATTACCACAATATTGATTACAATTCCAATAATTTCAAATACATTAAGATTCATATAAGAAAATATTCATAAAAGAACAAAAACTACATTTCCACCGTTCACGGAGTAATTACAATTGCGTCTCTTCCTCATTCCCTGAGTTACCAGCAGTGGCGTATTCAGGATTTTGTTCCGGGGACTATGCACAAAAGAAGGAAGCAGGAGTTCAATTTCCGACCTGAGTGTGAGAAGTAGTGATATTTTAATCGGTTGTCTATTAATATACTAGGAAAAAACTAAAACTCGTATGTCGGTGAAGGATCTTACCTTCTCGGCAGGCAAATCTGATATGATGCCCCCAACAAACACACGTTGAATATCTGCAATCTCATTTCTACTGAAAAGATTTCATTTTGCAAAAAAAAAAAAAAAAAAAAAAAAAAAAAAAAAAAAAATGGAAATATTCAGTCTTGTCTGTGTACGTTTTTATTTGAAAGTAAGTGTTGTAGTTCCAGTTGTAGTTCTTAGGATATTTTACACATTATCGACAGTGTTTGCACAACTCCAAATGACAATTATTCGCTCATTTTAGAAACTATTGAACGCCTGACCCGGCATAAACTCCGAAGTTTCTGTTTTGAAGATGAGTAATTATTTCAATAGTTAATGTTGACGTTACGATATTAAACATGAAATATAATATTTCCAAAAAAAAAAAAAAAAAAAAAAAAAAAAGAGAGAGAGAGAGAGAGAGAGTTTGGATCAAACCGAGGACACCACGCATATCACCAGACACGTGTTTTGCCACTGACTCTGCCGGGATCGCGGACAAAAGTGAAGTCAGAGTTAAATAAATAACCCTTTCATTGCAATACTTCACTGTTAACGTTGGTAGGAAGAAAGATACGAGGGGTATCGTAAAGTTTTAATTTTCATAGTGAAAGATAATTATACAGGGATTGTTGTAATATAAGTTGTTATCCCTCTCTATCTAGTCACAACCCAGATTTATACAATTTTCCCGGCGTTCTTTTACTTCACAAATACCCTCGTTGTAGAAGTCTGAACATTGTACTTTAAGTCACTGCTTCACCTCGTGAAAGACCTCATCTATGTTGTAAAAATTGTTACCACTAATAATTAAAGAAACAAGAAATAATTAGTTGGAGCGAGGTCTGGAGAATAAGACGAATGCTGCAATACCTGGAAGCCGTACGATCTTGGTTTATGGACAGCAACTTTAGATGAGTGAGCTGGTGCATCTGAAAAGGTGTCAGCTAACAAGGAACACAGTGCGCAGTTACCTTAGACATGCGAATTTCTTCATGGATAATTTTCTCTCACATTATTACCCTTCAAATGCAAGAAATTTTTTTCACACTAAGAGCCTCAATCTTATTCATCTTGCACTTTCGTCACTTTTGGTACACCCTGTAAAATAACTTTCATTATTAATTCATTTATTTTACATCATGCACATAAGAACAAAACAAAACACAGACAAAATTTCATCAGTATAATTTAATTACTTCCTTGGGAAAATTAAAACTTTAAGATACCCGTCTTATTTAGGGTTGGATATTACTATTTTCTCTTCAAATTTCATGATTTATTTAATGTTAGTCTTTTTAATTTCATGAATTAGTATATAAAAGAGGTGGTGTAACCGGCTGGAATAAATCGAAAATAATGATCACTGTCTTTACGAAATATATACAGTGTCCACAAAAAATCCTTCTATAACCTGGGAGCGGTTATAGTGGCACTTGATAAAGAGGTGGAAATAGAGCAAAATAATGCGTATCGTGCAGGGTCGCACCCAGAAATTTCTGTTTCAGGGAGTCTAAATGTAGGAGAGGGAGAACTACGAGACACTACATCGATGTCTTATGAACCCTGTGTTACTGTAAACTCGAAATGGCGATTAGTAGTTTCTAAGTACTGCCACTCATATTCCAATAAAAATAATTTGTAACGAGATTAATTTTACAATATTACGGATGAAGTATATGATCAATATCTTTAGGTTATGTCAATCATTTCTCTGGTAAACAAGTATAGATGCGTTAAGAAAATATACAAATTTATTTTGAATAACGAAATTTTTGATGCGTGCGGACCCGCTAGACCCCTTGCGTTCATGCGCCAATGATGTCAGGTTCTTATAAGCAGTATTCGAATGAAAAAGATTCACATATTCGATAAATAACTAGACCATATAAAAAGCACGGTATACGCAATCCCAAACGGAAAATTAATTAGTTTCAGCTATATTCACGCTATATATAAAACAAATTTAATTAAAAGTGTTTTGACGAGTCTTTTAACACTCTTCGATACGAAAAAGGACTTTAAGAGTCCCCATCATAGTGAAATTAAAATACCACTAATTTTACACTAATTATGTATTATCTTCAAATCGATAAAGAGATAGAGTCAAGTCCTCAAAACTGAATCTCGTTATAAAGAGGATTAAGATAAGAAAACCGAGATTTGTATCCAAAAGTAGCAGTCTGGGTACAAGATAAGTTTACCGAGAGTTACCAAATTTTGATCATGGGCACCTTGGTCTATTCACCAGACCAACACGAAGCATTCTTTAAAGAAAATGTAGCTGGTGATCTCAGGAGACAGTTTTACCGGGACATGTAAAAGTAATAGAAAATAACCGATATTAGCGTCAAATATATAGTTTTCGCTGTCGCTCAGATCAATAGTGAAACTCCGATCGCATTAACTTCCAAATTCACCGTTTCGGGCTGCGGGCCGGGTTCAGCGGGTGGGATACTGAGACACATAAAAGTAATCCAAAATAACCAATATTATTATAAAATCCATAGATTTCGAGGTCGCTGAGATCAATGGTGCACTTCCATTAGGGGTGACTATCTAATTCTGCTAAAATGGTACGCGGACCAGAGGTCAGCTGCGGAGGAAGATTACCGAGACATGTAAAAATAATCCAAAATAACCAATATTATTGTAAAATACATAGATTTCGCTGTAGCTGAAATGAATTATGATACTCCCACAGGCTTTGACATTCAAATACAGCCCCCATCGGCAGGGACGAAAGGCGTTTTACTTTTTTTTTCAAATTTCGGAACAAGGTTTCTCAGGTAGCCTTTACTGGGACATGTAACGGTAGTAGAAATGATCGATATTTCTTTTTCCTTTCCTTGTTAAGTTTGTATATGTAGATATTTTTTCTGACCCATGCCGAGATTAGGTATTTCAGCTAGTTTAATAGATAGATATAAACAATCCTTTAACTACTTTCCTACAGACACGAGTTATGTAGTGCATGAAGAATCGTCAAATATTCCATTCAAAACTATTTACATTTCTCTGACAATTAAATATAATCTCGTGAAAATAGTTCAACTTCCATTATTCACTTAGACCATTGCGTTTTGTTAACACGGTTTCCTTTTATTTATAGCTACTTGTTAATCTGTTGAGTATGGACACAGTTATGATTATACAAGCGTTTGGTATTAATATTTACAACGATCACTAAGCGTGCTAGAAAGAATGCTCTCGCATGAAATGAGTGGCATTCAATTAAGCACACCTTCAAAAAAGTATAAAAGAAAACTTTGATGAGAAAAATTCAGTGTGTTCCTTGCCATGGACCGACACTGATCTGATGAATGTACCGAGAGTCTACTGTTTTTCTTTACGAGATTTCAAATCGAATGGCATTTATCTTTTCGCGTGAGAGACTTCTAATAAAACTTTAAAACTACGACACGAATACAATTTACTTCTTGTAGAGTTTTAAAATAATATTTTGTATTTTAGCTTCGAATGCTTGAATGTTACGCGTCGCGACGCTCCATACGTAGTGTACTCTAGCGTGAAAATAATAACCATACAGAGAGATTATATAATCTGGAATAGATATAAAGACAGACTTGATGCAGTTCATTTTCTTTTTCCTTCTTTGTTTGTTAAAATTTATATTCAGTCAGGGGCTCACGCACACGAGTGGTACATAGGGTTTGGTTCCCCTCGAGAAAAAAAAAACTCGCATACAATCAAATTTTAAGTTTTTTTTTTTTTTTTTTTTTTTTTTTTTTTACAAATTGTGCCATTGCTCAAAAGTTCCAACTATGAAACTTTTGAAACTTTCTTGTACATTCACCTTAACACGTACATGGTATGGTTAAAAAATAAAGAGGTTTTTTTTTTTTGTATTTTTGTATTGATTATTTTTAATGTAGAGAAATATTAAGTTTTAAGTTTTGTTACAAAGTGTGTCATTGCTGGTAAGTTACAAATATGAAACTTTTGAAACTTTTTAAATAGAATCATCTTAGCATATCCAGGATATGCTTAAAAATAAAAAGCGAGCTTTTTTTGTATTTTTTAAAATTTTACATGTACGGAAATATACAGTCTTAAGTTTTGTTACAAACTGTGTCATTGCTGGTAACAAGTGGGGGAGAATGGAAAGTTAAAAAAAAATAAATCTTAATAATTAACTCATGAACCAAGCGACCAATCTTGATCAAATTTTTAAAATAGGGGAGGTCAACCCTGGGATTTTTTTTACCATTTCACTTTGACAGAGCAACGTAGAAAAGGATACGGAGGAATATATATACAAAAATCAATATAAATAAAAATAAACATAAAAATGGCTGTTTTTGACTTAATAACTCTTGATCTACCCAACCGATATCAACCAAATTTTTAACATGGATGAGGTTCAAGACAGAAAAATTTTTTTGGGGGGGAGGTAATTTTAATTTGATGGTACAACCTAGGGTTGGGGGAACCACCTAACCGATGTCTATCAAATTTTCAACATAGATATGGATCAGGCCTGGGACGACTTTTGTCGTTTTTCGTTGAAGTGCAACATGGGGAGGGGGAGGATGAAGATTTATGTAAAAAATATAAAAAAATAAAAGTGACTGTCTTCCTGACTTCATCACTTTAAGACCATGCTATCGATCTCAATCAAATTTTCCACATACATGAAGTTCGGATTTGGGATGGTTCTTCTTATATCAGTTTGACTTTAGAACTTAGAGGAAAGAGAGGAGAGAGGATATATATAAACATAAATAAAACATAATAACTCTCGAGCCATCGACCGATCACGATGTAATTTTCAACATAAATGAAGTAAGAGCCTGGAACGGACGTAGGTAAGGGGAGGGGTAGATGTACGTAAAAATAAAAATGAAACTGACTATCTATGTTACTTCACTATTCTTGTATCACCCTATCAATTTCGATCAAATTTTTAACATAGGTGAGGTTCGGAGCTGAGATGTTTTTTTTTTGTCATGTCACGTTGACGGTGCAACTTAATGGAGGCGGAGAGACATTTAAAAAATATCGAAAAGGCCTTAAATTAGTGTCAAATCTATAGTTTTCGGAGTCCCTGAGATGAACAGTAACACTTCCGATGCTGTTATATTCCAAACTGAAAACCTTATCTTTGGGGTCGAGGAGGATTAGATAAATAAAAATGATCGAAAGTGACCAATATTAGTGTTGCATCCATAGTTTTCGGTGTCTAAGAGGAACAATGGCTCTTCCATCCCCGTTTAAATGCAAATTCAGCATCGGAATTTCGGGAAGGTTTACGAAGGATGTGTATAAAAATGATCGAAATGAATATTATCGGTGTAGAGGGAAAATATATGGGTGCAAGATAGGGGAGGGGAAATATATGGGTGCAAAATAGGGGAGGGGAAATACATATAAGATAATCGAAATGACCGACATTTGTATGGAATCCATAGTATTTTGGGTCGCTGAGGTGAACAGTGACACTTCCGATGCTGTTTAAAGCTAAGTTCAGCCATGCAACATAAAGGAAGGTGGGGAGAGAAATATAAAATCATCGAAAATGACCGATACAGAGAGGGCTTTAGCGATAGTAAATAATTACTGACTAGCAGAACGTATTATTGTTATTTTCTCAATTTAACCCGTCGAAAGAAGTAATTGATGCTAGTATTGTATTGCTCATAACTTTGGACTGGAGACAACTATGTACGGGAAGTGTCATATATAGGGTGTTCATTTATTATGTAGCCAAAATCCACTGGTGAAATCCTCACACCTAAACAATAAAAGAAGTCCATATGAACATAAGGCGAAAAACGAATTGTTTCAAAGTTACGAGTTGCCGAAATCGAGAAAACTGTAATTTTAAAGCTACCTTGCTCGAAATCTATAAGATATATCAAAGGCGGTTAAAGAAATATTAGAGGAACTAGTGCGCTTATGTCTAAATAACTATGTTTCAGAGTTTGGTTGAACCGACGGATATGATTTTAGAGACAGGTGAGGAAGAGCGGAATTTATACGGCAGTTCCCTCTATAAAATTCGTTGCGTCGAACTGTCTCAATTCTGAAACATGGTCGTTTAGAAACACAGCGTACTAGTTCTTCTATGATCCGCCATTGATATCTCTGATAGTTTTCGAACTAGGCAGTTTCAAAATTACAGTTTCCTCGATTTCGGCATCTCGAAACTTTGAAACAACGCGTTTTTCGCCTTGTGTTCATATTTACTTTTCTTATTGTTTAGGTGTGAGGATTTCACCAGTGGATTTTGGCTACAGAATAAATGAATACAGTATATATAAATATATTTCATGTCCGCTACATAGTTGTTTCCACTCCAAAGTTAGGAAGAATACAGTCCTGTTTCTTTGGATGTTGCAACTTAATGACAGTTTCTTAACTTTAATACCCAACTTAGACTACTGATGAGCAAATGCAAGACCAAGACCAAGACCCGGGTGGTCTTGGTCTTGGTCTTGGTTGCACATCCAGTCTTGGTCTTGGTATTGCACTGGAACCCTTGGTCTTGGTCTTGCACACCCAGTCTTAGTTTTGGTCTTGGTCTTGCGTGCAAGAGTCTTGCAAGTCTTGCATTTAAGAAATCTTATGCTTTTCATCGGTAAATTTTACTCTGGATAAAAGGGATAATAAATTCTACAATGCGCCAATAGTAATGGAAATACAATGTATGTTTCTAATTGTAATAGAGTTTACCTTCTTGTAAGTATGAAGATAGCGTAGGCTACAACATAAGGGATTACTTTTTTTTCAGTGGTTGCCCCCGCTTCACTACTTATAAAATAAATTACAACGTTTCGTAATCTTTTTATTATTTTAACAAATAGAATGCTCTACTGGTTCCCAAACTGGGAGCCCTACCCCTGAGACGCATGAAAGAAAATCAAGACGGCGCATATTACTGAAATACCATGAATTGCAAAATTATTTTTACACTCTAAAGGCTTCAGATTTTTTTCAACCTCGATGAGCTAATCTTTGTATTGAACAAAACTTCCAATTAATTTTGTTTACTGATTCCAATATGTATTATATGGGGCAGAAACATGGACATTACGCAAAAGGGATGAAAAAACTGGGTTTTCGAAACGTAGGTATGGAAAGAAAAGGAAGAATTAACTGGGTTGTACGGAAAACGAAGAGAAGGTGTTAAAAATAGTAGCAGTAGGTGAAAGAAAAATAATTTTAGATGTATTAAGACATGTATTGGGATATTGGCTGGAGAGCAGCTGTATTACGAGGGACGCGCTAGGTGGTATATGGAAGGGAAGAGAGGGAGAGGCGAAGGAGACTAGTTGAAGAAAGGTATTAAGACAGACAATTGCTACGTCAAGACGAAGAGACTAGCTGAGGACCACCGTATATCAAAACTTCTCAGTTGCAGCAAGTGACCTGCCAATAAAGGGAGAATAACTATGATTGTGATGATGATGGTGATATGTTCAGCAATATCGGCCAATAAGGACAGAAAAAATTAAATAATATTGATTATAATGAAACTAGGTTTAAAGAAATCTGCAATATTTTGAGTTTGCAGCTGCTTTAATGAAAATAGTTCCTGTGATTCGTTCTTATGCACTAATAAAATATGCATTTTCAGTCCTGATGTGTTTCTGTTTTTTTATTTTTTTATTTTTATTGCCACTTATTTCCATTTTCTGCATAGTTTGCATAACCATAGCGATTCTCCCAACTTTCAGCAATAGCTTCAAAGTACGCATGAAAAGTACTTTTTGCGCTCGCCAATTGCATTTTTTATATTTTGCAAATTTCTTCTTGCTGGACGTTTGTGGCGTTTCGTCAGCAGACTGTCTGAAGCAAAGCAACTGAAGGGTGAAAAACAAACCCCTCTTTTGCTATACATTGATCCCAAGACGAACCTACACACTTGTAGAATAGTGTCTGATTTCACGATAAGTAATCCTTATTCTTTTAAAACGCAGAAATACCTCGTGATCCAGCACCAATGACACATTTCTTTGTGTGCAACAAGCTTTGGTTAAAATGGCACCTGTTTGACTTGGGAACGAGCAATAACTACAGAAAATGCGAACAACCGATTCAGAGAACGACATACTTTAGCTTATGCTACAGAGGCAGATCAACTCACAGCACCGATTGCATAAACTACTGGGAACACATTCACTCCAGCGGTATTTTTACTGAAGCCAAGAAATTCAAGTGAAATAAGTAATGATTTTTCCCCTTTTTACATTCTATAAAAAGATCCAAGTAGTACTATTAATTGTGCAAGACTCTTGCGCAAGAGTCTTGGTCTTGGTCTTGGTCTTGCAGATATGGTCTTGGTCTTGGACTTGGTCTTGCACCCTTGGTCTTGGTCTTGGTCTTGCATCAGGATTCCTTGTCTTGGTCTTGGTCTTGGTTTTGGTCTTGCATGCAAGACTCTTGCAAAAACTGCAAGACCAAGACTCTTGCGCTCATCACTAACTTAGACTAATACTAGGTCTGCATTTATTGCAAATTTTAAGCGACTCGACAAAGCTTTATTGATTGCTCATATATTTTTTAGTGCATCAATTGTTTCGTGAACGAGCACGACATGCAAATAGTTGAAATTGGCATATCAGCAAAAAAAAATATATATATATATATAGCTTTGAAAAATTGTGTTCGCAAAACCAAGCGAAAAGGGATTCGCCCTATTTCTAATGCTAAAAATTATATTTTCCATTGCTTACAAAGGGAATTTGAGCGCCAAATACTTTTGTAATGTTAAGTCTATGGGCATCCCGTTTCTCGCTGGTTATTCCTCAGTGGTATGTCTGATCTGGACGTGTGACATCTTATGACACTCAGCACGCTCTCTCAAACCACCATGTCAAATTTGGTTAGGAACGTTCAGATTTATAACGTATTATGATTGGAATGATTTATAGATTTCAGACATAAGTGTATCGAATGCAATATACGGAGAAAATTATCCATTTTAATGGATCTTTGAACATATGTAAAATCTGATATTATTTTTAGACGAACTTAAGCGGCTATGTTTTAAGATCTCTTTGTAAGATACTTCAGAAAATAGCATACTTCCTTGCTATGCTACAATGTTTGGAATTTCTATAATCTATGTAATATTAATGAATATTAATAAGAGATATACTTGAATGATGCAGGACATGTTCACTTAAGTGTTAATTATTTCATATATATCGCAACTACTTAGGTTAATGATGAGATTTACGAAGAAAATAAGGACCTTCCGTATGCTGAGCCCATCTGTGTGACATTTGAGGGATCGAAAGCTGTTTGCGTAACGCAAGGTACGTTACGGTTAATTTGGGAAAGACAAAGGGACATTTTGAGGGATATTTATATGTTTCTCCTTTTTCGTAGCTGTTGTAGAAAAAATGACTGCACTAAGACAGATAGTAAGAGATATTCATATAAATGAAAGAACTATAACATTTCCAACCTTGGAGGAAGCCGATAGAATTGAACTGCGAATTTATGATCTCCCAGCAAACAGATGGGAGTTACTTGATCTAGTGGATGAGGTTTTTGAGAGACGAGAGATATACTGGACGCCAGAATATGTTTACAAACAACAGATGCGTGCGCGTGGTAGAGTATACTTCGACCCGACGAAATCAGGAACGGATGCCTACATATGTACGATATATTTATAAAAAGAAGAAGTATTTGAAAATTATGCAGAATAACGCACAAGGAAGTAAAATAGCCACAACGGAACTTATAAGACTAATAGAAATCCAAAAGATGGATATCGTAGCAATGCAAGAACCATATTTACTAAAAGGGAAATTAAAAACCTTTCCAGCAAGCCCAAAAATAATGTACGGAGGACAGGAATCTAAAACAGTTATAGTTTTCATGAATAGAGAAATTGAAGTACTTAAACTGACCCAATATAGTAACAATTGGATAGCAACAGCTGAAGTTAAGTGTGGGAACATGAATTTCTGGCTAATAAATGCGTATTTCCAAAACAGCTTAGAAACTCGTGACTTCAAAGACATAATTCAAGAGATAATATGGCAGAGGAATAATACAGAAATATTAATCCTTGCCGACACAAATGCAAAATCAATCTTATGGGTGCCCCGGAAACAGATGATAGAGGAGAAATAGTTGGAGATTTTGTAATGCAAAACGGACATGTAATCTCAAACATAGGAAAAAGACCAACTTTTGTAGGGAATAGAGGCAGCTCTCATATTGATGTGACATGCGGAACATTTGAAATAACAAGTAGGATTAAAAATTGGCAGATTAGAGATAAACTCACTCTCAGCGACCACGAAATAATACTATTTGATACGAAAATTGAAAAAAAAAATGGAAAAGAACAAAAAAATTAATATAGCTAAGACAAATTGGATTACTTTCAAGAACAAATTAAATCTACCCCAAATAAATGAAGATGAAAACTTGACCGAAATAATCGACGAAATTGAACAAGCAACAAAAAAAGCTTTAAAACAGGCTTCTCCGGAAAGTCAAGAAAGAAGAGTATATGAAGACTTTAGGACACCTAAACTACAAAGATTAAAAAGACTTGCAACGTCAGCTCGGAAAAGTTATAAAGCAACTTATAACCCAATACTAAAGGAAAGAAGATTAGAAAAATATAGAAACGCAAAGAATAAATATAAGGAAGCAATATTAGAGGCTAAGAAAAGAAGTTTGGATCTTTACCTCAAGAAAAATATTGAAATAGATCCACGGAGTGTTCTATACAAACTCATAACACAAAAAATAAACCCATTAGTACTAAATACAGTCAAGAAATTAGATGGATCATACACCTCAAACAGAGAAGAAACTCTAAAAGTTTTAGCGAACCATCTTTTTCCCAGAGATGAAAACAATAACAACACAGAAAGAAACACAGTACTAAGAAACAAAATGAGTGAACAACATACAGGAACTGTACCAGAATCGGACAAAGTCACTAACGAAGAAATTGAAAAGATCTTTAGAAAACTGAAAAAACAAGAAATCTCCGGGTGTAGATGACATCAAAAACGAAATATACAAGAAGACTAAAGATGTATGGGTCCCCTATGTAACGAAGCTTTTCAACCTAATAATAAAGAAACAAGAAATTCTAGAGCCGTGGAAAGCATCAAAATTAATTATTCTCTTAAAAGGATCAGAAAGGAATCCATCCGAAGTAAACTCATATAGACCTATATGCTTACTAAAAAATATATCAAAAATTTTTGAGAGAGTAATATTAAACATAATTCAAAAATACAGAAACGTAACTGAAGACAAACTACAATTTGGATTCAGAATAGGAAAATCAACGGAAGACGCCATAAATGCTCTTCTAGATGCTATCAAAGAAAAGATATAGGAAAAGATATGTGTATTAGCGCTCTTCATTGACATCGAAGGAGCATTTGATAATTTATGGTTTCCATCCTTGATTGAAAATGTAAAAAAGCTGGAAATACCAGAATACTTACTGAATTTGATAAGAAATTATCTAGAAAACAGAAAAATAATACCCAATGAGGAGGGCGACAAAGTAATTAAAACAGAGAAAGGATGCCCGCAAGGATCAATATTAGGACCCCTACTATGTGACATAGAATTATAACCATGCTTGGAAAAAATAAACAAAAAGGAAGAAGTCAATAAAATAGTGGCATTCACCGATGACGTCGTAATAACAACATCGGAAAACAGCCGAAGGGAATTAGAAGAAAACTTAAAAAGATAACAGTAACACTTGAAGAATGGAGTATGGAAAGTAAATTAAGGATATCATCAAAGAAAACCAAATATCTAATTTTCGGCACAAAACTAGAAAGAAATCCGACTATAAAATTAAATGGAGTAGGAGTAGAACGAGTGCAAAGCATAAAATGCCTTGGTATAATGCTAGACGATAGCCTAAAATTTGACGAACATTTGAAATATATGGTAAAAAGAGGAAACAGTGTAGCGAATAAATTGACCACTATAGCAAGAAACAGAAACAGACTACCCTTAAAAATACTAAGACTATACCAAGAAACTATTTTGTCAGCTACCATGGCATACGCATCCAGCGTTTGGATTGATAGACAGACTATTAAGAAATAATACCTACAAAAATCAAAGCAATAGACCACAAAAAAAAAACTATTAATCAGAATGTCTGGAGCTTTTAACACTACTTCGCATAGCGCACTCTGTATAATCCTTGGTATCCAACCAATGAACTATGTGTTATTGCAAAGGGCAACTAATTACTGGTTAAGAAAAGAAGAGAAAAGAAAAATTAGATAAATTTTTAACAGTGATCTAAAAGATGAGAAAGAAATTAATGACAACATAATACAACTATGGGATAAAGAATGGCAGGAATACAGTGAAGCGCAACGATTACATAGAATCTTTTCTAGCATCGTCGACAGACTAAAAGTAAATCACTTAAATCCAACGTATGGATCGGTTCATTATCTATTAGGCCATGGACCATACGAACAACACCTACACAGAATCAAGTTAAGACCCAGCCCAATGTGTGAATGCGGTGAAGAAGGAACTCCTGAGCATCATGTCATGTGGTGTCCATTATTAGAAGAAATTTTAGAACTAAGAACTCAAATAAGAGAAAAACCGCTGAAAGTAATAATAGAAGTAGAGGAAAACTGCAAAAAATTGGAAAATTTGTCAAATGAATACTCCGAACTAAGACGAAAAACTTACAGAAGAAGAATAGAAGGATGAGTGCAAGTGGAAGAATAAGAAGTCCTCTGACCGGAGAAAAGACTCCTGGAACCAAGGCACTGGATTACCATGCTTTCACCGAGGACCAGAATGCGTGGTGCACCTCCAGCCTCTCGGTTTGGAAAGGAACTCCGGTGCTATAGTGAATGTTGTGCGAGTGCATGAGTATAGGTGAAGCGAGGATAGTGTCTCAGAGAAAAACATAGAGCAACTCTCGCCAATAGTACGGCCCATCCCGGGCGTGCCGGCCGAAGGATAAAACGGACCAGGGAATGCACTAAGTGCTCTGAGTGGGCCCTGGACCTCAAGCCAGCACAAATGGGTTTAAACTGGCATTAATACGCAACTGAGAACACTAAAGCATCAAAGCAAAAGTAATAGGAAACGCTTATATAGAAGCATAAGAAAATTAAAAGTTTTGAAAATGTGAAAATTTAGATAAAAGTAAGTGTAGTGTGTGTGTTTCATAGTGTAAGTACTAGTTGGTGAAGGTTAGTTATTTCATCAAAAGCAGTCAGTGTCAATATCTGTAGTGACTATAGTGTGGTGTTGATGCAGGATAGTGAAAAGAGGTAAAATATACTGGTGAAAAGCCAGTGTAAATAGTGCAAATATGGAATAGAACACACATGAGAGAAATGCAGGCAGAAACCAGAGAAGCCAAACATACAGAGTGAAAACCTGAAGAAAAGAAAAAAGAAGAAGATGACCAATAGGTAAACGCCAAAACACAAAACATACGACATACAAAACAACACACACGTATCAAACTCAAACTTAATAAAGAAAACAAAAAAAAATCTCACAGAAATGAGAGTAGAGTTAAGGAAATATTAAGTTTAGTTATTTTTGTTTTTGTTTTTTGTTTTTTTTTTTTTTTGCTCGTTTTATCTTTTATTTTTTGTTCAATCCCCTGTTTTAGTTTCACGTCCTTTTTCCCTTCAATTTCCTTCTTCAAAATTATGAAATAAATAAACTCAAGAGAGAAATCATTCGCAATGATGATACTTCGCCGGTTTTGAATCCTCAAGGCACAGGCTGACAGTAACGCGGCTGAGTGAATGAAAAAAAAAATCCCAAAATTTATATCTAGCCAAATCATTTGATGGTATTCCAGAACTGTAAATTCACCTTTACTCATAATTAACTTCTATCGTAGTTTTGATATGAGAATGATATGTCTGAAATTGTAACACAAGTCATTAATATATATGTATATGCTTTAGTCAGATTTAGCAGTTTTACTTAACAGTCAGTATATTTGGATCTGTGCTTTCAGAGTTTTAGAGATCTTAAAGGAGGTGGGCTGATAAGGGCCATTTTTCGCCCATCAGGCCCGAGATGTGAAATGCATGGTTTTCAATAGTATACCTCATAAAAATAAGAAAACAAATATATTTTAACGGAAAGCGCTACAAGTGAGAGGTAAAAAAATAAACAAAGAGGTAAGTTGTGTGTTAATGAAGGAACGTAAACACTAATGTCATGAGTTGTAATCCGAGAAAGCAATAGTAAATAGAACACTAACGGCAAGAATAAGAAGAATGAAGTCTACTACGACCATGAGATCAATATATTACATCGGAAATAATCAAGCATAGATAATAATCAGACACCTGGAGACACTTGTAGCTAGTTTGTAGATTAGGCATCGTGCTTGCTATCGTCATCCGAATCGCCACTGGACCATCCTCCAGGCGTCATCTTGTAGTGTATGAGTATATTCTAGACTTGATTTCTTAACTGCGGTGGAATTGTGGCGCCAGTAAGCCAGAAACCATAGTACGGAAGCAACATGCGCACAACATCTGACGACCCGTGCGCCTACTTTACATTGACAGTACCACTGTATGTGTGCGATGTTGCTTTGCTCTGTTTTGATCCAAATATTATAGGTTTTAAATCTTATGTGTCGTGATCGTAACTGAACTCGGAGAACAGAAGCATCGTCATGATGTATGTACACAGAGTACATACCTTCGTCACTTAAGTGCTCGTGAGTGTAGGATTGGCTATATATATATGGGGGTGGGAAGTTTGTGGGTATGGGTATGTATTAACTTGGATCGGATACATCAGGTAGTTATTGTTGGTCGTTGTTTTTCATCTTTCCCTCAGTATTGCAATATAGCGTATCAATGAATTCCCATAGGTACTTCATTGACGCGTGTATGTATGATTCTTATATATATATATATATATATATATATATATATATATATATATATATATATATATTGCAGAAATTCATGCCATTCTGCGACTGGTTTTCCTGCTCGCACTTTAACTCATACCACTTTCAGAAATGACACGCTTTCTCAATACTCCACAACGTGCTGTCTCTATTTTTGCTGTCCTACACACACTTCCGCGCAAACAATACATTTTCTTTATATATTTTATTGACATGCTGAGCATATATTTTCAGTCACAATCGGTAAATAACATCAGAGCTGGAGTCTCCAGTTGAACTCGTACATTACAGCGTATAAACGGTAGTCATCGCTCTATACTCTCGCGCAATACATTTTGTTCTCTAATAGGTAGAAGGACACACTGAACCAAAATCAATTAGTACTCACATCAAAGGTTACACAGCGTTATATTATGACGTGTCAGATTTATTTTGGTTCATCGACTCCTTCTTCCTAAAAGTCTCCATCAAAGACAGCAAACATTACCAAAATGTCGCAAAACGCTGAAACGACCTCTTTTTGGGCACTCATTTCTATGACTTACTATTTTCTTTATCACGTATCTATTATCTCTACATACGCAACATATCTTCTAGTATACAAATACATTGCAAACTTGTCGGAATCGGACACTTCGTTTTTCAGTTGTCTGATGGGCGAAAAATGGCCCTTATCCGCCCACCTCCTTTTTCATTTCTACAACAGTTTGCAACTAACACCATTAACGTATCTCTTTCGATATTTCCATAGGTAATGGCTTAGTCACTCCCAGTATATTTCAAGCAATAAACTACGGTGTCTTACTCCATTAATCCGAACCTCATTTAATATCTAACAATTCTGTGCACTCCCCCTTAAATCTGCAAATTTTCTAGTAGGTTAAAACTGAGTAGTTTCTATTTTCTTCCTTTCTTGCTAAAACAAAAGTGTTTTTTAGACAATCTAGAAATGATCACTCTATACTACATTATGTTGCATAGAGCATTTTATGTAGCATATTATTTGACAGTTGGACACTTGCTTCTTATATTGAAAGCAACAGGGATTAAGCCCTTCTACACTTACATGAGAAGTAAACAAATTCTTTTTAATTCGTGGAATTGTGCCAATGCACTAGCTCCAGAGAGTTTTTAATTTAAGATTATTATTATTATTATTATTATTATTATTATTATTATTATTATTATTATTATTATTATTATTATTATTATTATTATTATTTAGTTGATTTAGGTTTTCCTGAATATTAAGTAATATTTCACAAAACGTTGGTATTTTTAAACAAATGTGTTCGATATCAAGTTTTCATCGAGTAGTCACTCTCGCCTATAAATAATATCAGAGGGGCCGCGGTGGCTTAGTGATAAAGCGTTCACCTTTGGTGCATGAGATCCTTGGTTTGATCCAAGCTCGCACCGAGTGAATTTTGTGATGGACAAACACCATGTGCATGGGTTTTCTCCGGGTTCTCCCGTTTTCTCCCACTTTCTTCCTTCCACCATTTCATTCATTTCTCATCATCACCGTCTCCTTAGCCTAGCCGGTATAGCCGTGGGTCGTAAAACTTAAAGATTTGATTTCAAATAATTCCAACCCAAACAGTTGCAGAAGGTATGTCATTTCGAATAAAACCAACTATTGTATAAAATTCTGAGTATTATTATTTTTATATATACAATTCTATCGGACTTTATTTCTATTAGAATGGTAAGAAGACTAAATTCACTCTCTTATTATTATAGATTATTTTCAATTGAAGCAGTTAAAATAGTTGGGAAAAATTAGAAAGCCATACCCTATATTCCAGTGTGCCACAACCGGATAACACGGCACACTGGCGTGCACAGCAAAATGAACAGTGTGACGCAAACTTTTACCTATTATTTACAAAAATATTTGTCGAGTTTATTTTATTTATTATTATCAACGATTCTTCCACGGATCAGCTGTCTGTATACAGTTAAACAAACAAGTATCACATTGAGGGAATGAGTGTAATTATTTACTTTAATAGTAATAGAAAGGTATATTTTCTTGTATTTTCTACCGGGAATAACTGCATCTGGTCTAAAAAGCTGGAAGTAACAACAAAGGAACCCGATTTGCCAACCACAGACCACCCTATAGTCGTGAGTGTCAAAAGTCCTTTTCTACGTCTTGGCACTTTAAGGATTGTTGCCTTCAAAGAGAGAGAGAGAGAGATAAATAACTAAAATCCATTGCAGTTCCATGGTTAAAAAAATAAATTATGTAAATAACTGTTTCGTTTTCTGTTCTTCTTCTTCTTCTTCTTCTTCTTATTATTATTATTATTATTATTATTATTATTATTATTATTAATTTCTTAGGAAGTTGATTGCCATATGTATGCACACGGCTCTCCCTGCATGGCCTCGTGTATGATTTTACACACACAAACTATATATTCCAAGTTTGTTGTGTTCGTGTTATAGGTGTGTTTGTAATTACATGCATATGGCGTACAAGTCAAACTTTAATGTCTACGCTACGTATATGCAAAACAATAGACAAAGACATTTATGAACATAGACATTTATGGCGCTAAAAAAGAGGACAAAATAAAGAGTTACTGGCGGATTATTGCTCATAGTGCACAGGTGATAATGATTAGCAGTGTTAAATTTAAACAAATAGAGATTTAATTAAGCACCAATTTAACTTATAGTGTACAGTGGGGAAGGCTCAGGAGGTCGCTAGGATCGTTACAATATCGAACCCCGTGAAATGCACTGCAAACCTGTCTGTAAGCCCCCCGTAATGTTCAACAGATATTGTGTATTAATGCTCATTTCAGTGCAAACCTACATAGGTCTACGCACTTCAATACTCAACGAAGGTGCAGACTATTCAGAGTTGCAATATTAAACTCTCTCACCCACTGTATTCTCCTAACATGTCTCCCAGTGATTACAACATTTTTTGGTATCTCAATCACTTCTTAGTAGGATAGCTTTACTTAGAGACCACTGATTAACCTGGTATTGGATGTTTAACTTTCTTACCTTTAGAGTTGAAGTCATCAGTTGGACATTTCACACGCAAATATCTAATATTAACAACGTTTCTTCTATAACTTCGTAATATTGTATTATTTCTTTGTATTATTCATTAGCTTGGTTAGGCTTGTTTAAACACTTTTCTCTTTACACCTATTTATTAGCTATACCTTAACGTTGGATAAAAATACACTAGCTCTCACCGGGAATCAAATCCAGAACCAATGCACTTGAACCATTTGGCCATAACGAGGCACATTTTAAAAACAAATTTCGATTTTGTTAAGACAATTGTGATTTAAAAATAGATTTAAGAATGGGTACAGATGAAAAGCACTGAATTTTCTCGCGCGAATTTGTTAAACTGACTCGTGTTAGGCTGCTGCTATTACTGAAACATTTATTTGGGAAATGCGAATAAAATAACGTGTTTTGGAAAAAAAAATATTCGAAGCAACTTACGTCCAAAAGTAAAGTACCCATCGGTCATATTTCTATTAGAAATAACTTATGTCATATATTAGAATTATTAAGGAAATAATTGTATGTGGATTATGAGCAAAAGCGTCTGAGTACTTTCTGACAAAATCGTCAAGAAAGTCATCCCCAAGAATAAAATATCCCTTGTATATCTTTTCAGGACAAATGAGTTATGCTATTTATGAAATACGACCAAAATTGCCTTAGTCGTTCTCGACAAGATCGTAGGGTAAAATTTACTCCTAAAAGTAATATACTACTTCTAGCATCTTAAAATGACGAAATTATACCATATCGTTAGGTTATTTATGTAACATTTATATATGAAATACGAACAAAATTGCGTCAGGCCTTAATCACAAAATCGTCGGAGAAGAGTAAACTAAGAGTAAACTACCCCTTCTGAATGTTTACAGGACGAACGAGTTGTGTCATGTTGTTAGGTTATTAATGCTACATTTATTTATGAAATGTGATTGAGAAAATTGTTCGAAAAAACGCATCCCGTACAGTAAATTACACCTTATTTGTTTTTTCAGAGCATTGATTCATACTGCGGTGAAGGGTTATTAATAAATTATATATTTGTAAAAAAAATAAGGAAAATCTTTAGAACTGTCTTTGAGAGAATTTAATTATTTTAAATTTTTATCCTTCAGTAAACAACCCTTATTTTTAGGTGTCGGAGGATATAGAATTCGAAACGATAAAGTTTTATTAAAAAACTTCATGTCTATTATTCAGTCCAGATACGTCGTACAATATGGCCTCTATTTTAATGCATGTAAAAGCGTGACGAACCGACAGACGAACAGATGGACAGACATCAAAATCACTTTTTCGATATGTGGGGGCGTGAAACTTGAATTCTTTGAACTCTCGAATTCGATTTTTATCACTATCACTACAATTTCTTCTTTCGTCGCTCGAACGTGAAAACGAATAGGAATACAACGACATGTATGGTGATAATTTGTAATCCACAAAATTTAATGATTTACGTTTAATGAGTTGCCATGCTAGAAAAGAAGCTTATGCCTGTTTGTTATATCATTTAATATCAGCTTTTCACGCTACTATATAATGTAGAAGTATGGCATGATTATCATTCATATTCATGCTATTTTTTGGAAATATTCGTGTTCCGCATACATAGATCTGTATAATTTAGCTACGTTAAACGAAAACATTCTTGCACTTGTGGATATGAAAAAAGAGAGAGAAAGTCAATACTCTAAAAACCAAAAAACACAAACACACACACACACATAAAAGATAATTTGACATCAGGTCGATGTAACAATGGGTAAGACTGGAAAGACTGTCAAGGTCGCGTATGTTCTTTTTTCCTGTTTCTGATACACAAATCCGAAGTGAGTTGTTTGCTGTTCAAGAACTTGCAGGGGAGGTGTAACATACAAGACCATAAACTGAAAGCTATCGCTGTTTCCAATAGTAGGCCTACACGTATTCTAATACTGAATAAATACGTCAGTTAAAGGATACTTTCAATAAGTTTTTTCTTTATTATATTGTTTCGGTTCTTATTAACATCAAAATTTTACACTTCGTATAATGTTTTGTAAAATGTATAAATATATATATGGGATGGGATGGGATTCGATCTCGTATCAAAATAATAAAATAACTGCTAGTCCGCCACTCTATCCATCTAACCACGGAGACTACGTTTCTTATGTTCTCTTTTTCTTAACAAATAGTGCTCATAGCCATGGTGCGTATCGCTTCGAACCTTAAGATAAGAATTATTCTGTTTAATTCTATATTTTCGTACGACATCTTAGTTACAGAACCTAATTTATATTTGGCAAACCATCTAGATGCTAGGTTTAAACCAATAATTCAATACTTTACTCCACTTTCCAGTTCCCTCCTTCGACTATCGCCCTTCGTTCACTGCCTTTTGTCAATTTCCCTTCGCAATCGTGTTCTGCTACTGAAGATCCCTCGAAAGCATGATTGCCAGTATACACAAAACCGAGAGTAATTTTGTTTTTTGTTTATATTTTATTATTTTATTATATTTTTTGGAAATAGCTTTCTATTATCTCCACATACTAATAACTGAATTTTACTCATAAACGTAAGGAAAATGGAATAAATGGAAAATGGAAAAATCGTTAAGTTACAGTATACGCGCATTTTTTTCGCGTGTGGGTACCCGCCCCTCTAAAATTATTGTCGCATGTCCATAAATATGTTGTTGTAGAAATATGGTTTGATAATGAATTTGCCCCGTGTTTCTTACATTTTTAGAATGTGTATAATCGACAAAGGCATGTATGTGACACATTTCATGTCAAAAGTGCAGTAAATAAGAAAAAATAAACGAAAATAAAACTTTCTTGTTAATTTAGCAACATTTTGTTTCACTCATACTAATTTTCGTATTTATAATTCTTTTCCTATGAAATTTACCACAAATATTCATTTCACGATTAAACAAATAGTATCAGGATTACAAGTATCCCACAAAAGTATTATCAAATTATGTCTTACAAGAAGGCAGTTATAGATATGCGACAATATTTTTGGACATGAGTGTACATATCACTTTCGAATGTTGATGTGCAGAGGCTCTCTCTTCTTGCAATGACGTACTTACCGACAAAAGATCAAATTTAAAACCAGAAAACGTTGAAATTATTATTGTTATTTGCATAAGTAAACTGTGAACACTAAAGTTATTTTTTTCTATTAATGTTCTATCTCTGTGTGTTTTTGTTTAAATGATACTTTTATTCAGTGAGGATGCTTAGTGTTTTTTTTATAAAAAAAACTCAAATATTATTTGATATAGTCTTGCATAAGCTCATATCATGGTGATTGATGAGTGGAAATTAAGGCGAAATAAAAGGTAACTAATTGTAATTGCCAAAAAAAAAAAATAGTGTTCTTACATTGAGTTTTTATTCACGATTTTATCCCGCTTTACGCGTATTTTTATAAAGAAATTGCGAATTTTTATTTACCACAAAATCGTGTATCTACTAATGTAAGAGAAAACAACAAATTCTTTAATACATCAGATCCTCTGTAGATATGAATTATATAACGCACAAAGGATGAAAAGTGACCCACTGGCCTAAGGCTCGAACCCGGGGTCTCCGGCATGCCGTGCCGATGCGTTAACCAATATGCTACCTTTTTAAACCTTCTTTATTGAGAAGAACAAACAAAGTACATGAACATATTAAGAATTTAAAAAAGTGAATTAATACATTTGTAAAAGAATATGGTAAAATAAAAAAAGAAAAAAAATAATATACAAATAACATAACATAATGAACAAAGACAATGCATATATACATAGGTGTCTGCACGGGGCAGGCAGGTTACATTATTATTAGTAGATTTACCACGAGTTATTCCTACATTATCATGATCTGATGTGACAAAAGTGTATTACAAGATTTGTTATCTTTCTTTTTTTTATAACATTACATACACGGACAAAGACTCTGTAAGAACAGTTAAATAGTTAGTAAAAAATTTCCTTTTTCGTGCAGGTGAGAGAAGGCTGGCCTGATATTGCAAATATTGCTTGTATAATTCTATATGATAAGGCCGATTAGTATGCACAACAAACATAATTGTCTGTATAGTAATCCAGATAACAGCATTGTTTTTAAATGTCAGAAAATAATTAAAAGCAGGCCACAAAAGAAGTTCTGTTACAGTAAAGCTATGAGGTGAAAGACGACAAATTTTACTAATTAAAATACAAAAATACGTCCAGATGATTGTTACGTTCGAACAGGCATGAAACTTATGTGCTAGTGTATCAAGATTTTTGCAGTATGGGCATATATTACTATTTACAATAGCTATATGGTGAAGTTTTTCCAATGTTTCGTATACATTATTGACTATGAAATACCAGGTTGTACGTTGGTTGTTGGTGAGAAAGGAAGCGTTGATGTTTTTCCATATAGCATTCCAATTTTTGTGTGGGTGCTTTAAGACAACATTCGGTATACTAGTAACCCACAAGCGAACATAGCGCCAGTAAAGGTTGTTGACCGAACCAGTTTCAAGTGGATCTTTTACTAGCAAGGCGTATATCATATAAAGTATGACATCACGTAAATGAGGAAATTTGTAGCTCCAAGGAAACATGTGTACTGGCGCCTGAAGGTCTAAACAGTGGAAGCAGACATTGATAACAGCAGCCGTAATCGAAGTCTCGTGTTCACAGACCAGCTTACAACTTCTGTTCATAAGAAGGGGACGTGCCTGTGCTTCTATGTACAAAAAGCCTATGCCTCCTTCACGTGAGGGGAGGTAGAGTTGATTCTTACCCACGCCTAAGATTTTGGAATGCCATAAGAAAAACAAAGCTTGACTGGTTAACTGGTTAGATATTTTAACTGGCATTGGTAAAATCTGTGCAATGTGGCTGAAAATACTAAAAACAGACGTTTTGAGAAATAAGTTTCTACTAAAAATGTTCATGTTTCGCTGTCTATGAGTAATAAGAAGACTTCGGATTTTATTTGCTGTAAGATGATATGACTGTTCTACGGTTTGGTTGATATTATTGTACCACCATACACCAAGTATTTTGACACTTTGAACCGTATCATATTAGTTGCTATATGAAGCATTGTATTCTGGATGAATACATAATATTTTTGTTTTTCTGTGATTGAGTTGCGCTCCAGAAGCCTGTTGATATAAGGTTAATAAACGTTGTAGGCAATTCATGTCGGCCGGATTTTGTAAACAATAGTGAGAACCATCTATATAACTTTGTACAGTTAGTTTGGTATTGTAGACAGACACACCAGGAAGTAAACGTTCAGTCGCGTACATAAGTGGTGCAAGGGACAAACTGAATAATAAACTTGACATTGGGTCACCTTGCAAATTACCATTATTAATGTCTATTGGGTTACTTAAGCCACCATTAACTTTAATTTTTGACAATCTATGCGTATAAATTCCTCGTACAAGAGAAATAAAGGAGTACCCAAAACCATATTTCTCAAGGACTTTGAATAAGTAGTCATGGTTAATCCTATCAAAAGCTTGAGAATAGGCTAAAACAGCAACGGGTGAAGAAGCAGTGGATTCGTGGTAGGGCATGAAATCTCTAAGATTTGATAAAGCCTTATAGATTGGGTTCTTTTGGCCTATTCCATATTGATGTGAACTTAGCAGTTTCTCTCTAAACACTTTTATTCATGCAGTAAGACAGCGTGTTAAAATTTTTAAATCCGTACACAGAAGGGAAATAGGTCTTAAATCATTAACACTGGAAGTGCGAGAATGTTTAGGTACTAAAACTGTAACACCTGTGCGGAGAGATTCACCTAGAACTAGAGTCTGCCTATATTCATTGAAAAGGTTCGTAAGAAAGGGTGCTAAAACATCGATAAAGGTTATATAGAATTCTAGAGGTAGGGAATCAATCCCCGTAGATTTTCCTCGACGGCAGGAAGCAATGGCTGATTTAACCTCTTCTACTGTAAATGGAATAGATAGATATTCTTGATCCTGCTTCTGTAAGACTGTAGGAAGATAGTTGAGAAGTTCAGGACTGTCACAGAAGAAAGTACGCTTAGCTTACAGCTGTTTATAATGATTTGTGACACAATGTATTACTTGCTCACCTACATACACGCGATCGGTGGCATCTTTAAGCTGAGATACAAATTTCTGCTTTCCACGCATGAGTTCTTTGTTGATTTGTACAATTCCGGGAGTTTCTAAGTCGTCATATTGATGTATTTTACTGCGAGTCGCGAAACCTTGGATGCGGCGTTTGTGCATGGCTAATAGGTGGGCTTTAATTTCTTGAATTTGAGGTCGAAAATTGCTACCTTGAAGTTGTTCTTTCATGTAGTCTCTTAAGAGAGTGGTGTAATATTGATACTGAGTACAATATGAAGCATTGCAATTCCGACAATATTGATAAGTAATTACTCGAAACTTCGGTTTGACCCTCTTTTCCCAGAAATGCATAAGGGATCCTTTGTTATATTGATGGCGGTGTAAAAGATCTGCCCATTCTTCGTGAATAAGATGGATGTAGTCAGGCTCCTGTAGGATGGAGGTGTTAAAATACCACAACCCACTTCGTTTTAAAAGTTTTGAGACGGGTAGATCAATGGTCATTATAACTGCCAGGTGGTCACTAAAGCAAATGGGTGTAATTTGTACATCTCGAACCCCATGAAGAAGAGATTTACGGATATAGAATCTGTCCAATCGAGAGGAATTCGATCCAGACGTGAAGAATGTATTTCCTGGTTCATTAGGATGAAAATGGCACCACACATCCACTAAGTCATAAGTTGTTATTAGTTGACGGAGAGCAGACGAATCACTGAAATGAGGATAAGCATCGAGGGGAGAAAGTGTACAGTTATAATCCCCGGCAAGAATGCATGGGGAGTGACCATTATGCAAAGCCGGGGGGAGTTCAGTAGCAAAGAAATTATTTCGTTCTCTTTTATACGAAGAACCAGATTTAGCATAGACACTGCACAAACGAATATTTTGTAAATCTCCGGTGGTAATACGCTCACTGGGATGTTGTAAAGGTGCCAAAAAATTGAGATCGCTGCGGTAAATAATGGCGGTTCCTGAAGCTGTTTCACTAACACTGGTAACATGAGAATGATTGGGTAGGTAATGGAATTCCGTGACTGCGACTTCCTGAGCGAACAAAACATCGGTTTCTTCTTGATGTATAAAGTCACTTAGGGCATGGTGCTTAACTAAAGAAGTGAACTTATTGAGAGTAACAGTCGCTAAACGGAACGTAAACATAAAAACGAGGAGAGACAAGAAATATAAGCGAGCGTTACAACACATGATAAATAGTAGGTAATATCACTGCAGAAAGAAGAAAGAAAACTACCACAATACAGTATTATAATGCCACTACAATTTTAGGTACCCCCTTTTTCGGAATTAACCACTGATTTAGACTTTTTTGTGAAAGCTCGCGTTTGGCGTGCACGATTGACAGAAAGATCGTGTATAGGACGCAAGTCCTTACTACATACACTACTGAGTACTTTTTCTTTACTGAGTTTGCATTTATCACTATGAATAATTTCTGTATCTGAGTCACTTGTGGAGTCACTACCGCGAGATCGTGATGTTAAGTTGAGAGTGAATTCTGGTGGAACAGCTAAAGGTACGGTCTGAAAGACGGAACAATTCTTTTCGACTAAACCAGTATCACTTACCGTAGAAACTGATGTGACGACTGTTGAAACAGCTGGTGCGGTGCTGGGTGTTATGGGTGCTGGAATAATTTTAGTATCCTGAGTTTCTTCCACTTCCATGGTATTAGATGGTACAGGTTCTGCAGGAGCCGATTCGGAGTGAATGTGGGGATCTGCTGGCTGGTTGTCTGATTCGTTCGGTGGATTTGAAGAAGTTTATTCCAGAACATTCTTACGAAGCACGTGAAAAACACTGTAACTACCTGTATCAGGGGCTGATGGATCCACTGGTAAATTATGAGGTACTCTCACAATGGGAGAAATGGAACTGGTTGATGAAGGTGGCACAGTAAGACGCGAATTCCTCTTCTTGGTGCATCCCTGAACAAAATGGTCGGAGGAGTTGCAGATGGCGCAAGTTTGAATTTGACCAGGAAAGCTGGTAAACAAACGTAAACCACAGACCGTGATAAACGAAGGAATGTTTCGTTTAGTAGTCATTTTAACAAGCTTACGAGCCGTTCTAGTAGCATAAACATGTTCCTTTGAATATTGTTCGTCGACAATACTAGTAACATCGCCATATTGGGAGAGCACACGCGCTAATTGCATGTCACTAAGTTCCATGGGGCATAAGGACACCTTGACTATCACCACAGAATTATCCGCCAAACCAATAGGCAACACATGTTCCCCATTATTATCTGAGTAGGTCACTACTCCATTAGTACTAGCTAGGATTTGTTCACATAACACTTTGTTAATTAATTTCAGATATAAGTTCTTACGTAGAAAGTCCATTTCAATGGACAACACCTGATCAAGAGTTAACTTAAATACCTTATGTATCAATTCATGAACAGCAATAGACGTGGGCTTTTGACTCACCGTAACAAAGTTGATGCGCAATGTATTAGCTCGTATGCAACTCATGGCAGTAATTCGACGATAAACGTCACCAGACTATGAACAAAATAATTATGCACTGAAAATGCTTATAAAGTTAGAACGTTTAAACTGAAAATAAGTCACACTGAAACATCAAGTTCTCACAAAAAAATAGCGATGTAAACAAACACTCGAAACTAGAGCGACGGCAGAGACGATGTTACTCGCCTCGTTGCGAGCGCTGAACTGATACCTAGTCCGTCTCCCAGAACAGCCACTCACCCTCGAGTTCGGTGCTTCCCACTCGGATTCCGTACAACATACGTGCTCCAAAAGGAGAGCACTGACCTCGAGAGTGACAGACTGAGTAGCTGTTAGGGAAGGTGGACTGGGTGGCATACTGGTTAACGCATCAACACGGTATGCCGGAGGTCTCAGGTTCGAGTTCCGGTCCAGTCTTTCATTCTTCACTCTTTGTGGGGTATAGAATTCATATCTACAGAGCATCTGGTGTGTTAAAAAAATCGGTTGTTTCCTCTTTCATTTGTATCTATATTCCGGTAAAATTACTACAAAATTTCCGGTGAAATATTTGAAGGTCTAGGTAAAATTCATGCAAATATTCCGGTTAATTCACTAAAATTTTCCGGTGCGATATCTAAAGTTCAGGTTAAATTCCTGGAATATTCCGGTGAAATTCCTACCAAATTTAGGTGAAAACGTGGCATCCCCGATTGCCATATATTTCACCGGAAAAAATTCCGGTATTTTTTTTAAACAGTGTAGGCCGAGCAGACTCGAGGGAGTACAGGCAGAGCCCCCAGCTAGCCCAAGACTTGTATATATATATTCTATGTATATGTATGTATAAATATATTATACAGGGCGTCTATAAAGTCTGATCCCGGGTCATTTGTTCTGAAACGGTTTGGTAGATGGAAAAAGCAGCGTATCCCAACACGTATCCCATTATTTTTAGGGGCACACAATTTGAGTGAAAAGTTGTTGCCAAAGGGACCCTTGGTGGGGCCCAGACGGGGTCAAACCCAAAATTTTTAAGTGGCAAAGGGGGTCAAGTAGTGTAACGTTGGAAAGGTATTGTTAAAACAAAGAAAATGGTACCAATCACGAGTCCCTACATGAGCCTGTGCAAAATGGCGGTCCGTCAAGGTGTCAACACAGTACGTATTACAGATTCTGTGGCCACCTCTTGCAATCTGAAACGGTAAATAATATGTCAAAAGCGAACAACACGTGTCGCATCATTTAAAAAGTAGAACATATCGATATAAAATAAATTTCTCCATGTTTCCCCTTTGGGTATGAAACGAGTTTCATCTCAAACGTTTCAAATAGACAGGTATGTCATATTGTATGTCGTGCGAAGATCTGAATAAAACGTATTGTTATAGCACGACTGTCCACAAGTAATATTGGCGTCAAAAATATCGGTCAATCATGCTTCGTACTTCAACATTTTACTAGCAATGAGTGCGAAATCACTACACAACAGACACATGAATTTTCAAATTGTAGGAAATTGATGTTGGAGGTATTGCGCTCAATGCTATTAGCCATCGGAGGAAGATATACTGGAGAAAGATTCGAAGAATTGCACGCAGAAAGAAGTAATATGAGACCAGGCTTTAAAAAGGGTAACGGTAGTTGTCAGGAATCGCCTATAATAATAATAATAATAATAATAATAATAATAATAATAATAATAATAATAATAATAATAATAATAATAATAATAATAATAATAATAATAATAATAATAATGAGAAGACGACGAAGGGGGAGGAGAATCCTGTGTTCAGAAATGACAACTACAATGAGACTTGACGAAACTAGTTCTGAAGGTTACTGGCCCCTCTGATAAACACTCTCTCTGTACCAACATTCCTTACACAGGAACTGAAAATCCTTTTCTGTGCTTCGAGCGGAAGAGAGTTTGCTTCTGCGCCTGTGTGCCCACACTGTCTTGTTTACGTGTTAGTCAGCAATATCGACAGTTGCGGTAGTGAAGCGATAATATATTTTTCGTATATTTCGTATATACTTCTAAGCATCGTTTCTATTTAGGGTCAAAAGTGTAATTTTAAAGGCACGAGCTATTAAGAAGAAGAAGAAGAAGAAGAAAGTGTATAAGGAAATAACTTAAATATTTTGTATTATATCGAGATATTTATTGTTTCCTTTGCGATGACGACTTGTTTATCTGGTTGATATAGTAATGTAGAAATATATTGAACAAAGAACCATATTGTTAGAATTGGATGTATAGTATTTTAAAGTGTAAATAAGGTATATGTTGAAATATACATAATAATAAAGTGCATTACTGTGGTGTGATTCAATGTAATCTCGTGGACTTTATAAATATTCAAAGTATATTTTAATCAGGGAAAGTTAGCTAAGAAATAACATTACAGCATTGCCTGTACGAGTGCTTTTGCTTTAATTTAAAGCAACAAAATCGGATCATTTACATTTTCATTTCTTGTGACATTTCGTGATTTATTTTCGCACTTACCGGCCATACGAAAGTACGCTCAGCGGAAGACAAAGTGGAAATAATTTTCCTCTATGGGAAATGTGGTAGAAACTGCAGAGCAACTTCTAGAATCTTCAATGAATTATTTCCTAACCGACCAATCGATCACAAGTGCGTAACCTATTTAGTACAGAAATTTCGCGAAACACAAAGTGTAAACGATCACCCACGCTTTGGTCGACGTCAAGTGATGAAGGCACAGTTCTAGAAGTTCTTGGGAACGCTATTATAACACCCCAGCAATCTTTGAGTAAAATGAGTGCCTCCTTGGGCATTCCCAAACCAACAACCGGCAAAATCCTGAGAAAACATTTGTTTCTTCCATATAAAATGCACATTACTCACGAGTTCAGTGAGGATGACTTTGATCGTCGTCTTGAGTTTTGTGAAGTAATGACTGCATGAATCGCTGCAAGTAATCAGTTTGTACACAAGATTTGTTTCAGCGACTAAAGCACATTATTTCTTAATGGACGTGTTAACACCCGAAATGTGTGTTACTTGAGCGATGTAAATCCCCATATCTTCAGAGAAGGGTATATTCAAGAAGCACAAAAAGTAAATGCTTGGGCGGGAATTTTAGAAAACCACATCATAGGACCTCTGTTCATTGATGGCACTTTAACCGGGGAAAGACATTTAGTTCTGTTTGTAAATCTAGAAGACCCGATCATTACAATGATCATTGAAACTGCTACGACTGAAGAAGGCGAGCCAAAATTTGATGCAGAATAAATTATATTTCAACAGGATGGTTGTTCTGCACATTTCGATCGCTCTGTAGATCACATATCTGGATCATATATTTCCAAACAGATGGATTGGTAGGCGAGGAGCAATTGAATGGCCGGCTCGATCCCCAGATTTATCGCTAAATGCCTTTTTCTTATGAGGATACCTGAAAACTGTAGTCTACAGAACGCAACCAACTTCGTTACTGGCATTAAGGGCCCGAATTACTACAGCTTGTCGGGAGATACCATCACTTACTTTTCAGCACGCACGTCAGGAATTTGAAGATCGTTTATATTATTGTCAAGAGATGAATGGTGCGCAATTTCAGCATTTATTAATCTAAAGTTCAATCCAGCTTTACACCATGTAATTTTACTCGGAATTTGATCATAGTTGAGCTACGGAGAAGTGCAGAATGACCTCTGGATTTACACATGCTCAAACGACACAAACACAGACGAGGAATTTACGTAGCTGACTCAGATATTTCGAACGGCACACCACTTCAATTGACTTTCTATTTAAAAATAAATTGAGTTGAACACCATTTGGGACCATAGTCGTAGTCACAGGGTGAGCCAGGTGTGCCCAGGCACACTCTAATGGGCTGCTTTATCAAGGAGAATTAAAGACAGATATTTCAATAAGAAAACAAATAAGCGGTATCTTTCTTTTTCCAAAGAAAATTATTAAGAGTACAGATTATTCGAAATATTGAACTTGTTGAATATACTCTCTTTCACCTCCCTTCCTTTAATTACTCCAAAGTTCAGATGTAAATTTACTTTCGGCTGTATCTGCTGTCAGATCGCCTCGCAATGCTGTGCAATTAATGAAAAATTAGTCTCAATTCATTTAATTTTACAATGAAGGTAAGATCTGTGATAGTCTGGAGATTCCAATTCCTCCAGTAAAGAGGCACAAAATTGCAAAGAGTCTTGACAAATCAGTCAGCTCGCATTATTTGTACGAAACAAATTAAGAGTAGATGAGAATTTCTTATTATTGCCCTCTTTTAGACTCAGTTGTTTGTGGTATTGATGAGATATTTACTACTGGAGTCATCAGTGTCGTGGGAAATCTAGTTGACTTGCATGTAAAGGATGAAGAAATAACCCTCTTAGCTAGAACATTCAAATTGTCAAGAGACGAGTTGGCAGCAGAACTAAGCCTTCTGAAAGGAAAATCGTCTGAACCTAAGACAAGTTCTTCTGTTATTCTACAGGAGTGGTTTCATTGATTGAAAAAATAAGATATTTATTGCACTCTACTCTGTAATACGGTGCTTTTATACCTGTTAAAACTGGACGTGTGAGAGAGCTTCTTCCAAACTTACTTAAATTAAAAGTAATTTAAGAGTAACATAGAAATAAGATAGATTGGAAACCCTGCTCTTGCTGTTTGTGGAAGATGAAAGAGCTTCGTCTATTGATGTAAATGAAATTATTGATGAATTTAAGAACATTATGTCTTTTGATGGATGGCTCTTGTTATAGATTATGTGCATTTTGATGTATTTGTTTATAATAGTCATGAACGTTTAGTGTGTGCGTAATTTCTATGCAATTTGATATTTTCCACTACATATGTATATCCAAACATTTTCAACGCTGTCAATTAGTGAATTTATATTCCTTTAAATCATTAGTGCAGTTAAAGAGCCAAGTGATTGGATTGCTTCAAGGGTATTAAAAAGGCATGAAACCTAATTTATTTTCTTTCTGCACACCCAAACACGAAGTTCTAGCTACGCCTATGTTTGGGACTGTAACGCATGCCCTGGAATTCTTTTGTTACCACGATAAGTATTGTACTTCTGAAACGATGAGAAATGTGTCTGTCTGGTTTCAAATCTGATTTTCTGTTGTAGATTTCTATGCGAGGCTACAGACATGTCAGTGGAAACTGTATTGACAACTTGACCGACCGCCATTTTGCACAGTGTTCATGTAGGGACTCGGAATTGGTACCATTTTCTTTCTTTAACAATACCTTTCCAATGATATGCTACTTGACCCTTCTTGCCTTTTGAAAATTTTGAGCTGGACCCCGTCTAGGCCCCACCAAGGGTACCTGGGGCAACACTTTTCACTCAAATTGTGTGCCCTGAAAAATAATGTTATACGTGTTCTCTGTGTTTTCCATCTACCCAACCGTTTCCGAACAAATGACCCAGGGTCAGACTTTATAAACGCCATGTATGTATATATAATGAAAATGACCAATATCAGTGTTAAATTCATACTTTTCGAGGTCGCTGAGATGAACAATGACATTTCCAATGACATGGCCCACAACATCGGGAGGAGAGGATATACTTAAAAATCATCGAAATTGACCAATATCAAGGACCGCTTCAGTAATTGTAAAAAGTGACTGACTAAAGTAACATATTACTATTTTTTCTTAATTTTGCCCAGCAAAGCAGGTAATTGATGCTAGTGTTAACCTAAGTGTGGTTTTCCAGCTAAGGAACTGTGATTAAAACTAGTAACGTCTAAAGAAACACCTATTCTTCTAACTTTTCACTCGAAGGAGCTATATATCGGATGTGCCACATATACCTGCAAAAAATACAGAAAGTTCTTTCAGACACAGTATTACACTACACAAATTACAGGTATTCTTTGAACACCTCTAGATGACACATATTCATTCCTTGTAGATACTATGTTGTCCAAGTATGACTCGGATGTATGTACAAAATGTGTAAAATGTACGTTATCAATTTGTTTCGAACTGTTTCCCGACAAGAAGTGTTTCAAATGTGTCATACTTGGTACTGGTTTTAGAGAAGTAACGCTTTAGGAGACGCGAAGCACACTTTGTAAACAATATTTCTTCAATTTTCCTTTCATCATCCATACTAAAAGTGTTAGAGTGATGACTCATTTCTTACTGCGTATATTAGGAAAGATCTATTTACATTACAAATTGTTTGCATCTTGGATCAGTTGCTATCTACCGTTTCCCTTGGGTGCTGGCTCCCGAAGAATTCCCTAAGAAAACAGCTGATAACAATTCTGGTCCAGGCTCATACACTGTTTGGGCGCTGATTGATAATATTGAGATATGACAAGTGATTTGGCATGAGCCACGTTGGTGCTTTTGAGACTCAGGTTGTATTATACTTACTTTTGCGAATGCACACACATACATATACGTAACTGGCAAGTCGTCTGCTCGCAGGAATTCACACACACGTGGATGAAGATGACGATATTTACTTAGGTAAATTCCTATTTATTGAGTATGGATATATGTGGGTATGGGACGGAATAATATATATATATATATATACATTAACAACACACAAAATTCTCACTTTATAGAGCTAAATGCTCAAATAGAAGGAATTGCACTGAGGCAATCGAATAAACGGAATGAAGAATAAATTCTTAACACTGCATGGTAAATGTAGATATGCACACACTATTTACGAACACTAGAAACATAGCCCTTGTTTAAAGATCGTTTGCACTATGCATGGACTCTTCGCACTGAGTCAAAGCTTTCACTGCGTGATAATGATAAGGGGAAAGGGGATCACTGATGGATGAAGTATCTTGAATCCTAAAGGACGCTACATATCCATAAGGTATTTGTTGGTCCTTTTTGCTTCACATCCTATAGATTAACACCGCACCACGAAGTTCTTCATACTCTCACTTCATACATTGTCTTGCACGGTTTTCTCTACGACGAACTTTTTTGCTAACCCTCCACTTACTACCAACTCTTATTGCTCACTCCTTGCTTCTACCCACGCTCGGGAATAACCCGTCCGCTTACTTAGGGTTGACAATGCATTGTGTAAAATAATAAAGAAAAATGGTAATGTTTTCTGTGTCCCTACGCAGTGCCAAAGGGTCGACGTTATAATAAAGAACACTGGCAACATTTGATTTGATCCCGTGGGAAAGAAGCTTGGAAATAATAGTTGAAAAAAGTGTAGCAGTCTTAACTAATAAATTCTTCCCATGGTTATAGATTTTTATGCGCTACTGCTATACATAAAACAGTTCAGTGAAAAGGAGCGAACGATGGTAATTGTGTGTATGAGTCATTCCATCTACGACTCCTGCAGGATATGAACGCTTGTTCTCACGGCAGGAAGGATGACGTAATATGAATGCGTGAGAACATGACAAACAATATTATTCACACACAATATCAACTTCGTATCCAAAAATATTCCCAATCTTAATAAATGTTATTATAAAAAAGTATATGCGGAACAGTCATGGTGACGAAGACTACAAGTTGGAAACTATTTTAGAGAAAGAAAAAAAAATAAGTTTGCTGCGACGAAACACTCTATTCAAACGATAAGAGTTGCATAGAAAAACAACAAGTTCTTTGTTCTATCGTGAGAAACGATAACGACTGAAGAACACCTGCATACAACAGAAAGAATTGAAGTTCTCACCAAAAGGAAAAATAGCTGTTCGTTTCTATGAGTAAAATAATAATTTTGTTGCATAAATAAAAGTTAAAAAGAAATACACTGGTCGTCCAAAAACATAGTTTTGTGGCCGGGCAGACGGTCACACAGTCCTGGTGTGGTATCTACGATTTATCTTGACCCATTTGGTGATATTATTATTATTACTAAAGGAAAAGGCATGCAAACAGTGAGATTTTTTTTTATTTATGTCAACTTAGACTAAAGTTAGAAAATATCTTGTGTGTCGTTCCATTGCAGTTGTAAAATTAGAAATGAAATTAAAAATAAAAATTATTTGAGTGGGGGTTTTGGGTTCGTTTTCCGGGTGTCACCATTGCTATCATGTGCACCACCGTTAAAGTCTTCCTTCTCTGAATTAACTGGTTTATGACTCGACTAGGACTGATTTCACGGTTTGGAAAATCCTATCTCCCCGCGGTATCCCAGGGCTTTAGGGCAATAAGATCCCCTAAACCGAGAGCAAATGAAAATTAATTTTATTTGCACCTGTATCCAGGTATCCACATGCTGCAATGCTGGAAAAGAATCTTGCTCTAATTTCTAGTTGGTAGGGACGAACTAGACTGATTTTCACTTCCCATGAAAATTGAATAATGACAATAATAATAATAATAATAATAATAATAATAATACAAGAAATAAACAAACATCTTGAACTTAAAATTTTGATTGAAAGATCATGAAAATCAGTTCAATTCAGTCCGTGGCAGATAGAATTAGAAAATTGCCTATATTGTCTTAATAGTTTGGCCTAGCAGACTCAAAAAAAAAAGTGTTACTGTTGAGGTTAGGGATGCAATTTGTTTATGAAAGAAAAAGTTCACGAATTTTAGGTTAACAGAACAATAAAAGCTTTAATGAATAAAAACAAACAAAAATGTTTAGATAAAAAAAATCGAGTATGATGAAAACTAACGCTGCATTTGGAATATTGTAATAACAAGTGTGAAAAATAAGGCAGAAGGCCTTAGCACCAAAATTAATTTAAGTGAATTACATCTGTTTTCTTTCTTGACCTCCAGCTTGAATAACTTATTACCAGTAACTTGACATACATAAACAAACTAGTGAGATCGATATACATAAACAGTCATATCTGAAATGTACGATTGATTATCCTTTCATAACGAGTACAATACAAGCTGGTTAATTTACGACCTTACATTTGAAAATATCTATTTACGTAACATTGGATAATAAAAGATTAGCGTCGATCAACTGATACTTTATGACTAATTATATTCCTAAAATTATGAATTTAAGATTTGTATAGTGTGATGGAACCTGAATTTCATTACCTACGATTTAAGTTAAGTAAAATTAATGTATATTCCCGAATAAGTTGGAATACCTTCAAATAGCAATAAATCGAAATAAGTTGAAATAGGTCGAAATAAGTTGGACTAAGTCATGACTTTAATTTAGAATTCAGTGAGAAATTTGAGAGAAAAGCAGAATGAGCTAAAGAAAATGAGTAAGCCTAAGCCTGACTTCTAATTGTTCTTAGTTTTCACTGAGAATTGGAGATAATTACACCTCATATTAAATTTGATATTATGATAAATAACAAGAATACCTCATACATCATATCAATGTGATTAATATAGTGATTTAACCATGAATAAGACATATATATACACATATTAGCGAATATAGCAAAATATAAAGACACAAATATACACAGATAAATGATAGATATAAGCATGCACAGATACACAGAATACAATTTATACTAGAATATTCATAATAAGTGCAAAGACGTCTTTTGAAATAAATTTTTAGACAAATTTATCTATTTTTCATGGTTTCTCTTATGTTGCAACAGTAACATACGCATGTATTCGTAGGTTGTGGTAATTAGTGTGGCCTATGCGCATAGACTTCTGATCGCTCTATTGGCTTGAGGATCAGAATTATTCATTCAATGCGGCTTTGCTTAGCCTACTTCATGGTTATTGCCAATACATACTTTTTATGATAGAATCAAACAGCTGTTTCGTTCTTAATAACGGATTCCGTGTTTCTAACAAAAATGACTAATCGTGAGATCATTCGCGTTTTTCTGATTACTAATTAACATTTAAGCTCTCTACGTCGAATACTTTTATTGAAACATGATACAGACTTTAGTGAATTTACTCAGTTACCAACTTCTTTGTAAATGACTTTACAGACATAGTGATTCCATACAATTTAAACAATTCACTCATTACACTTAAAAAATATCAAGCTTGGTTTTTACCTTAAAAAGAGTGCCTGTCAATAGCTTCGACGCATTTTCACTGCATACAAATTCAAACATTCTAATTTGAATACTTAATAGTCATATTTTATCAAGAATTGCACTATTCGAGCCACTAAAAAGTCTACATATATTTTGTTTACATTGAATTTATCTCTTTTTATCCGCAATTATGCTTCACAGGTGACAAAATATATAGGAATTAATATATTTTGAATTAGAATGATGCGGTCACTAATATCACATACTACATAAGTAAAATTGGCAAAGTGTCTCTACAGTTCAATGTAGGCTGACTTTAAGGTTAAAAAAATATATTCTAATCGTTGATAGCTAAAAGTCGAATTATAATGTCTATTCTCACTGTGATGGAATTATGTTTGGAAGTCTAAACTATTTCCGGACTTTAATTTTCGTAGAGAGAACGTCTTGCATTCTTACTTAATGCTGAGAATTTTTCCGTTTTCTACCAATAAATAATTTAGATGGATCCTACCTTTCGTCGTCACCACTGCCTTGACCACACTCGTTGTCGCCACTGCGCTGACCACTTTTGTTGTTGTTACGGTGCTGACCACACATCACAGAGGTCCTTACGTCTCCTTTTCCATGCCTGGGTGACGAATGTCTTGGGTCCTGAGTTCTGTCCTCAGACTCCTCCTGAGCCTTCCTTCTAAACTGCCAGGGGCGACGCGCTTTGGTCTGTCCATGTCCATCGAAATAAGCACTGTTACGCTGATTCATCTCTCCAAAAATGCACTTTTCTGCACTAAAAATTCCAATTATTACACTGCACCATCACTCTTTGTGTCGTGAGTGTTGTGTCGCACGGACTAATTATATTAAATGTTTTTATGAAGTGTTCATGACAATTCAAACTAATTTCGTATTGTTAGGGCTAGTCTAACTGCTGTTGGAAAGTGTGTAGGCAACGTTCAAGTTTGTTTTCACGTCTAGTTAGAAATCGTAGCGTCTTAGCGAAATCAGTTTATCAACGCGTGCCGTGCAAGATTTTTCATAAATGTATGTAAAAAACTATATCACTCACCCAAAATGTCTGTAAACGTTTACGTGATTTCGGAATTCAAAGTTTTTGTTATTTAAAAGAAAATCTAAGTATAAATGCCTATACCTTAGTGTTGTTGAATGATCGTCCACCGGGCTACTTGTTAACCTAGCCTCGCATACTGTTTCTTAATTGACGTTTGACTTAGTGTAGTGTGTGTGTGTTTTCCGGGTAAAAGTTTTTGAACGCACTGCTTCTTGACTACGACTCACTGACTGCCTGACTGACTGACTTGGAATTTTTGAATTCTCAACTTTTCGATTGTTTAGGACACGCCTCTAACTGCGTTTTTGCTCCCCCTAATTTTCTTTCATTGGTCCTATTATATTGGTGTCCTAAATTTTTATTTTCTTGGTCTCCGCCTATTTACGATGTTCGAGCGTCGTCTCTCCAATGTACGTGATTTTTTCAAATTTCACATGTTATATAGAGAATTTTTATAGGGGTTGATTCGGCGCCTCGTAGTCTCGTGCGTGCTTTTGAACCAAGTTACAGACCTGTGTCAAAATTTTATCTAGGTTCTACGCGGCGTCATTCGGTCTAGGATGTGATTTTGACAAATTCATAGAGATTATTTTCCACTTGAACTTCTTTTAACTTGTGCAGACTTTACTATGTTTCTTCCGTTTCGCAAAAAGATGCTAAAAGCTGTTTTGTTTTCCTTCTTTTAAGCTCACGGAGGGTCCTCTGTACGTGTGGTCTTTTTTTCTACGCGTGTGGCTTAGGCAGCGGTATTAAGAGACAATAGAAGGATCTTTCAAATGTCCTCGCCGCAACGACAGGTATACAGAATAAAAAAGAAAACATCTTACTCTCGGATAGTGAAGGAAAATAAAGAATGTCCTTTGCTTCTTTAAACACACAAAAATGAAAATGATATTCACTAACGTTGTTCATAATTATATGCAAAATTGAATTAAAAAGATTTATTTAAAAATTAAATAAAAATGGTGATGATGCAACTGTCACACAGTATTTAAACATACCATGAACAGGATTTTCCAGGACTTATAACTCTTAGGAACATATTTGTTAGCTGGGACACAGGCATACTTCGCCTATAAGTGCCCTTCAAAAATTAAAAAATAGCTGTTAAGCCAGATAATTGAGGAAAAAAACTGTATTAGTGCACATTGTAGATTTATTAATAAAATGATTCTCAAAAAATTAGAGCAATAATTTTTGTCCCATAACTCTTTCATAATACTAGAAAACCTGAAACATATTCCCGTTTACAAAGTAATGTCTCTAAAAATATAAAATTTAATCTTCCAAATACAGCAACGTGCAAGTATTTACTAGAAGATGCAATCTTAGTGAATTTTGAAATTTTCAAACTTAGCGCCCTCTGTTGACTTCTATTTAAGTTCAGTCCACTTGAGAAAAATGGTAGTCATTCGTAACTAGAATATTGAGAGCGTAAAGTCCTGACTTAAACCACGTGACCTGATTACGTCACTTGTCTGTTCTCAACGCCATAATTACTCAATATTCCTTTTCAGAACACATACTGCTGCTTCCCGTATTCTTTGTACTCCGCAACATTTCTAGTTATCATCCAGTTTTGCAAATTAACTTATGTATAAGGACATAAACAATTTATAGGGTTAAAATGTTATAGTTACGTCGTAGACGTAATAATGACGATATGCGTTTCAGCTGTTTCGTACAGAGTTAGTACATAGGTGGCAGCACTCTGCAACATACCAATCTGAAGAAGCTATCTGTTATTAATGTTTGCTACCAACAAGTGAATATTTTATTGGTTCATTTGTGCTTTTTATTTCTGAAAAGTTTTAAAGAGTTTCCCAGCAGAAAATCTTAGTGTAGCTTCTTTTCAGCGACACATCCACGGGAAGGAGGTATATAGGACCAGACAACAAAAATATCCCAAACTTAACATAAATTTGTACATTTTCTGAGAAGAACTATACTTATTTAACAGACATATGATTAATGCAACATGAAGATTTGATATTACACGTCATCTGTGTTTATAAAAATATTCTAGTTTTATCATTTTTATTCTGAATTATATGACGTAGTATTTTACAATTACTTATCGTCTTTTCGTGTGAAGAATAATACATATTCAATACTACATAGACGTAGTGCCTTGTAGTATTGGACTCAAACCCCCAAAGCTTGGACCACTCCCAACTACAATTTCTGGATCCACGCCTGCTTCTGCTTAATAGCTTCTATAATGATACGAAAGAATAAAGTATTATTATTTTGAAGGAATAAACACTTTTATTTCACAGTGTAAAATTACGGTGGACTTTCAAACTATGCGAATTCAATAAACAGACTGGAAGTAGTATTTCGCACAAATACTTGGTTCCAACAGAGAAATAAGGTCAAGGATAGAATATGTTCCACGGACACTGAATGTATGTCGAAAGGCCATAATCGCTATTCGATACAGTTTTTGCTCTATGGCGATAAAGTTTGAAACCAAAAGCCGTTAATTCAAACTGCTGGTTTGAATACTGCGTTAAGTGGGGAGATATAACCTATTTTTAGAACGGTGAATCCACTGCGAAGGATCACTTCTCGATCTGTCTTACAGTTTTTTTTGTTCTATACAAATAAGTATTGCAACCAAAACTACTTGTAAATCAATCACTTCCGGTTTCGTGATAATATTGCGGGATGTAATAAAAATACGGGATAATATTGCGGGATAATATTGCGGGATATACATCGTGTTCCGGAAGTGGGCATACCCCTAACTGGTGTTTTCTGACGGTACTTGTTTGAAGACAATGTTGATTTGCATTCTTAATTGGAAATGCTTAATGAATGATTGATGCCTTAACTGCAAGAAAATGATATCAGAGACACTGTTGTGATATAGCAGGATGGACTGCAAGCGCATTTAGCAATTCACGTGGACAATAACCATAATAAGACTTTTCCTGGCCTCTGAAATGGAAGAGGTGGTGCCTTCAGATAGCTTTGAAATTATAGGTAATTTAAATATAGGCCTATACATAAATTTACTCCACAAAAGGTGGGATGGTTGCAACTCTCAGAACATCTGAAAAGAGACGAAAATATAACAACTTCTTGGACAAATACCACTTCGTCACCATCGCCATCGAAACTTGTGGGTCCTGGGATCAGGAAAAACTGAACTTTATTAAAAAATTGAGCCTTTCTTACACAAAGGTTAAGTATGGCTGTGGAATGAGGGAGGGTAGCAGCGATGCTAGGAACGCTTTAGATGAAATATTCCTTCTGTAATCACCCTCCCCTCAACCAAACTCACGCAATTGCTGCTAGATAATATATAAAATGCATTGGTACATCTAACAATTGAAGAGAGGGAGATTATATATCGGAGTGGAATATGGTTTATATACCAATCGAAAGCACTGATGACAATTATTACGAAACTGTAATAAGCACTTTCCGAATGCATATACTGTGCGAGTTATATGAATATACAGGGAGTCCAGAAAATCGATTTCTACCCCTAGAAATTGCAAACGATGAGACAGATGCCGAAACAGGAAAACATGTGTGTCATTTTTTCAAAAGTACAATGATCGAAAGTAAAAATATTTGTCCTAGGTTCCTCCACAGCGTCACAGACGGGATCCTACTCAAAATTTTCAAATGGCAGAGGGGGATCAAGTAGCATTGTTTAAAGCTGTTGTTAAATGAAGGCAGATGGAACAAGTCTTAACGCTCTACGATAACACGGACAAAACTTCTTGCGTTTTAGTTGCTCTTTTTGTAGTCGGGTTTTAGTTTGTTTTCGCTTTAATTCTTGTACTCAACGGAAAGAAAGGAAATACGCCTACTGTGAGATTCTGATCTTTGGGCCAAGTAGTGTGTAAATAAATAAAAAATATAATAAATTAGAATCAAATTAAGAAATAAAGAAAAGGAAAGAAAAGACATAACACTTGACATCTAGTATAGTACTGACTAGTTAACATACAATGTACCAACACGAACATAAATAAGTAGAGGTTGGAGCCATAAGAAATGAAGACTCTTACCTATATTTATTTATGTTTATGACTGCACAATACTGGAGAACTTATGCTCGTTGTCTGGATTATCAATTATAAAATGATTCAAACAAACAAACAAACAAACAAAAAACATTCTTGCACCAGGAACAATTAATACGTACAAATGTCTCACAATCACAACAAATGCCGATTGAAAAATGGAAAGTGAATTCGCTCGGAGAATCGAAATGAAGATGTACATTTTGACCGGCCGCGATTTTACACAGGTAATTTTAGAGAGTCGAGACTTGTTCCGTCACCTTTCGTTTACCAACATTTTTCCAACGACATGCTACTTGACCTCCTTCGCCATTTGAAAATTTTGAATAGGATCCCGTCTGAAACCCTATGGAGGAACCTAAGATAAATACTTTACTTTCTATTACTATAATTTTGATAAAATGGCACACATGTTTTCCTGTTTTGACATCTGTCTCACCGTTTCATTTTTTTTTTTTTTTTTGGTGGCCATAGACTTTACAATGACATTTCTCCTGACAGTTTGACTACCGCCATTTTGAACAGGGTCATTTTAGAGAGTCGAGACTTGTTCCGTCTTTTTTCCATTTCCCAACAGGTTTCCAACGATATGCTACATATCATCCTTACTTTTTGCAAGTTTTGAGTTGGACCGCATCTCGGACCCTGCGTGTGGCCCTGGAACAAACACTTTTTGCTTTGATACGTTGTACTTTTAAAATGACCAAACACGTGTTTTCCTGTTTCGGCATCTGTCTCATCATTTACGATTTCTATTGGTAGAAACGGATTTTCTGGACACCCTGTATATTCATATAACTCGCACAGAATATACATTCGGAAAATGTTTATTACAGTTTCGCAATAAGTATCACTAGTGCTTTTGATTGGTATATAAACCATCTTCCACTTCAATATATATAATCTCCCTCTCTTCAATTGTTAGATGCACTAGTATTGAGAAGATATTGTCGAAAACTGGGACCACAAACCGATCGAGGAGGGTATACGAGAGTTAGTTCAGCTTATATTTATTTTAATAAAGAGATGTAGTCAAGGTATTAGGATAAATATAAGCTGTAGTTTTGATTACGGTCGAGAAATAACTGCCAAAAATTGTAGCAGTACGTAACTGAAGGAAATTATGGACAAGAAATTATAAATACAGGCAAACACATTTATAAATGAATATGTACACCACCACACGACAGGTTTTCACTTTTGCCACTTTGAAATACACTGAGAGAATAATGTTCCTGCGCATAAAGTACGATCTAGTAAGTAAGTTCCGCCCCCCCCCCCCCCTTCCAAAGAAAAACCTTTCCGCGATTTTTAGAAGTGTTACAGCTGAACGTACGTTACTTCAAATACCAATACTTGTCTTTTTTTCTATTTTGCATGTGTTAAAGATGAATGTTGAAAAAATCAGTTCCAAAATTTCCTTCAGGTTCCCACAATCCAAAAGATAAGATTTTACGATAGTAGCAATGTTACAGTACGGTATGCTTTGATAGGCTACTTTTTTTTTTTTTTTTTTTTTTTTTACAAATATTTAGTTCATTTAGGCAGGAAATCCGTAACCTAAGGAAAAATTAGAGATTATAAGTATTTAGAAAAAAGTCTTGAAAATAAAGTAAAATTTAATTTTGTTCTGCGTTAACTCATGAATCTCTGGGGAGGAGTTCTAAACCTCCCATTTCCCTTGGTACGAAATCGGAAAGCCGTAACTTAGTTTGTTCCCATAATGTATTTTCATTACAAGAAATTGAGATAAAAAGAAATTTAAGAGTAGTTATTGCATTCTGTCCAAGTTCGCTATTGCCATTTAAATCCATGGTAATCTATTTTCGCTCTAATTCTCTTATCATGTGAGAATTTTTGCGAAAAAATGAGTATCTCGCAAGCCATTGAACTTACGGAGCTGAAATTCAGTGTATTAACTCTTTATTGAAAATAAACAGAATGTGTCCTAGCATTTTTTTAAATTCTCCTTTATGTCGGGGGGGGGGGGGGGCACTTTTTATATATGGAAAATTGGTAGTGAGTTTGTTTGTGAAAATGATCGAAAACGATCGATGTTATTTAAGAAAAAAATCAGAAACAAAAAAATACAATGCTTGGCTCCATATATCCATTGCTTTCTGCTATAATAATTGCTGAAGCTTTGTTTATTATATGGAGCGCTCACAGCACAGGGCAATTAACCCATAAAGTTGTGAGAAAAATAGGCATAGAATTTGTACTGCAAGCTTAATTACACGGAAATTTGAAGTTTGGATTGTACGCATAATTGTATGGAAAATTTTACACTTTTTTCACTTTACGTTGATCTACTAACTTTGATTTGGAACTTTGAAATTTCAACCTTTTTTCCATTGAAAAATATTGAAAATTCAACAAGGAAATAATTATACTATGATAATTTAAATGAAATTCATCATAATTTGTCACGTGGCAAACATCAGTGTGGTAATTGAAGTTGAAGAAAGAGGGAAATTCCCATTCACCTCTGAATACTTCCCAGAAACCTCGTTCGCTTTCGCTTTCTAGACGGGGGAGGGAACTTGGTAATGGTATCAAACCTTCATGTGTAAATACAAAAATTACATTGATAAACAAATAAGAAATCATCAGTTTATCAGGCTTTAATTGATAATTTATTCACAAGATTCCCTATCAAAGGCGTGGTAGATGAAGTTTCTGTTCTACATGGGTCGACATTGCCAACTGACATGGTCGATATGGAAAAGAGGTTGTATGGTGATAGAGAGATGGTACTTCGTGCTGAGTATTTCAAACCTGACCAAGAAAAATCGTTATCAGACTTAAGTCTGACAAGTAGATTTTTGATGAGAAGTTGCAGAAATCGGGTAGAAGTATTATCAATTTCCACGACAGAGTACGAACGGGGATTTTCCCTTATGAATTTACAGATGACTGATATTAGAAATAGATTAAGTGCTCAAACATTGTCTAACTTGTTGTTCATCAATGTTAATGGCCCACCGCTAGACAAGCTCAAAGTAGACGAGCTAGTTATTTCTTGGCTGAAGGATGGACATCATTCCACTGCGGATGATTTACCACCAAAAAGTTACCAACAGGAAATAAATACGATTTCAGATTTGTTTTAAAGTGGAAAATTACGAGTTATAGAAAATGTATACTTGTATTAGTAATGGCTTATTTGTGTTATTCAACTTTGTACCTATTTTTTAGTAAGTCTTTTCTTTGCTTTAGGTAAACTACTTTGGAATAAATATTCATTATAATTGCAATTATGCATATTTGTAACTTAAATTTAACGTGATGTTTTAGTGATTACACAAATTACAATTATGAGCATACTTTATAGAGATGCTCTCACATAGGGTACCCGAGCACCTTTATACCCTATGAACAACTGATTTTTCGATCTTTTGTGAGAAAAATACTGTGAACTGAGAAACCATAACCTTTTCCATACTGTACAGGGGTATTTTCTTGTGGAATGCGTTCAGAAATTAACACTTGCAAGAATACTCTCTTAGTGCAAGTATATTTTAGGCACACACTAATTTCCCGCACCTCCAACTGTTTCAATTTCCTCACTGACAAACACTTTACCATTTTATATCGTAAAGGTCAGATCCACCATTATTGTAACAGAGTGGTGCTTGAGCGATTGACTAGAAATTCAAACTCCAATTAGTGACAATTTCACAGTCTTGTTTTATTACAAGTGTACTCTTTAGTCAGTTCAGAAGAGGCCGTGGATCGTGTTCAGAGTTGATGACGATGGATTTTGGTGAGTCAAAGTAGGTCATAGTAGATGAGAGTGGTTCATGGTGGGTGGTGGTTCATGGTGGGTGGTGGGTCAGAGTGGGTCGCCGTGGGTGGTGGGTCACAATGGGTCACGGTGGGTGGTGGGTCAGAGTGGTTCATGGTGGGTGGTGGGTCAGTGGGTCGTGGTTCATGGTGGGTGGTGGGTCAGTGGGTCGTGGGTCACGGTGGGTGGTGGGTCAAGTTTTCATTGACCCACGCCAACTCTGGAGTTGACATAAAAATACTGTTTGCATGCCTTTTTCTTTAATAATACTAATACTAATAATAATAATATCAACAAATGGATCAAAATGAATTGTAGATACCATTCAGAGCTGGTCCGAACTGCAAAAAAATGCTATGTACATAGGTCTTATCACTCCTATTATACGCTTTGAGAAATGAATTATCATTCAAACACTTCTAGTAGAAATATTGAGGGGAAAATTGATGGAATATTGTTTATGAATTGTGCTCCGCGTGTCAAAAGCGTTACTTCTCTAAAAACAGTACCCAGTATGACATATTTGAAACACTTCTTTCCGGCAAACAGTTCGAAAACAAAGTGATGACGTACATTTTACACATTTTCTACATACATTCGGATCTTACTTGGACAACACAGTATCTATAAGGGGTGCATATGTGTCACCTGGTGGTGTTCAAAGAGTGTCTGTAATGTGTACCGTGTCCTACTGGGTCTAAGGAAGTTTCTGTATTTTTGCAGTATTGATAAGACACATCCGGTATATAGCTGTTTCCAGTCAAATGTGAGGAGGAATACATAGCTATTTCTTTAGACGTTACAAGTTATAATCACAGTTTCTTAGCTGGAAAACCACACTTACAGTTTGATTAATATAAGTTCGATTTAGTTAATTTAAGGATATCATCGGTTGCCGGCGTTATTTGGACTTTACAAGGGGTGTTATAAATTGCAGTGACATTACTTGCTAGTGTGAAGTAGCTGAGTGTTAGATGTGAAGTAACCATGTGATAATTGTGTAAACTTTTAACTTACTTCACCAAATTCAATTATTTTATTAAATTGCGACTATGTTCTACAGAATCATGAACTCTTTAAAATCCAACGGAACAAAACTTTTATTAATGTTGTACCGTACATTGCCAGACAGTTTGAATAAGCATGCATTTGTTAATTGTCACTTTCGAAATTGTCAATAAACACTACTAGTTTCCTTCTTGTCTTTCCGCATACCTTACGCACAGCCTGATACTTCCCAGTTCATTGAATGCCAGTCATTACTTTACAGCCAGACAAAACCACGGGTGATACATCGACAGGGGGTATTCGACACACGATTAGGATAGGTGCAGGATCGACGAGAGAAGAGGGTCGCACCATTGGAGAACAACCGTCTCCATAACTCAAGACTACAATTCTGTTGGTTTGTCACCGCAGATGCATGGAGCTTAATTTGAAACTAGTGGAATAAAAGTGTAGGAGAACATCATCGTAAAGTCGCATTTTCAAGAAAAAGCTCGACGCCCCTTGTAGATCAACAGGATAGAGATCCAGATGTTGACTTCTCCAGTTCATCCAGGCTCCTCCAGACAAAGACATTTATCGTTCCAGATGACCAGGACGATGCCAGCTTTGTTGGAGATATCAGGCTCCTAATCAGCTCATTCCTTTTTCTTAGTTAAAACCTTTCTCCCTCTCTCACCTATTTCCCCAACTAGTTATTTTTCCAAATTAAAACATTTGAATTTCATTTAAATTCACACATAATTTCACAGTTAATTATCGTGTTTTGCATCAGTTTCATCCGCAATTAGTTGCGTTCATTTAATAAGTATTCTGAGCTACAACTGATGTTACAGCACCAGCACATGGTGGTAGATGCTGTAAGATCCTAAAATCTCCAAATACTTTACATGTGCTCACCGTAAAGAAAAGTACAGCTTGTAGTTTTGATAGATAAATCAGGCATATTAGAGATTTTTAAAAGATAAATCCCATTGAGTTGAACATAATAAGGATGCATTTTGAGTATCGAGTACACTGTAATTTATAGTTTTTGCTGAGAAAAATTGAGTAGAGTTACTTTTGCACTCTGCAAAACACTACAATATTAAAGATTAAAAAGAATACTGAACAACACAAAGAAAATTGTACACTTAAGGGGAAGCAGACCTCCTTCACCATCCGACAGTAATATTTTACGAAATATGTAATATTACTTATATGGGTATCGACATTAATGCATATTTAAATAGGGAACATCGAGCAAGGAATAATGCACAATACTTCTTCAACGACCAAGAAATAAAATAGAAACAAATTAATATTCCTCAAAATGTTTGTGCTGTTAGCCAGATGAAGATATTAGCATCCGACCTTTCGAATACACATATTGCATTACTTTGTTCATCTTCAGGGGTTGTGATGAAGAAGTCAGAGATATATGGACACACACAGAGGCGACACACACAGAGGCGACACACAAGTTTTCCAAAACCCCGGATTTTTGGATGCATCTACTGTGATCTTATTATTTTGGCAGAAGAACTTACCACCATGCGTCAGATGTACAACTGCTTAAAGCATAGAATTTGATGATAGTTGAAAGGAGGTCTGGGCGGTACTGCAGATGATATCTCGAATTTTAATTCTAAAGCTAAGGTGAAAAAAAAAATCATATAGATATTACAAAGAATAAACACAACTGTGGAAGGAAAGAGAACAAATTAGTTCTGTTGAACGATGCAAATATAGTGGGAAACTGCAATGACAGAAATTTGAAAGAAAAATGAGTTTTCCAAATTTTGCAGTTATAAATACTTTATAGATATGCTGGCCTAAAAAAGCTAAAAACGCTATTCTTTGAAAAATGTTTACGGTGGTCAATATGCATCCTTCACTGCTCAATTGTCGCTCAGTGGAAGGTATATGTAATGCTCGTCTTAATATTTCAACAACCAAGAACGGAGCATACGAAACCATCGTAAACACTTTTTAAAGTATGGTATTTTTGTCGTTTAAAATGTTTGAATATCAACAACTCAGAGCTCCTTTGTGGCTTAGCGGTTAGCATACGCGCCTTTGACGTGGGTGGCTTGCGTTCGATTCTCGACGGGAAATCATGTAGTTTGGATTTCACGTTAATCAGTATCTCCACATCTCATATAGCCTCACTGCTGAAAAGGGACGTTAAACTCAAAACATCAAACAATCAATCACATCAACAGGTTATAAAGAACTGCAAAATTTGGAAAACAACTTCCTCCTCTAAATATTGTCACTGTATTGACTCTCTATGTCTACAATTTTGAAACAAAACTAATATATTGTCTCACCTTAAAAACCTTTGTTTATACTATGCGATATTTGTACCAAATTGTCTTTTATGGTTTAAATTTTAAGAATTATAATTTGACATATCATCTGCAGTACCACCCTGACCTCGATTTAACTGTCATCAAATTCGATGCTATAGGCAGGCGCACTTTTAATGCAGGGTGGTAAAGTTCCCGTGCAAAAATAGTAGGATCATAGTAGGTGCTAACAAAAATTCTGGGTCTTAGAAAAGTTTTGAGCGGTACTGTATATATATGGTGACTAGTTAGGGGCGGAGTTATAAACTGGGGCTTGTTGTTGGCTGAGGGAAATGCTAGCTTCTGAGTAGCTGTTGTCGTGGCTCCTGATTGGTGTTCAACGAGAAATAGTCCTATCTGGTCGGTTCTTTCTAAGAACAAAAGACAACTGTTCAACAAATCTAAGTTGAAGCCCACTGTCTCTCTTGAGGCTGTTCCTTTCATGTTTGATGGTTTTGGCTTCCTTTGTAATTATGTCCCAAAAATCCTGCAGTTGGCCACTATGGTAGTATTTGCAAAATTTATTATGGTCCCAGATCTAAGCTATGCTCTGTTAGTCCTAAAGTTTCCGGTTACTGAAATCTTATGTAGCTGTTGTATTCTTTGCATCTTTTTCTATGGTACGCCCAGTTTGCCATATGTATGATGTGCTACATTCACATAATTTTGCAATATACACCAGCAATGCGTAGATGAGGATTGACATTCACTGACTTGAGTAACACCCTAATGTTAGCTCGAGGTTTGTGAATAGCTCTTTTATCATGTCTCGCCAGTGTTTTGCTGAGTTTGTTAGAAATGTGGCCCAAAGAAGGCAATACGGTAGTAGAGATATAATATTCATTTTTAATTCTTTATGATCACTGTGTGTTGGGAACTAATGGCCCTTTTATAACCATCTTCATATCTCTAAGACTGTAGCCATTCCCTTCTTGCGTTGAACGAAGATGATTTAATTCCTCTTGTAAATTTTCCTGGTTACTCACGGAAACTGTCCTGTGAGGCAAGGTGTTTAGCAGACAGTCATTCTTTGATTCTTTTTAAAGCGCCACGTTGCGGGAAATAAGTCAACAATACTGCTTGCTGCTTACAACAAAGCTGCTCGTGCAAATCTTGATTCCTTCCCTCAGCTGCCCGCGTTTCCCTTCTATAGTAAACACACAGCAGTCTATCACGCTCGCTACTGGGTTGTGAACGTGGTGTGATGATGGAATGCATATACGCAAGGGACAATGCAAGCGAAAAGTAGAAATGAAACTTCAATATAATAATATTCTAAATATTATTAAATATCTTAAGAAGCAACAAACAGCGCACGATATTTGGTGATTCGTTGCTCTTGCGAACTGCACAAAGCGACGCAACTGCAGAAATATGTGTTTTGAGAAGGAATATTGACTGATTATAGTATTGAGAACAGACAAGTGACGTAATCAGGTCACGTGGTTTACGCCAGAACTTTACGCTCTGGATATTCTAGGGACGAATGAGTACCATTTTTCTCAAGTGGACTGAACTTAAATGAAAGTCAACAGAGGGCGCTAAGTTTGAAAATTTTATAATTAACTATGATTGCATCTTCTGGTAAATACTTGCACGTTGCTGCATTTGGAAGTTAAAATTTTATATTTTTAGAGACATTACTTTTTAAAGGGAAATATGTTTCAGGTTTTCTTGTAATATGAAGCAGGTAAGTTACAAAAAATATTGCTCTAGTTTCTTGAGAATCATTTCATTAATTAATTTACTATGTGCATTAATATAGTATAGTATTTACTTCACAAAATAACTGCTATTTTTATTTTTTGAAGGGCACTTGTAGGCGAAGTATGCCTGTGTCCCTGCTAGCAAATATCCAAAGAGTTATAAGTTCTAGAAAATCCTATTTATGCTATGTTTAAATACTGCAATGAAACGGTATGCAAGTTATTTTCTAACCTTAGTGCTGAGTTGACATAAATAAAAAATACTGTTTGCATGCCTTTTTCTTAAATAATACTAATAATAATAATATCAACAAATAGGTCAAAATAAATCGTAGATACCATACAGAGCTGGTACGAACTGCAAAACAAATGCCATGTATATAGATTTTATCATTCCTATTATACACTTCGAGAAATGAATTATCATTCAAACACTTCTAGTAGAAATGTTGAGGGTGAAATTGATGAAATATTGTTTATGAATTGTGCTCCGCGTGCAAAAAGCGTTACTTCTCTAAAAACAGTACCCAGTATGACATATTTGAAACACTTCTTTCCGGCAAACAGTTCGAAAACAAAGCGATGACGTATATTTTACACATTTTACACATACATTCGGGTCTTACTTAGAAAACAATATCTACAAGGGGTGAATATGTGTCACCTAGAGGTGTTCAAAGAGTGTCGGTAATGTGTACAGTGTCCTACTGTGTCTAAAAGAAGTTTCTGTATTTTTGCAGTATTGATAAGACACATCCGGTACATAGCTGTTTCCAGTCAAAAGTGAGGAGGAATACATAGCTGTTTCTTTAGACTTTACAAATTGTAATCACAGTTTTTTTTAGCTGGAAAACCACACTTAGATTAATATAATTTCGATTTAGTTAATTTAAGTATATCATCGGTTGCCGGCGTTATTTGGACTTTACAAGGGGTGTCATAAATTGCAGCTGAAGATGGTATGCTTAAGCAGTGACATTACTTTCTAGTGTGAAGTAGATGTGTATTAGATGTGAAGTGACCATGTGATAATTGTGTAAACTTTTAACTTACTTCACCAAATTCAATTATTTTATAAAATTGCGACTATGTTCTACAGAATCATGAACTATTTACGGAACAATACTTTTATTAACGTTGTACCGTACATTGCCAGAGAGTTTGAATAAGCATGTATTTGTTAATTTGTCACTTTCGAAATTGTCAATAAACACAACTAGTTTTCTTCTTGCCTTTCCGCATACCTTTACGCACAGTCTGATACTTCCCCGTTCATTGAATGCCAGTTATTACTTTACAGCCAGAAAGAACCACGGTGATAAATTGACAGGGGATATTCGACACACCGAATACCCCGATTAGGATAGGTGCAGGATCGACGAGAGAAGAGGGTCGCACCATTGGAGAACAACCAGTTCCATAACTCAAGACTACTATATGTTTGTTTGTCACGGCAAATACATAGAGTTTAAGCTGAAACTCGTGGAATGAAGGTGTAGGAGAACATCATCGTAAAGACGCATTTTTAAGAGAGAACTCGACGCCCCTGGCAGATCAACAGGATAGAGATCCAGATGCTGATTGACTCCAGTTCAATAAATATCCGTCAAAATAGTTGTGCTGTTAGCCAGATGAAGATATTAGCATCCGACCTTTCGAATACAGGCATTGCATTACTTTATTCATCTCCAGGGGTTGTGATGAAGAGATCAGAGATATGTGGACACACAGAGAGGACACACACTGAGAAAAATCCATTATCCGGAGAGCGGTATATTGTACAAATACAAGGATTCGTTATGTTTACTAAGGAAATCTGTACGGAGCGTACTTTATCCATATGCTACACAGGTATTGCCTTTTACCCGCTTAGATATTACATCATGTCGCTGCAGGATGTCTGACATCTAACAATTTTCTGTATTTTACATACGTATACGTATGTTAAATACTTCAGCTATATGTTATATACGTCCATCTGTGTGTGAGGTCCTGACCGCCTATAGACACCTCTTTCTTGCACCATAGATGACGTCATGAAACAACGGTCGTTTGCTTGCGAGTTGGTTTATAAACGAGGTTGTTTACAAACGGAAAAGAAGAGCGGAAGGAAACAAAAGCCTGGGTAAGTGCAATAGTAAACTATCACTTTAGTTAAATATTCCATTAATTATATATTCCTTTAGTATAACTTGCTTTAATATAGTACTAAACAAGTAATGTGATTTATGACTACAATTCTTACTATTGTAACTCGTAAATGGTTGAGGAGAAGGGAATGGGTTAATCTGAATTTTGAGAAATCTTTGAATATTAATGTTTTGTAACTTTTTACATTTCGATGTACGCAAAATGAATGTTATGTGTTTATTCATTCCTTTTTATATGTGACGGTTTATTACTTGATGTAGATTTACTACAGGACTGCTTAACATAATTGCTAAGAAACCGTTTTCAGCTCGAACATTTTCTTGTGTAGTGAAGATTTAGGATTTAGATTTCTGGGCTTTCGGCATCAATGACCTTGTTAGCCCGTCACATGTGAGTTATGAGGTCCCTCGGTGAGCACACTATCCGGGGAAAGGGAAGGAAGCAAACGGCCTCGGACCTATATGTTGGGTAACACCCGTCATTTGCCTGGTGTGAAATGAGGAAAACCCAAGAAAGCCTCATTCAGGATGGCTGGACTTAAAAGCTTTTGATACTTTTTCGACCGAGTGCCCCTACCGGAATCGAACCTGGGTCCGCTCGTACCGAAGGCGAGAGCGTTAGCAACTACGCTACGCGGAGCCACTTATGTCTAGGAAACCTATTTTTACTAGGATATTTGCAACAAAATTTATTTCATTTCTTTCTTTATTTTTCTTTTTCTTTTTGTTTTTTAACAATAAAACAAAACATATTTGACAGCCTCACTGAAATTTAGAAACAGCAGTCTGGGAGAGCTCACCTTTAAGGTTCTTTTTGTTTTGTTTCGTTTTGCTTGTTATGTTCTCTAGTTAACTAATGTTTGAGTTACTGAGAATTAAAACATTATTATTGTTTCATAATTTTGGAACCAAAAATTAGATGTTTTTCTTTTTTTCCTTGTGTTGACGTCATTGTGGCAAGTTGGGGTGTTTGTATCGTACCTTAGCATTAATTTAGTTACTAGCACTTAGTTTCAAGGTCATAAGTTGCAGACCGCTTGAAACAGCTACAGCTTGAAGAGTTAGGAGTGTCAGGCGTTTGACTTGCAGCTTTCGTTACAGCTTCTAAATTGCAGTATTGGATTGCGTCCAGCTTCTATCGCTGGTAAAAAAGTTATATCGCTTTCGTAATATGGTAAGAAATACAATGTAACAGATAGGTATAGTATATATGACTAGTTTAATCAGTCGGAAATTACTCTGTTTCCTTGTCTTATTCTTTCGATTATCTTTAAGTACTGTGACTTCATAGTATTGTTTCACTGTTTCTAGAAGGAATTAAGTATTAACGAAGTAAAGAATAAGCAGAAGCCCACTTTGATTGACGTTTACTATTTCTCATACTTCATTGAGAATGTTTTGATCCCCAATTGCGCAAACTTCTAGTATATGTATGTATGTATATATGTATGTATGTATGTATGTATGTATGTATGTATGTATGTATGTATGTATGTATGTATGTATGCATGTGTGTGTGTGTGTGTGTGCTTCTTTTTGTTATTGTTGTTGTTGCTTACACTGCTTTAGAGATGAGCTCCTTCATGGCTAAGCGGTTAGCGTACGCGCCTTTGGTGTGGGAGACCCGCGTTCGATTCCCGGCGGGAGTGGTTCGGAGTCCATGTTAATCAGTAAGTCCACGTCTCATACAGCCTCGTTGCAGAAAAGGATATTAAAATCAACTCAGCACTGCTTTACAGATGGAGTTGTTTGATTCAGGGTTCGAATGAAGCTTTTTACGGGAAGCAGGCACGTAGCCAAGGGGTGGGTCCAGACCCCCCCCCCTTCGGATCCAGAAATGAAAAATATTAAGGAAAGATGAAACAGATGAATCAGCCTCAAAAATATAAAGCTACAATAAGCGTTTGGTTACTCTTTCTTACGAGGAGCTTTGTGTGAAGGAAACGGGGGGGGGGATCAAGTTGAAATTGGATATTATTGTAACGGAACATTCCGAATTCCATCTAGCTCCATGTTAACCCTATGCAGCGGCGCAAATCTGTCTCCAACATTGGGAGGGACGCGTAAGACAGTTCTCATAATTTTTTTAAGGATGTTCAAAATATTTATGAAGTTGAAAAACAATGCTGCGGAGGATCAGGGGAGCAGAGTTGTCTTCAAAATTGTGAGGCGGGCAGATTGAAGGCTTATTCTGGGGTGGGGACATCATTTCATCTTACTTTCCTTTGTCGCAATCGGACACAAATCATCACATTTCTCCCCAAAAAACGCATTTCAAATCGGATTATTGAGGGGAAAGTCCCCCCCAGTTCTAAGATTGGAGGGGACATGTCCTCATCCCCCCGGGATTTGCGCCAGTAACCCTATGGACTAAAATGACGATCGATAAACCGGTTCTTTCAGATAGCCTGTCAGTTAGAACTTAAGCAATGCCCAGAATTACCAATAATATGAACCATTTTGAATTTCGCGGCAACACTAATCCATTTTATAGGATGTCTTTACTCCCGAAAGAGATCTCGTTGCTATCCTTGACGGCATTAAACTAAGATAAGAGAAATAGAAAGAAGACGAGAAGAACCGAGTTCGAATGACCTCGGAAGACTATGTCTTTGTTAATACTTTTTTCTATTCTTTTACGCAAGTTTTCTTCATAATTCTTTAATTAAAATACTTACTAACATATCCTCATTTTATTGTCCTAACAAATCAATATGGATATGTTGTCAGTAAAATAGTTTAGATTGATCGATCCCCTGGTGTTGTAACCACAGTATTTCAAGTCACGCACCCCCCTTCCATTACGAAATCCTGGCTAAACAAACGAACATATGCTACCAGTAAAATAGTTTAGAATGATCGAACCCAAACGAAGCAGGTAATTAACACTAGTACTAGGTATGTGTAGACTAAATGAGGTGATTTGCTTCGTGACCCTTCGAACAATGTACGAAGCGGATGCAAGCAGTTAGTACATGGAGTTAGCTTACCTAAATTTAGATTTCGCTTTCCGAAATCTTAATGGATGTATTAAGTGATTTCGTTACTTACACTCTCAATCTCTAAATACAAGAATTCAAAACACATTTTTGATTCCAAACTATGACTCTGCTAGACAAAGAAAGCATAGGCCAGTGTATGTTTTACTTCATTTTCATATACGTGTTTGTAGGTTTTCTCGGGGACTTTGTTTCCTCCCACTTTCTCATTCCACCAAATATTCCATCATCATTAACTTGCTTTAATCACCGTCTCCCTTAGCCTAACAGCATAATCGTGGGACATTAAACTCAAAGACTTTATTTTTATTTTCAAGTAATTACTTTTCTCTCCCTTATTTATTTTTAATTTAATTTCTCTTTCAATTTCCCTCTTTTAGGAACATGAACATAATTTGCAATTCTTTCTCATTATAATAACACTATTAAAAGTCCCATATGCAGCTCACCACGTTGTAACCCAGCGGAAACAGATGAACAACGAATATTGTCGAAAATATGTATCGCTTACAGCGGCGTAGCGAGCATTACAAGATTGGGAGGGGGATGAAACTTGAAATTGCCAAGTCTTGATTTCTTTTTTAAAAAAATGTCAAGTCTTGCTAAAAAAAAATTGCCAAGTGTTTCGAAAATCTTACAAACCCTGTGGAAAACTATTACAGCAACCTTATTTTCATATTCGTTCCATTCCATGTCCCGTCTGAGACACGAATAAGATCAGCCCTTGTTCCGCTCTCGAGTACAATTTAACATCTAACCTCAGGATCATTACCATCACCCACGATGTACAACTGTTAATTTGATAAATCATGGCTATGTTAGGTAACCTCCACCAGCTAATCTTCACGAGAACCTTTAAAGTTACAATCAGTTGTAGAAATGTATTTAAAAACGTAGAATAAGGTAGGTTATATTTACTGTTTGTGATGTAGGAGTGCCTAATTTACATATTAAACATTCAATTGAGGGGTTCAGTGAGAGACCAGGCTAACCTATATCCAGGTCAAGATTGAGATTTTGACGGAACAGCATACGAATGTCATTAATTGACCTTTGCCTCAACCACTTGTCGTTGTGGCTTGTCCTGAGTCAGGGGCGGATCCAGGGAGGGTCTATCGCCCCCAAGAAGAGGAAACTTTGTGTATTTTAATATAAAATAAAATCCACCCAGAGTTGAATCTCTTAAAAGTAGCGATAGCTTGTAAGTAGTGGCATTACAACCCACCGCCCACCAGTAGTCCATCCTGGATCCACCCCTGTTGTATACTAAGCCAAACTATGAATATCAGACGTATCCTTTGTAACGTGCTGTTTTCATTTGTTTCCTTTGCTTTCAGAAAGTTAAAATTGTCAGTTAGCCTAGTCTCTCGCTAAACTGTCAATTGTGACAAAACACACCAATAATTGTTGATGCCAACTAAAACACATATCCAAAGCCTACAAAATATATCACATTATTTAAGTTTTTTTTTAAATCAAAATTGCTTGCAATGTTTTTCTTCGTGCCAAGCATCCGAATGTCATCTTGAATTCTGACCTTCCCATTTCACTACAATTCTTTGAAGTATAAAACTGCGCAGCTTTTTTTGTTATTTCCTCTCTCTCGCTCTCTTCAGTCCTTCAGTCTCCCCCACTTTGATTTCATGATTTCGCACTCTGATGAAAAGTATTAAACACCAAAACGGAAAAGTACTAATATATAACCTCTCTTTTAGTAGCCCCTTCAACCACGCGCCCGGGGCATGTGCCTTGCTTGCTCGCCCATAGCTCTGTAAGCTATATAAGTAACATACAATGCGCGCGCATATGTAAACTTGGTGCCAGCTTTGATTCTCGCTGAGAGAGTATACATATAATGTTGGTTCGAATTCCATCAAAACCATAGGCTTATTTTTGTGTAACCTTGGTACTGAATAAGACAGTAGACTTCAACAATTATTCCTGTCGGGCCTCGATCGCTCAGTGGTAGAGCGTTCACCTCTGGTGTTTGGGGTCTTTGGTTTGATCCCAGCTCGCGCCAAGTAAACTTTGTGGTGGACAAACACCATGTGAGTGGGTTTTCTCGTGGTTCTCCCGTTTCCTCCAACTTTCTTCATTCCACCATTTCATTCATTATATCATCATCAGCGTCTCCTTTAGCCTAGCCGGTACACCCGTCGCACGTAAAACTCAGATTTCAACAAATATTCCCTTTTCAGCAAGACATTAGGTTAAATTGGAAACAACGAACTAGATCACATATTTCCAACTTCATTATTGATACAACTATTATATACAGGGTGCATCAGAAGTCCCTTGTCATCCTTTCTGAAAACTACAGGGATGTAGTTTCATTGAATGCGAGATAAGAGATACACATTAGGCCCAGAGGGATACTTTCGGATTACATCACGCGGACGGTCGCCATTTTAGATTCGAAATTGTAATACGGATGATAAGTGGGTAGTGTGATACATGGCCATGCACTAAAATGTTCTGAGGATGTCAAATATGCAATCAGATATCATGTAACTTATTCTGGTGAAATGTTATTGGCAGTGAACCAAGTGAGATTATATGTAGTGGTATGTCATACCCTTCTGTTTTTTTTTTTTTTTTTTTTTTTTTTTTTTTTTTTTTTTTTTTTTTAGTGATAGAGACATACCGTTTCTGGTTTTTTAGTGATCAAGATATACCTTCACGGAAGAATAAATGCTAAATACCTTTAATAAATCCATTTTTATACGTATTGACAAAGATTTTATTTCTTACGTAGAAGTAACTTCTAAGTTGACAATACTGACATTTTTTACCTTTTTCTACGTTTTGTTTGTAAAATGAGGTGTTTTCAAAGAAGTTCATTAGTTTATATTTTGATGTGCCATATTGAATTGTTTCTTTCGTATGTCGGTATGTGTCGTCTTGTCTGAAATCTTATAAGCGTCGTGTTTTGAGCATGGGCGGATTTAGGGGATTGCAGTGGGGGCGGATCTTACGGGAGTTTGAAATACCCCTCATTCGAGTGTGTGGAGCTCCCTCGTGGCTAAGCGGTTAGCGTACGCGCCTTTGGCGTGGGAGACCCGGGTTCGATTCCCGGCGGGAGCTCATGTGGTTCGGATTCCACGTTAATCAGTAGGTCCACGTCTCATATAACCTCGCTGCTGAGCGGGACGCTAAACTAAAATCAACTCAACTCAACTCAACTCATTCGAGTGTGTGGTCCAGGAGTTTTCCCTTTGGAAATTGTTAATATTAAAAGTCGGTTTTTGAGCACTTTCGTGTATAATTCTCTGATACAAGCTATTTTTATTTATTTTTTTTTCAGAAAGTTGTTCACGATAAATGGATCAGTCTCTCCATTTTTTTCTCCGTAACTAAAGAAGCTTTCCAGTGGTTTTTCAGACATTATGTAAATAGAAATGCAATCTTGTAGGCTTCACACTTCACTGCATTTAACATTTAGATAGCCGGTATGTCGAGTCAAAATCGTAATAAAACGCACCGCCTCTGATTGTTCCCACTTCGAACACATTTCCCTGTTATAGTCAGGGGTAAAAGCGAGGGGGAACGCGGGGGACGCAGTTCCTCACCTCGAAAAACATGAACGGCGTCTCCCAGATCCTAAAATGGTACAATGGGCAAAGATAGGCAGGAGGAACGGCGTGGAGTGATGCTGCTACCTACCGTCCCCCCACCTTTTCAGGTCCACTTTTACCCCTGGTTATAGTATATGTTCCACATGTTCCTACTGAGCAATAAACATTCGCAGAAGCTTCTTTCAATTAATGTTGACACAAAGTAGGATATAGGGTCAAATTCGTGCACAGACGATGACGATACTTTGTTCTAGATGATAAAAATTATGAATATTTACTGCACAAACCATAGGCTTAACATGTCCACAAAGCTAGAAATTGAACAGCGTTAGGTCCGGTGATCGGGCAGCCATTCAACTGCCTCTCGTCGATCAACCCATGTTCTAGGGAATTGTTCAAGTAGTGACGCACCACGAATCCATAATGAAGAAAGCGCCATGGTGTTGAAAAAACTGCGAGAATGTACCATCCTCGGACATCGCAGCTCGCAATATCTATCCCTGTACGAGCGTGAGGTATTATTCCGCAGTTAATTTTATGGAATGAAAAAGTGACTGATTAGACGTATTCCTCATTTGTCTGCCAACACCATAATTAATTTTCTTTGCACTGGTCATGTTGGAGGGGTCTTGCACGCGGGGTTGTCAGGTGACCAATTGTGCATGTTCTGCCTATTAACCTTCCCATTTACGTAGAGGTCAGCTTCATCTGAAAAGAGTATTTGCATAAAAATGTTAGAGTTTAACCATAATTACTCGATAACTCGGTCACAAAACTGCACTTGGCGATCAAGACCGTTCTCGTGGAGATGTTGCTTCATTTGCACCTTGTACGGATGCACTTATACACGCGCAGACCCTATGACTCAACCCACATTGCATTAATAAATGACGTGTGCTCCTTTGGGGCCACATCGAGAAGGAAGTCAGCACTGCCGTAGGCGTTGCTTCACCTGTAGCTGTCTACGATCGTCCGCTACGACGTATGTCCACGAATGTGCCAGTCTCCTCAAATTTAGTTAATTACTGTGACAATGCAACATGTAACACAGTCACATTGTGGATGATTCTGTTTGCAATCGGTAACCACTGCACAGGCACTCCTCCCGCCCCACAGTTTGAATATTTCGATACATTCCTCACGTGCTAACGGTATGGCTCTACATCTAGAAGAAAGAGGTAAATACAACGTTCAATTGGCAATAACTTTTCACCAAATTAAGCTCCATGGAATCTGATTGCATATTTGACATACTGAGAAAATTCTAGCCCGTGGCCATATATATATCACATTACCTACCAATTTATAACAAACAAATTTAATCCAAAATGGCGGCCATCTGTGTGAATATTCCCAAACGGCCTAATGTATCATCCATCTCACATTCAATTAAACTACACCCGTGTAGAATTTAAAAAGGAACTTCGTATGATGTATACAGGGTGTTTCGAAAGTCCCCTGACACAGGGTAACTCTGTTATCAGAGTTACAACAAAATGTAAGAGGAAAAAACATTTCTAAATATGTTGTTTTCAATCTAAAGTGAACACTTTTTAAATCGGAGGAGCCGTTTGAGCTGTACTCTTTATGCGCCCAATGTGGAATGAAAATGCAATGTTACCATTTACCTGGACCCACAACATATGTGAATGAAGTTACTGTTTGAAATGGGCCATCGACATGTTAGCGTAAAAGACAGTAACTTCATTCACTTATGTTGTGGGTCCAGGTAAATGGCAACGTTGCATTTTCATTTAACATTGGACGCATAAAGAGTGTACAGCCAAACGACTCATCCGATTTCCAAAATTCCTTCAACTTACATTGGAAACATAATATTTGAAGACGGCTTCCCAATTACATTTTGTTGTAACTCTGATAATAACCGAGTTACTTTATGTCAGGGGACTTTTGAGACACCCTATATATCTTATGGAATATATGTTTGATGTCCCTATAACTGTAGTATAATTTTGTTTAAATTCACAAGCTATTACAAGTAGATTCTGACTTACATGCGTAAGAGTTTGTATGTAACTAACTAATGAATTCTATTTCATGAAATTTACATTGAAATATTTAACACAAAATCTTTTATATTCATGCTTAGTGACTTGGCTTTGGACTTCAACTGATTATTGTACCCCATTATTGCTTGAGAAGAAAACCGATGTCCGAATCTTCATTTGGAGAAACCAAAGTTCTATTGGAATACTGAGGATTGCAATTATTAATTTCTAGACTTCAAGGTGCGTAAATTATATCTAGATATATTCTGTGTTTATTGTTATAATTACTATTACTATTATTGGGTTTGGAATCAATCAAGTACTTCTTGATATTTTAGAGGGATCAAGATGGCTGCCAGATAGATAACTATTTGAGCGTCAGGCCCTTATTTCTTTTCAATTTTATATTTAATCAATGTCTATTTTTCCCCCTCATTATTCCACCAAATCGTATTCCAAGATCATCAATTTTCAATACTCATTTGTGACTGTCAGCATACATAGCATAACCGTAGGACGTAAAACAAAGATTTACTTTTATTTTTCGTTTTCATGTCTTTTCTCCATAGCTGTAAAAAATAACGCCTTCAACATCATAAATTTGTATGCTACTTGCCTGCATTCGAGCACAGTAATCAACTATTTGGACATTACGAAGCAAAGCAGGTCTACTTTGCAGTTAGCATAGTTTTGAAAGGATGTGACATAATGATATTGGTGTTGCGATGTTCAGCACCGTAGATAATTAAACAGAGCTAGTAAATAAATCTGTAACAATTGTATTGGTGTTTAGCTTACATGACCTCCAGACGGGCCATTTTTTTACAACATATTGTTACTTGTACTCTATATGAGTGGCCGCGGTGGCTCAGTGGTAGAGCGTTTACCTCTGGTGCTTGGGGTCCCGGGTTCGATCCCAGTCCCCGCCAAGTGAACTTTGTGGTGGACAAACACCGTGTGCGTGGGTTTTCTCGAGGTTGTCCCGTTTCCTCCCACTTTCTTCATTCCACCATTTCATTCATTACTCATCATCACGGTCTCCTTTAGCATACCCGGCAAAATCGTGGGACGTAAAACTCAAAGATTTCATTTCATATAAACTTTGGTGCAAAGTAACCCCATAGATGAAGATATTTTGCACCACATACAAAAAAGTATGTTCAACATACTAACATAATGTTTGTCTGCAATGTTTTCTCTCCTGTATTTATACATTTCACTTTTTACACAAAACTGCATGCAGTCTACAAATATTGATGTTGGAATTATGGTACCGGTATCAGTACTTAGTATGAATTATCGATATTTGTAAAGAAAATTATGTATTTTCTGGTACCAAAATAGGAGCCACATTCTGATAGTTTAGCATGACCCACAAAAATGGCAACTGAAAAACAGAAAAAATCTCCGTGAACTGATTTGCCTTGGTTACTCTTTATATCCAAGAATATCATCTCAACCGTAATCAGTGGAAGATTTACGGGATTTGGGGCTTTCAGGCTGAAGCCCACCCAAATTGCAGGATTTCTTTTTTAAAAAATCTAATTTAGTCATTCCTATGCGTATACCCGTCAAGCCCTTCAAAAAGTCTAGTATTTCTAAATAAACGAAGTATTTCTGTGTGAAGTCCCTCTCAAACTATTCTTCTGAATCCGCCGCTGTTCGTAATTTATTTTCCAACAAGAAATCCATTCCGACATCTACCTAAAGAGGAAATTTTCCTAAAGTTAGACGGCAGGAGGTGCCAGTAGTAAGAATTTCCCATTTAAGGGGTTACGTTGACCCGGTGCAAAGTAACCACGATTTGAGGCTCAAAACAGCCTTCTCCCAGTGTTATTTTTTCTATGACTTTACAATGTTTCACTCTTCAGTTTCAACTATTGCTTGGAAGTCCCATCATACACAGTAGAATTCTACGAAACCGACTTAACTTTGACGGAAATTCTTGTAGGTGATATCTTCCAAATTTTGTCTGCATTTACAGTGAGTGCTTTCCATACCCTTACAGCAACAAACCCTTCAGGTAAGAACTGATGTTAACCGCCAACATTATAGCCAAAATCCAGTTAGATGTTCTATCTTACGGTGGCAGTTGAAACTTTCTCTTTACAGTTCATGGGTTTACCGACGGAAGACTGTGTAACTTTTTTCGTATTTTGTGCGAAGTTAACCCTGAAGTGCAAAGTACTTACAGATTACCTAGGTAGTTAGCAATTTTCACATTCTTTTTTAAGGTGGTAACAGTTGGAGCCAAGGGATGTGAGATATTTCGATCGAACGATTAATATTTTCAAATATAAAACTATCGATATCGAAATTTTTGACCGATATATCGATGTTTTTGATCTTTATCATATTTCTATATTTTCGATTTTTGATATTGCTCATATTTTGATATTGCTGTAATTGTTTGATATTTCGAACAAGTTTCAATAGTATGTCAATATCGATTATCAATTTCAAAATTTGAATATCACAAAGCCCTTTCGAAACCCCTCCGAAATGAAGTTTTTGTCTATGGCCTGATTAGGGTTGCGCACGGCACAAGACTAGACAGAATTTTTGTTACGAAATTCGAGACGAGACATAGCTCTTCCAATAGAAACAGATACAGTTTTCGAGAGGAGACAACTTTCGCGACATCTTTGCGAGAGGTGACAGTCTCAAATCATTTCTCGTGCGCACCCCTAGGCCATATCGTGCGTTATCAAAAAGCATGTTAATGAGAAATAACAACATGTAAATACAACACAGGTAGTTAAAAACATTTTTGTTTTCATTCTTCAGTAATGCATTATTATTAACCTCGGTATTTTATAGTGCATTCTTAATCTTAAGGTGATGTATAATTAAGTTTTGAATTCGGTTAACTTATTTTGTTTCTCAAATTGTTTTAAAAATGTATGTACAAACATGTTTATTTTCATTCTTGAGTGCTTAAAGTCACTATAGTTATTAAACATAGTATTTAATATTGTACTCTTAACGTTAAAATAATATACAGTTAACTTTTGAATTCAGTTAACATTTTTATTACTGAAATTGCTTTAAAAAGTATGTAAAAACGTTTTTATTTTCTTTCTTGAGTGACAAAAGTGATGCACAGTTATTAAGATTAGTACTTTATACTCTATTCTTAATTTTAAACTGATAAACAGTGCGTTTCTGAATAAATTATGTCAAGTTATTTGAGTGACGAACACTGGTAGAAAATTCTGACTACTACTGGAACATTTTGATTTTAAGGTGACGACTACTGGTGCAAGGATTTTCAACGGCTGCTCCTTTTTGAATTCTGACTACATGGTCATTATTGGAAGGATGAGTGAGTCTTTCCAACTATGGTACAGCTCCGACAGATTCACGATGCTCAGAGAAGAGACAAAATAGTATGTTTTCAACCTTAAAGTGAGAACCACTGGCGTTTTTACCCTGCTATGCAAAACTAAGTGGGTACTCCAATGGGGTTCCAATGCGGTACCTAATTTCTGCATTTTAGATATATGGAAATGCATGTGTCTAAAATGTAAAGAACTGATATTTGTTTACTGAAAACTGCAACTCGGTAAGCCTTACGGATACCGAGATATGGGAAAATAAAGAGCGACACGATATGTATGTGGGGCGTGCCAGGCTCGTATCCAGGGGGGTCTAGGGGGGCCCGCCCCCCCTAAATTTTTGCTGGCCCCCTAAAAGTTTTAGAGTAGGCTTGCAAAAGAACTATAATATGGTTATGAACTATCATATGGTTGGATCGGGCCCCCCCTAACTTCAGCCGAACCCTCCGTACATTTTTGGGCTGGCTATGGGCCTGGGGATTGCATACTTGAAGGTACAATTTGGAAAATGAATTAAAATATGACTAAGGCTTTCAAGGTAATGTCAAATAAAGGAAGGACCAATACAAGTATGGGATTTTCGTGTTAGAAGAATTTCCGAAACCGGTCATGGAAAGTTAATAAGCACCAGTAGCAATTTTATCTTCAAGTAATTAGATATTTCCATGGGGTGTTAGAACATCTTACAGTCTACTAAGATTAAATTTTAAAAGCTTTTGAAAATATAACTTGACATTTGTAAAGAGTATTAGAAATATGTAAGTATAAATATGTTTACGTAAAACTTCCAGCCAGTACATCTAACATATAGAGAAACACCGTGAAATAAAAGAGTATGAGATGTTGAAAGTTAGGAAAAAATATTGGTCCCAACAAAATTAAATAAGATGGTACTTCTATGGGTTAAGTGAGTACCTCATTACAATTTCGATGGAAAGATTAGTTCTAGGTTTTCTTCAAGCAGTTCCAAAGGTTCATCGAGCTGTGTAAAAGAGTGAAAATTCCCTGTGAATATCTAATATAGTAACCAAAATATAACGAGTCATATGTTTTATGACGTAAAAATAGAGATCTTGAAGGATTTGTACTTCTGGGTCTTTGCTATAAGAAAGAAATTCAAAAACCTACTGTATATACCTTAATAGACAATTAAATCAGTGAGGACACAGTAACTTCGTGGTGGGGTGTTTACCTAGTATATTTTGCAGAAACTACACTCGAGTATTGTCTTAATCCACAGAGATACGATCACACTTTAATTTTAAAATGAAATTAAGGCAAATGAATGTTGATGATAGAATTGATGGAGTGCAAAGGTGGGAGGAAACGGGAGTACCCCGAGAATACCCACGAATACGATGTCGACTACAAACTGACTTGGCTGCGGATCAAACCAGGGACCCAATACACCAAAGGTACGCACTCTACCACTAAGCCACCATGCCTGCACCCATTTAATTGTCTATTAAGGTATATACGGTAGTTTTCTGAAATTTCTTCTTCTTACAGCAAAGACTCAACAGTACAAATCCATGTGGGTCTCCATTTTTACGACGTCATAAATACATAATTACTTATATCTCGGTTGCTATATTAGATATTGACAAAGAATTTTCATTCTTTTTGTACGCTAGGAATTATCACGCTTGGATTTACCCGAAAAAAAAATTCGAGCTGAATTAATCTTTCGATCGGAATTGCCCTGACGAGTGTGAGGTACTCACTTCACCCATATAAGTACCATCTTATTTAACTTTTATTAAGATCAAAAGTTGTTTTATAAAATTTTAAGATCTAATACTCTTTTATTTCACGGTCTCTCTCTAGCTGTAAGATGTACTGGCTGGAAGTTTTGGGTAACTCTATTCTCTTTTCTAATACTCTTTACAAATGTCAAGTTATATTTTCCAAAGCTTTTAAAACTTAATCTTTTTAGACCCATGATGTTCTAAAACCCCATGGAAATACCCAGTTACTTTAGGATGAAATTGCTACTGGTGCTTATTCAGATTTCATGACCGGTTTCGGAAATTTTACCACCTAACACCAAAACCCCATAACTGTGTGGGTCCTCCCTTTATTTGACAATATCTTAATAGCCATTAGTCATATTTTCATTAATTTTCTAAACTGTACTGTCAAGTATGGAAACCCCACATACCTATGGTGTTCCTATTTATTTCACCATATTTCGGTAACTGTTAAACGTACCGACTTGCGGTTTCGGTAAACACACACCTGTAACGTTCTTTATAAGTTTATTAAGATATATTTTAGAATGTTCAGAAATGGGAGGTCTGTGAATGCCATAGTACCCGAAAAACCCCATAAGGACGTGTGTGTAGTGTATTGAATTGAAACTACTTTTGAGGTTGTTGTTAGCCCTCAGTAATTACGTTTTCGAAACTGCACAATCTAATACGCAAACCTCACACTTCTATGGTGTTGTTCTTTATTTTCCCATACCTCGGTATCCATAAGGCTTACTGAGTTGCGGTTTTCTGTACTAAACAGATATCAGTTCTTTACATTTTAGAGACATATATTTCCACATATCTAAAAATGCAGACATTAGGTACCCCATGGTACCTCGAACGCCATTGGGTACCCACTTACTTTTGCATAGTAATACATTTCGAGTTGTTCAGCATCAATAAACACTTTTTTTTAATTAATCGTTTTTCTACCAGAAACCCAAAAGTCCATACCTGACCGAACAGATTTTGTCCATTTAATTTAAAAAAAATGTTAAATATTTTAAAATGTAGCATTTTAAATATTTTTTGGATTTTTGTTTCAGGTATTTCATGCATCAAAACAAAACCAGGATTCTGCATGAAAGACAGCGAAAAGAAGCAGTGTAATTTGTGGCTAAAAGCACGTCCTTTCTGAAGACAGACCCGATTATATTTACATTCTTTTGTACAAATATGTAACCTTAATAAATATACTGCTCCACAAATTATTTCTTTCTTCCATAAATTAGAATAAATGTATGTCTGTTTAAAGAAAATGTTTGTTAGCGTTAAGTCCTTTCAACTCTTTTTCTCTGTAAATAAGAACATTATACCTTACAACATTTTTTTATCATTGTGCAATTCCGATTGGATAAAGTAAATCTGCACGAAGCACTATTATTTCAGACATACATTAATAACTAATGTATTGTTCTGTGAATAAGGCAATGGTATAGTGAACATGTTTTAACATAAAATCTATAACTCAGCTTTTCAGTAGTCAACTTTATTGAGAATCCGAAGAAAGAAAGAAAAAATGTTGGACTTAATAACGAATTTCAAAATTATTTTTGTTCGAATTCTGGACTAATCCAAATTATCCAGAGAAATCATTTATGTTGCTCTCTACAGATGTATCCTTTATCCAAATCGTATGAGAAGGAGACTTCATACATCGCTATATTTTGTATGAACTATGTTTCGTATTTATTTAATCACTTTGTACATTTCTCTAGTGTTGACAAGGCCGCAAGAGTCAATCGAATAATTTAGTGTTTCACTCATGTAACCTTGTGACTAACGTACGTGCTGTCGGTATATATATGTTACTGGGCTCGATTAGCGACAAACAATTTTTAGCGTTAAACAAATACAAAAATCTACACGCAATGAGATACGATTATCTTTGCCTCATAGACAATACCAAGCAACTAACGGTACTGAGTGTGGTTGAGTTTACTAGTGGTATTATCTGGCTATAATCAGTGTTCCGAGAGCTATACTTCTTTTTGTGCTCTGAATTGCAAACTTTGATATAACCGTTTTAAATTATTGTATATCTATCTATCTATCTATCTATCTATCTATCTATCTATCTATCTATCTATCTATCTATCTATCTATCTATCTATATATCTATAAATCTATATCTATATCTATATCATATAAAATTGTAAACTAGAAACTTCCGAGTAGTTCTGAGAATCATCGCTCTTTCTTTAAATAATGTATGAGACTATTACACTGCTCGTTACTTAAAATGTTGAACTAAGAAGGATACATCCAGGAAAGTCCAAATTTACAGAATGTATAGAGCAGGGAAGGATAAATATGTTTGGTCGATGGCTGCACAGCTTCTCATACCTGTGAACTCCGCCAGCTACAGTTGAGCTATGGCATTGGATCGTAAGACGCATGGCTTACCATACCAGAAGAGAACATCCTCTCGATGTCTCGCTGTGTTACAGTCGTTCTGGTTGTCAATGTTGGGTCAGTTCTGCTCCTTTGTCACCACGTTGTCACACAGCGAATACAGCGGTAAGTTTAACCCTTAACGTACCAAGTCTAAGTCGTCAAAGTTGTTTACCAAGCTGGAGTCTTCTGGAGACCCCAAGTATAATTTTAATTTCTCAACATAGTATTGCAGAGGGTTATTCCAACTATTATTTTTTGGATATCGAGAAGCATACTTAAGTTAAATGAACATTGTTGACATCAAATATTATGTATATTTGAGCACTATTCAGTTCTTCATACAATTTTATACTTTTGTGTTCGTAAATCTGAAACACAGGTTTAACAATGGAGTTTTTACATTTTCAAGTGTGTTTTTATTTTTTGTATTTTTTAAAGAAACGTTGATCTAATCATGTAATTAATATCTTAAAGGGTTGCAGGATACATATAAAAATTGAGAATAAATTGATTCTTATAATTGCGGCAGTATCACTAAATATCACTCTCTGGGGTCCCTAGAGTACCCCGCTTGGTATGTTAAGGGTTAAGCATATTCGACACTTACTATTAGATATCGGCTTGGGAACTTTGGCGTAGCTACCCTGTCTCCTTGAAGTTTCATTTTTAATGGCGAGTACTGTGTAGGAATCTTGTGAGGGAACACGTTTTCAGCTGACACCATGTTTTTAATTATAGCGTCATTTAAAAATAACTTATCTGTTAATTAAAATGTGCAGAGAAGTTAAAATATTTCTGGAAAATCCTATTCACGCCTCTTGTGGTAATAACTTCTGCATTTTGGAAGAGGATATTATTAAGGGAAAGAATGAGGTAAAGTCGTCTTTATATAGTACACACGGAAAAGAAAGTATTTGACAGTTGACAAATTTTCTTTTGCCAATAGCTCGGGAACAAATGAATTAATTTGGATCTTTTTGTTGTTATTCTTCGAATAGTTATAACTTGACAACCTGCCAAAGTCGATACTCTAATAGGTTAATTTATTGTTGAGTTTTTAGGAAAACAAATTTTGTCAACTGAAGAATATTTAATTTCGTGACTGTACAAGCAATGGATGATAACGGCTTAATAAATGAGTACGTAAGTCTTGTTTGAGTTTGAACATAGGATTGTACATGGCTGTGCATTTTGCATTATTATTGAAGTGCTGCAACTAAGTTATTGCAAAAGGTATGATAAATTCTTACAGTAATATTGTCACATATTGATTTACTCTGTATGAAAACTAAAATAGTTTAACATATGGTTAACCTCCTTTGTGCCAATAATTTTAAAATTAACGCTTGTGCCACTTTTCAACCTTGGCTTTGCAGTAGCTTTCCAACGAATTAGCAGGAAGCCCAAACTTATAGGACACCCTGCAGGTAAATACATTTCTCTGGACAGTTTCACTGCTCCAAACTAAGATTGAAAAGTGTAGTATTTTTAATTTTATTATTATTGGCACAAAGGAGATCAACCATATTTTAAGCTATTTTTGTTTCCATACAGAGAAAAACAATATGTGATAACATTACAGTAAGAATGTATCATGCATTTCTCAGTATGTTGCAGCACTTCAATAATGGTGCACTATACGTACAATCTAGATCCTGAATATGTCCAATCCATATATTACAACAAGGCAATACGTATGCGATACAGGTAAAATCCGTATATTTCATATGGACAATCTAAAGCTACATACATCCAATTCATACATTACATATGGCCAGCCTGTACGCGACATACGTATAATCTATATGCTGCATGCAGACAGTCTGTAAGCTGCATATGTGCACTCTGTATGGTGCATACGGATATTCTGTATGCTGTATCGGGACAAGCTGTGCGCGACATAAGGAAAATCTGTATAATACATACGTACAATACGAATACTGTATCTAGTCGTACGTACGGGGCACAAGTACAATATAGATGCTGCCTTGGGGTTGAACGCAAGAAACATACGTACAGAACGTATATTGCATACTTCTTGAAATTATGCTCAATCCTGATAGTCAGTGAGTGTCGTCATTATTAACCCACATCTTACATACGGTCCTGACGTCACAAAGCTAGATATTACCTCCGTATATACTTGTTACTGCAGATGACGTCATACGAATGACGTCATTGCACTTATGCAGACAGTACGTATAATACATACTTTTTCAGCTATACGTTTGCTGCAGGATGTTATATACGGTTGTACGTTAAGTCCAGAAACTACAGGAATTACGAATGTAACCTACGTTTTTAAGTATGCCACCTACATTTTTTTCTCTCAGTGCACAAGTTTTCCAAAAGCCCGGATTTTAGGAAGCATCTACTTTGATCCTATTATTATTTCAGCAGAAGAACTTTACCACCATGCACCAGATGTACAATTTTCTAAAGCATGGAATTTGATGATAGTTAAAAGGAGGTCTGAGAGGTGCTGCAGTTGATATCTCGAATTTTAATTCTAAAACTAAGGTGAAAAAAACAAAATCATACATATATTACAAAGAATAAACAAAACTGTGAAAGGCGAGGGAACAAATTAGTTCTGTTGAACGATGCAAATATAGTGGGAAACTGCAATGACAGAAAGTTGAAAGAAAAATCAGTTTTCCAAATTTTGCAGTTATAAATACTTTATAGATATGCTGACCTAGAAAATCTAAAAACGCTATTCTTTGAAAAATCTTTACGGCGGTCAATATGCATCCTTCGCTGCTCAATTGTCGCTCAGTGGAAGGTATATGTAATGCTTGTCTTAAAATTTGAACAGCCAAGAACGGAGAGTAGGAAACCATCGTAAATACTTTTCAAAGTATGGTACTTTTGTCGTTTAAAATGTTAGCATTAGCATATCAACAACTTAGAGCCCCTTCGTGGCTTAACGGTTAGCATACGGGTCTTTGACGTGGGAGGCCAATATATTGTCTCACCTTAAAAACCTTTGTTTATACTATGCGATATTTGTACCAAATTGTCTTTTATGGTTTAAATTTTAAGAATTAAAATTTGACATATCATCTGCAGTACCTCCCTGACCTCGATTGAACTGTCATCAAATTCGATGCTATAGGCAGGAGTGCCTCTAATGCAGGGTGGTAAAGTTCTCGTGCCAAACATAATAGGATCACAGTAGATGTTTACAAAAATTCTGGGTGTTCAAAAACTTTTGAGTGGTATGATGACTAGTTAGGGGCGGAGTTGTAAACGGGGTTTGTGTTTGTCTGAGGGAAATGCTAGCTTCTGATTAGCTGTTGTCGTGGCTCCGGATTGGTGTTCAACGAGAAATAGTTCTATACGGTCCGTCCTTTCTAAGAACAAAAGACAGCTGTTCAAAAAAGCTGAGTTGAAGCCCATTGTTTCTCTTGAGGCTGTTCCTTTCAGATGTGATGGTTATGGCTTCCTTTATAATTGTGCCCCAAAAATTAGTGCAGTTGGCTACTATGGAGGTATCTGCAAAATTGATTATGTGTCAAAGCTCTAAGCTATGCTCTCTGAGTCCTGACTTTTCCGGCTGCTGAAATCTTATGTATCAGGTGTATTCTTTGCATCTTTATTCTATAGTACGTCCAGTTTATCATATATATAATGTGCTACATTCACATGATTTGCGATCCTTCAATTCAAATGAAATAAACCTTAGTTTCATTTCGTAGAGTTTGATCTATGATCAGCGGCATGGTGGCCCAGTGGTAGAGTGCTTACTTCTAGTGCGTAAAGTCCCTGATTCGATTCCCGGCAAGTAAGTTTTTGCTAGACAACAGTGGGTTTCCTATTTCGTCCTATGTTCTCAATCTACTAGTTATTCCATTATCATTCAGTTGCCTTAATCATCATTCTCTCTTAGGATAGAGGACATAACATGGGATATCAAAATGAAAGATTTGATTTTTCATGCAGGATATAAATCGGAACGGAAAATCATTGTAGAATTAGAAATTCATTTAAAACTATTAATATCATGGGAATAATTTTCTTTCCGGGAACTGGTTGTTTCCAGTAGTTTTATATATAATATGCATAACAATCGAATCAGAACAACTAAAAATGTTGATTGTCACAAACTTTGGCTATTTCCGGTTTGAGGCTACAATTTACTTACCGAAACCTGAGTATTTCTACACACTATAGCAATTCGTATATGTTATTCTATAATCATATTCAGTCAGGTTCAAAATTTACAAACGAACTGTGTTCCAACGCTCAAAAGTTCATTATTCAGGTCTATATTTCGTTTTTTGTATAGTGCAATGCTTGTCCATTTAGAGAGATAATTCATCAGGCCCTTTATCGAAAATTTTTTTTGAGTTTTACGTCCTACGGTTATGTCCGCTAGGCTAGACGAAACGGTGATGATGCAAACCGAATGAAATGGTGGAACGAAGAAAGTGGTAGGAAGCGGGAGAATCCCGAAAAAGCACAAGCACACGGTCTTTGTCCTCCACAATGATTACTTTGCGCGAGTTGGGATCAAACCAGGGATTCTACGCACCAGAGGTGAATACCCTACCACTAAGCCACCGCAATCCACTGCCGTTTATCGAATGATGTATATAATTATTGCTTGAGTACAGAAATTAGTCATTTCAGAAAACCGAGAAGTAAATTGTGACAGTATACCAGAACTAGCCAATAGTGGTATTATTCTATTCATTTCTTATAGATTGATGCTGATATTGTTGTACAGGATCGCTAGAAATAGTCAGGGTACGGAAAGAAATTTGTAAGTATGATCGGGTGCGACTTATACAAGTTCCCACGGATATTATCAATTTCTTTGTTTAGTCATACTGACTCGATTGAAATACATATTCTGTGTGTAGGGCCACTAAAACTGCCCAGCCCTCGGAAAGTAAATTTTAACTTCAAACCGGAAGCGACTTCAACGCAGTGACTCAAATTTCTCATCAATCGATTTGCTTCGTTTTCTTGAATCTATTGCTGTAAATTTTGTATATGTAGATCTATATAATTAAAAATGTGCAAACCTCGGAGAGCAAATTATTTCTCTTAACCGGATGTGACTATGTGAAATTGAGCAAGGTTGATTCTAATCTATATCTTTCTTTGCTTTTTCTATCGATGTGCATGTTGTATATACAGGGTATATAGAAACGTCCGGTTCCCGGAAAGTAACTTGAAAGTCTAAACCGGAACTAAATTTGCGGAAGTGGTCAAAATTTTGACAAATAATTTATTTAGTTACCCTAAATTTTCTGACGCGCATATTCTAAATACAGGGGAAATAGAAACGTCGAGGCCCAGAAGAGTATATTGTGATAGCCCAAGGGGTGCCTCTGAGGCTCCTACTCAAATATGAACTTAACACTTTCTTCATTCCACCATTTCATTCATTACTCATCATCACCGTCTCCTTTAGCCTAACCGGCATAACCGTGGGACGTAAAACTCGAAGATTTCATTTCATTTCAAATATGAACTTTTCTAATTATTTGATACTGTTCATTTTTTATTACCATTCGCAAATGATTTCATAGAAAAGTAGTGACTACCATCTTCTATTTACAACGGGTTCTGGTAGCTTGTATATGCAACAGTCACAGAGGCACTCCTTGGGCCTTTTCATGGTAAAATTAGCATGCGCTGTCTAGGGTTAAACAGAAAGTCTCTCATCGGAAGAGAACGAGATTGGTACCAATCAATTTGCTTGGTTGCATTAGTCGATTGTTATACATGTTGAATATACTGGATTGCTAGAAATGCCCAGCCCGCGGAAATTAAATCATGACTCTAAATCAGAACTGACGTTCCAAACTTAGTCGCGAATGGTTTCAAGAGATTTCTTTCGTACCCCTGAAGCAATTGATGTGCAATCAAAGGTGCACCCACGGAGGGTGTCTACAGGGTACAGGATACAGACTTTCAAACTTTCAAACTCAACATCATTTGTACATTTTCCAATAAATTTATAGTTGTTTAACCGGGAAATGATTGGGGTAGCATGAGAATTTGATTTTACATTTCATCTGTACTCTTTGTTCTGTAAAAACAATCTAGTTCTAACTTTTTTCCTTGAAAATATACGAGGAAGTATTTTAAATTACTTACTGCCTTTTCACGTGCAGAATAACTCCCGTTCAATACTATACGGTATAGACGTAGTGGGTTCTATCGTTGTGACACCCCCAAAGTTTGTACCCCCCTAACATAAATTCCTTGATCCACACCTGTTGAAAGATGTCTACATAGGAATAGAAATGTCCGGGTCACGATATTATGTCAGAACCCTTGCTACTGAATACAGCTTACAAGCGACGAAAGTAATGTAAATTATTAGGTCCATTAGTAGCCCTCTTTTTCTCTTTCTCTTTCTGTAGGGTTATGACATGAGCGGTTACAAGCATTCATGCTAGATGGTAGCACATATGTAACGTCGCGACGCTAAACATTCAAGTACGCAACACTAACATCCACAATATTATTTTCAAACTCTCCAGTTAGTAAATGATATTGATGTCGTAGTTTCATTGCTTTGTTATGACTCTATCACGGAAAATGGATAAGTGTCATTTCGTTTGAAATCTCGTAAAAATATTGATAGTTACTCTGTAGATATACCTGATCACTAACGTTCAACGTCCATTCTTAGATCGATACTGAAATCGATCTCATCAGCTATTGACGTACCATACGTCTGAAAGCTGTCTTTTGTGTATACCTTCCTATTCCTCATCCCGGGTACTCTGTCGTTTCTTCTCAAGAGAACTTTGACGTCAGACTGATCCAGCCAAGGGCGTCTGGTTCTACTGTAAAGACAACGGGAGCTACTCAACCTAGACTACTATCCAAACGGGTAGTCTAACCTTGCTCATATTATCATCATACAGTTAGGTTCACACTGCTTTGGGTACGGCCTTCGGGCCAGAGATCAGTATCATGTCCCACGATACTTCACGAGACTTAGGGCATCATCAAGGTCTACCTATGGTTCTAGCTGCCCCTTCTGCTACTGCTTCAGGAGCAAAACGAAAAGGTGCCAACAATCCGAGTACGAGTCGTGACACCAGTCCTGCTAGGTCGTTAATCGGGAAACCCTATAATGACCATCAAAAGTCACCGCCATCTAAGAAAATCCATCAAGGCGACTTGTCAGATACAGCTAGTGAATCAGGTCTTGTAATGGACCTAGAAAATTTTCCCGAATTAACAGAGACCACTCGTCAACAAACCTATCAGTTTCTACTTACCAACTTTGATCCAAAGTACTCGCAGGCACACCATCTGTACAAGCAGCTAGTTAAATACATGCCACGCGCCAACATCTCTCAAATCATACCTACACGTAACGGGACTATCTTACGGACTCCCGATGCAAACTTTCGAACTACCCTGCTCAATAAACATGGATTCGAAATCTTTGGGAAAGGCACTACACTGACTAGGCTCGCAGAAAAACCGCTAAAACAACGGCCCCCACCACGTAAAGAGCCTTTGCTGTCAGTGGTTATCCGAGGCGTAGATACTGATATTGCTGACCAAGAAGTCACTGACGAACTTACACTCGAAGGCTATACCATAACCAAATGCATTCGCATTCGTAACAACAACGGCTTAACATATATGGTGAGAGTGCTTACACACTCTCAAGAGACCATCGACGATCTTCTGTCAAATGGGGCATACATATATCGTAAACGCCATAGAGTCGAGCCATCTAGATCTCAGCCACCACTACCCTTACGCTGTGAAAGATGTCAAAAATATAATGCTCACTCTACTGACAAATGTCCGAACCAGCCAATTTGTGGGTACTGCTCTGGACCACACAATACGAGACAATGTCAAAACCTTGCTCAACCTCCGACCTGTTCAACCTGTCATGAGCAACATCCAGCATTCAGTTACAAGTGCAAGCAGCGACCTCCTCCGGAACCGACCAAACCTGAAATGACTGTTCCTTTGCAGCATCACACCAAGTCCATTCCGTCTTCTTCTATACCTACTGACAAACACCAGGCCGTCACTATTGAACAACTCCTTGCTTTCATCACACTCACACTTCAAAATATTCATCCTTTTCACCGCCCTCACATCCTACAACAACTGCAATACTCAACACGTGCAATCTTTCATATGAACTTCCATGCTACTTACAGCGGACATAAAGTATACTTTCATGTCAGTCCACTTGAAACCGAAGTCTAATTCCATCTTCCTTCTCTTACGAATCATCATGGCATTATCCTTTATATTTGTTAATATCAGTTCTCTCATCCAGCACAAACCACTCTTCGCACTTCTACTGCAAGAACACCGCACTTCAGGATTTCTTCTCAATGAGACTCGCCTTACACCTCGAAGCTCCTGCAAAATATCTGGATATTCCGTCACAAGAAAAGACAGTAATATGCCAGCTAGACGTGCTAACGGCGGAGTTGCAATAGGTTTTCCCCCTTCTATACCGTGTCGTCATTACGAACTTCCACAGCACAATCTTCCAGAGTACCTAATAACAACCCTCTACTTTAAAAACTTATATATCACGCTTGCTACAATTTACGTTCGACCTGGTCATATTATTCCGTTAGATTTCTTCCAGTATATTTCAAATAACTTCCCATATTATATCATAATGGCCGACATCAATATCCATAGCAGAACACCTCAACAGCGACAGACTTTTCTCAACTTCCTTACAACTCACACCAGTGGTACTTTTCATCAGCTACCTAAGCACACCCGGCCATCATCTCAAACCACACCTGATGTTGTAATTACTTCTACAAACTTATTATCTTCCTGTACCGTTGAAGTGCTGGATCCAATAGGAAGTGATCACCTGCCAATCAAGCTTACCATCAACCGCTTGCATCCTAATACCTCTAACCACAAAAGTTTAACACGCAAATCTCTTAACTATAACAAAGCAGACTGGATCGGATATCGAAATTTCCTAACTGCAAAACTCTCTAACATTCCCGAACCAACATCAGAAGACGACATGTATAACTCTATTAATCTCCTAACCAGTACAATCAATCAGGCCTCCAATAACTTCATTCCTACATCCAGTTCAAATCCATACAGTCCCAAATTACCTCCGCACTACCTTTCGCTCATACGTAAATCTCGTCAGTTCTACCGAGACTACGAGCGTACGGGAAACCGAGAATCATTAGTTCACCACCGATACATGCAACGCGTCGTCACCAATTACATCACAACATATAAACATCGGCAGTGGGTTAAAACTTGTAATACGCTAGCTGATACTTCTCATCCAACGCAGTACTGGAAAAGGTTCAATCAACTCAGCGGCAAACGTAGTATCACCACATATCCTATTCTTCTTCATAATCAACCGCTTCAAACTGATACTGACAAGGCAAATGCTTTCGCTACTTATCTGCAGGATATATTCACTCCGCCTTTAACACATCCTAATCCTCGACATCCCGTCGATCGAATTGATTTTCAATCTCCACACCTCCAGCCCGCACTCAGCCACACATTGGGTCATACCCAAGAACTTACAACACCTATCACAGTCGATAACATTCTAACTGTCACCAAACGAAAACGCAACAGTGCACCTGGCATGGACAATATCTCTTACCGGCATATTAAAGAGGCCCCTTACTGTGTCCTTCATTTCCTGGCTATACTCTTCACATTCATACTCCGCACAGGTTTCTTTCCTATCACATGGAAAATGTCCAAAACTTTAATGTTTCCGAAACCTAACAAACCTACCAATCTTGTTTCTTCCTACCGCCCCATTCAGTTAACCAGTACACTCAGCAAAATCTTCGAACGAATTCTAGTTACTCGCCTTCACACCTACTGCACAGATCATCGCCTGTTACCTCTTTACCAAGCCGGATTCCGCCCTCAATTCAGCATAAATGATCAGCTACTTCGCCTTGTCAACCATATTTACAATCAATTTCTCTCCACGAAACCTTCTTGTCTGGTTCTCTTCGACTTAGAGAAAGCCTTTGATACTGTTTGGCACCACGGCCTGGTCTACAAACTTACTAAATATAATCTGCCTCTCACCTACATACGATTTATATTCAATTTTATCACTGGACGCATAGCCTACATCTCCATTAACAATTCATTATCTCATCCAGTATTTTTACATTCAGGCGTTCCACAGGGATCTGCTTTGTCTCCGCTTCTTTATCTTCTCTATGTGGCAGATATTCCACCTCTTCCAGCAACTGTCAGCACTTTTCAATACGCGGATGACACTGCATTTCTGGCACTTGGCAAAACCATACAGCACATCAACAAACATCTTCAGGAAGCTATCGATCTATTCACCTCCTGGTGTTCCAAATGGCGACTTAAAATCAACGCCGACAAAACTCAAGCAATTGTTTTTGTGCCTCCTGGCAAACGCACTAGGGTTCACCGCAACCCAACTTTGCTGAATGTTTCCGTTCAAGGAACACGAATCCATACTTCAAACACAGCCAAATATCTAGGACTTCTCTTGGACAAACATCTCACCTGGAGACCTCACTTAAAATCTATTTTGACCAAAGCCTATAATCGAATTAATCTACTCCGTCGATTGACTGGCACCAACTGGGGTCTCAACGCCTCTACAGTTCTCACTACATATAAAGTCTTTCTCCGACCAGTACTGACTTACGGATTCACAGCCTGGATACCTGCAGCACCCTTCTTTTATAAAAAGCTACAAATCTTAGAACGTCATGCCTTCAGAATCGCTTACCGAATATCCTTACCTAGCCCCACTGCCGATCTCTATAGTCGCATTACTTTTCCCACACTTCTTTCCCACATAGAACATCTTCGGTTAAAATATATCACTCATCGACTGACAATGAACCACCCTCTACTCATGGACACAGTATATACTGCAGCCGACTTCGTTACTCTCACACCATTACGCCCCACCCCTCTATCTCTGCTTTTTACCCTTTATCGATACACTGTCCCTCCGAATCATCCCGACATTCCTCTTCTCGATGCATTTCATCTCGATATTCATTCACATTTCATCTTCCCATCACATCATCCACAGTAATCCTACTGTACTAACAGGGCACCAACTGTCTTACATTAATGCCCCGCGTAGCCCCGGGGCGAGAAGATAACCTCACTTGTTCTTCTAACCTCACCTATGTGTTGTGATGTGTATTGCACGTACTCATTACTTTCATACCACATAATCATTTCATATCTACCTTATGCTAATGTTTATGATCACAAGATCATAAAATCCAATGACCATTAAATGTTAATAAATAAATAAATAAATGGATAAATATCACTTATCCCAACAACAGTAGTCCATATTCCATTTTCCTTATTACCTCTTCCCGAGTCGAGGGCGTAACCCTTGGGTGGGGCTAGCTTCAGGCTAGCAAAAAAAAAAAAAAAAAAAAAAAAAAAAAGTTCAACGTCGTGATATCTTTTAGTCATTTTCCTGTAATTGCTTTTTGGAAGGTGTGCTTTGACGAATGCTACTAATTTCTCATGTGAGAGCATTCTTCTTAGCACGCTTAGTAATCTTTATAAATATTAGAAACAAATGCATTTATAATCATATTTCTTCCCTTACTAAGCAGATTAATCAGTAGCTGTAAAATTATGGGAACTACCATCACAAAATGCAATGTAATCCTACAAGAAAAAAAAAATACGAAGTTGGACCACCGTCACCAGCTTATTTTCACCACAGAATTTAGACAAAGAGTAATAGTTTTGAATTGAATACTCGATGATTTTTTATGCTCTGCAGAACTCAGTTTCATAGAAGAGTACTTAAAAGGAGCTATCGAAGCAGTCCTGATGCGTAGTGTAATGACGTCCTAGACGTCGCAAGGGGAATAGTGCATCACTGAGTTTCGTGAGAGAGGGTGAATTCAAAAATCTGTGACCGATTCGTGTCCAAAGCAACAGATCAGAAATGTTGTTACGTTCACGTCTCAGGATTCAGAGTCTCTAAAGTGGTATTTAACTTCATTCCGCGTGCCCCTAAACCAAGCCACAACCACTCTATCTGTGCCAATTAGGGATGGCCAATTCCGGAATTTTTACTTTCCGGAATCCGGAAAGTAAAATCGGAAAATTCCGGATTTCGGAAAAATTCCGGAATTCGGAAAAATTCCGGATTTCGGAAAAAATCCGGAATTCGGAAAAAATCCGGAATTCGGAAAAAATCCGGAATTCAGAAAAATTCCGGAATTCGGAAAAATTCCGGATTTCGGAAAAATTCCGGAATTCGGAAAAATTCCGGGATTCAGAAAAAATCCGGAATTCGGAAAAATTCCGGATTTCGGAAAAATTCCGGAATTCGGAAAAAATCCGTATTTCGGAAAAATTCCGGAATTCGGAAAAATTCCGGAATTCGGAGAAATTCCGGATTTCGGAAAAATTCCGGAATTCGGAAAAATTCCGGAATTCAGAAAAAATCCGGAATTCGGAAAAATTCCGGAATTCGGAAAAAATCCGGATTTCGGAAAAATTCCGGAATTCGGAAAAAATCCGGATTTCGGAAAAATTCCGGAATTCGGAAAAATTCCGGATTTCGGAAAAAATCCGGATTTCGGAAAAATTCCGGAATTCGGAAAAATTATTTTTTCTTTTTGTAATCCTAAGAATTTTGTTCAAATGCAAACGAACAAATTTCCTTTTTGTAATCCTAAGAATGTATGATGCAAGTTAAGCTGAAACTTACATCCTAAAGTATACACTACTCAATCTTCCCATGGTTAATGAGATGTAGTCCAAAAGTACGATGTACTCCTAATATTTAATTTTCGTTTTACTGTGATATTGTCCAGATGTAAGACATATCACACTGAGATAAACAACTTGACATAATGAAGATGTTATCATACGTAGTTTTCCAGAAAATAGTGAGAAACGATTTTTTATGAAGTTAAAATATGCGTCGCTTGTTGCCAGTGTGATGCAATTGATAACTTTTATGCTGGAATAGTCTTCTTCTTCTTCTTCTTCTTCTTCTTCTTCTTCTTATTATTATTATTATTATTATTATTATTATTATTATTATTATTATTATTATTATTATTATTATTGTTAATATTATTATTATTATTATTATTATTATTATTATTATTATTATTATTATTATTATTAATCGTTTATGTACTGTAAAAGAAAAATATGAACCGTTAAGTAGTAGATTTTATCTGTTGTTTTTTGATATCTTCTAACAGTAATAACAAATTGCTTGTAAATACGCAATGATTATCAAGGACAATGGCATATTAATGTAAGGACTACTCTGCAGACTAGCAATAAACAATAAACAATAACATAAACAATAGTCCCAAAAAAAAGTAACTAACTTGGGCACGTCAGAATATTCGCGAGAATATAGGGACGCATTGAGACTAGCAAAAAACGTGGTGTTATTATTACTCAAAGGGTCGTACGATGGAGGCTTTAACGTTAATGTTAATGGCACCAATGAGCACTTACTTGCTCTAATGGTTAACCTCACTTTTGAGATGATTCTTAGAAGTGGGCGTGTTGGCATGCAGTTGGAGTACTAACGATTTGCGTCACTATCGAACACTAACGTAGCACTAGCGACGTTTAAAGTCGAAATTGGAGTCTGACATAAGTGGCTTGTCAACTTCACGGACATTATATTTTCCTTGAATGCGAGAATTTTGCGCCCTACCACAAAAATAGGAAAAAATGCACTCGCAATATATTTGCACTGGAATGTTTGCGCCCTACCCCAAAAAGAGGGGAAAATGCGCCGGCTATATATTTGCACTGGGATGTTAGCGCCCTACAATTCAACTTATTATTGTATTGTGTAAAGTAACTTCGACTCGCACTTGAACTAGGCTTGCCTCTCATCGTCTCAGTGAGTTACTCCATCCGTTATAATATTCCGAACAAATGAAAAAAAAATACAATTTTAGTTCACTAAAGGGCAATCCATACAAATACAATTTTTCATTATACTACAAAATTTACAATAAACGTATAAATGACTGATATATAATTATTTATTAATATAATCAAAGAGTATAATTTAATCTACAAAAGGCTGTTTGGCTCTACCCAGATATCTCTGTTCACAATCCTTGAGAGTTGTTTGGCTTTTCAGGACACAAAATATAGAAAAGAAAATGTAAAGTGAATGTAAAATCAGTTCAGTAATATTATCAAGAAAACTATGTACAGTGTGTTTACTGGCTGGAATTACACTTCAAACACACAATTGCGTTCAGTCGTTCTTTCAGGAAAAATGTTCCGGGGGGCACATTTAGTATTCCGGAGGGGGGTCACTGCTGGTACTATTCTATTTATTATTATATTATAGACGTATTATTTTGGTCTCCTCCGAGGGGGCACTCTGAGAGCTCTGGGGAGGCCAGTGTTCCCCCAAAATCATCTCTGGAAGAAGCAGTGATTGCGTTGATCCGTTGTGTTCTTTTGGCTTATATTGAAGTTTATTCTCCCCTTATATAGCCACAATGAAAATAAATCACAAATGGCATGGTTGTGGGGGGAGGATTGTTTATGCTGTAATGTCAGCCCCTCCGAGGAAATGCGTAAGCTCCAATAGGTTCTTTTATTTCGCAGGTCTCAAACTTCCCGGTGGAGGTACATCGCAGGCGCAATTTTCCCTGTTCTTGAGGTAGGGCGCAAATTTCCCAGACGCAAAATTCTCGACACCGTTCGAATGACCTCGGAAGACGATATCTTTTTCAATACTTTTTTTATATTCTTTTACTCGAGATTTCTTCATAGCTTCTTATTAAAATACTTACTAATATATCCTCATTTTATTGTCCTAACCAATCAATATGGGTATGTTGTCAGTAAAATATTTAGATTGATCGAGCCTCTGGTGTGTAACCACAGTATTTCATATCATGCCCCCATTAGAAATCTTGGCTAAACGAATCAATATATGTTGCCAATAAAATAGTTTAGAATGATTGAGCCCCTGGTAAATAACCATAGTATTTCGTGACAGACCCCCCCCCTTCCTATTACCATATTCTAGCTACGTGCCTGACTCAGCTAAATCTCTACATTCTTTACCAAGCACACATTTTCTAAAGCGGAAAATGCTCTCTAAATACCTAAGCTCATTATTTTCAGCAGATGCACAAACTGGGTAACATGCTATCTACATGAATGTTATATATGTCGATTACTGGAAACCGCTTCTCGCTATCTATTACCATATTTACTATATAATGATTAACGTTAAAACCGGAAATGGTTGATTTGTACCGCTTCCGGTTTGAATATTACATTCATCAGGGAACTCGATTCTTAACTATTGACTCTGTACATCATGGCCAAAATTGATTGGTAATCCATCAGATAGTTCTTGAGACTGTTTGTTTCACTGACGGACAGAATGAATATATGGCTATAGAGTTTTGATAAACTAAATTCGTTAATGAGTGATGATGGAACAAATATAAGAAAGGGAACCAAGAGTACCACCGGGAAAATTTTCGAACACAAAATTAGCCATCGAAAACCCACATGTCCTGGGTTAGAATACCATAGATGAAAACTCTACCACTGAGTCATCAATCACCCGCTTATTAGTTTTGTTAACTATTATATTAATATAAATTAATGAATGCCTGCTTATTTTAATTATTGAACAATTACATTGTATACTTCGTAAAGTCAAAAATTATAAATTTGTATTTACTGTACATACAGTGAGCGCAGAAAGTGTTCGTACACCTATGCTATTGAAACGAGAATGCCTGCGAAAAAGAAACAGAAAATTTAAGAAGTGTAATAACACACACAATATGAATAATGAAAACTAAGCTTTATGAATATATCAATAAAGAACCACAAAGACAAGTTTAATGGTCAGAAAGTAAATAAATTCCGTAGAAAATATATAGAGTAGACGCAAAAAATGATCGTACACCTGACGTACGAATACGAAACAAAGATACCACAACTGGGGTTCACTAGTATTCACCTGAGTATACACCTCTGTATAGCATGACGAGTAACAGAATGAGTTTAGTTGTGAATAGGAGTGAAAAAACTGCACGGTGGGCTGTCGAAATGGGAAGCAACCGAACAGAAACAAATGAGGAGACAAGAAAAGTAATTATTAAAGTGCATAAGAAGGGTAAGTCTTTGAGAAAGATAGCAAACCTCAGGGGCAGATCCAGAGGGGGGCGATCGGGGCCATCGCCCCCCCCCCCACATGAGGAAACTTTCTTATTTTATATATAAATAAACCCATCCATAACAAGTTTGGAGCTCTTAAAAGTAGCAGTATTACTGCCGACCGCCCCTTCCCCAGAAGTCCGTCCTGGATCCGCCCCTGTATAGAGTAGCCACAATCGAGTATTTTCCGCTGTATGTTTGGAGTCGTTGTCTTGCTGAACAATAAATTGTTTTCAAGAACCATCTTCTGCGCACTAGTATGGAGATATTCTTTTAATATGTTAATATACACTTTGTGGATCATCACTCCATCGATAAGGTGGAGACGACCCACTCCTGAGGCACTCATACAACCCCAGACGAGCACGGACCCTGCTCCGTGTCTTACTTTAGAGACGAGATTTTGAGGATTCATCTCTGTATTCACCTTGCGCCATACCATACGCCTCCCATTGGACTCGATAAAATTAAATTTATTTTCGTCCGAAAATATGACCCTATTCCAGAAAGAAGCCTGATCCCTTATCTTTATACTCTTTTTCAAACTTTAGTCTCTTTATACGATTTGTCTTGTTCACCCAGAACATTTTCCTGGCTATCCGACCATGATACCCTGCAAATATTCCGCACTGTACTGGCTGATACTTTAACACCGCGTGTTTCCAGATCCGTTGCCAATTGCACAGCACTACTTTTTGGAACCTTTTTTCTTTCCCTAATAATGTAACGTTTAACTTGTTCACTCAACACTCTTGGTCTTCGAGTTCTTTTTTTATTATTTTTTTTATGGTTTCGCACAGTGATAGAAACATTATACATCGCAATTATTGTTTGTACTGTTGAACAAGGCCTGTCTGCAAGGTTTGCCAGGGGCGGATCCAGGACGGACTTCTGGGGGGGGCGGTCGGCGGTAATACTGCTACTTTTAAGAGCTCCAAACTTGTTATGGATGGGTTTATTTATGTATAAAATAAGAGTTTCCTCTTGTGGGGGGGGGGCGATTGCCCCCTCTGGACCCGCCCCTGACTCTATAATACCTTGAAACAGCTTCGCACACCTCCCCAATCCCCAGACATGAACCCCATAGAACATCTATGATCTGTTCTGGAGACAAGAATCAGAAGGCACAGCTTGTCTACTAAAGAAGGCCTAAGAAAAGCTATTCAAGAAGAATGGGACCTAATCAGTCCCGAAGCTACAGAACTACGAACTACTACAGGTGAAATCAATGCCACGAAGATTACAGACAATCATTAACGCACAGGGTAATCCCACAAAATATTAAATAACGTAATATACTTTATAAGCATTAATTCAAGCATAAGTGTACGGTGACTTTTTGCGTTTACAAAAAAGGAATTCTATCTTTTCTTCTGAACAAAACAGTGATTGTGTTTGTTTGGCCTTTCTCTTGTATATAGAAATAAAATGTATGAATGTGTAGTCTTAATTCTGGTTATATATATATTTTTCCACCTCCCGTTCTCATGCTAGCTGTTTTCAATATAAACTATGCACGGTGTACGAACACTTTCTGCGCTCACTGTAGGTATGTTGACAATAAGCGAATGTTATTAGAATATTTGTTGAGATTTATTTTCCTTCACTGCCTTTCGCCTGATTAAAAAGTAGTTTGCAGTGCTTTGGAGCAGCTGCAGGTGGGAACGCGATAATGTTTGAGACATACCGGCGACTTTTTTGTGTGTGAAAATAAGACCTTTCTCATAAAGTAGTAAATAACTGCAGTAGCAATTGTCTACGTAAATGATAAAGACATATCCAACTACAAGAAATTAATACAGTATATATAGCCTATTCATTATTGTGTTTCTCTTTTAACAGCTATTAGCTAAGGATGGATAATTCCAGAATTTTTACTTTCCGGAATCCGGAAAGTAAAATCGGAAAAATTCCGGATCTCGGAAAAATTCCGGATTTTTTCTGAATTCCGGAATTTTTCCGAAATCCGGAATTTTTCTAAATTCCGGATTTTTTCCGAATGTCGGAATTTTTCCGAAATCCGGAATTTTTCCGAATTCCGGAATTTTTCCGAAATCCGGAATTTTTCTGAATTCCGGAATTTTTCCGAATTCCGGAATTTTTCTAAATTCCGGATTTTTTCCGAATGTCGGAATTTTTCCGAAATCCGGAATTTTTCCGAATTCCGGAATTTTTCTGAATTCCGGAATTTTTCCGAATTCCGGAATTTTTCCGAATTCCGGAATTTTTCCGAATTCCGGAATTTTTCCGTATTCCGGAAAGTAAATTTTCCGATTCCGGAAAAAAAAATTTCCGGAATCCGGATTCCGGAAAATTTTGGCCATCCCTAGTGCCAATAATGTACATTATGGTACCAAATGTGATGTCACTGCCCTTAAATATCTGTGCCATAGGATGCACATGACCCCGTAAGATTTCTACAGAATCACGGCCAATGACATACATATATCACATACTTTGAAAATATAATTATGGCCATACTCCCAGTAGTAACATTGTTTGAATGCGTATTGCACCGTCCGTCTCACTTACGGTAATACTATTGTACTATTATTCAAACCAACAATATATGAATATTAAGTTTTGTTTAACATACAAAAAATATATATACCAAACGAGTAATTATTACATAAAATACATTTTAAGCTAGCAATAATCTATACACTAAAATGCTAGGTTTATATGTTTGTCCCAAAAGAATAGTTTATATATTTGTCTGTAATCATTGTTGACAATGAGACCTGAAAATGTAAAAGTGCTAGAAACGTACCGTTTCCACTGGTCGAATCCAAATTTTATGTAGATTGTATAGTTCTAATAAAATACTTAATAAATGCCGTTATTTCTTTACTACATAAATTAGGGATACCCTGGAAGTAATTAAATTTTTAAATAGCGTCATATCCTACGATTTATACATTCCAAAACCATATAGTTGTATACAGGGGTTGCATTTCTCATGCGTTCGTTTCTTGTGCAAACGATAATGTTAGAAGCTAGTGCTAGAAACGTGTCGTTTTCGCTAGTCAATTCCAAATTTTGTGTAGATTGTCCAGTTCTAATTTAATATTTAAAAAGCATGCCCGTTATTTCTTTAGTATATTTTTAGGAATATGCTGAAAGTGTTGATTTTGTTTAAACTAAAATATCATATCCTAAGTTATACATTCCAGCACCGCATGTTTGTATGCACGGTTGTATATCTCTCAGGAGTCTTGTTTTACGTCTAAATGCTAATGAAAAACGAAGAACAATTCTCTAGTGTAAGTTGAACTTTATTGTTTAGAGTATTTTGCCAATGAAAACATATATTACTGATAATAATTGAATCACTGATTGGAAAAAGGGAATAAGTGCATCAGACCTAAGTTTTCAGAAACACTAAAAAACCTTCCCGAAGCGTTGTTTCTATTTGCTGCAAAAAGTGTATAATTGATTACTTGTAGCAAAAGAAATAACAAACACTAAGACAACAAGAAGAATCTTGTATTGCAGTACTGCAATTGGTTAGATAAGCTTAAAAACGGAAGAAAAATATTCCCTTTTTCCAATCAATTAGTGTTGGACGCAATTGTAATTGTGTGTAGGGTATGTAATGTGCAGTTTATGATAGAAAGCTATGAAAATGTACATGCTGTATACAATGTCGTATGTTAATCTTGGATATAAGTATCCGAACTATCACGAATGTTAGGTTTCTAACTCTTTTATTGTCACCGTTCGTTTTTTTTACAACACATGTTATTTGTACAGCAAGAAAAGTAATATAATAGACAACTGAACAAAATACGTAGCAAAATACGTTGAACAATTGAATGGCTTTAGATAGGGTCCTATCCGTGTGCATCTTCGTCTTCTACAGTTTCTTGGTCAGTGATTTTCCATGAACAAATCATCCTATAAAACTGTTTGTATTGGTCAGGTATTCATTTGATGATTTGTGAAGAATCGTTGATCTTTTTCTCATTGATCGATACCTGCCAGTCGTATTTCTTTGACGTTGGCAGTGGAACGTTTGTGACATTACTTTTGAGTAATCGAAAAATATCAGTTCTTAGTCCATTGATAAGCTTATGAGCTTGCACGTAACCTAGAGATTCTGTTTTATAAACAGTGTCTCTATTTACTTACTTGGAATTTCATTGTTTTGTCGACAATGCTACCTGAAAATTTCTTGTGAAACGGGTTCCGCCAATGTTTAAAATCTAAGATTTCTTCATTGACAATTTAGTAAACCTAAAATGGAGTATCAGTATTTCTTGCATTCGTAATCATGTGGTTATACTGTGTTGGTAAATAAATGCGATTGTGTCGTTTGAGTTCTAGTTTGATTATAGCAATATTTTGGTCACATGGTAAAAACTGTGACCTCTGACAGGCAAATATTGTTGTATAGTTGTGAACCGTTATGACACGGTCAGGCTGGAAAGCATTCATGTCATTGTATGAATGCAGTTTTGGCATTATATGATCACCACTTGTATCACTGAAAACACGTAAATCTGCAACTGATTGGGGCGAAAATTTCTCTATAGATTGTGCAATGCGAAGACAAGGCAAAGTATCGAAACGTCAGCAGATGGCTCTAGTGGTTGTCTACTTACACACAGTCTCACAGTTTTGGTGGTATCCTATAGTGACTGCAAGAAGAAAATAAGAAATGTAGTTATTCCCTTTTTCTAATCAGCGAGATATTCTGTCTTCTACATTGGTCATATAGAGTTGCCCAAACATTCCTATTTTCTACTCAACGACGTAACTATCTTAAAGAAACACATCTGCTATCTCAGGTTAAAATCGCAAAAGATTGTACTTATTCCCTTTTTCCAATCAGAGGTTCAATTAATTGTGCATATAATGTGATTACTTATTATATACTGCCTACAGGAAAAAAAGTAAACACTAGTCATACATGAATTCGAAACTTCAACCGGAAGTAGGACTAAATCTTCCAAATGGTGAGAGATATTGAAAAAAATAAAAAAATCTATCCTTTATGGTTCCACCGGTCGATTTTTATGAAGACGTCCTTCACTTGTGCCTGTATAGGGACATGTACAGATGTTGTGACGAATGACAAGAAGATTCACGCTCATATGTGAATGATGGGCTGTGAAGAAAGCGCAGGTTCAGCATATCACTTTCCATAAAATATTTAAGTTAATAACCAAGGTAATAAGCTGTATATACATTCGGTGCAATTCCACTGGCACTATTTTCCTTGTGATATATTTCACTTAAGAAACAATGTACTGAAGTTCGACATAACAATCGCTGTGCTCTGCGTTGTACACCCTTGAATCATTGGCATATATTATTTTAAGTTCACTATATCCATCTTATAAGAGGACCACACAGATCAAGAATAGCTGCACAAAATTGCAAGAGAAATACAGTGTGGTCTAAAAAGTAAGTATACACCCCTGCATTGATGAAATATAACTTTCCAGTTTATGGGTTTATTTGCTTGGACTCTTCCGAACTTAACATATAAATAAAAACACATTAAGAACGAATAATTAAGAATTGCCTTTGTTGTCATTGTACATATTCGGAAATAAATTCAAATGAATAATGCAAATGAAATGGAATATTTAGACCCCCCTATGGTTTGTATACTACGCCTATGTCAGCTAGGCTGAAGGAGGGCGAAAATCTACAAAGAAATGAAAAAGTTGTGTCCCGGGATAACAAAGAAAATCTACAAAAGAAAGTTTTGTTCCAGGACATTGAAGGCCATGCAAAAACAAGAATTTACCAACGAGCCAAAAATTCATCGAAAGATTGCGATTTTAACCAATAATTACATTTTGGGTCAAGTGCCATAAAATTTTTGAATAGCCCTAGATCGAGTTTATATATATATATATTTTACGAAATAAGTATATCATACTGAGTTAAGTGATGACGATATTGTTATTGATCAATATCAATATTTATTTAATACCAGTACCGGTTATTGACTCAATAATTATTGCGTAATTAGTAATTCATTCAATAACTGAGCTGCCTGATGGCTAAACGGTTAGCGTACGCGCCTTTGGCGTGTGAGACCCGGGTTCGATCGCGGGCTGGAGCTTATGTTGTTCGGATTCCAGGTAGGTTCGCGTGTCATATAGCCTCGCTGCTGCAAGGGACTCTAAACTGAATATCAATTCAAATCATTCAACAATTATTGCGTCATTAGTTATTATAGTAGTTATTAATAAATTTAGTATACAATTTATTTTTTTTTTTTAATTCTTCTTAAACCCTTTTCTGCATGACTTTTTTTCTTTAACCAAAAAACAAAAATCAGTATTTTAAATCCTCATATGGGAACTTTAAAAAATATATTAAAACTTGAATTTTAGATTTTTCACTTAATTCCGACGAGAAATAAGCAAGTGCCGCTCTTACAAATCACAAAGAACATGTGAGAAAACACCAAAATATCTTATTCATACATGTCAATATTTCACACAGCTGACAATACAGTCATTTGATGCCTTTGATAAATCACAAAAAAGCTCAAATGAAAAAGGGTATGCTCCATATGTGGCACGGCATGCGGTAAGGTGTTCAGTTTCTTTCTGGCAATGCTTTTCGAGCATTCTCAACTGGTTCATTTTCTAGAAATGATCTCCACAGATTGAGAAATGTTTACCAAAGCTGATGAGCGAAATCTGAAACTGCCCGTGGATGCATGCATTAGATTTTAATGTCAATTGCATTGGTGATGCTGTATGAGACGTGGACTGAATTTTAACTTGGAATCTGAACCATACAAGCTCCCACCAGGAATCGAACCTGGGTTGTCAGCACAATAGATGGGTAGGCTAACCGTATAGCCAGGAGGGAACTCTTTGAAACATATGATTGTATGGTTACTTTCGAAACGTATAAGTAAATACCATGACCAGGAGTGTAATGAAGGATATACATGAGTTTACAGCGTATATCCACCTAATACTGTCATAGTTCAGAGGATATACTCAGTCTAACTAAGTAGTGTAATGCGAGTGTGATGCTGGATATTATTATAACATTATAGTGTGTACTTAACAAAAAAAAAACAAAAAAAAACCTAGCAACACATAGCAAATCACGAATATTCGCAATGTTTAAGCTTTTATTGTATTGAATTCCTTTTCTGTTCATGGGCGCCAAACCTTTGGAGTCCGGATCCCTCTCCCTTGAAAAATGCTTCTTCATGTAGAGAGTTGGAGAATCGGAAGGACTTCGATTATCACAAAATTCACTTGGTGCGAAGTGAGTTCGAACCAGGGATCACATGCAACAGAGGTTAGTGCTCCGCCCCCGAACCACCACTGTCCCACGTCATTGAGGTCATTTTAGATGGTATCCGAAAAAATCCGAATAAGTCCAACAAAAGTTACAAATAAGTCGACGCCACTGGAGCTTGGTGCTCTTGTATAACACGACGAATGTAAAATGCTTCTGTGGCAGCTTGTCCTCACCTAATGTGAGTCTTGATTATAATTCCAGAAATTTCAAATACATTAAGATTAATATAAGAAAATAATCATAAAAGAACAAAAACTGCATTTCTACCGTTCACGGTGTAATTACAAATGCGTCTCTTCCCCATCTCGTGAATCACAACCAGTGCCATATTTAGGATTTTTTTCCCTGGACTTTGCACAACAGGGGGGCAGGGAGGGCAATTTCCCACCTGAGTGTGAGAATTAATTGTATTTTAATCGGTTGTCTATTAATATATAAGGAAAAATCTAAAACTCGTATGTCATCGAAGAATCTTACCTTCCCCCCAGGCAAATCTGATATGATACTCCAGCAAACACATGTTGAATGTTTGCAATCTCATTTCAATTTAACTGGTTTCATTTTTTCAAAAAATGGAAATATTTTTTTTTTTTTTTTTTTTTTGAAAGTGTTGAGGCAAGTAGAAGTTGAAATATACTGATTGCAGTTTTAATGGAATGAATTGAAGATTGATGAATCGTACGTGATATGATACACACATTTAGCAGTGATTTCAATCTTTTAGTATATTCATAGAAGAAAAATATTTAAAAAAATCCTCTTGGTCTATCTGGTTCCTTGGCTACTTATCCCCCTTGTTCAAATTCTTTAATTCAAATATGTCCTTTTCTTTATAAATAAACGATGTAAATATCTCTTTGCTATAATAACTAAAGTCTCATTATGTAGATAGCCATGAAACTTGGTGTGGAATACCTGTTTGGCTTATCAGATACTCTTAGTGTTTGTATTACTGACGACGGCAGATTAGAATCACAACTAACAATGGTCAAAAGTATGATAGAAGAAACGAAAGAAACAACTAAGATAAAGAAACAGAAAAGTAGAATGGATGAAAGAAAAGAAAACAAAGAAAGTAGCTCTAAAATGGAAATAAATTTGACAAATACAGTATTATTTTTGAACAAAGTGGATAAGAAAATGAAAAGTGTATGAAATTCTTAGAAATGGTATGAAGGACTATTGTTGTACGTGAAATGCGAAAAACTAACAAATTTATTTCGGGCGGGGAGCTTGAGAACGATAGCCCGCTAAATACGCCACTGGTCACCAGTAACGTCCACTTACATGCTTTTAACGCAATACTCAAATACAACACTTTGGAACTCATTATGTTCTGGTTCGTGCCAACTCCTGGCAAAATTGGTGTCTTACCCGGGATATACTTGAACCTGAACCACAAAGTGGGATTGATGTATATATCTCGAAATAGTCCCAGAAGCGACAGTCCTATTAGCGACAGGAACTGTTATCTGTCCTATGAGCGACCGATTCATTTACATTGAGATGATGGAAGATAATATAGTTCCTTCTCGTAAAATATATTTGCCTCTGGCGTTATTTACGCCCGAACAACCTTGGTATGAAATATGTGCGTGCCGGTGATACGGTCCGTCAAATATATTTTTCCTCTACTGTGAGTGCAAATACAATTTATTTTAATTTTGAGTTAGATTTGACATTAAACATATCAAATAACAACGAGGCAGCAGAGATATTTCCGTGAAAAATATATTCCTATGTAATTATTGAAAATCCAGTTGTAATATCCCCTTTCTTCAAAAGCTCTGTTTTCTGTACTTAATTTGATTCAAATCTTATTACTCACTAAGCACAGTAATATATTTTATTTTGAAAAATTTAAACGTGTAACAGTTTCGCCAACTATCTAATTTTTGGACTTCCTAAAACTCTATGAATAGTGATGAGCGCAAGAGTCTTGGTCTTGCAGTTTTTGCAAGAGTCTTGCATGCAAGACCAAGACCAAGACCAAGACCAAGACCAAGACCAGGAATCCCGATGCAAGACCAAGACCAAGACCAAGGGGTGCAAGACCAAGACCAAGACCAAGACTATACCTGCAAGACCAAGACCAAGACCAAGACTCTTGCGCAAGAGTCTTGCACAAGTATGGTACTACTTGATTTTTTATAGAATGTAAAAAGGAAGGGGAAAAATCATTACATCTTTCACGTGAACTTCTTGGCTCCAGTAAAAATACCGCCGGAGTGAATGTGTTCCCAGTAGTGTATGCAATCCATGTGAGTCGATCTGCTCCTGTAACATATAGCTACAGTATGTCGTTTTTTGAATCGGTTGTTCACGAGACGTCCGACAGCATAATTCTATGAATTGTTACAAGCTATAATAACTTGAGTGTCTGATTTACTTTGGTCATCATTTGATCATTCACGACGGCCCATGATTGGATTTTGGGAAATCATATGAAGAATAGTTGTGTCCATAAGAAGTGGATAAGCAAAAATAAACTAGAGCATGTTATAGACACGGTAGCTCAGTGGCAGAGCGTTCACCTCTGGTACATGGGGCCCTGGTTCGATCGCAGCTTGCGCGATGTGAGCTTTTTTGGTGAACAAACACCCTGTGCGTGGGTTTTCCCGTTTCCTCGTACTTTCTTCATTCCACCATTTCTCATCATCACTGTTTCCCTTAGCTTCAGTGTTATAATCGTGGGACGTTAAAGTAGATATTTAATTTCATTTCAAAAACATATGAATGGTGTTCTTCTTCCAAAACTAATGGGAAATGTAGCATTGAACATCGGCAATTCCGTACACCATAGGTGCCGACTACATGGGTATGGCCTTGGCTCTGAGGTTCAAGCATCCGTTGGAAATTTTTAATGTCTTATAAAATTAATATTGAAATAACATTTTCATGACATTGACAAAAACTTAGCGCATGTGACCGCAAGTTTGATTTCATGGGTGGATGCTTATTCGTTGAATAATTGTTTATCAATATAACTTATAACCCCCTTAGGTATACGGCATATCTAGGATTCAACGATATAACATTATGCAACAATATATAATCTATATTCACAACTGAGAGTGATTTCGTACTTATTTCAAATAACTTGAAGTTTGATGCCGTTGTTATGTATTTCTAATGTAGGTCAAAAGTATTTATATAAATTGAGTATATATATATAAAAAAAGACAGACAGTTGAGTCGTTTTCAGTTTTCACTCAAATTATTCTAAAATATTGGGGCCGCGGTGGCTCAATGGTAGAGCGTTCAGCTCTGGTGTTTGGTGTCTCGCGTTCGATCCCAGCTCCCGCCAAGTGAACTTTGTGGTGGACTACACCATGTGCGTGGGTTTCCTCGTGGTTCTCCCGTTTCCTCCCACTTTCTTCTTTCCACCATTTTCATTCATTTTTCATCATCACTGTCTCCTTTAGCCTAGCCGGCATAATCGTAGGACGTAAAACTCACAAATTTAATTTCATTTCATATTCTAAAATATTAAGAGGTTTAATTATTATTATTTTAATTTGTTCTCTCTTTTTTGGTCAATATTGCAAAACATATCATCATCGTCATAATAATAGCTATTCTGCCATTATTGGCAGGTCACTTGCTGCAGCTGAGAAGCTTCGATGACTGTGGTCCTCAGCTAGTCTCTTAGTCTTAACGTAGCAATTTTCTGTCTTAATATCTTTCTTCAACTACAATCTCCTTCGTCCCCTCCCTCTAGCACGTCCCTCATAATACAGTTCCTCCTCAACCAATGTCCTCCTCTTCATTACATCTAAAATTCTTCTTTTCTCCTTTACTGCTACTATTTCTAAAACCTTCGCATTCGTTTTCCGTTCAACCCAGCTGATTCTCTCCTTTTTTTTCTCCATGCCCACATTTCGAAAGTCTAACTGTTTCATCGTTTTTGCGTATGTTCTTATTTCTGCCCCATACAGTACATATTAGAATCAGTAAAACAAAATTTCAATATTTAATTGGGAGATTGTTCAATACAAAGATGAGCTAATCGTGGTAGGGAAGAAAAAATCTGACGCCTTTAGAGTGTAAAAATAATTTTGCAATTTATGGTATTTCAGTAATCTGTCTTGGTTTTCTTTCATGCGTCTCACTGTCAGGGATAGGCTCCCCAGTTTGGGAACCAGTGGAGTATTGGATCTGTTAAAACATATAAAAATATTACGAAATGTTGTGATTTATCTTATAAGTAGTGAAGCGTGATCACCCATTGAAAAAAAAAGTAAAGGTCATCGCCTATGTTGTACAGTATCAATCACACTTACACGAAGGTAAAATAGGTCCTATATTACATTTAGAAACATACATTGTATTTCCCTCACTATTGACGCAATGTAGGATTTATTATCCTTTATATCCAGAGTAAAATTTACTTATGAAAATCATAGATTTCTTAAAAGCAAAACTTGCAAGACTCTTGCAAGCAAGACCAAGACTGGGTGTGCAAGAACAAGACCAAGACCAAGACTAGGTGTGCAAGACCAAGACCAAGACCAAGACCGAGGGTTCCACTGCAAGACCAAGACCAAGACCGCATGTGCAAGACCAAGACCAAGACCAAGACCACCCGGGTCTTGGTCTTGGTCTTGCATTTGCTCATCACTATCTATGAATAAAATGAAAAAAAAAATGTGAGTGATAAAAGCTTTTGAGATCCCTTCCATCTGATTGGCTATTTTCAACCAATCCCACCAATTACAAAACAATTCACTCTAAACAATCCAAAAGGTAAACAAACTCTTTAAACTACCTTCCCCCTATTGTAAGCTACTAAAACGTAAACTAATTGCTTGATTTGCCTTCCTCCCTTGTTTTGACATACATAAAAGCTTGTCGTATAGCAATCTTAAATAATCCCTATAACTAGACGAACTGTTAAGTCCTGCGAGAGATTTGTAACTTGTGTAATAATTTCTTCGAATACACCATGTTTGTTAGATTTCTTTAATACCCTCAGATGGTGAACACTGTTTTTACATGGGCACCCGATGGGAAGGCAGGGGTCGCCCCCTGGCTCACAAAAAAGTATATTTAATATAGCAAACCGCGTATATTAAATACCAGATATACCAGACGTGATACAGCAACCATGGAGATGCACCTCCCTAGAAAATTTTCTTCGGACGCCACTACCTCTTTCTGATTTCTTTCTTATGCCATAAACATATTCAATCTAAACTTATGCTCCGTATCATTTTAACATGAAATTTTAAATTATATTAGAACCATAGACAACGGCGGAGCTACTCTAAATATTTAGTTTTCCTCTTGATAGAGTCAAAGTATTCATAGAAATTAATTCAAAAATATAATATAAGGTAAAACTATAAAAGATTGTTAATGTAATGAGAGCATTCTCACGTATTACATTCAGGTAGAACGAAATTTTTCATAGTACATTTTGTTAGGTTCTAAATCACATTAGCATAAAACAAGTTAAAGAAGGGAGAACCTTTTCTTCTTCCATTATCTTAGTATGAACGAATCGGTGACTCATAGGGCAGTTAACAGTTCGAATCGGTCGATCATGGGACAGTTAACAGTTCCTGTCGCTAATAGGACTGTCGCAAGTGGGAAGACACCTATATTTCCTGAAAGCTTGGGTCAAGGTAAGATCAAAACCGGTTATCAAAATTGGGGAGGTGTCATGCATTGCGCTTAGGGGCAGCACTTACTCATTGCTATTAAAATCTTAAACGTGTCCATAAAGTCCGTTGCGAACTTTTTAAATGGAAAGGGGGATCAACTTGTATATCGTATGAAAGTTGGTGTTAAACGATACAAGATAAATCAAGTCTCGACTCTTTACGGTAAGCCTGTGCATAATAGTTGTGGGTCAAAATATCAACACAATCTTCATTGCAAAGTCTTTGGTCACTCGTATAAATCTGAAACGGTGGGATCGGTGTAAAAACAAAAACATGGATATGCCATTATTTCATACGTATAATGATTTAAAGTAAAAAAAAATATTTCAGGGTCCCTCGCGAGGTCCCAGACGGGGTCCAACACAAAATGTTTTAATGGGAAAGGTGTTTAAGTTGAGCTTCTACATTATGTGCTTATTTGCCTTCTTGGCATTTGAGCTTTTGAGTTGGACCCAGTATGGGATCCTGCTGGTGACTCTAGGATATTTATTTTTTTACTCATATATATTATAGATTTTTTCACCTGTCTCACCGCTTCAGATTCATACGAGTGGCCAAAGACTTTGCAGTGAAGAGTGTGTTAATATTTTGACCCACAACTATCTTGCACAGGCTTATCATAGAGAGTCGAGACTTGATTTATCTTCTTTCATCTTACAACAACTTTTATACGATATGCAAGTTGACCCCTCTTTCCATTTGAAAATTTTGAGTTGGACTCCGTCTGGAACCCTGCAGGGGACCCTGGGACAATTTATTTTACTTTGATACGTTGTACTTTTAAGATTTTCTCAAGATTTTCGGGGCCGCAACGGACATTATTGACATGCTTAAAGATTTTTATAACAATGAGTAAAGTGCTACCACTCAAGAGAACGCATGAGACCTCCACAATTTTGGTAACCAATTTTGATCTTACCCTGACCCAAGCTTTCAGGAAATATATACATCACCCCCACTTCGTAGGTTCAGGCACAAGTACATCCCTAGTTATTTTTCAATAATAACTTTTAATTCATTTATTAATATTTTGTGTTCCTTTGCACTTCACAAATCGTGCGAAGACTTACCGATATGAGGCCCCTTGTGCTGGTTGCACTACAACATTTGACTTAGGAAGTAGTTGCTAGGTGTCGCTACAGGTGAGCACTACAAACGTAATGAATATACAATTAGTGGTAGACTTTTGGATTATGTTCTCATGAAGAACGTGATGTAACATATCGTGAAGAAATACATATATGGTAAATATTCCTAAATATTTTTATATTATGGAGAATCATGTGTCACTGGTAAAATTCTGCTGTCTTTCCTTATTGTGTCCTCTTTTAAAAGACGTATCCAATATTTTTGAGAATAGACTTGGAGTTATCACATATTCTTCTACGTCGGGACGAGATTAGGAATTTGGAATTCAACTTTTGAATGGGTACATAGTTGTACCCCAAATTACACAATATAAATCAATGTTTGAACGTGCTTTGGAAATATTTTAGAAACTACGTTTGATAATATTATTGACAATTTTATGTAAAAACTTTTTGTCAAGTGTATCAAAGTATATGCTGAGGGAAACGACATTTAAATACACACTGTAAAAAAATAAAACACCATTTAAATACATATAGTACAGATGATGAGGAGAAATGGATAAAATTGTGCTTACAAGGTGTGCTTAGCGTGTGTAAAAGCGTTCATTCTTAGATACAATCTCCAGTATGACATATTTAAAACACTTTTTCTCTGCAAACTTTTCGAAAACAAAGTGATGACACATTTTGCAAATGCATCTTGGACATAATTTGTAATACACAATATCTAAAAGTGGTGAATCTGGAGCCGTTCAAAGACTGTCACTAATGTGTAAAGCGTCGTACTGTGTCTAAAAGTAGTTTGTTTATATTTTGCAGTTGTAGTTCTTAGGATATTTTACACATTATGGACAGTGTTTGCACAACTCCAAATGACAATTATTCGCTCATTTTAGAAACTATTGAACGCCTGGCCAGGCATAAACTCCGAAGTTTTTGTTTTGAAGATGAATAATTTTTTCAATAGTTAATATTGACGTTACGCAATTAAACATGAAAAATTAATATTGCAAAAGAAGTTAAATAAATAACCCATTCATTGCAATACTTCACTGTTAACGCTTTGAGGAAGTAAGATACGAGGGGTATTGTAAAGTTTTAGTTATCATAGTGAAAGATCATTATACAGGGATTGTTGTAATATATGGTTGTTACGCCTCTCTATCTAGTCACAACCCAGATTTATACAATTTTCCCGGCGTTCCTTTACTTCACAAATACCGTCATTGTAGAAGTCTGAACATTGTACTTTAAACCACTCTTTCACCTCGTGAATGACGTCATCTGTGTTGTAAAAATGGTTACCACGCAACTAATTATTAAGGAAACAAGAAATAATCAATGGGAACGAAGTCTGGAGAATAAGACGAATGCTGCAATACCTGGAAGACGCACGATCTTGTAAAAACCAGCTGAAATGCATACTGTTTTTATTACTTCTGACAGTACTATAATATTTTATTCTATGAATTGTCCACACCATAAAATATAGGTTATATTGTAAAATTGGCAGGTGATAATAAATGTTTAAAAAGAATAAAGGAAACAGCGATATACATTATGAAAAGGAATATTGACTGATTATGACATTGACAACTCATATGCGACATATCAAGTAACGTGCTTTACATCAAGACTTTACGCACCGGATACTTGAATGAGTACAAGGTTACTGAAGTGGACGGAACTCAAATGGACGTCAAAAAAGGGCGCTAAAGTTGGAAATTTCTAAATTAAATGAAATTGCTATCTATATATATAAAAGAGAACGCACAAATCCTTTGTTACCTCATCACGCTAATACGGCTGAACCAATTTCTTTTATTTTTGGGGGGTTATTAGGATTTGGACCCTAGATGGTTTTTATCATATCACTTTAATTTTTAATTACCAGTGTCTTGAGATAATTGACCATTCAAGTGTCCATAACGTACAAATCCTTTGTTAGTTCATCATAGGTAAAAATAAACGTATTTATATGCAACCCGCATGACCGTGTCACTCGGCGGGTTAACATAAATGACAGGCGATATAATGTTAACATTTACTGCAATCTACTATGGTTTTTATCATATCACTTGAAAGCGAAAACTTCCGGGGTGACCGCAGCGAAGCGGGGCGGGTTAACATAAATGACAGGCGATATAATGTTAACATTTAATGCAATCTTCTATGGTTTTTATCATATCACTTGAAAGCGAAAAAGTAAAAATTATCTAAGTAACAAAGTTTATTGCGTTCCGGGGTGACCGCAGCGAAGCGGGGTGAACGCTGCTAGTTTCTGATAAATAATTACATTATCCATTTCTCAGAACTTTAAATTTTATATTTTAGAGACAATTAAAATTAATCATTAATAAATCTACTATGTGCATTAATACACCGCACAGTAGGTGCAACCTTTTAACGATTTGCTGGCTAATCGCTAGCATTGGAAAAATAATAAAACATTAATACAGCGTACTAGCTGCCATTCCATGGCAATTTTTCTTTTTGGAAGGGCATTTATATGCGAAATATGCCTGTGTCCTCTGTAACAAATACCCCAAGAGCTATGTCCTCGAAAATCCTATTCATGATATGTTTAAATATTGGGATAGAACGTCACAATAAAACTTTTTTTCTAATTTTTAGTGCTGAGTTTTCATAAATAAACAATACTCACTGCTTGCATGCCTTTTCTCCAAAAATGTAAAGAAACTGTAAAAATGTATGTTGAGTTAGGAAGTTCTAGGTGATTAGGACACGTTGGAACTTCCTGTGGGCGAGCCTCTGATGCTCCGTAACACATATGTAAAATACATCAAGTACGTAGTTATCTCCAGTTCGAAGTTATGAAGAATACATTCCTGTTTCTTTGGATGTTACAACTTAATTATAGTTTCTTAACTGGAGGACTCAACTTAGATTAATTCTAGATATGCATTAATGCAAGCGATCGAGAATTATTGATTATTCATAGAGTTTGTTAGTGCATCGATTATTTTTTTAAAAGAACACGACATGCAAGTAGTTGAAATTGGCATATCACCGAAGAGCATAATGGCATTGAAAAATTGTTCGCAGACCAAAGCGAATAGAGTTTTGTCATATTTCTAATGCTGAAAATTTTATTTTACATTATTTCGAATGATAATTAGCGCTTCAAATGGTTTGCAATGTTAAGTCTATGAGCATCCCGTTTTATGGTGATTATTCCTCAATGCTCTGTCTGATCGGGTGCATGCGACGCATTACGACATTCAGCACGCGCTCTTAAATCAATATGTCAATTTTTTTAAAGAAAGGTTCAGGTATCTGGGATTAGTAATTCAGATAAACGAACTCGTGTATCGAGTAAGGACGAGTTTCGCTAACACAATTTTAATTTAGTTAACTTCAGAAAATCAATCGGATGACGGTGTTATTCAGTTTTTACAAAAGACGATGACGCTGTAACTTGCAGCTGTGAATGATACATTTAAGCAGTTTTACTACTATCGATCAAGAAAAACACAATTCAATATTGAGAATGAAAAATACATTTAAGCAGCAAACAAAAGAAAATTCCACACTTAAGGGGAAGCAGACTGCTTTAACTAACCGACAGTAATACTTTACGAAGTATGTAATGCATTTTTAAATAAGGAACGCCAAGCAAAAAATAATGCAGAACATTTCTTCAACAACGAAAAAAAAATACAAACAATTAAACATCCGTCAAAATGTTCCCTTTCCTTTGTCAAATTAATTGTAAATTACCTAAGGTTACGCAAACAGCTTTCGATCCCTTAAATGTGACTCACGTGTGTTCAGCATCCAAACGGATCTGATTTTCTTCGGAAATGTTATCATTAACCTAAGTACTTACGAACTCTATGAAATAATTAATGATTAAATGAACCTGTCCTTCATCATTCAAGTGTGTGCCTTATTTATCTTCATATAGATTACATGGATTTCTGATATTCAAAAAAAATATCATTGCAAGGGTGTATGCTATTTTCTAATGTGTCTTTCATAGAGATTCCTAGAACGTAACTCCTTCAGGACATCCAAATAGTTAAAGTTTTAATCATGATTGTTTTTTTTTCTTGTAAAGCCGTTCTTAGTTTAATCTATTCTTTTTTTTTTACTTATGGATTTCAGTCCAACGACGATGTTGTTTCGATAATTACTAAATGTTTTTAACTTTGTTGTTGTTTTTGATTTTGTTTTGTTGGATATTCTACCATCGTAGTCAGGATGCATTTCTACTGATCGGGCTTAACTGAATGATCAGTAATATTGTATTTTCAGTAATAAATCTGTCAACTGAGTTTCGTAGGGTTAACTGCCTCAATAATATTTTTCAATGTACATATTGTAAGGTTCCGCATGTCTTCACATCATGTGATAGCCATGTGTGTACTAAACGTGTTGGCAATAAACAAATACAACGCAGACGACAGTACCGAAGAGGAGTCACCCACAATCGCCAGCAGTCGGCAAGTCGGAGATCACCGATGGTAGCCCACCTTTTACAATAAAAGACAGGAGCACGCCTCAAACAGCATCAATTTATCCAGATTGATCAAACCATTTAAAGCCCTAGGGCGCCCGGCCATTGGGAAAACCTTACCTTCTCACGACGCTCGGTCAATTGAGAGTTACCTTTCTTTCCTTAAGCCCTATGGCGCTCGGTCATTGGGTTCCCTTTCTCTCTCACAACAACCCGGTCACCGAGAGACACCAAATCACACAAAACTTATCCCCTCTCACTACGCCCGGTCAAAGAGAATAACCTCACCCACAAAGCCGTACGACGCCTCGTCATTGGGTTCCTTCCACTTTCTTACCTAAAATTATTAGGGGAACTACTTATGGTAATATACTTACGTATTTAACAAGATCTTCTATAATAAAAGGTGATGGGAAAGTCCAAATTCTCGTGTACGATAATTCCTCTACCTTAAATAAACTCATAAAATTTTTCAATATATATTCTTGGTGGCTCAGTGGTAGAGTGTTTAACCCTTTCAGAAGATATCCTCACAATTGTGAATGCTGCTTTCAGTTGTGAAAAATGCCAATTAAAGGAATAAAGTACACAAATTAGCTACAAGTACATTTCAGAGTGTCTGTATGCCAAGTTGCCAGATACTGCATTGCCATCTTTTGAGTATATTGGAAGTCACAACATTTATCAGTAGTGTGTTCTGCACTCACAATTGTGAGGGTATCTGCTGAAATGATTAATGCAGCCTGGAGTTTCTGGTTTGGTCCCAGCTCTTGTCAAGTGAACATTGTGGTGGAGAAACACAGCGTGTGTGGGTTTCCCTCGAGTTCTCTCATTTTCGGACACTTTCGTTATTATACCACCGTTATCCACTTGATTATCACCGTCTCCCTTTGCCTCCGTGCATAGTCCTGGGAAGTTAATGAGATGTGTGTATATATTTCGTTAATAATCCTACTTCGAAAATTAAGTGTTATATATTAGTCTTGTAAAAGTATAATGTTGTTTCCATTCCTCATTCTTCAGAACAGGAAAGCACTTAAAATATATTTGAAAACATTCAGAACAGAGTTTCTGCAATGAGAACCGATTAATGGTGTTTATCTTAATTTGGGTATGGAAGATATAATGTTGGTAACCTATGAAACCACTGTGTATACAAGTAAACTCTAGTGAAGACATTAAAGTGATTCACACGAAGTATAAGTTGGGATATTGATATCCACCGTTAAATGCAATTTCAATCGTTATCTTAACGGATTGGCTCCATTAAGGAACTCGGCCAACATAACTGCAGTAAGAAAAGCAATATACCCTTTAAATAGGCAATCAACATTGCTTTCCTACTGTGCACGTTGCATGCAAACTGGGAAATATTATTGATTTTAAACGCAAAGTGGAGAGCCATTGTAACGTATTAGGGTGTTAAACGGATTAACTCAATTAAGGAAAACGGAACAGATGATCGCTCTAGTTATCTAGTGTCACTAAAAGAATTTAACAAACATGATTACATTTATGCGAAATGGACTATATATCATCACCGTTAAAATTGATTATATCTATAAATGCATTAGCCGATTGATTCCGTTACTGTACTTGGTTGAAATAACCGCTCTTGCCATTTCATTTCTTGCAAGAAACAGATTTTTTTATTTTATTTTTTTAAATATGGCATCCGTTCAAAAGCTATCATACGTAGTAGCGAAAGTAAAGACGGAAGGATAGAAGGCGGACTCACAAACTAACAGCACATTTCACAAGTCTCACAGTGTGATCCTAAAAATTCATAGTTATTAGGATTACACAGTAAAATTTAAAAGATTGTGTCATCAATACGAAAATTCATTAATTTCCACAATTTGAACGAATACGAATTTTTAAATTCAGTTGTTGCAATATCTCAGCCGAGTTTGTTAATGTTCTAAATACGGTTATATACTAACAGATAATTGGGGGATTAAAGGTGGGTATTTACCTAGGTATAACTCATATCTCATGAATGTAAGCGATTTTCTTTTGTAACAGATAGCTAGAATGATTTAATCTGCCGAGTTCGTTGGTTGATTTTGTCCGCTAAAAGCTAAACGGGCAGCCTTAGCTATCCACATCTCATCCATGAAAGATTTCCCGTCATCCTCTATACTGTCTTACATGAGTTCATTGTTCTAATGGAAGATATCACCCGTTTATTCAGTGCATAAGTAAGAAAGAAAATAGATACAAACAAATTCGGTGCTGAGAGCAAATTGAATATTTTGATTTTCCTCTATTAACGGTGACACACGCTAATAATAATAATAATAATAATAATAATAATAATAATAATAATAATAATAATAATAATAATAATAATAATAATAATAATAATAATAATAATAATAATGTTATGATCCTTCTATTCAAATCAAATAAACTTTCATTTCAGTTCGTAGGGTTCGATCTATGAACAGGGACAAGATAGCTCAGTGGTAGATTACTTACCTCTGCTGTGTGGAGTTAATGGTTCGATCCTCTGCAATTAAGATTTTTGCTAGACAACATCGTATCCGTGGGTTTTCTCGGTGTATTAATATTTCCTCCCATTTTCTCAATCTACCAGTTATTCCATCATCATTCAGTTGCCTTAATCATAATTCTCCTTTACGATAAAGGAAATAAAATGGGATGTTAAATTGAAAGATTAGATTCTTAATAAAGTATATAAATCGGAACGGAAAATCATTATAGAATTAGAAATTCATTTAAAAAATAGTAATATCATGGGAATAATTTTCTTTCCCGGACCTGGTTATTTCCAGTAGTTTTATATACAATACGCATAACAATCGAATCAGAGCAACTAAAAAAGTTGATTGTCACAAACTTTGGCTACTTCCGGTTTGAGGCTACAATTTACTTCTCGAGGCCTGGGTATTTCTAGACAGTATAGCAATTCGTATATGTTATTCTGTAATCATATTCAGTCAGGTTCAAAATTTACAAATGAACTTTGTTAAAACGCTCAAAAGTTCATTATTCAGGTCTATAATTCGTATTTTGTATATTACAATGCTTGCATATTTAGCGAGATATTTGATCTGGTCCTTTATCGAAAAAAAAAATAAATCTTTGACTTTTACGTTCCACCCATTTGCCCGCTAGGCTAGAGCAGACGGTGATCATGTGAAATGAATGAAATAGACGAATGAAGAATGTAAGAGGCAACGGGATAATTCCTAGGAAACTCATGCACACTGTATTTCTGCACCACAATAATCACTTTGCGTGAGCTGGGATCGAGCCAAGGATTCTATGCACCAGAGGTGAACGTTCTACCACTGAGCTACCGCGATCTACTGTCGTTTATCAAATGATGTATATAATTATTGCTTGAGTAGAGAAATTAGACATTTCAGAAAACCGAGAATTAAATTGTTACAGTATACCAGGACTAGTCAATAGTGGTATTATTCTATTCATTTCTTATAGATTGATGCTGGCCTTGTTTCTATAGGATCTCTGGAAATAATCAGGGAACGGAAAGAAATTTGTAAGCATCATCGGCTGCGATTTATACAAGTTCTTACGGCTACCATCAATCTGTTTGTTTAGTCATAATGACTCCATTGAAGTACTTATGCCATTTCAATCTGAAACTGAGCGTTTTGACATTTCTTGAGTGTGGGAGTTTTGGCTTTGGGAGCTTTGACTTACTCCCATTTAAATTACTTATTGCCTTGCAGAATAATTTACGTTCAATACTATAAAGTATAGATGTATTGGCTTCTAGTGTTGTTCCGCCACCCAAAGCATGTATCCCTCCTAACAGAAATTCCTGGATCGACACCTGGTACAAGATGTCTACATAGGACTAGAAATGCATTGGCCAAAATATTATGTCAGAACCCTTGCTACTGAATACAACTTTTTACAAGGGACGAAAGAAACGGAATTTGTTAGTAGGTCTATTTCAGATTAAGTAATAGACCACTCTTTCTCTTTCTCTTTCTGAAGAGTTGTAAGACATGAGCGATTACAAGCGTTCATACTAGATGGTAGCACATATGTAACGTCGCGACGCTAAGCATTCAAATATGCAACACTAAAATCCATATTACTATTTTCAAACTGAAAGCAAGTAAATGATATTGATGTCGTAGTTTCATTGCTTTGTTATGACTCTATCACGGAAAATGGATAAGTGCCATTCCGTTTGAAATCTCGTAAAAATATTGATAGTTACTCTGTAGATATACCTGATCATTGCCGTTCGACGTCGATAAATCTTTTAACCAATTTCTGTAATTGCTTTTTGGAAGGTGTGCTTTGATGAATGCCACTCATTTCTCATGTGAGAGTATTCTTCTTAGCACGCTTAGTAATCGATCTAAATATTAGAACCAAATGCATTCATAATCATATTTTTGCCATTACTAAGCAGATTAATAAGTTTCTGTAAAATTAAGGAAACTGCCATCACAAAATGCAATGTAAGCCTACAAGAAAAAAATACGAAGTTGGACTACCATCATCAGCTTATTTTCACCACAGAATTGAGACACAAGCATAATAGTTTAGAGTGCAATACTCGATGATTTTCGTGCTGTGCAGAACTCAGTTTCATAGAAGAGTACTTAAAAGGAGCTTTCAAAGCAGTTCTGATGCGTAGTGTAATGGCGTCCTAGACGTTGCAAGGGAAATAGTGCATCACTGAATTCCAGAGACGGACTGGCTTCTAGTTGGCCCCGGTGGTTGAAATATTATCTTGGCCCAAAATTCAAAATCTCTCCCAACCACCACAACAAAATTGCCCACTGTTTTCCCACGATTAAAGCACACATTTCTTTAGTAACCATAGTAACCATATCGTACATTATACCATAAAAATCCCATTTTAGAATCAGGGTATTTGTTATGTAACAATATTTATGAGAATAACACAGACAGTAATCATTAGAACTTTTTTTTCATCTCGCCATGGGATGGGTGTGGTTTGTAATCTGTTGATAAAGAACTACGGACAAATTAAGTTGAAGTTAGAACTGGCGGTTTCAGTATTTGTGAACAAAGGATACGATAAGCTACAAAAGAGCCCCCATCCACGTTTCCCGAAACATTTTTCGGAGGATTATACCCTGCAGAGCAAGCACGACAAAATCTTCTCGTAAGAACATGAATGAGTGACCTGTAGTCCACGAACTATGTTAAGTACCCAGACTAACGTAAGTGTATTTACGCGAATCGTGTGCACACATAGGCCTACAGAGTGGTCATTATGGAATTACATACTATTGTTTCGACTTGAAAAAAGATCAGGAAATAAATCATCAATAACAAATCTTAATATTACTACCAAAAGGTGATGTGATGAATTTCCATTTCGATTTACGTAATTTTATTCTGAATGTATGCGTATTACCAGTTCTTACTGTAATAGCAATTGTAATATATAAATACACAACGACAACCGTGAAGCCGGATTCAACAACAGCCACAGTTTTATTTAAAATAAACACCTACGTACAAAGAATTTACTAATTTTTCACTTATCAATGCTGTAGAATTAAGAAGTCCGAATTTATAAACCACTAATCTCACTAGCACTAATCTCAATTATCACGATAATTTTTGAAATGACACGAGAAGGACATACACTTCCTCACAGTGTGACTGAATAACTGACCACGGCTCGACTTCTGATAAAATTGATGCTTACTTTTGACCGCTGATAAAATTGACAACTACTGAAATATGAAAGCAAAATGTCATGAGTTACTTAATAATGCCAAAACCACGCGATCTTGTTAAGCAGGTGACGGCGCGACGCCGTTATATCATAAATCACGTAAATGATCTCAGATCTCTTTCTGTTGTGTTTTAAATTGCTATTTTTCCTAGGCCAAAAACTAAAGTTTCAAGAATTTTATTCTCAGGCCACTATACTTTCGGGCCCCTTTTATATTCCATGATAGGAAACGTCTTGAATTTTACTAATGTTTTTGATTGCACCGACGTGACTCTGAAGCTGCATAGCCTATTTTTACTTTAAGGGAGTCGCAAAAAATTTTTAATGAAACCGTGAAAGAGCTTGATGTATGCAGATTACAGCCGTGACTGTTCACAAGAATAATAGTTGTCGTGGACGTTTTCCACATTTTTTCCTCTTTCTCCTGAGACTGACCCTCTCTCTTATTAAAATTTTCGTTTGGCCCCCTTTCGATGTGGCCCTCTCTGGCGACGATCTAGCCTAGCCACCTGGGCCAGTCCGGGCCTGCTGAGTTCCGTGAGAAAGGGTGGACAAAATAACCTGCGATCGATTCGTGTCCAAAACAACAGATCGGAAATGTTGTTGAATTATGTTCAAGTCCGACGGTTCAGAGTGTCGAAAGAGGTATTTAACTTCATTCCGAGGATCCCTAAACCAAGCCACAACCACTCTATCTGTGAAAATATGTACATCCATGTTCAAAATGATTGTCACATATCTATAAATGTCTTCTTGTAAGAATATAATTTGATAGTGATCTGGCAGGGTACCTTTAATACTGATACTATGTGCATAATCGGGAAATGTGTATTTGTAGTAAATTTTATAGGAAAATAATTATAAATACGAAAATTAGGATGAATAATACAAATTGTTGCTAAATGGACAAGAAAGTTTTATTTTCGTTTTATTATTATTATTTACTGTTCTTTCGACATGAAATTTGCCACATACATGTCTTTGCCGATTATACACATACTAACATTATAAGATATACCGGGCAAATTCTTAATCAAACTATATTCCTACAATATATTTATAGACATGCGACAATAATTTTGGATGTGAGTGTACATTATGGTACCAAATGTTGTGTCACAGCCCTCAAACATCTGGACCATAACATGCACATGACCACGTAAAATTTCGACAGAATCACGGATAATGACGTGACTTGAAGTATCTGCAAAGAATCCACTGAACCTGGATTAGATATCCGCGAGGCTTGAAAGATACGTGGAGATACATATTATCACATTCTTATTTGGGGATTCTGCAAACACAAAACACGGTCCGTAGTTTTAAATAACGTGAGCGCTTACTCGTCTTAGCACATCTAGCGCTTCTAGTTTTCAATAAACAGCAAATTCGCAATGCTGTTCACAGTAATTTGATATATTACACAACTTTGGAAATATTATAATTAAGGCCATACTCCCAGTAGTAAGATTCTTTGAATGCACATTGCACCGTCCGTCTCACTTGCGGTAATACTATTATACTATTATTCAGACCAACAATATATGAATATTAAGTTTTGTTTAACATACAAAGAAATGTATATACGAAACGAGTAATTATTACATGAAATACATTTAAAGATAGAAATAATTTATACACTAAAATGCTAGGTTTATATGTTTGTCTCCAAACAAAAGTTTATATGTTTGTCTCTAATCATTTTTGACAATGAGATCTCAAAAACTGAAGTGCTAGAAAAGTGCCGTTTTCACTAGTCGATTCCAAATTTTGTAGAGTGTGTAGTTATAATAGAATACATGAAAACATAGCCGTTATTAATTTTTTGGACGTAAATTAGGGATACACTGGAAGTGTGTGTGTGTGTTTTTTTTTTTTTTTAAAAAAAAGCATCATATCCTATGATTTACACATTCCAAAACCACATAGTTAAATTTATCATGCTTTTTTTCCATGGGCAAATGATAATGCCAGAAGCTAGTGCTAGTAACGGGCCGTTTTCTTTAGTGGATTCCAAATTTTGTGTAGAATGTCCAGTTTTAATTGAATATTCAAAAAGCATGGTCGTTATTTCTTTTTTTAAGTATACGGTGGAAGTGCTGAAATATTTTAAAAGTAAAAGAATCATATTCTAAGTTATATATTATATCATCACATATTTGTATGCATGGTATGTATATCTCTCAGAAGTTTGTTTTACGGCTAAACAGGGCCGGATCCAAGTCGGGTGCGATCGGGTCGATCGGCCCCCCTTCCAGAAGAGGAATCTTTCTTATTTTATATATATAAATGAAACCCATTCCAAAGTTTGGAGCCCTTAAAAGTAGCAGTATGACAACCCACCGCCCCCCCAGAAGTCGGTCCTGGATCCGACCCTGTTTCTAAACGATAATGAAAAACGAAGGACAAGTATTTCTCTAGTATAAAATGAATCTTTATTGTTTAGAGTATTTTGCCAATGAACACCATATATCACTGATAATAATTAATTGTGTATGTAATATATTTGCTTATTACATACTGCCTGCAGGAAGAAAGTAAACACTAATCACACATGATTTAGAAACTCCAACACGAAGTAGACTGAAATCTTCTAAACGGTGCGAGATATTGAAAAAAAATAACAAATCAAGCCTTTATGGTTCCATCTGCCCATTTTTATGAAGACGCCCTTCTCTTGTGTCTGTAAAGGGACATGCACAGATGTTGTAACGAATGGCAAGAAGATTCAAGCTCATATGTGAATGATGCGCTGTCAAGAGTGCGCAAGTTCAGCTAGTACTTTCCTTAAAATGTTTAAGGTAATAACCAAGGTAATAAGCTGTATATCCAATCGGTGTACTTTCACACGCACTATTTTCACTGTGATATATTTCACTTAAGAAACAATGTACCGGTACTGAAGTTTGACATAACAATCGTTCTGCTCTGCGTTGTACACCCTCGAATCATTTGCATATATGATTTTGAGTTCACTATATCCATCTTATAAGAGGACCACACAGATCATGAATAGCTGCACAAAATTGCAAGAGAAATATAGGGTCGCCCAAAAAGTAAGTATACACCCCTGCATTGATCAAGTATATTTTTCCAGTTTATGGGTTTATTTGCTTGGCTGTTCCAAACTTAACATATAAATAAAAATACATTAAGAAAGAATAATGAAGAATTGCCTTTGTTGCCATTGTATGTATTCGGAAATAAAATCAAATGAAAATGAAAATGAAGTGAAATATTTATGGTTTGTGTTCTACGCCTATGTCAGCTAGGCTGAAGGAGGGGGGAAATCTACAAAGAAATAAAAAAAATGTGTCCCAGGATAAGAAAGAAAATTTACAAAATAAAGTTTGTCCCAGGATAGGGAAGGGCATGTACAAACAAGAATTTACTAACGAGCCGAAAATTCATCGAAAGATTGCGATTTTGGCCAATAATTACTTTTTCGATCAGGGGCCACAAAATTTTTGAATAGCCCCTAGAACGATTTTTCGTATTTTTAACGGAATAAATCCATTATACTGAGTTAAGTGATGACGATGTTGTTATTTATCAATACCAATATTTATTTAATACCAGTACCTGTTAATGATTCAATAATTATTACGTCACTAGTTATTCATTCAATAATTGTGCTGCTTGTTGGCTAAGCGGTACGAGCCTTTGGCATGTGAGACCCGGGTTCGATCGCGGGAGTGAGCTCATATTGTTCGGATTCCACCTTAATCAGTAAGTTCGCGTCTCACATAGCCTCGCTGCTGCAAGGGACGCTAAACTGAATATTAATTCAAAACATTCAATAGTCATTGCGTCATTAGTTATTATAGCAGTTATTGATGAATTTAGTATACAATTTTAAATATTTTTTTAAATCTTTTTTTTTTTTTTTTTAAGTTTCTTTCTGGCAATGCTTTTCGGGCATTCTCAACTTGTTCGTTTTCTAAAAATGATCTCCACAGATTAAAAAATGTTAACCAAAGCTAATGAGTGATATCTAAAACTTCCCATGGATGGATGCGTTAGAGTTTAATGTTCATTTCATTGGTGATGCTGTATGAGACGTGGACTGAAGTTTAACTTGGAATCTGAACCATACGACCTCCCACCAGGAATCGAACCTGGGTTGTCAGCACAATAGAGGGGTAGAATAACCTTATATTCAGGAGGGAACTCTTTGAAACATATGATTGTACGGTTACTTTGAAGAAGTATAAGTAAAGACCATGACCGTTGATGTAATGAATGATATACATGAGTATACAGCGTGTATCCACCTAATACCGTCATAGTTCAGGGTATACTCAGTTTAACTCAGTGGTATAATGAGAGTGTAATGCTGAATATTATTATAACATTACAGTGTGTACATAACAAAAAAATAATAACAAAAAATGCAAAAAATGCATTCTCAATTTTAAACTTTTATTGCATTCAATTCCTGTTTTTCTCATGGGCGCCAAACCTTAGGTGTCGGGACCCTTCTCCCTTGAAACATGCTTCTTCATTAGTATTTCTATTACATTCTTCAGTTACGTTTTCATATAGAATTAGATTATATTTCTACGATTATGAATCGAGGCTAAGGGAGAAGGCTGTTGTGATAATGAATGAAATGGTGGAATATAGAGAGTTGGAGAATCGGAAGGATCCCGAGAAAACTCAAACGCACGCTGATTGCTTAACATAAAATTCACTTTCTGAGTAGTGTGTTCGAACCAGGGATCACACACAACAGAGGGTTAGTTCTCCACCACCGACCCGCCACTGCCCCACGTCATTGAGGTTATCTTAGATAGTATCCGAAAAATCCGAATAAATCCAACAAAAGTTACACATAAATTGACGCCACTGGCGCTTGGTGCTCTTGTATTACATGACTAATTTTAAAATGCTTGTGGCACCTTGGCCTCACCTAATGTCAGTCTTGATTACAATTCCAATAATTTCAAATACATTAAGATTAATATTAGAAAATAATCATAAAAGAACTAAAACTACATTTCTACAGTTCACGGAGTAATTAAAAATGCGCCTCTTTCTCATTTCGTGAATTACCAGCAGTGGCGTATTCAGGATTTTGTTCCGGGGACTATGCACAACACAGGGGAGCAGGAGGGCAATTTCCCACCTGAGTGTGAGAATTAGTGATATTTTAGTCGATTGTCTATTAATATACTAGGAAATTAATATACTTTACTAGATTTACAAGATAATTACTTTTCACTGAAAATAAACCAGTTTTACTCAAGAATTGCTAAAATTCAACAAAAAATAAGAAAATTTCACTTGAAAATCATGTTATTTTAACCCATTTTAAATAAAAAAGAAATAAATATGTGCGTTAAATCGAATTCCCTGTGTAATTTTTATTGAAATAGAAAATTTCGTTGATAAGAGAGAGAGACACCAGATATTTTCTGTTTTTATTGTCTATGACTTGCATGCTGATGAGGTTTATAAAGCACATTTTTGAAGCTTCGTTTCTATATTTTCCTCACTAATTTACATACGTTTTAAAATTAGGAAATACAAACTTTGTCCTAAGAAAATAAACATCCACTCCTTGCCTTCCATTTTATTATTATTCTATTGGTTTGTTTACAAGTATTGAGCGTTTTGCACACGAGATGACATTATTGTCCTCAACCTCAGGGTATATGAGTCGCAACGGGTTAAGCCTAACGCCGTTTGATAGGTGATAGTTGAAGGTAGTAGATCTGCAAAAAGTAGTGAAATTATAAATATTATAATCTGGGCTTAGATATTGCACCGCAAATATAAATGAAATTTCTACAAAACTACGTTGCATTTTACAATTGTATTTCGATAAGGGTTCAAAGCTGCGCAGGCTCGTGGTAAAATTTTGTTGTTTATGCGCAAGATATGTTATCAAAAACAATAACCAAAATATGGTTTAGTTGCTATTGATCAGGAAATGTCAATGTCAAAGACGCTCCTCGCAATAAGCGACAACCAGAGCAAAAATGGATTACATTATTGGCAAAATTCAAGCAAGACTGGCATGTGTGACATCGCTAACGATCTAAACATCCATCACCAAATAGTGAAAGACAATTTAGAAAAAGCTTGCTGCAAATAGAAGATCGAATTTAGCTGGTGCATGATCTGATTCAAATGCATTTACCCCCGTCAAGTGAAATCTGTGTTGGACAAACACCGTGTGCGTGGGTTTCCTCGGGGTTCTCCCGTTTCCTCACACTTTCTTCATTCCCCTATTTCATTCATTACTCATCATCACCGTCTCCTTTAGCCTTACCGGCATAATCGTGAGACGTAAAACTCAAAGATTTCATTTCATTTCCAAAAGCATTTACTCGATCTAATTTCTAGCTGCAAATCGAAAACCTGATATAAACACAAAAATCAACATTGTATTTTCTGATGAAAAATGGAACAAATAGACGTTATAAATTACGCTTACATGAGGTTATAAGTGATATTTTCTAATCAGAAAACCTTTTCTCCCAGACCAGTCCCTACTTCTAGCAACTTTCTTATTTTTTTTCTGGACAGTGAAATTCATTTTTTTTTCCATTTCTATAATCAGCATTTTCACAAGACAGCAAATATTCACATCCTGTAGAACATACCAGTGCTAATGGTTTCGATAATTGAAGAACAAGATTCAACTTCTGCGAGGAGGAAGAGAAAAAAAATAATGTTAATAAATAATCAACTATTGTGACTAAGAATGATAGGGTTACAAGTAATAATATTTTCAGGTGCATTTTTTTTTTCATAAATATGTTAGAATTACTTAAATTTAGTTTCCTCCGGCAAATTCTTACAGACTTACTGTACACTTCTGAATTTAAGACGACCCACCATGTTTTTAACAAAGGATTATAAAAATACATCTAGAGCACATACTGGGACATAGTGCTGATTTTCAATACTACACTAAAAATCAAATCAACTACAGACCTCACTTACTGTTCTTCACTAGAAGTGTCCAGTATGTCAGTAGCGTTATTTCAGATCTTGACAGGGGGAGTGGGACCAAGATTGTCCACAGACATAAAAGTTTAACGCTTTTATTAGAATATTACTACACAATTTATTAAAAAGCACGTATTTCTCAAACTAAGAGGGGAGGAAATTGTCCCTCTTCTCTCCTTTGATGCCTCTGTAGTGAATATGCAAACGTTCAAGGTTACAGTAGTAAGCAAGAAAGAGGGTAAAGTTAGCGTTTAATACAAGCTCTTGATTCTGATCAGTAAAGATAGCCTATATTATATGTCTCAAAGCAAGACGATTTCATGTTTTTCGGTACGAAATTGCGCAAAAAAGTCCTGCATTCAGAAATATACAGTAGTTTGTATAGAAGAACATGCATAATACATTCACGACACTTTTTTAACAGTAATAAAACCTGTGTTAAGTCTACATGTATGGAGAATAGAACAAAGTTTTCGGCACCCCCAGAGAAAAAAGCAGGGTTTCATTGGGGAAGGATAAGGAGGACAAATTGTCCCCTGGCTTTCAGAATCACGTGCTCTTCAATAAATTGTGTACTAAAATACTAAACAAACGTAGAACTCGTATGTTGATGGACAATCTTGCCTCTGCCCCTGGCAAAGTCTGAAGTGACGCTACTGAAAAGAAATACTTAAAAATTTAAATATAAACCAACAGGACTTAGTAAAAAATGAAAATAATATATTTTTAAATCTCTCATTACATTTAATTATCAAACCATAGTACATGAAATAAGAAAGAAATGCTATGTATCAGTTTAATCTTCGTTCAATATGAAGGTGAAAATCTAGCATTCCACCCACTGAAAAATTGTCATGGGAGTCAAAAATTTACTAATCGTTGGATGCTTCAAATTGCTATATATTCTCTCGCTTTTCACAGATTTGGATTCAACTTCTGGATTAATTTCAAGAAAACACCTGAAATCAGAAACAAATGTATTTCGAAGCTGTAGAAGAAGAGAGAAAACTATTTATTTATTTCAAACTGTAAACTGAGTTGTATAACTCTCAGCGCAATATCGTGCTTAATGATGTTTCTCTTATCATAAGTATAATTCCATTTTATTTTTCTGTACGATTTTTCTTAGACAAACCTTTCCATGTTTCATTAACAATACTATGAGTTATACATTTGCATTAACTATTCTATAAATTTACTTAAGAATTGATTAACATAAACCATTTTCATTTTGTACAATTTTACAACCGTGAAGCTGGCATATGAACTGTGGATTAAGATAATACGAGGCGCATTTCAAAAGAAAGGGCCGATATTTAATTGGAAACAGGTAAGTTTAGCAACATTTTTTTATTGGTTTTAACAAGTACATATCCACTTTATTTTTCAACATAGTCACCATTATTTTCCAAGCACTTTCTTTACGGTGGCATAAGTTTTTTTTTTATACCTTATGCATAGAAGTTTGCCGTCTGGGAGATCAGCCACTTCAACACTGGCGTTTTCATTCATCAGGTTTTTGGAATCGTTAAAATGAAAGCCACTTTTTTAGGTGCAATGTTGTTGGTGAAACCTCTGGAAATTCGATGTGTAGAGGGGTAATGGTGAAGCGAAGATTTTCTTTAACTTTTTCATTCACTCGCTGCACCATGTCGTTAGTCTGAATGTTTAGTCTTCGAAATATCTTCTTCGTAGATATTTGTACGGCCATCTTGTAATGCACGACACCATTGCAGTACCTTTCCTTCACTCATTGCACTGTCACCATACACTGCACACAATTCTCTATGAATTTCAGCAGTACTTTGCCCTTTGGCATGAATAAATCTAATCACAGAGCGGACTTCGCACCTGGCGGGATTGTGTATGCGCGCAGCGATTTTAACACGCTCCAGCACAGCCATTTTAACACGCTCCAGCACACACGAAAACAAACAGATGACCGGCAAAACGATGGTTGTTTGATAGCCAATGGACCAAGTGATGATACTGCGGAAGCGTGATCCGATCACTATTGCCAGTCAGTTATAATAAAATATCGGCCCTTTCTTTTGAAATGCGCCTCGTAATTAACATATAAATAGAAGTCTCGAAAACAAATTTGAAATTGTGGAAACCGATTAAAAATTTTGCACTATAAAAGATAATAAGAAATAATGTATTATCATTATTATTAGAGATTTCAGCTAATAGTGGTATCATACACAATAAGTGTGTTTTCAGTTACAAAGTGAAGTCATCTACGTCTGGAGTAGGGATGGCCAATTCCGGAATTTTTACTTTCCGGAATCCGGAAAGTAAAATCGGAAAATTCCGGAATTCGGAAAAATTCCGGATTTCGGAAAAAATCCGGAATTCGGAAAAAATCCGGATTTCGGAAAAATTCCGGAATTCGGAAAAAATCCGGATTTCGGAAAAATTCCGGAATTCGGAAAAATTCCGGATTTCGGAAAAATTTCGGAATTCGGAAAAATTCCGGAATTCGGAAAAAATCCGGAATTTAGAAAAAATCCGGAATTCGGAAAAATTCCGGAATTTAGAAAGAATCCGGAATTCGGAAAAATTCCGGATTTCGGAAAAATTCCGGAATTTAGAAAAAATCCGGATTTCGGAAAAATTCCGGAATTCGGAAAAATTATTTTTTCTTTTTGTAATCCTAAGAATTTTTTTCAAACGCAAACGAACAAATTTCCTTTTTGTAATCCTAAGAATGTATGATGCAAGTTAAGCTGAAACTTACATCCTAAAGTATACACTACTCAATCTTCCCATGGTTAATGAGATGTAGTCCAAAAGTACGATGTACTTCTAATATTTAATTTTTGTTTTACTGTGATATTGTCCAGAGGTAAGACATATATCACACTGAGATAAACAACTTGACATAATGAAGATGTTATCATACGTAGTTTTCCAGAAAATCGTGAGAAACTAATTTTTGTGAAGTTAAAATATGCGTCGCTTGTTGCCAGTGGGATGCAATTGATAACGTTTATGCTGGAATAGTCTTTTTATTATTATTATTATTATTATTATTATTATTATTATTATTATTATTATTATTATTATTATTATTATTATTATTATTATTATTAATCGTTTATGTGCTGTAAAAGAAAAATGTGAACCGTTAAGTAGTAGATTTTATCTGTTGTTTTTTGATATATTCTAACAGTAATAACAAACTGCTTGTAAATACGCAATGATTATCAAGGACAATGGCATATTAATGTAAGGACTACTCTGCAGACTAGCAATAAACAATTACAGATAAACAATAGTTGCAAAAAAAAAAAAGTAACTAACTTGGGCACGTCAGAATGTTCGCGAGAATATAGGGACGCATTGAGAATAGCAAAGAGCGTGCTATTATCATTACTCAAAGGGCCGTACGATGGAGGCATTAATGTTAATGGCACTAATGAGCACTTACTTGCTCTAACGGTTAACCTCATTTTTGAGATGATTCTTAGAAGTGGGCGTGTTGGCATGCAGTTAGAAGACCTATATCCATTATTTAAAAAGCACACGTTATCTGTGAAGTACTAAAGATTTGCGTCACTATCGAACACTAACGTAGCACTAGCGACGTTTAAAGTCGAAATGGAGTCTGACATAAGTGTCTTGTCAACTTCATGGACATTATATTTTCCTTGAATGAGAGAATTTTGCGCCCAGGAAATTTGCGCCCTACCACAAAAATAGGAAAAAATGCGCTCGCAATATATTTGCACTGGGATGTTTGCGCCCTACCCCAAAAAGAGGGGAAAATGCGCCGGCTATATATTTGCACTGGGATGTTAGCGCCCTACAATTCAACTTATTTTTGTATTGTGTAAAGTAACTTCCACTCACACTTGAACTAGGCTTGCCTATCATCGTCTCAGTGAGTTACTCCATCCGTTATAATATTCCGAACAAATGAAAAAAATACAATTTTAGTTCACTAAAGGGCAATCCATACAAATACAATTTTTCATTATACTACAAAATTTACAAAAAAGTATAAATGACTGATATATAATTATTAATATAATCAAAGAGTATAATTTAATCTACAAAAGGCTGTTTGGCTCTACCCAGATATCTCTGTTCACAATCCTTGCGAGTTGTTTGGCTTTTCAGGACACAAAATATAGAAAAGAAAATGTAAAGTGAATGTAAAATCAGTTCAGTAATATTATCAAGAAAACTATGTACAGTGTGTTTACTTGCTGGAATTCAAACACACAATTGCGTTCAGTCGTTCTTTCAGAAAAAAATTTTCCGGGGGGCACACTTAGTATTCCGGAGGGGGGTCACTGCTGGTACTATTCTATTTATTATTATATTATAGACGTATTATTTTGGTCTCCTCCGAGGGGGCACTCTGAGAGCTCTGGGGAGGCCAGTGTTCCCCCAAAATCATCTCTGGAAGAAGCAGTGATTGCGTTGATCCGTTGTGTTCTTTTGGCTTATATTGAAGTTTATTCTCCCCTTATATAGCCACAATGAAAATAAATCACAAATGGCATGGTTGTGGGGGGAGGATTGTTTATGCTGTAACGTCAGCCCCTCCGAGCAAATGCGTAAGCTCCAATAGGTTCTTTTATTTCGCAGGGCTCAACTTCCTGGTGGAGGTACATCGCAGGCGCAATTTTCCGTTCTTGAGGTAGGGCGCAAATTTCCCAGACGCAAAATTCTCGACATCGTTCGAATGACCTCGGAAAACTATATCCTTTTCAATACTTTTTTATATTCTTTTACTCGAGATTTCTTCATAGCTTCTTATTAAAATACTTACTAATATATCCTCATTTTATTGTCCTAACCAATCAATATGGGTATGTTGTCAGTAAAATATTTAGATTGATCGAGCCTCTGGTGTGTAACCACAGTATTTCATATCATCCCCCCATTAGAAATCTTGGCTAAACGAACCAATATATGTTGCCAATAAAATAGTTTAGAATGATTGAGCCCCTGGTAAATAACCACAGCATTTCGTGACAGACCCCCCCCCTTCCTATTACCATATTCTAGCTACATGCCTGACTCAGCTAATTCTCTACATTCTTTACCAAGCACGCATTTTCTAAAGCGGAAAATGCTCTCTAAATACCTAAGCTCATTATTTTCAGCAGATGCACAAATTGGGTAACATTCTATCTACATGAATGTTATATATATGTCGATTACTGGAAACCGCTTCTCGCTATCTATTACCATATTTACTATATAATGATTAACGTTAAAACCGTAAATGGTTGATTTGTACCGCTTCCGGTTTGAATATTACATTTATCAGGGAACTCGATTCTTAACTATTGACTCTGTACATCATGGCCAAAATTGATTGGTAATCCATCAGATAGTTCTTGAGACGGTTTGCTTCACTGACGGACAGAATGAATATATGGCTATAGAGTTTTGATAAACTAAATTCGTTAATGAGTGATGATGGAACAAATATAAGAAAGGTAGGCCTTCCACCGGGAAAATTTTCGAACACAAAATTAGCCATCGAAAACCCACATGTCCTGGGTTAGAATACCATAGATGAAAACTCTACCACTGAGTCATCAATCACCCGCTTATTAGTTTTATTAATTATTATATTAATATAAATTAATGAATGCCTGCTTATGTTAATTATTGAACAATTACATTGTACACTTCGTAAAGTCAAAAATTATAAATTTGTATTTACTGTACATACAGTGAGCGCAGAAAGTGTTCGTACACCTATGCTATTGAAACGAGAATGCCTGCGAAAAAGAAACAGAAAATTTAAGAAGTGTAATAACACACACAATATGAATAATGAAAACTAAGCTTTATGAATATATCAATAAAGAACCACAAAGACAAGTTTAATGGTCAGAAAGTAAATAAATTCCGTAGAAAGTGTATAGAGTAGACGCAAAAAGTGATCGTACACCTGACGTACGAATACGAAACAAAGATACCACAACTGGGGTTCACTAGTATTCACCTGAGTATACACCTCTGTATAGCATGACGAGTAACAGAATGAGTTTAGTTGTGAATAGAAGTGAAAAAACTGCACGGTGGGCCCACAAAGTGGGAAGCAACCGAACAGAAACAAATGAGGAGACAAGAAAAGTAATTATTAAATTGCATAAGAAGGGTAAGTCTTTGAGAAAGATAGCAAACCTTGCAGACAGGCCTCGTTCAACAGTACAAACAATAATTGCGATGTATAATGTTTCTATCACTGTGCGAAAAAAAAAAAAAAAAAAAAAAAAAAAAAACTGGAAGACCAAGAGTGTTGAGTGAACAAGATAAACGTTACATTATTAGGGAAAGAAAAAAGGTTCCAAAAAATAGTGCTGTGCAATTGGCAACGGATCTGGAAACACGCGGTGTTAAAGTATCAGCCAGTACAGTGCGGAATATTTGCAAGGTATCATGGTCGGATAGCCAGGAAAATGTTCTGGGTGAACAAGACAAATCGTATAAAGAGACTAAAGTTTGAAAAAGAGTATAAAGATAAGGGATCAGGCTTCTTTCTGGAATAGGGTCATATTTTCGGACGAAAGTAAATTTAACTTTATCGAGTCCAATGGGAGGCGTATTGTATGGCGCAAGGTGAATACAGAGATGAATCCTCAAAATCTCGTCCCTAAAGTAAGACACGGAGCAGGGTCCGTGCTCGTCTGGGGTTGTATGAGTGCCTCAGGAGTGGGTCGTCTCCACCTTATCGATGGAGTGATGATCCACAAAGTGTATATTAACATATTAAAGGAAAATCTCCATACTAGTGCGCAGAAGATGGTTCTTGAAAACAATTTATTGTTCAGCAAGACAACGACTCCAAACATACAGCGGAAAATACTCGATTGTGGCTACTCTATAATACCTTGAAACAGCTTCGCACACCTCCCCAATCCCCAGATATGAACCCCATAGAACATCTATGGTCTGTTCTGGAGACAACAATCAGAAGGCACAGCTTCTCTACTCAGGGCCGGCGCTAGCAATTTTGCCGCCTTGGGCGGTGCTTTCACATGCCGCCCCTTTGATCCGCAAACCTTATTTTGACAGATAACGTTCAAGTGTCATTTAAAAACATGTATAAAATGGAAAAGTAAACAAAAAAAAACTACCTTTCTGGAATGTTCACGTAATATTTAAACGACTCTATACTGACACAATATTCAGTATACTCGATTTCGCTGTATATCTATAATATAGAGCAGCGCATACAGAAAATAAAATTTTAAAAATATACTTTAATCATGACTAAGAATTTTAATTTTTAGGCTTATTTTATATCAAAAGGCGTTTTCAACAGAGTATGGAGCAAGAAGATAATACAGTAAATCAGATATTATGGTAAATGTAAGTGATTAGCTTAAGCCTTGTAATGTACTAAAACACAATAGACATACATAAATTTAACATACCTTAATTGAAAGAAACTTTTCTTGCTTTGATATGAGCAAATTCCTTTATCACATCACGTAGTCCAATGTTTTAGCCAATTTGTGTTCTATTGATATCGTCGCTAGACCACTCAAGCGTGTTTCAGACATAGAAGAGTGTAGATAGTTTCTAATAAACTTAAGTTTCCAAAAACTTCTTTCTCCACTTGCCACTGTTACAGGCAAGATTAACAAAATTCTACGTGCAATACTAACATTGGGAGCAAAGTCATGTTCCTAAATTATTATTATTATTTTTTTTGGTGAACTTTCACAGGCTTAATTATAGTGGATAACACTTTCAGTTTGTCTTTCAAATCACTGGGGTTAATATCTTTCAATTCTTCGTGTGTTAAAATGATGGTAAGTTTAGTACACTTTTCAGACAAAAAGTTCAGGTGGTAGGCTGTATCTTTACGATTACTTATATCGCAAAGAAAATTGAAATACTCGCTGTGATGTTTAAGTTGCTCAAATCTTTCTCTTAAAAGCTAACACAATCACTTCTAGAACTTTGTAATAAAAATCGATCTTGTATCTTGTTTGTGGATGTTTTCAGTAGCTTCATCCTCTGCCTCGTACTGAAACTCTCTTCTTTCGACTTCGAGCTTGCACTGTATTACGTATCAGTGGATCACCCGTATCTAATGCTGATGCCAAGTCCATCGTATCAACTAAGTAAGATTTAAACTCTGCATAATTTCTGCTCCTCTCAAAGTACCCAGATATATTTTCAAGAAATCCTACTGCATCCAACACATGAGAATCAATGCTTTAAAGTCATATCAGACAACGAGTGAGTAAAGGAAAGAAAAGTAACTCAGCTGGTTTGCTATACACAGAGCATCGTGGACGACCATTCTATCGGTTCTATTGTCATTACTTATTTGAAGTAAGGCATCATAAACTTCCTATATTTGATAACTGAGTCAGAGCATCAATTCGGCTCTCCCACCTTGTGGTGGATTATGATTTTAAAGTGAGGCTACTAATATGTTCCTTTAGTATGGCCTAACGTTGAACTGGCGCAGAAAAAAAAGTCATAAACTTTTTTTTGGCTATACAAAAAATGAGACATTTCTCAAGAAATAATACGCTGTACGATTTACTATATTCAGAATGAACAATTTGTAAATTGGTCAAAAACTCGCTATTAGAACCTAAATGTCTCTAGATGCTACCAGGGGCGGATCCAGGGGGGCGATCGCCCCTCCCCCAGAAGAGGAAACTTTTTTATTTTATATATAAATAAAATATATAGTTTATTTTTTGACGCTCTTAAAAGTAGCTCTAAGTAGCAGTATTACAACCCACCGCCCCCCCCCAGAAGTCCGTCCTGGATCCGCCCCTGGATGCTACAGGCTAGAACGGCCTGTCTCAAGTGGGAGTGTACCTTTTGCATACTTGGAGCGGAGCGTTAGAACATTATTGAATAGAAAAAAATATAAAAAGACACCGTGATAATCTTATGCACTCTAGCTCAAAATCCTATCTACACTGCTGCAAGGGAAATATTGAACGAGATACCTGTGGCTAGTAGTTTGATAATTGAAAACGAGGAGGAATGCTCTGAATTTCCTGAGAGAGTATTTTCTTGAATGTGAGTAAAGTAAGTTCAATTACATTCTCAGGTTAACACAATCTTATTTTTCCATGTGAGACTATTACGAAGCATTATATTTTGATAGTATTCTTTTCTTTTTCAAATTTTGCCGCCCATTAGACTTGCCGCTCTGGGCGGTGGCACGGCTCGACCCTCTCTCGCGCCGGCCCTGTCTCTACTAAAGAAGGCCTAAGAAAAGCTATTCAAGAAGAATGGGACATAATCAGTCCCGAAGCTACAGAACTACGAACTACTACAGGTGAAATCAATGCCACGAAGACTACAGACAATCATTAACGCACAGGGTAATCCCACAAAATATTAAATAACGTAATATACTTTATAAGCACTAATTCAAGCATAAGTGTACGGTGACATTTTGCGTTTACAAAAAAGGAATTCTCTCTTTTCTTCTGAACAAAACAGTGATTGTGTTTGTTTGGCCTTTCTCTTGTATATAGAAATAAAATGTATGAATGTGTAGTCTTAATTCTGGTTATATATATATTTTCCACCTCCCGTTCTCATGCTAGCTGTTTTCAATATAAAGTATGCACGGTGTACGAACACTTTCTGCGCTCACTGTAGGTATGTTGACAATAAGCGAATGTTATTAGAATATTTGTTGAGATTTCTTTTCCTCCACTGCCTTTCGCCTGGTTAAAAAGTAGTTTACAGTGCTTTGGAGCAGCTGCAGGTGGGAACGCGATAATGTTTGAGACATACCGGCGACTTTTTTGTGTGTGAAAATAAGACCTTCCTTATAAAACAGTAAATAACTGCAGTAGCAATTGTCTACGTAAGTGATAAAGACATATCCAACTACAAGAAACTAATACAGTATATATATTCATTATTGTGTTTCTCTTTTAACAGCTACTAGCTAGGGATGGCCAATTCCAGAATTTTTACTTTCCGGAATCCGGAAAGTAAAATCGGAAAAATTCCGGATTTCGGAAAAATTCCGATTTTTTTCTAAATTCCGGATTTTTTCCGAATGTCGGAATTTTTCCGAAATCCGGAATTTTTCTGGATTCCGGAATTTTTCCGAATTCCGGATTTTTTCCGAATTCCGGAATTTTTCCGAATTCCGGAATTTTTCCGAAATCCGGAATTTTTCTGGATTCCGGAATTTTTCCGAATTCCGGATTTTTTCCGAAATCCGGAATTTTTCCGAATTCCGGATTTTTTCCGAAATCCGGAATTTTTCCGAATTCCGGAAAGTAAATTTTCCGATTCCGGAAAACAAAATTTCCGGAATCCGGATTCCGGAAAATTTTGGCCATCCCTAGTCTGGAGTATACGGATATGTACAGGGATGATAATCTTACTAAATGGGTGAGGGAGCCGAATGAATAGAATTGTGCATTTCACGAATGCGAAACGTGGTTAGATGGTTGCATGCCACGTCTGGTGTGTAAGTGGTTCAGCAGATCTATGCTCTTACAAAGAGCAGACTGTTACTTCGGCTGTTGCAGTGAATTGGAAAAGTTATAGAACATTCCTGAACACAAAAACATTCAACGTGATTTCGCATTTTGGCATCCAGAATTGCGGATTAAGAGCGTCCAGAACTGTAGAGCTTTTAAGTGGATTGTTCTGTGATTCTCATCGTGTATCAGGATCTATTCAGCATAAGCGTCCGGCACAAGATGTGGAAAATTAGTTCTTATGACCAAGTAGCTACAAATAAGTAATTTTACTCCGACAAATGTTGTGCAGCCACCATACTTGGTGTATGGAGCGTCGTCACTGCAACATGCAACAATAAGAAACTCTATTAATTTAGACTAATCTTGTATACATCAGTCATATAGGAATTGTCGAAATTTTCAATACGAACTCCCGTCTTCATTAGAACACCAACAACAAACTTATCAAGCAACACGGTATCCATTCTTGAAGTACAGAAATGTCAAAATATAAACGTTCGTATTAGTAACAGAAATGTGTAAAACTAACTTGATATTATAGCAACAAAAGCTGTACTCTTTAAATTCCTTTTTCTTTCCTTTTAATAAAACGAACAAATTTACAGAGCCTCTATTATGAAACCTTTCTTCATATTCCAATCTTTTTCTTATGAATAACGTGATGCATTCAATATATTTTCTATTGTTAATTGCCTTGCCATAAGTTTCCGAAAACTAATACTTAATACTTCAATCTCTCTCATACTAATATTTCATTTTTAACGTACTTTTGATAGTTGTTTTATACGTAACACTTTGTGTTTGAACGCATGAAGATGTGATAAGTCTGAAAGTGTCTGATCATCCTCTTTAGTATCTGGAATACTCTTTGGCCTTAGTGGCTACAATCGTTTTTGTCATATTCATGAACAATTCTTTGTTAATGCATGCATATTATAAATAATTGTCATTTGAAACATCAACCACACAGTCTATGGGTTGAATGGTACAAGTTTATTTTCCTATCACTTTATTTCCAGACAAATTTATAATTTCGATGCAATAACTTACCAAACTGAACCTGCAACAACTTAGTAAAAATTCAACCTACAGATTAAAGAAATGTGGTTTGTAATCTTCATTTCCTTTACTTGTATTTATTTATTTACTTTTTTGTTCATTTACCATCAAATAATTGGCTTTTAAAAATCCTTTATTTCATAAAATTATAGGCAGAAGTATGGAGAAATTATTGCTTGCCAACTCTGCAGAAGCCACGTGTGCTAATTATTCGGCTAAACGGAAGCTCTCTTTTTTAAAATATTAAAACTTATTAATTATATATTTCGTAAGTTTCTGCCATATTTATTTATTTATTTATTTTTTTTTTGTAATTATAAAAATTCCAAATAGGATCTTTTAACGTTAAAACCTCCTTCTTATAAGAGCGAATCATCTCATTTAGACAGGGTCAATTATTCAAGTGCACTAAGTAACCCTACACTGTAAATCAAGATGGATTATAGTTAAAATTACTGAACATTGGTGCAAGCCTCAAAATTTATGAGGTAACTACATCAGAACATTGAAAATCAGCATGACACACTTTACCTTAAAGAGAGTTCAACTGTTGCTAAAGAGCAATGATAACTATAAAAAGAAATAATTGCTGTATAAAGCAAATGAAGATGGTATGATGTAGCCAGCAACTCAATGCACATTAATATGTGCAATATATTTTGAATGTTCAGCAAAGCAGTGTATTAAATTAAAAACATCTTAGGAAAAAGAGTGTTTACTGGGCTGCTACGATATTGGTAATGTTAATTGTGGCCTTACTCATCTTCTTTTCCCCTAGCGATCAAATGTTAAAGAAAGACACGAAAGCGAAGTCATATTCCGATCTGCACTATTCTCGTTGACTCGTTAAAACGTTTAACAGTCTTCACAGAGAACTCCGTGTTAAGTGTTAGAGAGTAGATCTTGAAATATGAAAAATACGTAAATTTTACAGGAAAGAAATGGTGATTTAAAAAGAAATAATGCTAACAAGTTTAATGTACTATTTCAAACGTGAAAAGCTGCGTGCTTTTGTTAATATTTTGTGTGGAGGCATGCTGACATGAGACATTACGCTGTAATGAGGAAATTAGTTCCGCGTATTCAAAGATGACAATTCGGTGTTTCGATTTAGAGTTTCATAAGAACGTATGTTGAGAAGAAGAGAGTTATTACGTTTTGTGGAGCGGTATGGATTATTGAAATTGAGCAGAAAATATGATCAGTGTAGGATATAATTGAAAATAAAGAAATATAGAAAAAGTTATATAGGGTGACCCAAAAGTAGGTACACAGTCCCGTACTGACCGGCTCATGATATTTTATATAATGTTCTTATTGTCATCCATTCGCATAATGACTTAGTTTCTTTATTATTTTTTCTTAATCTCGCTTCACTCATACCCTAGCCTTGAAACAGAGAGAATCAAATAAACGAATTATCTTAATAAACAAAAATATCATACTTTGTAGGACTGTATACCTACATATGGATGAATATACAAATATCCAAATGTGTTAATCTTGTGAAAAACTGAGGACATGGAAGGCTATTTATCACAGTACTTATTCAAGTCCTCTACCACAAAAAAGTAATTGTTTATAGTTTCCTAATTGCAGAATTGTACAAATCGTAAAGTTAAGTAATCGCAGTGAATGTGTTAAGAAACTAACCTAATTTAGCTGTTTTCAGTAACATCTTCGTTTACACGCGAATGCTCCTACGGACGAAACCCTCGCTACTGCTCGGGCTTCCCTATCGTGACTCGATTAGATAGCATTCGTGTGTTTTGTAGCCAGCTAGCACGAGGTTAGTTTATGGTTTTTACACTGTAGTTTCGTGGCATATTTTCGGACCCAGTATTTACACGCAAAACCTTGGAGTTCTCTTAAAGTGCTTGTGCATCGAGCAATATTTGAGAAACAATTTCTAAGGTAATGACAGTGAATTTCGTGATAAGTAACAAAACTTTAACATTTATAGGACTGAAAATACTGGACTTTCCATAGGGCAAAAATAAGTCCGTTTTTTATTCGCACTTGGATTGACGACATACACTACTACGTGCACTAGAAAAGTTTCCGAACATACTTTTCCTTATGTGGTCTTGCGTAATATGTGCTTTGAAGTCAGTGCTTTATTTGTACACCGAATAAGGTATCGAACTTTCTATGCGGAAACCAACGTGTCTGACCGGCTAAAACTTTCCACAAAAGATGATCATGAAATAGTGAAAGAAACTTGAACTCCAATCCTTAAAATAGAAGGAATACGCACCTTATAAATCTACTTAAAAATAATAATAAATGTACTCACCTATAATGTTACAACACAACACAAACAAACATTTGTTTCTTCGTATGGAGACAAAAAAAAAAAATCAATCCCACAACTATTGAGAGAAACACTCTTAGATGATGTAGTTGCGGAAACAGTGTTCATGTGTCATATCTAACGACAGTAGTGTTGTAAATAGAAAAAAACTGTTCGTATTTTTTCAGAAATCTTCGTTTTTTTAGAAAAAAAACATTGCCTCTCGTTTTTTTTCTAAATTTCGTTTTTTTTCAAATAGTCATTTGTAATGCATCTTACGTCTATTTAAGAATGAAATATTTTTATGTAGGTGTAATCACCGTAAAATGCAACATAAATTAAACGCTAGATACTGATACGCTACAAATATTTTACAATTTATATGACTACCATACCTATTAACAATTCGGGTTTCAGCAGTTTCCATCAATATCAACTAAGAAATAAAAGTAGAAATGAAATTTTGTTTTTTCGTGAAAGCAGGCCTTAATTAAGCACGAAAATAATGTCACGAACAGTATAAAATTCCAATAACTTGTCTAAAGGTAAAAACTAATACTAATTTGCCTAATAGTATTTTTCTAAATGTCATATACACCGTATAAATAATTTGTCGACTAGATATATATGATATGCACAGCCGGCTCTACCATATATGCAGTGGCGTATTTACGATTTATTTTCGGGAGGGGCTTTGCTAACTTTCGGGGGGGCTTTGCCTGAAAATGTGAAAATTCTGCAAAATATTTCATATACTATAGTAAGTACGATTTCGGGGGAGGGGCTAAGCCCGGAAGCCGTCCTAAATACGCCACTATATATATGCAACACGTGCATTTGCGTGGAACGGCAAGCTTGGATGGTCCGGCAAAATCTGTCATAAGTATATTATTTAAATTAAATATTTCTTGTTGGAAACAGACTTCATGATGACGGTAGTTACAATTACTAAGCTGACCTTCTTTTTGAATACTACATTCATAAATTATGTTTAGGTTGCATTAGTTTAAGGCCACATGGACAATGCTAAAGCAAATGGTCGAATAAATCCGAGCACAAATTGCTTGATTGTTGTCAAATGCAAGAATTCAATTCTCGAATAGTAGTGAATATTCGTAAGTTATCACAGTTTTGATATGAAAGTAGTCTTGTTTTTGTCAGAAGCAAGTTCCTTATCATTGAAGATAGAAATAAGTTTATTTTTTTAAATGTTAGAAGATGTAGAAGAAAAATCAAGAAATAAAGATAAAAGAGCTAGTTGCACTGGAATTGCAAACTGAAACATTGAGATTGAGGCTCGATAGTGGATTCTATAAAAAGGATTACCATCTTTCCTATGCAGGTGTGTTTGCTTTATCTTTCACTATCATAATAGATTAACATTTAAAGAAAAAAATAGATACAACGGAATTGCATTTTTAGTAAGTATTTAAGCCTTTCTGAGTGCGACTGCACTTACCCTCACCTTTGTTGTTCATGCTGGAGTAGCATACTTAAAATAATGACTTCTAAGATTTATTCTTTCTGGAGAAAGGGGGAGGCGGCAAATTATGCCATTGCACGAGGCGACAAATTGACTAGGATCTGAAAATAGGATGACTCAATTTGAAGTAATGCAGGGTGTTTCAAAATTAATATTAGGTTTTTGACACTTTGTAGTATCTATTACAATTAACTTACAATTCTAAATATTATATCAAATGAAAGAGCAACTCAAACAGTTTTGTACGCACGCATGAGCATACGTTGTTTCTTCTGGCTGCCGTTAGAAAGAGCAAGTAGCAAAGATGGAGACTAGAGAGCAGAAAGCTTTTTGTGTTTTAATAAAGACTGAACCTGTACAGTGCAACCGTCTGTGTGAAGAATATTAAGGAGACGCTTGCAACTAAGTCTTTATTGTTTACAGTTGCTACAGGTCTAAAACCTAAACTACGGTTTACGTGCCAATTTCGCAAGTGAAATATTGCTGCATAACAATGAAGATTTTCTGGATCGTGTCGTCTACAGTGATAAATCGACTTTTCACCTAAGAGCTAATGTGAACACTCATAATCTTTGCATCTGGCCGTCAGCAAATCCTCAGGAGATGGTACAATTGAAACGAAACTCCCTTAAATTGAATGTGTTTTGTGCCATATGGCGGAAAGTTTATGGGCCTTTCTCGCCTATCGACTAGATGTGTGCCGTGTGATAAATGAACCTCACATTGAACACTTGTAGCAAAGACTGTTTGGGGTGCTCTTTTACTTCATGCATTGCTTATAATTGTTCGTAAAATGTAATAAGTACTACGAAGACTTAAAACCCCAAAATTTATTTTGAAACACACTGCATTTCTCACCAACAGTGTTGGAACTAAGATGTAAAAAGGAGAAAAAATTTTCCTTATAAAATTATTGTTTACAACGATATTATTATTAGTCGAGACTATAACTACAACAACAACACGAGTTAGTAGTCAAAAAAATGTAATCAAGTGTATTCTCGGTGGTCAAGGTGGCCAAAGTGGCACACACAGGTGTGTCACTTGTTTAATCCGCTCCAGTGTGGACACTAATTAAGATATCGGGATATTATTCTTGCAAAATGTGGTTGGACTATAGTTTATCATATTAATTTCTTTTTCTTCTGGTGTCGAATTTCACCCCAGTAAAAAATTCGAGAATTTTCTAATTTCGAATTTCCTTTACTTTTTCCCCTGTAGCTTCCTTCGTTGTAGAAAGACACCCTTAAGACTTGCCAGGTAGATACCTCTGATGGATACCTAACTGTTGACATCAATTGGACGGGCCTGCGCGTTGTGTTGCCAATTAGGGAATTTAAAATTCTCCTATATTTGGGCAAAAAATTAGATTTTTTTTTTATAAATCCGTAGCTATACGTCCGAGTGCAAGTCAACTTACGTCAATCGAACATTTGTCCTTACTTAACAGACGAAAGTACAGATCGTTACATGGGGTAATTAGGGAACGCACGTAAAATTCGTATTTAGGTTCTAGCCCTTGATTTTTCTAGTTTTTCCTTGCCTTTCTCTTTACCGTAATATATTTTTGATAATTAGAAGCTTTGTTAATTAAATATCGCCATAATACTTGTAGGATATATTAGTGGTGCACCAGTGTTTAATTTAAGATAGTTTTCGTCTGTCTGGTTGCAGTGTTGCCAGCTACAGAATATTTTAATTCCAGATTTTAGGGGGAAATTTTGAAAAAAAATATATGTTTTGTCTCTATTATTTCCCTCTTGTTGGCTATATCGGAACAAACGTACCAGTATCTGGTGGTCTTGTGTCTGCTCTACACAACGCACTATAGAAAGTTTCAATAGGATAATTAGGGGAAGTACAGTTGAGGTTTACAGTGGACCTTGTTCTCTAATTGAAAAGATAACTGTGATTTTTTTTAAGGTAGAATGAGATATTTGTTATTGACATGCTTACTTTATTAGATATGTCACAAAACTTGTAGGATATACTAGAGGAATACCAAAGCTTATTTTAAGATAGTTTGTGTGTGTCTGATAGTAGTGTTGCTAGCTACAAAAAAAAATCAATTCCAGATTTTAGGGGCAAATTTTGGGAAAAATTCCCTTTTTTATTTCTATTATTTCCTTCTTGTTGGCCACATTCAAACAAATGTACCAGTGTTTAACAGCCTCATCCTTAGCCTACACAGCGCACCATAAAAAGTTTCACTAGAATAATTAGGGAAAGTACAGTTGAGGTTTATAATAAACCATTTTCTGGAAATTGTAAGAAAATGGTGAATTTCTGAGGTAGAATGAGAGTTTTTTTTTTAATTTCATGTTTACTTTGTTATATATCGCCATGATACTTGTAGGATATATTCTTCGAGTATTACGGTTTATTTTCAGATAGCTTTCGTCTGTCTGATGGCAGCGTTTCCAGCCAAAACAATTAATTCCCGCTATTAGGTGAAAAATTCGGAAAATTTCCCTTTTCCCCTCTATTATTACCCTTTTACTGGCTACATTGAAACAAACGTACCACTACCTGAAAGCTTCCTCTTTTCTGTACAGAACGCACCATAAAAAGTTTCAATAGGATAATTAGAGAAGCTGTACCCCGGCATATTTGATTTTTGCCTCTGAGGCGTAAAAAGTGTCAAAATTTCATGTGTATGACAGAATTTTTTTTCCCTCTTTGAATGGAAGCCAGCGACTTCAGGATTTCACTGTACCTTGTCAACACACCAAAGATTTGTTTAGGTGACTTGAACCCATATAGCAGCAGTGGTGCTAGATACAAAAAATTTTTGAAATTCGGTTAGGGAATTTTTTGTAAATTTTCACCCCTACATTCCCCTCAATAATTTCCCACCCGTTGGTAACACTGCAATGCAACTTACACCAAAAGATAGCCACATCCATTTTCTTAAAAACAAAACCTTAACCATATCAATCGAATGAATAGTTTTTGAGCAATAAGTCAGTAACTGGAAATGTAGGAAAACGCCAAAAATGACCTGGGACCAAAAGGAATAATCACACAATTTTGCTCGTATAGGATCAAAGAAACAAATGATTTGTAAGTTACGAGGGCTTTGACTCAAGTTCTGTTGATTATTTCAATAATCTGCAATATAAATCAATAAATAATAGTTGCCAGAAAAAAACAGATTTTTGAAAAAAAAACTTAAAAAGAACGATGTTTTTTATTGAAAAAAAAACTTCACAGAAAAAAAAACCGTTTTTTTACAACACTAAACGACAGTGCCTACAACCACTAAATGTAAGACTAAAAGTATTTAATAATACTTCAAATATTTAGCTATTAAAAAAAGAAGAAATAAATAAATAAAAACATTTTTAACGATAATTTATTTTGTATACCTTAATACTAATTCTATTCTTCGAAATATGTTAACAACTTCAAACAACTCGAAAGAGCATTTGTCAAATGCTGGATACACTGTTTAAAATTTACTGAAGAAATGTCAATTCAGGTAAAAATCCTGTAAACTTTACGGTGAATTTTCAGTGAAACCACCTGAATTTTTAAGAGTGTACGGCCTCGCATTTCTTATCTATCGGTCTTTGCACCAACAGTGAATTTCGTGAACTTGCTCTTCACTTTTCTTGAATCTACCCTACAGGAAGTGCTCAACAATTTATGTCGCTTATGTACTTATATATATATATATATATATATATATATATATATATATATATATATATATATATATATATTTGTGTGTGTGTGTGTGTGTTCCCATCCAACAATTTTTGCGGGGCGGAATTCAGATTTAAATGGCATCAGATGTGTCACTGTTCATTTCAGAACCTCAACAACTATAGATTCGACACTAATGTCGGTCATTTTCGATCATTTGTAAATGTCTTTCTCCCCCTTTAAGTTACATCGTCAAAGTGACACGACAAAAATCATTTCATTTTAGAACTTCATCTAGGTTGAAAATTTGATTGAGATCTGTCCCGTGGTTCAAGAGTTATTAAGTTTTCTTTATTTTTATATATCTCCTCCTGCCACCTCCTCCGCTAAGTTCTACTGTTAAAGTGAATAGATCAGTACCATCACAGCCCCGAAAATCATCTATGTTGAAAATTTAATCGAGATCGGTTAAGATTGATTTAAGAGTGAAGTCATATTGACAGTCACTTTCATTTTATTTATTTTTTCATATATCTCCGCCTCCCCTCCTCTAAGTAACACAATCAAAGTGAAATGACAAAAATTATCCAAAGGCCGGACGTTATCTATGATGAAGATTTGATCGAGATCGGTTGGATGGTTCAAGAGTTATTAAGTTTTATTAATTTTTATATATTTGTCCCCTAAGGTCAAACATCAAAGTGATATAATAAAAAACACCCAGGTCCGAACTTCATCCATGTTGAAAATTTGATTAAGATCGTTTATGTGGTTAAAGCGTGATGAAGTCACCAATACAGTCACTTTTATTTTTACTTTTTTTTTACATATATCTCCCGCCTCCCGCTTTCCTTAGTTGCAATGTAAAATTGAAATGAAGAAAACATCCCAGGCCCGTACCTTATCTAAGTTGAAAGTTTGATCGATATCGATTGGATGGTTCAAGTGTTATTAAGTTTTATTCATTTTCATATACTTCCCCTCCCCCCTTTCCCTCACCTAAGAAGATCTACTGTCGAAATGAAATGACAAAACAGTTCCCAGATTTGAACTTCATGCATGTTGAAAAATTGATTAAGATCTATCAGTTAAAAAGTAATTAATTCACAAACATAGTCACTTTTAATTTTAAATTCATTAATTGTTGAATATCTCTCTCTCCACCCTCTCGCCTACATTGCTCCGTCAAAGTGAAATGTAAAAGATCATTCCAGTCTCGAACATCATCTACATGAAAAATTTGATCAATATCCGTCGTGTGGTTCAAGAGTTATTAAGTTTCATTTGTTTGTTTGTATATCTCCCACCTCCCCCCTAAGTTGTAAAGTCAAAGTAAATAAATAAGAACACTCCCAGGCCAGAACCTCATATAAGAGAAAATTTGGTTGACATTAGGATGATTCTTCAGTTTACTTTTATAGTGCAACGAAGGGGAGGGAAATGGGGTGATATAAAATACTACTGTTGTACTGACCAATTCTGATATTCTTTAGCCCATTACAATCGTTTACGTTTCTTTTTTTTTTTACTCAAAAGTTTTTTTTGTTGTTGTTGTTGTTGTTGTTGCAATTCATCCCGTTGATGAACCGTGTTTTCCAAGTCGGCATTTCAGTATTTTAACAGATACGACTGTTTCTCGGATAGCATTAAGTTTTTCTTGAATTTCTGGGGCAATTAGTGTTCGTTGACATATGCTCCAGACCACAATAAACTGATCCTCATTCTTTTACGTTATTCGCGGTCTTTCAGGTCATCGACGATTAACATTTGACAAAGTTTCGTTGAAACGTTGAATAGTGCCGCTGTGTGTGTGTGTGTGTGTGTGTGTGTGTGTATGTGTGTGTAACTCAAGGAAAAGGAGCGAGGTAAATGGAATGTAAGATTGAGTGGAGTTGTCGCAATGTTTCTCGTAGGTGTGGTCCAGGATTGAAGAAACATATTGGCCTGCAATTTGTTTTAAAAATAACGTCAATCCTTTCTCAATATTTTTCGCACTTTGCACTCTCATCTAAGCTGAAAAATAAATAAGTTTCTCACTAGTCAACTTTTTAGATATTGCATTGCAATAGTATATGCACTTTCTCTTATATTTTATTGTTTATTTTAAAATTGAAGAAGCTTTTTTGAATGCCAACTTTCCAACATTGGCACCAAATATGGTGTTAAAAGCTGTATAGGTTTCACCGTTGCATCTCTTATAGTTCCGAACTTATGACGTGATATGTTTAACGCGACGTTAGAATTTGCCATTAGCAAGATTTCACTATTTTAATTTATTTCAATACTTGAAAATTCTTCTTGGTATGATAAAAAAATCATTACTTGATAGAGAATACAATGTTCTACAAAAATCTATCCATATCTAATAAATAAAACAATTTCTAAAATTCAGGCTAAGTTTGGCAACAATGGGCAAAAGGAGAAACATTGCCATTTACGCCTGTACTGCAATCTAATGGTGAGACGAACTATAGACGAGATTGTCCTGCTTTGAAACACCTACCATTAAGTTATCTAAGTTTTTTCTTTCTGGTAGAAGAAAAAAAGTTTGATTTCTGTCTGACAATTATATTTTCTATATTATGTATGTGTTATTACATTTTATTGTTACATGAACAATAATTGAAATTGCTAGTCTATATAATGCTCATAATAATAAGTTTTATTATTATCAAAAAGTAAATGAATTTCGTCTACATTGTGACATTACGATAGGCTTCGTAACTATGCGCACTAACCGCTGAAAGTGAATGTAAAAGACAGTAACTTCCGAAAGCACAAAGGTGGAAACTGTCTGTGGAATTAAATACACATTTAAAATGGCCGCCTTCTAACTATTGTGATCACTATTTAATCTGTAAACCCCTAAACGACTTCTGGTTTACATTGAAAGGTCATGATGAAACATATTCTTGGGAGAATGATCGATTACAAAATCTTATCACTTTGTTTTACCATTACTGTTCTATTATGATCAACACTGTAACCGAAAGTGGGTAGTTTCTGCCCCTTCCAGTTTGATTGGAGGGTTGGTAGAAGAAGTAAAGCAGATTCAGTCACTGAATAAATTCTTAGAAAATATATCTCCCTAAATCCTACGGTTTTTCCTCGAATGCATCTCATCAGATAGACAGATGGACATAACTGTTCTATAATACTTCCAATGTTCGTGCATAGCATAGGTTGAAAGAGTAAAAATAACAGTACCAGCTTTCTAATATTCTGCATTTAGCGTAGAGACAAGCCAGAGGCGGATCTTTTCCTTGGAGCACTGAACAGATTCTAAATAGAATAATTAAAAGGTAAAATATACTTTCTTTAAATACAAAGCAAGTCGCACTACAAACGAAAGACAATAACCTTTAAAAAGGTGTATTTAATCGTACAAGAAAATGGGCTCCTTCGTTCGATCCCAGCTCACTTCACCTGAAGGTAGTGGTGGTGTGCGTGGGTTTTATCGCGGTTCCCCGTTTCTTTTCACTTTCTTCATTCCACAATTCCATTAATTTCTCATCAAAACTGTCTCCTTTATCCCAGCCGGTATAACAGTGGGACATAAAAATCAAAAAGTAGAAAGCAATTCTCATCTCAAGAAAATTGCTTAATATTCTCTTTCAGCATTATTAAAGGAAAAGCATGGGGAACACACCGGGTCTCTAAAAAAAAAAAAAAAAAAAAAAAAAAAAAAAACTCTTGTGTATTTGTAACTCTCATTTTCCATATTGTTTCAGTTTACATGCCTGTGAAGTTATCATTTAAAGAAAGGATGACTAGCTCTGCGTACCACGTGAAATGCGAAACTGTCAGTAAGGTTTAACGATAATGGCGGAACGAATTTTGGACATAATCAGCAACACGCTTAACTATTGCCCGAATTCGCCATAAATTTGAAACTAACGGTTGTGTTACATAAGTTTCCTATTAATGAACCAATACGTTTATATATTGACCTACGTTACTTTGCACCCGAAGAGACGATAAATAACACAACCACACACACACAATAATAATAATAATAATAATAATAATAATAATAATAATAATAATAATAATAATAATAATAATAATAATAATAATAATAATAATTGAAGTTCTGTATGCCGGACAACAGGGTACGAATTCGATTAATTTTGTTACACAAAGTCCAAATTTCGGAACCCCAGGAAGATTGAAAAACCTGAGTGCTGTCTTACATACCAAAAGTAGCACCAAACTTGGCTAAAATCTTTTACCCCGAAAAATTACACTGTCGATCGTCTTCGGGCTTCAAAATTTGAATTATCTGTATTGAAATACAACGAGTTTATACTATTGGTCCACTGCACAGAACTATCGTCTTGTGTGTGTGAGTGAGTGTGTGTGTGTGTGTGTGTATGGCTGTACTATTGTTAATTTACCGGCACCTAATTTCTCGGAAAAATAATAGAAACACATTATTATTATTACAAGGAAAGAAAGAGTGCTGATAAGGTCTAAAATAAATCTTATGAATACATCAATCACTGTAAAAGAAACAAAAGAACAGTTGTGTTAAGAAAATGCACAAATGTTAATCGAGTAATGAAGATAATATTTTCTGGAAGGGGAATCCAGACCCTTTGGACTATTGGAATGAATGCGCCCTGACTGAATATAACTTGTAACATGTGACGAAGGAAAAAGAAAATTAATTACATCAAGACTGTTATGATGTCCATTACAGATTCTATAATTTCTCTTTCCGTATATGGTTATGCATTTTCACGCTAGAGTACACTACGTATAGAGCGTCGCGACGCACAAGGTTCAAGTACTCGACGCCAAAATCAACAATATTATTTTAAGAATCTCTAAGAAGTAAATTATGTTCGTATCCTAATTTCGTTGTCTTATTATAAGTCCATCATAGCAAAAGGTATGAGCCATTCCATTTGAAAACTCGTAAAACAAATTAGTAGATACCCTGTAAATATATCGGATCAGCAGTTCGAGTACGTCATCAGATGATATTACGGCTGTTCTTAAATGCCGTCGCAACACAGCTCCGGGGGCAGACTCAATTACGTATCGTCAACTGCTTAAGGCACCTGTGGCGTTTCTAGTCTTACTTGCTTCTTTGTATACAACTATTTTATCTACAGGCTATTTTCCAACTACATGGAAACTTGCTAAAATTGTGGTCTTTCTAAAACCTCGCAAAGATCCAACTGCTGTGTCATCTTACAGACCCATTAGCATTACTAACGTGTTTAGCAAGACCCTAGAACGTCTTCTGGTAAAACGGCTACATCACTATCTACAAATCACGAACAAACTACCAACTATTCAAGCTGGTTTCCGTCCACTCTATAGCACTGCTGATCAATTACTCAAACTTTCTACACTACTTGTCAACCATTTTAATAAGCGTTTACCATCTGTTTTGATCTCCTTTGATATTGAAAGAGCGTTTGATACTGTTTGGCATGAGGGGTTAATTTACAAACTCAAACGTCTGCTTCCTCACAGCTATGTCCGATTAATAGCAAATTTTCTACATCAGCGCCAGGCTTTCGTTCAGATCAACAGTGCAAAGTCACGCATCTTTCAACTCCGCGCCGGTGTGCCCCAAGGATCTGTTTTATCTCCTCTATTATATATTCTTTATGTAGCCGACATGCCTCAACCTCAGCCCCCACTATATGCCTTACAATTTGCTGATGATACCGCTTATGTCGCATTGGGATCTTCAGTGGATCGCATTAATCAACTCCTACAACCAGCTTTGGACAAACTAGTTACATGGTGCCTGAAATGGAAGCTAAAGCTGAATTCCACTAAGACTCAAATGACTCTCTTTGGGCTCAAACGCAATAAATACTGCAACAGTCGCAATCCGGAACGTCTACATTTAACCCTTTTTGACTCTCCAATCCCAATTCAAAACAGTCTCAAATATCTGGGAGTAATATTTGATAAACATCTTACTTGGAAGCCTCATCTAAAACAATTGGAAGCTAATATCCGGCGCCGTTTGAACCTTTTACGAAACCTTAAAGGCACCACGTGGGGTCTTAATACACAACTTCTACAGCTAACATATAAAGTCTTCGTACGCCCAGCTCTCACGTATGGACATCTTGCCTGGTTATCAGCAGCACCAACTTACTATGAACGTCTGAAAGTTCTCGAAAGACATGCCTTACGTCTGGCCTACTCTCTCGCTTTCGATACTCCCACTGCTGAAATATATCGTCGTGCGCAATTTCCAACTATTTTGCCACACCTCTACCATCTACGCCAACGCTACATAGCGACACGAATACAATTGGCACATCCCATTGTCCATGAACTGTTAGACCAAGTTCCTGCTGTACCGCGCTATGCCTACCCACCACTGGATCATCTGTTAGCAATATACGAATACACCGAAGCCATAGATCAGTATAATCCTGACCGCCGTATCTACCAACGAAATCCACATATATATTGCTCATAACCTCTGCACATGTACCCAAGAAACATTTTAACACAATAGCCACCTCTTACAGATCCTCGTCAACTTGATTTGCTATTAGTTCCTTACTTCAATCCACATTATTCTATAGCCTGAAATCATTCTCCATGTCATCTACTTCCAAAAGTTGAAAATATCTCTGGCCACAGAGAAGGTGTTGCCTTCTACGGCCCGCCCATCCATTGGATGGGAATGAAACTCTTGTTAAAAAAAAATCGAGTACGTGTGTAGCATTTCTATTTTCTCTTTATTTTATTTTTGGAAGGTGTGCTAAGAAGAATGCACTCATTTCACATTTGAGAGCATTCTACCTATCACGCTTACTAATCCTTATAAATATTAAAACCCAATTCATGCATAATCATAATTGTATACATGTTCTAAGGATTATCCAATAGTTATCAAAGAAAAGCATTTACAAAACGCAATGTAGCCCTACATAAATAATACGAACATGGACTACCTTCACAAGCTTATACAGGGTGTTTCAAAGCAACACAGACAACGTTTGGGAGGTGATTCCTGATACCACGATAAGGAAAAAGAAAAGACTTACGTCGGTCCACAAATGCTTCCTCTCTGGATTTTATGCTGAAAAAGACATGATAAATAAACTTTAAAGATCCGTAAGTACAAAACTACGTGACCTACCGTAGTCGGTGAAGACTTCACATAGAAACAAATATGTCCGTTATTTTAACATACATGTTTCAGAATCTTAAGGTACTCACGCAAGAAGAATTTGTCTAGTACATATAATTTGAAGTACTTACCAACTACCTCTATAATAAGTATTGCAGAAGTATCGCATGATTGTGAAACTTAGATATTTGGATAGAGCACATACTAGTTCCTATGTGAAGTCTTGACTCGACTACGGTAGGTCCCATAGTTTTGAAACTATGACCATTAAATTTATTTTTTTCGTTTTTTCAGCAGAGTATAACTCAAAAAGGAAGTATTTCCGGGCCCAGGTTGGTATATACTTTTTGTCTTATCCTGCTATCAGGAATCACCTCTTAAACGTTGTCGGTGTTGTTTTGAAACACGCAGTATTCAACAAAAAACTTACACAAAAATATAAATACTTTCGAATCGAATACTGGAACACTCCTCATGCACTGAGGTAGGAGGGTAGTTAGAGTAGGAGGGGAGAAATCGAATCATGGGGGAAATCGAATCAGTAAAAAAACACTTGTGTTTGGGCCTAAGGAGAATATTTTTTTTTGTCGATGTGGGACGCACTGTAGTGTCATTTCTCAGAAGAAACATGTACTATCGGAGGACGGGCTTCAGAAGTGTTCCAGACAGCATTGTTAAGGGAAGAAGGTTTTTTGAGTGGCAAAAAAAAACAATAAAATAAAATAAAAATAAAAAAATAAAAAATAAAAAATGCAAGTTTTCATTGTTGTAAAATAAGCTTTTTCTAACTGTGTGATAATTATTTTTGGTATTCAATGCTATTGTTTCATTCACTGGTGATCATTTTGGGTAAATCGGATCACTGAATTTATAATTTGCATTAGATGTTTGTAGGAAGATTGGGGAAGTGATAGAACTATCTATCTCTAAATAAAACATTTTATTTTTTTTTTAAAAAAAACTCTCTCATATAATGTTGCTATGATCGTTGGGGATACTGTTGCTCAGTGATAGGGTATTTACCTCAGGTTCCAGAAGTTCTTGGTTCGATTCAAGGGCAAGTGAGATCATTTGAGATCATCTTCGTGGGTTTTCTCGGAATTCTCCAGTTTCTTCTACTTTATCATTTCAAAACTCTTTCATCAACATTCGCGTGCAATTTCAACGTCTTCTTAAGCACTTATCATGCATAATTGTGGAATATTAAACAGAATATTTCATTTATTTTTCTTAAATATACTGCATTACACGTAATACATTTGTATATTTATTTCTGATACTTTGTCTGTCTTTGTCGTTTCAGATGTCTCAATACTATGTTCGTAAAATTGTTCATGGTCCCAATGCTACATGTTCATTTGTTGCTGTGGAAGAAGCTATTCGCGAAGAAGCTTCTGTTCGTAATATACAATATTGTACAGAAGTATTTGATGTTCCATTTACATCTCTTCAAAGAAGAACTGCAGCTCTGCACGATTCATTTGCGAGTGATGTTGTTTGTAAAACAGTGCTATCTCCAGACATTGTAGAAGCTTTAGTTGTGCATTTGATTTATATCTCGGAAAGAGCGAACGTAAGTATGTCTACAAATATGTGACTGACCGAGGTGTTCCATATAATTTCAAGACGGAAACCAAGATTTCGAGTGTTGGTTAGTTTCAAGGATTTAGAGAAAAGCATCAGGAGGTATCCATAAGGAAAGCTGAAGAACTTTCCCGATCAAGAATCAATGGAGTTAAACAAGAAAATATGTCTGAGTTATACGCACAGTTGAGAAAATCTTGTTCATCTGTGTAAATTACAAAGTAAACCGGAGTGTATTTACAATCAAGACGAAACGGATCTACCGTTAAAAAAATAAGCCACTTAAGGGTCATTGTTGCTGCTGAGGGGTCTTGTGATGTTGTGTCGTTCACAAATGTGGAAAGTGGGGAGAACGTGACTGTACTCACTTGTGTGTCAGAAACAGGAGTTTAGATGATCTGAAGCCGAACGACCAATACCAATCGGCTATTGTCACTGGTACCCACTGAGTACTCGCCCTCCCTACTAACCAAAGGATTGCCCTCTGAAAAGAAGACCGGCCACCCATTTACAATTTTACCTTCTGCTCAGATCAGTGACTGCAGACTGATATTGTTCTGCTCTTCTTGTAGTACGCACTTGTTCCTAACACACCATCGCCAGCAACATCTATGCGCTTCTTCCACACCTGATCGTTGCCGTACCTACTCCGTTTCTATTCAACATTCAACGGAATTGTCAATCTTATTCAACAGTTTACTCGAAAGCTAAAAAAATGTAAATATCATTATGTTCGCCCGAACAGTTCATGTATATCTGCGAACATACAGTCATGGTCATAAGTATTCGTACAGTACAAACTTTGAAGAAAAAAACACATATTTCTGCCATTAGGTAAATAATTACTCGCATGTGTTGTGCGATACATATGCTCCATTCAGCAAAGAATATGTACAAAATAAACGGAAACAAAACCATAGATTGATTTGCTACAACAATGAAAAGAAAAAAAACAATATGCACTGTATTCGTACAGCAAACGAAAAGTTCTCTGGTTATGAATGACAAACCATAAATATCTTGCCTTAATACCTTGTATGCATGCCTCATTTTTGAATAACCTCCCTCAATCTGTTAGGCATTGAATGAACAAGAGACGTAGTGGTTTCACGTGTAATATTCTGCCACTCTTGCAAAAGTATCTCTTTCAGTCTAGTTTTACTAGTTATTCCATATTTTCGTATGCGCGTTTCCAATTCACTCTACAAATGCTTAATGGGGTTCAGGTATGGAGACTTAGCTGGGGTTTTCAGAGTTAGAGGCGTGTGGTATAGTAACCACATACGCACAAGCTCGGCGGTATGTTTTGGGTCGTTGTCCTGTTGGAAGTAATAATCTTGTCCAAGACCCAATTTATCCACACTCTTCTGCAAATTTCGTTTTAGGATGTCTAAACATATATATGTATCCATCGTTCCGTCAATAAATACAAGGTCTCCAACGCCCGCGGTAGACATACAGCCCCAGACCATCACCTCTCCACCACCATGCTTAACTGTCGCTTGTATATTCTGAACCTCAAGCTCAGTATTGGGTATTCTCCACACTAAAATTCTGCCATCATTGTGGAAAATATTAAATTTACTTTCATCTGTAAACAATACCTTATCTCAAAAGCCTGTACATTTACTTACATGCTCCTGTGCAAACGTTAAGCGTCATTTCATGTTTTTCTTATTGATGAATGGTTTTCGTCTCGGTACCCGCGCTCTGTACCCAGCTCCATTTAAAAGTTGCCGAATAGTTCGTGGGGACACTTGTTTCCCGAAGTGTTCATGTACATATGCCGCTATCGCTGACGATTACACTTTCGGCGTTTTCTTCATAATTCTCAACACTACCCGTGTTTCCCTCGTAGTGAACTTTTGTGGACAACTCACCCTTTCACTGTTTATGTATATTGTTTTCCCTTTATATCGTTCTACTATACACTGTACAGTCGAACGACTTCTATCCACTATTTCTGCGATTTGTGAATACGATTTGTTCTTCTGAAATAGTGATAGAATCAGTTTCCTTTTCTCGGGTGTGGTTTCTTTCCTTTTCCGCTCCATTATCTCTTTCTAGGTTACAGCGAGCACCACTTCACACTTCACCTGACACTTCGGGCGTCTCAGTAATGACTATCTATTCTCTGCCTGCTGGCACTAGTGATTTGATTGTACTTGTCTAGTATTATTCTGCGATGTCCGAATACATATGTCCAGGCAAATATCGCGCTACCCACGCATTTCCTTTATTTGTACATTCCATAGTAAGGATATTTCTACGAATTCGTGTTGCGTCTACTCTTCCAACTGCAGGGACATGTCTGTGTTGGAGATATAACGCTCTCATTCACCATTTGCCTGTCAATGCATTGTTAGTTCTGGCAGAGGTGTTGTATGGATACCTATGTCCAGTACTGTATATTTCAATGTTGGGAAGTTATTCGAATTACAGTAATCTCGGCCTATTTCTACTTTAAAGTGTTTTGGAATCTCTTATGCACCGTCTTAGTTTTAATATTTTTTTTTAAAAAAAGAATCACATTCTGTAAAATATACCAGACTGCAATATATATTCCCTCATATTGGATTGTCTGCAACCGCCAACCTGCCAGTACCTTAATTCTACGTAGACAGGACATCTTGTCCCTAGGGCTGAAGCAATCAATGAATGCTATTTCCAACATTTGTTGGTTAGTGACGAATCGTGATTTCAGAAAGAGTGTCATGGACCAAACCAGGATGTAGTCCAAAATGGGTTAGTTATTTCGCAAGGAATATGTCCAATATGTTAACGGAATGCAGAAAAGACAGAAATATAATATCGATGAAACGTAAAAAGAACGGAAAGAACTTGGAGTGAAGGAGGTCACCGGGTATTCAATACGGTTGTGTCCAAGGACAGTAGTGCGAACGGGCAGATTGGCTGCAGAATTTAAAAAATAAATGTAATGAAATCTTTAGTTTTACGTCTAAAGGAGGTGATAATGATAAATGAATAAAAGGTGGAATGAAGAAAGCGGGAGGAAAGGGAAGAACATCGAGAAAACCCACGAGCACGGTGTTAGTCGACCACAAAGTCCACACTGCACGAGCTGGGATCGAACCAGGGATCCCAAGCACCGGAGGAGAACGCTCAACCACTGAGCTACCGCGCTCCCTGCCACAGAATTCAGTTAGTAGCTCTAGCAGAAAACGCGAATTGTATAGCCAAAACATCTAAGGTGAGTTCGCAACATCCAAACTGAACAGCAAAAGTTTAGCGAAAAACAAATTGTAACATTTTCATTCAATCCAATTGCTGGAAACGTGCAATAGACCCGACGAGTTCAATCGTAGTTCAATCTTTTTGTACGGTACATGTCCAAAGAAGTTTACATTTTAAAACTTCATCTTCTCACGGTTAAAAATATCGACGGCTCTCAGATGCCGTGAACCAGAATGTCGTAGTTTTCTGTTATTTTACGACATCAGGACGTATTACGACTTCTAATAACGGAGATATTTAACGTGACCATACCCATTTTATGGTCCTGTGATATTTTATTGCCAAGGAAATAGTTTTTCGGATTATAATACGCCAATCCACACTGATGGAGCTGTTGAGGCGTAATTTTATGGTCGTCGGATGGACAACAACACTTTTTTTTTTGTCTAACCAGCAGACTTCAATATGACCGAACACCACTCGTTAGTTCTAGAACACTGAATCAGGGGCAGATATTCTCCTCCTCCGTCGTTCGCCAGTTTAGCAGTACTTTGAAAACGCATGTAACTTATGTGCTTCCATTCCAAAACAAATTAAAGCTGTCTTGCAGGCTGAGCTAATATCACGTCCTATTAACAAACTAATCTGTATTTCTTCAATTACATGAATAGCGATCTGTATATTACCGTTGTAACAAAGAAACCACCAAGACAAAAAAAAAAAAAAAAAAAACTTTACAACTTTTATTGTAGAACATTTTGAACATTTATAATTAACAAAAAAGTAGGAGTTGTAATTATGAAAGAAAGTGTCCTAGAGTTTATTTATTTAAGTATACTCTATTATCATTTTCGGGTGAGATTATTAACGAAATATATACACATTTATAGGTCCTCAGGATTATGCTCCGTGGCGAAAGGAGACGGTGATGATCAAATGGATGACTATGATATAATAATGAAAGTGTCAAAAAATGAGAGAACCCGAAAAAACCCACACACGCACTGTTTCTCCATTTCAATGCTCACATGGCTTGAGCTGGGATCTAACGAGAAACTCCATGCTTAATTAGGAGCTCCTCGTGTCAAAGCTGTTAGCATACCCGCCTTTGGAAGGTACGAATTCCACTATCGACGGGAGAGTATCGGGTTCGAATTCCATGTTAATCAGTACGTCCTGTCTGATATCGTATCGCTGCTGGAAGGGACGTTAAACTCAAAAACAATTCAACAAAACCATTCTGCATTTTACAAATTACCACTGAGCCACCGTGGCTCAATTATACATTGAAGGAAATCCTTGAGTTCATTAATCCCACGAAACTCAATTGACAGATTTATAACTGAAAATGTGATATTACTGATCATTCTATTAAGCTCGATGAGTAGAAATGTAACCTGACTTCGATATCATAATATCTGGTTAAGCAAAATGGGAAAAAAGTTAATACCATTTAGGAATTATTGAAATAAGATCATCATTCGACTCACGTCCATAAGTAAATTAAATATCGATTAAGAGCGGTCTTCGAAGATTGCAACTATGATTGAAACTTTTAAAATTAGGCTATTTTGAAATGAAATGAAATCTTTAAGTTTTACGTCCCACGGTTATGCCGGTTAGGCTAAAGGAGACGGTGATGATGAGAGATGAGTGAAATGGTGGAATGAAGAGAGTGGGAGGAAACGGGAGAACCCCGAGAAAACCCACGAGCACGGTGTTTGTCCACCACTAAGTTCACTTGGCGGGGCCTGGGATCGAACCCGGGACCCCAAGCACCAGAGGTGAACGCTCTATGGAGATGGATGGTTAAGGCAAAAGAACGACGATGGAAAAATTGGTGGAATGAGAATGGAGGTGAACACGGAAGTAGCTGAGAAAACCCACGGACACGATATTGACCAACACAAACCTACTTGACCGTGATCAAACCAGGAACACCACGTATCAGCGTACCAGAAGTAAACGCTCTACCACTGAGCCACATCCCGCACGAAACAATTGTATATGTTCGTGCTACATTTGGTATATTAATGATTCCATCCACCTTCACAATTATGCACACTCATTTCCAAAATGACTATCGCATATTTATAACTGTCTTCTTGTAACATAATTTGATAATGGTTTTGCAGGGTACTTTTAATATCGATATTATGTGTACAATCGGGAAATGTACATCTGTTGAAAATTTCATAGGAAAAGACTTATAAATACGAAAATTAGAATGAGTAAAACAAAATGTTTCTAAATGGACAAGAAAGTTTTATTTTCGTTTTATTGTTCTCATTTATTGCCTTTTAACATGCAATTTGCCACATACATGTCTTTGTGCAGATTATATACATACTAATATTATAAGAAATATCGGACGAATCCGATATCAAATTATTTTTCTACAAAAAACATATTTATAGACATGCGACAATAATTTTGGACATGAGTGTACCTACGGTTATTATTAGGAAAGCTATAATGAGATCATTCAGCCACATATTTACTGTAAGATGATTATAGTCACAATACGAAATTCGATTGCTGGTATTCTTTCTCTTTCCATTTATACAATTGTGAAAATCAGCTTTGAAAGGGACAACCTATGAAACTAAGGTAATAAGAGTATGACCTGGAACATTCGAAGACAGTAGTTCTCAAACTGTGGTCCACGGGGCTTAGCCAGAGTGTCCGTGACGCCTAAAAATTGAAATATGATGTAATAAAATTGAACTCACAGCTGTGCAACAACATTTTTTTTTACAGTTACTAGAAACAAAGAAATTAGAAACTATAACTACGTTTGTAAATTTAAATGCTTTCCTACTTTACTAAATTTCTGCCTTGAAGCCTGTCAACCCTCACATAGGACTACTTTTAGTTAGACAGATTCCTTCTTTGTTAGGGCACTTTTTCAAAAGCAGTTGTACATTAACTACACGAAACCTCGGATTTCATCTTCAAGTGATAGAAAGCTCCCACGACTACCACCAATTCCCGATTTATTTTTCAAAAATAATAAATGTTAGTTATTCCTATGCTTATAAACATCAAGCCTTAACTAAATTCTGGAATTTCTAAAAACAATGATGAGAAACCCCTCCCAATACAAGTATGGAAAAACACAAATAATTTCATTTCTCACATTAGTGACCCCACATTTGAGAACATTGTTTATCAAGTGGATTTATTTAAAGACAAACAAAACATTGATGTTAAGTCTTGAAAGTTACAGTATACTAAATTGAAATTTCGTTCATAAGGAAACAATCATATATCTTTAGAATGTTACTTTATTATTGCATTATGTTACTTTATTTTTTTCTTGTCAGTGATAATTGTGATTAATATAATTTTTAATACCATGTGAAATTTGAGATAGCATGGCCAAGGGTTCCGCATATCGCTTTTCGAAAGAATAGGGGGTTCGTGTTATAGGGAAATTTAAGAGCCAATATTCTAAGTAAAAAAGATAAGATTTGCTTCAAAATCTCCTCATTTTAAAAGTTTTAATCATAGTTGCTTTCTTCTAAGACCGTTCTCAGTCTAAATTTCATTTACTTATGGATATCAGCCGAACCACGATCTTATTTCCATAATTCCTAATTGCTATTAAAAGTTTTTCCATTTTGCTTAACCGGATATTCTGATATCGAAGTGATGTTACATTTCTACTGATTGAGCTTAATTGAATGATCAGTAATATCACATTTTCAGTGATAAATCTGTCAATTAAGTTCCGTGGGCTTAATGCCTTCAAGGATTTGATTCAAGGTACATATTGAGCCGCGGTTTCTCAGTGGTAGGGTGTTAAATGCAGCATGTTTTTGTTGAGTTGTTTTTGAGTTTTATATCCCTTTCAGCAGCGATGCTATATCAGACGGGACTTACCACTCCACGAAGAATTGGAACCACCTGAGCTCCCGCCGGGAATCGATTCCGGTTCCCACGCCAAAGCCACGTACACTTACAGTATTGCCACGAGGAGCTCCTAATGCAGCATTGAGTTTCTCCTTCGATTCCAGCTCCAGCCATGTGAGCATTGTTGTGACTAATCTGTGCGTGTGTCAGTTTTCTCTGGTTCTCTCATTTTCTGACACACTGAGAAAAAAAATTGTAGGTGGCATACTTAAAAAGATAGGTTACATGCGTAATTCCTGTAGTTTTTGGACTTAACGTACACCAGACGTATAACTGAAAACGCATGTTTTATAATACTTTCTGTATAAGTGTTCCATCTATACGTACTTTCTGTATGAAACAATGTAGGCGGTCAGGATCTCACATACAAATGGACGTATATAGCATATAGCTGACGAAGGTAACATAAGTATATACATGTGATATACGGAAAACTGTTAGATGTCATACATCCTGCAACGGCATGATGTAACATCAAACGGCAGTGCCTATGTATCATACGGATAACGTATGCTCCGTATTGATTTCTATAGTAAGCAAGAGGATACCGTATATTTGTACAATATACCGCTGTCCGGAGAACGGATTTTTCTCAGTGCACTTTCGTTATTTCATCATTGCCACCCATTTGATAATCAACGTCTCCCTTCGCCACGGAGCATAATATTGAAGAGTTAAAAATGTGTATATATATTTCGTTAATAGTCTCACCCGAAAATGATAACAGAGTATACTTAAATATATAAACTGTAGGACACTTTCTTTCACAATTACGATTTCTGCTTTTTTGTTAATTACAAAATTGCAAAATGTTCTACATTAGAAGTTGTAAAGTTATTTTAGTCCTAGCGTTCTTTTCTCTTACGACGTTAATGTACAGGTGCCTATTCATATAATAAAAAAACAATACAGGACAGCTCTAATTTGTTTTAAAATGGAAGCACGTAAGTTACATGGGTTTTCAGAGACATGTCAAACTGGTCAACGACGGAGGAGGAGAATATCTGCCCCTGATTCAGAGTTCCAAAACTAACCAGTAGTGTTCGGTAATATTGAAGTCTGCAGATTAGACAAAAAAGTGTTGTTGTCCATCCGACGATCATAAAATTACGCCTCAACAGCTCCATCAGTGTGAATTGGCGTATTATAATCCGAAAAACTACTTCCTTGGCAAAAAAAAATATCACAGGGCCATAAAATGCGTATGGTCACGTTAAATATCTCCGTTATTAGAAGTGGTAATACGTCGTGATGTAAAATAACAGAAAAGTACGACATACTGGTTCACGGAATCAGAGAGCCGTCGATAATTTTAACTTTGAGAAGATGAAGGTTTAAAATATAAACTTCTTTAGACAGGTACTGTACAAAAAGATTGAACAATGCAAATAAAATGATACAAACTCGTTATACCTATTGCGCGTTTCCAGCAATTGGATTGCATTGTAATGTTACGATTTCTATTTCGCTAAACAGTTGCTGTTCAGTTTGGAATTTGCTAACTGACCTTAAATGTTTAGCTTATGCAACTCGCATTGTCTGCTAGAGCTACTAACTGAATTCTGCAGCCAATCTCCCCTTTCGCACTATTGTCCTTGGGGACAACCGTATTGAATACTTGATGACCTCATTTACTCCAAGTTCTTTCCGTTCTTATTACGTTTCATCGATATTATCTTTCTATCTTTTCGGTATTCCGTTAACATTTTGGAAATATTCCTTGCGAAATAACTTACCCCTTTTGGATTACATCCTGGTTTGGTCCATTACGTACTTTATGAAATCACGATTCGTCACAACCAACAAAAAGCGGAAATAGCAATCATAACGATATTTACATTTTTTAGCTTTCGAGTAAACTGTTAAATAAGATTGCCCATTTCGTTTAAAGTTGAATAGAAACGGAGTAGGAACGGCTATGATGAGGTGGGGAACGAAGCGCCAAGATGTTACTGGTGATGGTGTGTTAGGGCAAAGTCTGTACTACAAGATCAGCACAATATGCAGTCTGCAGTCAGTAATCTGAGCAGAAGATAAAATTGTAAACTGGCGACCGTGTTACTTTTCTGAGGACAATCTTTTGGCTATCAGGGAGGAGAAGGGCTCGGAGGTTATCATTGGCAATAGCCGATTGGTCTTGGTCGTTCGCCTTAGATCATGTAAACTCCTGTTGCTGACACACAAGTGAGAACAGCCACCTTCTTCCCACATTCCAGATTTGTCATAGACACAACATCACGGGCCCTGTAGCAGCCACAATGATGAGTGGCTTATTGTATAACGGTTTACTTTCTTATTTACAATCAAACACATTTTCTTGTGTAACTCCATTTTCTCGGGAAAGTCCTTCAGCTTTCCTTATGGATACATCCTGATGCCGTTCGCTGAATCCTTGAAACTAATCAATACCTAGAGTCTTGGTTTCCTTCTTCAAATTATACGAAACAACTCGGTTAGTCACATATTTTAGACATACTGACATACATTCTTCGGTGTTAAACCGATAACTTTTTTCGACATATAAATCAAATGCAGAACTGAAGCAGGTACAATGTCTGGAGGTGGCATTGGCTTACGACCAACATCACTCACAAGTGAATCATGCGTAGCTGGAGTTGTTCTTTGAAGAGAGTAAATGCAACATCAAATACTTCTGTAGAATATCGTATTTTACGAACAGCAGTAATTTTTTTTTTCCATAGCAACAAATGAGTAGGTAGCATTAAGGACATGAACAGTTTTACGAACATAGTTTCGAAACATCTGACACGACAAAAACAGACAAAGTATCAGAAATAAATGTATAGATGTGTCACATGTAATTCAGCATATTAAGAAAAAAATAAATGGACTCCTCTTTTGTTTAACATTACACAATTATGCATGATAAGTGCTCAAGAAGACGATGAAATTGTACATGAATGTTGATATGAAAGAGTTCTGAAATGGTAAAGTAAAAGAAAACTGGAGAATTCCGAGAAAACTCACGAAGACGATCTGGTCCACCATTGATCTCCCTTGCCCTGAAATCGACCGAGGGACTCTTGGAACCAGGGGTGAATGCTTTACCACTGATCCACAGTATCCCCTATGATTATAAGAACATTATATGAGAGCATATTTTTTTAAAAAAAGAATAAATAAAATTATACATTTAGAGGTAGATAGTTTCTCTACTTCCCCAATCATCCTACAAATGTCAAATGAAAATTATAAATTCAGTGATCCGATTTACCAAAAATGATCATCAGTCAATAAATCAATAGCATCAAAAACCACATATAATTATCACACAGTTACAAAATGCTTATTTTACAATAATAAAAACTAACATTTGTTTCTTTTGCCACTCAAAAAACATTCGTCCCTTAAAAAATGCTGTGTGAAACTCTTCCAGACCCAAATCAATAGTGTCTTCCGTTAGTAACTGTTTCTTCTGAGGGATGGCACTACAATGCGCTCCACATCGACACAAAGAATATTCTCTTAAGGCCCAAACACAAGTGTTTTTTTGACTGATCCTATTTCCCATATTATCCGATTTCTCCCCACCTACACTAACTACTTTCCTACGAACCTTAGTTCTTCAGTGCATGAGCAGTGATTCAGTATTCCATTCGAAACTATTTATAGTTTTCTGTTCGTTTTCTGGTGAATACTGGGTGTTTCATAACAACACCGACAACGTTTGAGAGGTGATTCCTTACAGCAGGATAAGACAAAAAGTATACACCGACGTGAGTCCACAAATGCCCACTTTCGGAGTTATAGGCTGCCGAAAACATGAAAAAATTAAATTTAATGGTCATAGTTTCAAAACTCTGGGACCTACCTTAGTCGAGTCAAAACTTCACTTAGGAACTAGTACGTGCTATATCCAAATATCTAATATCACCGACCTGAAGCTCATTTTTTTCAAATTTAAAAAGACATTGGAAAAGATTTCAAATCTTATTAACCAACCCTCGTATATAAAAGGAACAATCTTGAAGTTTTCTTCACCAGTTTGGTATTTTGTACATTTGTGTTGGTAGGCTTCACTTCGATTTTTACGGCCATATATGGTCGAGGAACAAGGGCTGTTCACGTGATGATAACGTGCTTACTGAATGTTCCTTTGAGTCTGATTTTCGGGACAATCACCTCCCACCTACGCAGTTCCATTACCAAAAGCTTATTGGACAATAATTCGGATCCCGACGCTAGGAGTGAAAATCTGGATTTTCCCAGTTGGCCATATACAGGCCTTGGTTTGCTAACTAGAAGGCTCAGTATGTGTTTGACACGCGCGTATGCCCGTCACTTGAAAAGCACCCACAAAAGCGAGTGGGGTGCATTACTTCTTAAGGGTAACGTATAATTGCTTCCCTTAGAAGAGTAGAGCTTTGCGCGCAGATTTGTTATTCGCATTAGTTAAAATTAAAATTTTACAGTTGTCGCTAGTAATATTCTCCGTATTCGTAGAGAACAAATATTTCAGCAGTGTACAAAAAACCTCAAGTAAAGTGATTTATATACAAGCCAACATTTTCATGTTTGACTGTAATCTTAATTTTTCGTAATGGACTACTCGTAAGTCAAACTATCGAGTAGCAGGAACCAATAGCACCAGCTAGGACGCTCGTTTACTCCTATTAGTGGAAAATTAAATTGGGATCTCTAAATTCATCGACACTGATCCAGGCTTAGTCCGACTCCAGTACAGGAACTTTTGTGTATCGTTTGTCAAGCGGATTCGACGCCAGGGCCCGAGTGGTATCAGCAATGGACTAAGTGACCAGTTGAAGATTGACAATGAGTAAGTGAAACATTAATTCGTTAATACGTTTAATAGCCACCTCTTCGTTGAACGAAATCAAATAGAATTAAAAAAAAGGAAAGGTTGAAACAATCAAAGAACGAAAATAATAGTTACTCGTTTGCTTGTAATCTTTTAGTGTCATTTTAATTGTATACTTCATATTCAGTAATATTATATTTTTACACAGTTTAACCCAAAATTTGTGATGTATATTGTAAGGTAGTTCTCGTTCGTTAATATTTGTGCTAAACATAATCACTTACACATATTTCTATATAACTTTACTTATGTTTTGTTGACACCTGTACCCAGCTTCGGTTTGAGTAAGATATAAGTACAGATGTGATCGTGATCTGCCGTAGTAAAGCTGGGATGAATGCAAATGAATGTTTAGGTTTATAGAATTTTATCAACGGCAGAAAAACACGAGTACACTAAGTTTCACAATCCTGTGATACTTCTGCAACCATTATTATGGAGGTAGTTGGTAAGTAGGTAAGTACTTCAAGGTATATGCCGGGGCCGCGGTGGTTCAATGGTAGATCGTTCACCTCTGGTGCATGGGGTCACAGGCTCAAACCCTGCTCCTGCCAAGTGAACTTTGTGGTGGACAAACACCGTGTGCGTGGGTTTTGTCGGGGTTTTCTCGTTTTCTCCCACTTTGTTCATTCCATCATTTCATTCATTAATCATCATCTTCGTCTCCTTTAGCCTAGCCGGCATAACTGTGGGACGTAAAACTCAGAAACTTCATTTCATTTTTCAAAGTATATGCCCGAGCAAAATTCTTCTTGCGTGAGTACCTTAAGGTTCTCAAACATGTATTATAAAATAATGCACATATTAGTTTCTATGTGAAGTCTTCACCGACTACGGTAGGTCACGTAGTTTTGGACTAATGGATCTTTCAAGTTTCCTTCTCATGTATCTGGAAGCATAAAGCCCAGAAAGAAAGCATTTGTGGACCGACGTAAGTCTTTCCTTTTTCCTTATCGTGGTGTCAGGAATCACCTCCCAAACGTTGTCTGTGTTGTCTTGAAACACCCTGTATAAGCTTGTTAAATGTAGTCGAAGTTCGTATTACTTATGTAGGCCTACATTGAATTTTGTAAATGTTTTTCTTTTACTTTGATAACTATTGGAAAATCCTTAGAACATGTATACAATTATGATTATACATGAATTTGGTTTTAATATTTATAACGATTAAGCGTGCTAAGAAGAATGCTCTCACATGTGAAATGAGTGCATTCCTCTTAGCACACCTTCCAAAAAGAACATATGAAAATTGCTCGTTCCGAATACGTAATCCAATTTTTTTTTTTTTTTTTTTTTTTTTTTTTTTTGCCAGCTAGCCGACGCTAGCTACTACCCGAAGAGGGTTACGCCCTCTGTAGGGGAAGAGATTTTTAAAATAGATTGTGCTGTTCAGGAAGCCGTGGTTGGGATATGGGTTGATACATAAACTTTATTGTACAATTGTGATGGTCATTATGGCCTTTAACCATAATCATGAGGTAAAGGAAATACATAAGCTTCAGTGAAGGAAAAGCATAACTGTAATATGATATGAGATGAGAAGATGAAATGAAGTGCGAAACTCACTACAACACATAGGTTCTGTTAGTTGAACAAATGCAGGTTATCTTCTCGCCTAGGGGCGGCGCTAGGCATCAATGAAGACAGAGGAGCCCTGTTAGTACAGAAGGTATTACTGTGCATATGATGGCCATATGTGAGGTAGATGAGCGTCTGTAGAGTATGGTTCGTAATAAGCGGTGTCAGGGTGGTCTGGAGGTAGAGTGTAACGGTATAGAGTAAACAGTAATGAGAGCGGCGGGAAAAGAGCAGCGGTAGGGGAGATGCTTCGGGCGTGGTCTTCAAACGTTTTCTGGAGAAGTGGATGATTGCTGTGCAGGCGCTGGGTGATGTATTTGGTCCGGAGTGTTTCTAAATGATACAAGATGTGTGGAAACGTAAGTCTGTCATAAAGATCTTGAGTGGGACTTGGTAATTTGATACGGAAAGCGATTCGCAAAGCATGACGTTCCAGGATGCGTAATTTCTCATAGTAGAGGATCGGAGCAGATATACAAGCCGTAAATCCGTACGTGAGAATAGGACGGAGAAAGACCTTGTATGTGTTGAGAATTGTATGAGCATTGAGTCCCCAAGTAGTTCCAGCAAGACGTTTCAGGAGATTGAGGCGAGAGTAAGCCTTCTTGGAGATATCTTTTAGGTGTGCTGTCCAGGTTAGATGCTGATCGAAAGTGACTCCAAGATATTTGACACTGCGAGTAGGGTTGAGCAATACATCTTGCACTGTGAGGTGCAGAAGTCTTGGATTTCTGTGGACACGGGAACGATGCTTCGGAGCAAGAAAGAGAATTGCTTGAGTTTTTCCAGCGTTTATTTTTAGTCTCCAGTGAGAGCACCAATCAACAAAGGCATTGATAGAATCCTGTAGAGCGAGATTGAGTTGGTGAATGGTTTTCCCTGTCGCAAAGAAAGCAGTGTCATCGGCATACTGGAAGAGTTTAACTGTAGCTGGAACAGGTGGAAAGTCGGAAACAAAGAGAATATATAATAACGGCGACAAAGCCGATCCTTGGGGAACTCCGGAATGGAGAAAAATGGGAAATGAAAAACTGGAGTTGATACAGACGTATGCCAGTCGACAAGAGAGAAAATTAAAAATGAATCTGATGTAAGCAATAGGCAATCGGAGCTGTTTGAGTTTATAAATGAGAGCGGGATGCCAGACCTTGTCGAATGCCTTTTCGAGGTCAAACAGGACCAAACATGATGGATTGCCTGTGTTAAAGTGATTATAGATGGAATTGGAAAGGCGAAGCAGCTGATCATTTATGCTGAAAGAAGGTCTGAAACCAGCTTGTTCGAGTGGAATGACGTTGTGTAGAGCCAGGTACGGATGAAGACGTTTAACAATGATGCGTTCCAGTATTTTACTAAAGGTTGACGTTAGTTGAATAGGGCGGTACGAGCTAACAGAGGCAACAGGTTTATGTGGTTTTAGGAACATTAGAGTTTTTGAAGTTTTCCAATCAGCAGGTATAAAGCCAGTTCTAAGAATAAAGGTATAGATGAGACAAAGAAGATATAAAACTACGTACGGACTTTCTTTAATGTGTCGATATGTAATAGAGTCCATGCCAGGGGCTGTGTTACGTCTATGAGCTACCACTGAGGTTATTTCAGAAATCGAGATCGGTGCAGTAAGAGGATTGTTTTCGGGTAAAGTGTGATGAACATTAGCCTGCAGATGAGGCGAATCCAGATTGAGGTTGTCGACTGGATGAGATCGATGGGGATATTCAGGTGCGAGAGGTGTAAAGATGTCCTGGAGATACCTGGCGAAAGCATTGGCTTTATCTATATCAGTATGAAGCGGAGTATTGTTGTCGATGAGAGGATATGTTGTATGAGTATTGAGACCAGTAAGTTGCCGGAAACGTTTCCAATACTGAGTAGGATGTGAAAGAGAGCCGAGATTATTGCATGTTTTGACCCAGCATCGCAACTTGTAAGCTTTAAGATAGTTGTGAACTGTTCGTTGCAATTGTCTGTGATGCTGAAGAGAGTCAAGATTGCCAGTTGCAGCATAATCTCTATAAAACTGTCGGGATCGTTTTATCAGCGGTAAGTATTGAGGAGGTAATGAGGGTCGAAAATTTGAAACTGTTGATTTGGGGATGTATTTTTCTGTGGCGTTTTGCATAACAGTGACGATAGAGTCCAGAGCATGAGATAGGTCGGATTCAGTGGTCGGTGAAGAAAGATCATTAAGATGATTCTCAAGGTATGATCGGTAGGCATTCCAATCTGCTTTATCATAGCGGTAGGTAATACGGGGCGGCGGCGTTTGAGAAGTGGTATTGCTATGAGTCTGAACGTAATCCAATTACTGTTTTGATATATCTACAGGGTATCTACTGATCTGTTTTACGAGTTTTCAAATAGAATGGCACATACATTATCCTATGATAAACTTATAATAAAACAATGAGGTTAGGATACGAACATAATTTATTTCTTATAGAGTCGTAAAATAATATTTTTGATTTTGGCGTGGAGTACTTGAACCTTGTGCGTCGCGACGCTCTATACGTGGTGTACTCTAGCGTGAAAATATATAACCATAGAGAGAAAGAGAGATTTTAGAATGTGTAATGGACATCATAACACTCTTGATGTAATTAATTTTCTTTTTCCTTCGTCGCATGTTACAAGTTATATTCAGTCACGGGGGCATTCGTACGAATGCCCATAGGGTCTGGATTCCCCCCCCCCCCCGAAAAAAATGATCTTCGTAACTTGATTAATATTTGTTCATTTTCTTAACACAACTCTTTTTTTTATTTTACAGAGGAATGATTGATGTATTCATAAGATTTATTTTACACCTTATCAGCGCTCTTTCTTTTCTCGTAATAATAATAATAATAATAATAATCTTTTTCTACATTTTTTTCCGAGAAATTAGGTGCCGGTAAGTTAACAATTATACAGCCAGACACACACACACACACAGAGACAAGGGAAAGTTCTGTGCAGTGGGTCCAGGGTATGAATTTCTTGCACTGCGATACACAGAATCACTTGGGAAAAAAATTCAGCCAAGTTTGGTGAGACTTTTGGTACGTAAGACAGCACACAGGCTTTTCGCCCATAAAATGAAATTGTCTCGGTCAGTCTTGCTGCGGTTCCGAAATTTGGATCCTATTTAACAAAATACATCGAATTCATACCCTGGTCTTCGGTGCACAGAACTTATATTATTTTTATTGTTATAATTATTATTATTATTATTATTATTATTATTATTATTATTATTATTATTATTATTATTATTATTATTATGTTGTGTGTAGCTGTGTTATTTATCGTCTCTTCGTGTGCAGAGTAACATAGATCAATATATAGACGTATTGGTCCACTAATGGGAAACTTATGTAACACAACGATTAGTTTCAAATTTATAGCGAATTCGGCCAAATTTATAAGAAATAGGAGAAATCTCTGCATTCTCTAGCAAGGATTACTAATTGGTACTTCTCATTTAGCTTACTGTATTTTTTTTTTCTTTTTTTCTGTTTCTTTTCGATTGGCTACATTGCCCGCTTGGTGGTAGTAGAAATGAAGGTTGGAAGCGGCAAAAGTGTCTGTGGATGTAAAATCCCAAATCAATGATTTGCCTTTCTTCCAATATTAAGATCATACCGTCTGGTGTTTTACTATCTGTTCTACTGCATTCATTTGGCTCCCTTACTGAAAGTATGCCTTTTGAAATTAGTCTCATCATAATGTCGTCGATAGTTTAGTTTCTGGGATGTCATCGTGTACTTTTTATTCAAGAAAGTCCATGCAGTCCCTTTTTATCTACTGGATTCTTATATGCTTGACATTTGTGAGATTCATAAATATTTGCTCCCAACCATAACGCAATTGCTATTCGAAAACTTTCATTACTGAGAAGAAGGAGTAGAGGGAAAGAAGGTAAAGCTTTAAGCCACTTAATTAATTGTATACGTCTATAGAAATGGAGAAATACTTGCGATGTCCGAAATATCGAATAGACAAGCTTCATCATTTACATACCGAAAATGTAATCTCAGACGTTCATCCATCTGTTTCTTCCGATTATCCTCTTCCCTGTATATAGACTTAGAGTTGTTTCCGTTCAACTTATAGAAATAAAGTTTTTATGATTTTTATGGGACACTCCAGGAAGAGTTTCGAAATGTTTTCACTATATCTAAAAATATTGTATCTCCGGAGCACACTGCAAAATGAAAATAGATAATTGTAACTTATTCAATAGCAACTCCAATGTTTCTTTAAATGTCACCAATAAATACATTTTTAAGAACTCTAAATTATTACATTATTAGCTCCCTAAGCAGAGACTCTGAGCTTTTGAGCTAGACGTGCGTAGTAATTTCATCCTGTACATGACACTTTTCTCTGATTAGCTGAAAGTTTTATGAAGAAATCGACCCGATCACTTACCCGATATCGTGGTATGACGTAAGATATTCAAATGACCTTTGTCCCGGGTTCAAACCCTGCTCCCGCCAAGTGAACTTTGTGGTGGACAAACACCGTGTGCGTGGGTTTTCTCGGGATTCTCCCGTTTCCTCCCACTTTCTTCATTCCACCATTTCATTCATTTCTCATAATCGCCGTCTCCTTTAGCCTAATCGGCATAATCGTGGGACGTAAAACTCAAAGATTTCATTTCAAATGACCTCTGGCCATTGACTACGGTCACGTAGTATAACATCAAATGGTCATGTGACGTCGGATCATTGACCCCTTTACGTAGTATGACCACACAGGTCAATGGACTTAATTTTGAGTGGGTGACGTATGTGTTTTCCTTTATTTTTTTATTTTGAGGAACTAAAATTTTGGAGTTTTGTATGAGTCTCATATATGTGCCTCATTTCTGAGTCCTAGCTCAATCCTTTAAGTGGGTAAAAATTGTCAAAATTTGAAAATTTCATTTTTGAACTTTAAGTATATGATGGTCGTTTTTGGTTCTATGGAGGGTTTGTCACCAGTGGCGGTGCTAGGCTCGTTAAAGTAGGGGGCAAGAGCGGAGGCAAGAATAATTTTGAAGAGGCGAGATTACCACACTTGTTTTGCTTTATTATTATTATTATTATTATTATTATTATTATTATTATTATTATTATTATTATTATTATTATTATTATTATTTAATTCTGAGCTACCAATCCAATATATTTCTTACTACACATCTTTATGCTTGTGGGTAGCAAATGAAAATCGGCACTTTTCTGGACACACTTTAATGTAGGCTCAACACAGGACATTAACTTACAACAAACATTGAAAGAACCGTATCAGACAAATAGAGTAAAGTGAATTGTTGATGTTAGAAAAGCATGTATGCCTACATCCTACATGCTATAAAAGTGTACAATCATGTCAAAAATGGTTGTCTTATGGTTATAAATATGTTGTTGTAGGAATGGAATTTGATAACGATTCCGCACAGTATTTCTTATAACGTTAGTATGTGTATAATCGGCAAAGATATATATGTGTTAAATTCCATATCCAAAGAGCAGTAAATAAGGACAATATACGAAAAAACATTCTCGTTCATTTAACAACATATTGTTTAAGTTATTCTAAATTTCGTATTTATAATTCTTTTTCTATGAAATGTAGCTCAAATATACGTTTCTCGATTATGCACATAATAACAATATTAAAACTATCATGCAAGATCTTAAACGTCACTGCTCTTAAAAATATTTTATGGCGCTACCATCGCGTCCGTGCCAAGAATACTTTCAATCTGTTAGTCAAAGTTTCAAATATATGTTTCATATTACAGAATCAGATTCTAACTTAGATCTTACAAGTAACTTGTATAAATACATATTCTATCATTCTGAAAAATAAATAAATAAATAAATCCTATTATTCTTCCTCGCTTTTTATCGTACTGACAAAATATTAACTATCTATCAAATGTGAATCCTAGATCTTTCTTAATGTCTTTTTTTTTTCTATTTCCACACCCTTGACCTAATATTGGCAACATAATGTTGTGTTTTAGTTATATACGTCATAAAGTTTGCTTTCTTTGTGCTGATTTTAAGTAAATTATTTTTACACATATATATTTATCATATTCAACTCTTTCCTAGCAAATAGTTGTCACACTCGCAATTAACTACTATTTAATCGTTACCATTATTAAAATAGTTTTAGTATTAATAACATAGCAGTTACCTTTGGAATTTATTATTATTATTATTAGTAATAATAATAATAATAATAATAATAATAATAATAATAATAATAATAGTAGTAGTAGTAGTAGTATATTTTAGATATGCTACATTTTGAGACCTGAGCCTTGATTATACCTGAAGTTAAAATCAAAATTTATGTCACGGACTAAAATGATGGCTTAACACCCAAAACAAACTCTTGGCCCTCCAAGTAGGGGTTAGTCCGTGTTTAATAATCACAGCAAACTAATAATGTTAATAATAGTATGTCAAAGAAACACTTTTTAAAAAATAAAAAATAAACTACGTCAACATGTTAAAATAATTAATAGCATCTAATTAATCATCCACTTTGTACTCTCATTTGCTTACCCAGACCTAAAATAAAAGAATTTTCTGCCCAAATCACATAAGCAGTGGGAAATTTTAATATTATTGAAATTGACCCTTCTTCCCTCTTAGAAATGTAATTTTCAAGACGCTGAAATATATATTTTGTTACTTTTAGTTAAAAGTTGAAATACAGAGTTTCACGCATCCAGCTTAAGCAAGTCCTTCTTTACCTTATTAATATTTTCTAAATAAGTAATGTGGAATTCGAACATTAAAGAAAGTTTACCCTTTGTTCTATCCCTTTTATCTGCTGAATTTTCAGTTTTTTTGTTTGTTTGTTTGTTTTACAGTGGAAAGTTTATGTGCCAAGTTTCATTTTATTACCTCCAGAAATTTGCAAGATACACTAATCTTTTTTTTTTAAAAAAAAAAAGTCCTACAATACCCTACTTACGATACATATTTTCAAAAATACTTTACTATATCCTGCTTTTCGTAAGGAAACGATTTTAAAAATTAAAATTTAATGACTCTATTTGTAGTAGTGTGCCCAGAAAGCAACTTATCTTAATTATCTTAATTCTTTTATATAAGTGTACAGAAGATAAACACAGTCAAACAAATTGACTTTCATGGACAGATTCCGAATTCTTATGACTAACTGATTCGTACATTGTCTGCGAGCTGTGATTTTAAATTCACTCACTGTCAAGAAACAGGTTTCAACAAGGTAATAAACTAGAAATATATTATTATTATTATTATTATATATGTACGTGCATAATATATATATATATATATATATATATATATATATATATATATATATATATATATTGATTGTCTTATTGGAGTTTTCGTAATCTGGAAATAAGCTTTTGGTTTGCTTTTAATATGAAAAAGCCTGCTCCCCTGGAAAACTTTGCAGGCTACATTTCTAAATGACTATGTATTGGTTTCTTCAAACATATTGTGTTGCGTATCACATTAGCAATTTAGCATTATTTGTTAACTTTTCTTGCTTATACATATCGGGTCTTACGCAGAGTTGTTTTGACGAATGACTAGCGTCATACTAAAAGCCTGATTACTGCAGGAAACATAGGTTAGTCGACCTCTTTTGTAAGGTACTAATCGTGCGTCAGAACGACTCTGCATAAGGCCCATCAACTCTATCAAAAACACACTGTGTAATATAGTAACTGTCTGCGTTCTTAATGTATATATTCGGTATTTTATGTTCACTTGTGAAATATCTAGTGCGCTTTTGTCCTAAATAAGCATACTTTGGAGGGCTTTTGTCCTACATTATGGAAAGTTAGAGTTGTCCTTTGTCCTACTCTTAATAAAATACACTCTACAGATTATATATAAGCAATTCTGAATGCTTGTTTGTTTTCAGAAAATTCTGGTAAAGTATGCTGTTTAACCTCTTCAGTGCGTAATTTTCAGATGCGAACCGCTGTAAAAAATGTAGTTTTTTTTCTTTTTTTTAGAACTTTGGAATTTGTTATCTTTTTATAACTTTTGAACCTCTCACGCAATCACAATGAAATTTTCGGCATTATGATCTTTGTTGCTTCTAATTAGCTACTATAACTTGTCATTGTCGTATTTATGGTTATCATCATCATCATATGCATGGGCGGCGATTAGAGGGGGCAAAGGGGGGCAGTTGCCCCCCCACTTTTCTGAAATGGCCTGTAATGTATATAGTTTCAACCAGGGAAATTTGTATATTAACATTGCTATACAAATATTCAGATCATGTCTTGCCCCCCCACTTTTAACGTCCAATCGCCGCCACTGATCATATGGTTAGGTTACACAAAATTTGGGAATGCCTCAACAGATCAAGCCCAAGCCCAATTTTTCTGCGTGGTTTCTTGGGGTTCCTAGGTGAGCGCAAACTTGCTAAATATTGTCGGGAATAACATTACTCATACTATGGGCAAGTATATTCGCTATACGCAACAAAAAATAGCCAAAGCAAAATGAAAGCGTATTGTCCGTTCACTGTAGCTTGGCGCTATGTTTTGACACAAAACCTGGCCAGCGAATCTTAGCAGTCCTTCCCCTACTTTCCCTTATAGCAGTTGTAACAGTGGAACTAACTCATCAATTTTAGCACTAGTAGGGTTTGGTATTTGCAAGTTGCGTAAATTTCGAAACAGATTACTTCTTCTCTAATCAGGACCGTAACTTGTGTGGGACAGAGGAGGGGCAACTTCCCCCCAGGGAGGTTCCCCGTCGTTCGAAGGGGCCCATTTGGAGACGAAATTTTCTTAATCCAAATACAATACTAACATGAAATTATAAATGAAACATCAAACAGTTTCACTACATTACATAAAGCAGCGCACAAAAGGTAAATAAAACAAAAGTGAGTCGTGTGCCCACTTCAGTAAGAAACGTCTATTATTAGGGGCCCTAGAAATAACATTTATTCGTATGGCTTTGAGATTTGTCAATGTTGTCCTCTTAATTAATTTGTCATGTATGGAACGGGCCCAAGGGCGTAAGTAACGGCCCCGCAGACCTTGCCGTGAGGGAGGGCCCACAGGCTCCGGGGGGGCATAAATAGTAAGAAAAAGGTAGAAAGAGGGGGGCCAAGAATGAGAAAAACAACTGTTTCTAGGAGACCCAAATACACATATTAATGCTTAGGCCTACCCCCCAGAAAAAATCTAAGTTACGGCGCTGTCTCTAATGTGAATTTATTGGTACACTTGTGCTAATAGTTAACTATAACAGGTTGGTTTCTTTAAACCCTGGGCCGTGGAGAGAAACAATCTTACAGGAGGATAGTATTCAAATTTTAAGAAGGTGGGGAAAGGAGAGCAAGGATGAGAAAGGTGAGAAGAAAGAAAGAAAGAAAGAGAATGAAAGAAACACTTCTACATTTACTTCATAATGAATTTAAACACAAATAAACGAAAAAGGGATGTCGGAACCCACCACCATAATATTTGTGGAAGTGTTGACAACATAATATTTTGAAGGAATATATTTCCCGCCAATTCTGGGGCCTCGGTGTTTGACCCAATTCTGGCCTTGCAGCAGTGGCGGATCCAGGGGGGCGATGATAGCGATTGCCCCCCAGGAAAGGAAACTTTCTCATTTTATATATTTAAATAAAACCCAATCCCAGAGTTTGGAGCTCTTAAAAATAACTCTAAGTAGCAGTAATAAAACCTGTCGCCCTCAAGAAGTCCGTTCTGGATCCGCCCCTGCCTTACAGAAGCTACCATCTAGGCATTCACCTCGTGGGACTGAGGAAAGCCTTAATAAGGAATACCGACCAGAGCTGGGTTCATGGCCATGCTCGATCTACCTATTTTAATGCCTTTTTTCGTGTTGCACAGTGTCTGGTAAGGGCACCCAAACAGGGCAAATGTGTACAGCTTTAAAATGTTTAAATGTTAAAATTCGCTTTATACTGTACTTTGAACACTTAATTCAATGTGAATTATATTCTTCTTACACCAGCATGGTTTATTTCCTAATACTTTAAGTCTATGATTGTTAGTATTTATAATTATTGCATCATACTAATCCTTCTCAAAGCTCGTTCAATTAGTATGAAATTCTAGACTTGGCAGTTTGCAACATTGCAAACCTTCTCCAACAGACAATATGTGGCGAAAATATTTCCACCTATACTCGCATCGAAATTCCCAGCCCTTGTTTACAATCGGTACAATATGTTTCTGTCGCCTTATCATGAAAACAACGCTGTCCAGCGAACCTAACGATCTTCGCTACTTCTGTTTATTGTTTACAACACAAACTGCCATCTTCCAGTATTGCCAGGCGTACAAGGTTTTCGCACACTTTCGAACAAGAACACTTGTACAAAATTGAGTGTGCATTATATGTAAGATTGTATTACATAATAACTAACTCAATTTTTCATAACGTTAATATCTCAGTCATCTCAAAAGCAGCAATTTATGTAGTAATAGCATTTGGTCCATGACTGTGCAGAAGTAGGTACATTCGGTTCAGAAATTCATGTGCCTGGCAACCATGAATTAACCATGTAGGGGTGAGAAGCAAGGTTTTGACGCTCGCACTACAATTGTTGTTAGTAAACAATCTTCCATCCTAGAGTGAACAGACAATATATATACGCCATCCGCACAGCAGGTGCGTTTTGAAGACACGAGTTAACTCGCCACCCACACTAAAGGGGTTAAACATTTTTATTAAATTCTTTTTTTAGAAATTTGTTATGGGATTCTCGTATCTCTATTTGAAAGAAACGAATTTCTTAACCAATTATATAATTAATTCTTAGAATGAAATAGGTTATATTATGTAATTCGTGTATAACTGCAGAACAGATAATGAAAATAATTTCAGTAGAACAAATAAAGATGTCACCGTTGGAATTAGCTACGTTCGTAATATTATTGCTAATAGTTGCTGCATCGTCGCAATTTCATGTGCTGGTGGCGAATTTAGGAACGAAGGCAAGTGAATGGAAAAGGCACAAGACCTAAACGGCACAAGTCCTAAACGGCATAAGACCTAAATGGCACAAGACCTATAAGTCATTTCGCAGCACTAGTTCTAAAAGTCACAAGACCTCAAATTTAGCTCCAGTGCCTATATCTTTAGGTCTATTCCGTTTAGGTATTGTGCCGTTTAGGAGTTATCAATGCTACCCGACGTGCTGGACCCTCCTTTCCGAAAAAAAAATTGGAATCCTCCATAACCACGAAATTCACAAACTTATTCTTTAATATTACAAGCCGTAAACGCAGAGTATGCAAGAATACAAACAATTTCCACACCTAAACCACAGCTTACTATTTTTACCAAACTACGCACGTATTATGCAAACGTTATACAATGATCTGAAAAATCAACGTAATTACTGTCTGACCAAAATCCATACTGAAGACAATTGTTTCTCTTCAACAGAATTCCTTTCCTTTCTCCTAACTGAATACTTTTGAGGTTTCTTACCCCGTTTTTCTGGGTTCTTTGCTAGAATAGAATGGAATCAAATAGAATGAAATAAAGAAAAAAGAAATCTGTTCTTATATGGAATTAAATTTGACAAATACAGTATTATTTTTGAACAAAGAGCATAAGAAAACGGAATGTCAATGAAATTCTTAGAAACGGTAAGTAGGATTATTGTTGTACATGGAATGTAAAAAAAAATATAATTTATTTCAGGTGGGGGGACTTGAGCATGATAACCCCCTAAATACACCACTGGTCACCAGTAGCGTCCACTTACATGCTTTTCGCGTCCTATTTAAATACAACAGTTTGGAACTTATTCTGTTCTGGTTTGTGACAACTCCTTGCAAAATTTCCCTGAGTTTGTAATAATAACTTTTAATTCATTTATTCATGTTTTGTATTCCTTTGCCCCCCAGAAATCATGCAAAGACTTACTGGAATGAGGCCTTTTGTGCTGGTTGCACCTCCAACTTTTGACTTACAAAGTAGTCACTAGGGGTCGCTACAGCTGAGGAGTACAAACGTAATGAATATACAATTAGTGGAAGGCGTTAGGATTATATTATCATGCTGAACGTTATCTTACATATTGTGAACAAATACATATATGGTAAATATTTATAAAGAATTTTATGTTACGGAGAATCGTGTGTCACTGGTAAAGTTCTGCTGTCTTTCTTCATCGTGTCCTCTTTTAAAAGACGTGTCCAATATTTTCAAGAAAAGACGTTGGATTTCCAAATAATCTCTCTGGAATGAATTAGAAATTTGGAATTGAATTTTTGAATGGGTACACACTTGTGCCCCAAATTGCATAACATAAATCAGTGTTTGAACATGCTTTGGATATATTTTAGAAACTACTCTTCATAATATTTTAGACAATTTTATGTCCAAACGGTTTGTGAAGTGTATCAAAATGTGTATGTGTCTAATGCGTATGCGGACAGAAATGACATTTGCATATAGTTAGGACATTTTACTGATTATCGACACTGTTTGCACAACTCCAAATGACAAGTATTCGTTCATTTTAGAAACTATTGAACCTGGCCAGGAATAAGCTCCAAAGCTTTTGTTTTGAAGATGACTAATTATTTCAAAAGTTAATATTGAGGTTACGCAATTAAACATAAAAATTAATAATGCCATAAAAAAAGAAAAAAAGAAAGAAAAAGCGAGAGTTAGGATCAAATCGAGGACAACACGCACATAACTATACACGTGCTTTTCCTTCTTCGGGGATAGCGGAAAAAAGTGAAGTCAGAAGTAAATACGTAACCCATTCATTGTAATACTTCACTGATAACATTTGTGGGAATTAAGGGATTTGGGATTGGATTTTACTATTTAAAAAAAAATGGTCATTATTTATTAAATCTTTATTATAAAATTGAAAATGACTATGTTCGTGAGTTAACAACTCGTAAACCACCGGACTATTCCCAATCAAAATTTCAACATAGATGAGGTTCGAGCCTGGAAAGTTTCTTTTGTTATCTCACTTCGATGGTAGAGCTTAGAGGAGGGAGAGGAGGCAAGGGGTTATTTAAAAATGAATAAAAGTTAATAACTCTTGAATCACACAAGCAATCTTGTTCAAACTTTCAACATTGATAAGGTTCGGGCACGGGATGGTTTTTATCAGTTTACTTTGACGGTACAACGAAGGGGAGGGACACACGGAGAGATATATTTAACAAAGAAAATGAAAGTGACTGCCTTTATGACTTCATTACTCTTAAACCAATCTTCAGATCTCGATCAAATTTTGAACATATATGAGGTTCGGACCTGGCATGGGTATATCAATTTCACGGTGCAATTTAGCGTAGGGGGAGGGGGAGATATTTAAAAAATGATCAAAAATGACCAATATTCGTGTCCAATCCATAGTTTTCGGAGTCACTGATATGAATAGTGACACTTTCGATGTTATGTAAATCCAAATTCAGCCCCGCAACTTGGAGGAGGAATATATATATATATATATATATATATATATATATATATATATATATGTGTGTGTGTGTGTGTGTGTGTGTGGGTGGGTGGGTGGGTGGGTGGATGTGTGTGAATGGTTCCAGTGAATAACCGGCTAAGTCGTGACTGAAAGAACTTCTTTTTGACTAGAAGCATTTACTGACAGAAAGAACTTCTTTCTTGATTAGAAGCATCGACTGACAGAAAGAACTTATTTTTGGCTAGAAATATCAACTGACAGAAATGCCTTCTTTTTTTAGAAGCATCGGATGACAGAAAGAAGTTCTTTTTGACTAGAAGCATTTACTGACAGAAAGAACTTCTTTCTTGATTAGAAGCATCGACTGACAGAAAGAACTTATTTTTGGTTAGAAGCATCGACTGACAGAAAGAACTTATTTTTGGCTAGAAACATCGACTGACAGAAAGAACTTTTTTTGGCTAGAAATATCAACTGACAGAAATGCCTTCTTTTTTTAGAAGCATCGGATGACAGAAAGAAGTTCTTTTTGACTAGAAGCATTTACTGACAGAAAGAACTTCTTTCTTGATTAGAAGCATCGACTGACAGAAAGAACTTATTTTTGGTTAGAAGCATCGACTGACAGAAAGAACTTATTTTTGGCTAGAAACATCGACTGACAGAAAGAACTTTTTTTGGCTAGAAATATCAACTGACAGAAATGCCTTCTTTTTTTAGAAGCATCGGATGACAGAAAGAAGTTCTTTTTGACTAGAAGCATTTACTGACAGAAAGAACTTCTTTCTTGATTAGAAGCATCGACTGACAGAAAGAACTTATTTTTGGTTAGAAGCATCGACTGACAGAAAGAACTTATTTTTGGCTAGAAACATCGACTGACAGAAAGAACTTTTTTTTGGCTAGAAATATCAACTGACAGAAATGCCTTCTTTTTTTAGAAGCATCGGATGACAGAAAGAAGTTCTTTTTGACTAGAAGCATTTACTGACAGAAAGAACTTCTTTCTTGATTAGAAGCATCGACTGACAGAAAGAACTTATTTTTGGTTAGAAGCATCGACTGACAGAAAGAACTTATTTTTGGCTAGAAACATCGACTGACAGAAAGAACTTTTTTTTGGCTAGAAATATCAACTGACAGAAATGCCTTCTTTTTTTAGAAGCATCGGATGACAGAAAGAAGTTCTTTTTGACTAGAAGCATTTACTGACAGAAAGAACTTCTTTGTTGATTAGAAGCATCGACTGACAGAAAGAACTTATTTTTGGTTAGAAGCATCGACTGACAGAAAGAACTTATTTTTGGCTAGAAACATCGACTGACAGAAAGAACTTTGTTTTGGCTAGAAATATCAACTGACAGAAATGCCTTCTTTTTTTAGAAGCATCGGATGACAGAAAGAAGTTCTTTTTGACTAGAAGCATTTACTGACAGAAAGAACTTCTTTCTTGATTAGAAGCATCGACTGACAGAAAGAACTTATTTTTGGTTAGAAGCATCGACTGACAGAAAGAACTTATTTTTGGCTAGAAACATCGACTGACAGAAAGAACTTTTTTTTGGCTAGAAATATCAACTGACAGAAATGCCTTCTTTTTTTAGAAGCATCGGATGACAGAAAGAAGTTCTTTTTGACTAGAAGCATTTACTGACAGAAAGAACTTCTTTCTTGATTAGAAGCATCGACTGACAGAAAGAACTTATTTTTGGTTAGAAGCATCGACTGACAGAAAGAACTTATTTTTGGATAGAAACATCGACTGACAGAAAGAACTTTTTTTTGGCTAGAAATATCAACTGACAGAAATGCCTTCTTTTTTTAGAAGCATCGGATGACAGAAAGAAGTTCTTTTTGACTAGAAGCATTTACTGACAGAAAGAACTTCTTTCTTGATTAGAAGCATCGACTGACAGAAAGAACTTATTTTTGGTTAGAAGCATCGACTGACAGAAAGAACTTATTTTTGGCTAGAAACATCGACTGACAGAAAGAACTTTTTTTTGGCTAGAAATATCAACTGACAGAAATGCCTTCTTTTTTTAGAAGCATCGGATGACAGAAAGAAGTTCTTTTTGACTAGAAGCATTTACTGACAGAAAGAACTTCTTTCTTGATTAGAAGCATCGACTGACAGAAAGAACTTATTTTTGGTTAGAAGCATCGACTGACAGAAAGAACTTATTTTTGGCTAGAAACATCGACTGACAGAAAGAACTTATTTTTGGCTAGAAATATCAACTGACAGAAATGCCTTCTTTTTTTAGAAGCATCGGATGACAGAAAGAAGTTCTTTTTGACTAGAAGCATTTACTGACAGAAAGAACTTCTTTCTTGATTAGAAGCATCGACTGACAGAAAGAACTTATTTTTGGTTAGAAGCATCGACTGACAGAAAGAACTTATTTTTGGCTAGAAACATCGACTGACAGAAAGAACTTTTTTTTGGCTAGAAATATCAACTGACAGAAATGCCTTCTTTTTTTAGAAGCATCGGATGACAGAAAGAAGTTCTTTTTGACTAGAAGCATTTACTGACAGAAAGAACTTCTTTCTTGATTAGAAGCATCGACTGACAGAAAGAACTTATTTTTGGTTAGAAGCATCGACTGACAGAAAGAACTTATTTTTGGCTAGAAACATCGACTGACAGAAAGAACTTTTTTTTGGCTAGAAATATCAACTGACAGAAATGCCTTCTTTTTTTAGAAGCATCGGATGACAGAAAGAAGTTCTTTTTGACTAGAAGCATTTACTGACAGAAAGAACTTCTTTCTTGATTAGAAGCATCGACTGACAGAAAGAACTTATTTTTGGTTAGAAGCATCGACTGACAGAAAGAACTTATTTTTGGCTAGAAACATCGACTGACAGAAAGAACTTTTTTTGGCTAGAAATATCAACTGACAGAAATGCCTTCTTTTTTTAGAAGCATCGGATGACAGAAAGAAGTTCTTTTTGACTAGAAGCATTTACTGACAGAAAGAACTTCTTTCTTGATTAGAAGCATCGACTGACAGAAAGAACTTATTTTTGGTTAGAAGCATCGACTGACAGAAAGAACTTATTTTTGGCTAGAAACATCGACTGACAGAAAGAACTTATTTTTGGCTAGAAATATCAACTGACAGAAATGCCTTCTTTTTTTAGAAGCATCGGATGACAGAAAGAAGTTCTTTTTGACTAGAAGCATTTACTGACAGAAAGAACTTCTTTCTTGATTAGAAGCATCGACTGACAGAAAGAACTTATTTTTGGTTAGAAGCATCGACTGACAGAAAGAACTTATTTTTGGCTAGAAACATCGACTGACAGAAAGAACTTTTTTTTGGCTAGAAATATCAACTGACAGAAATGCCTTCTTTTTTTAGAAGCATCGGATGACAGAAAGAAGTTCTTTTTGACTAGAAGCATTTACTGACAGAAAGAACTTCTTTCTTGATTAGAAGCATCGACTGACAGAAAGAACTTATTTTTGGTTAGAAGCATCGACTGACAGAAAGAACTTATTTTTGGCTAGAAACATCGACTGACAGAAAGAACTTATTTTTGGCTAGAAATATCAACTGACAGAAATGCCTTCTTTTTTTAGAAGCATCGGATGACAGAAAGAAGTTCTTTTTGACTAGAAGCATTTACTGACAGAAAGAACTTCTTTCTTGATTAGAAGCATCGACTGACAGAAAGAACTTATTTTTGGTTAGAAGCATCGACTGACAGAAAGAACTTATTTTTGGCTAGAAACATCGACTGACAGAAAGAACTTTTTTTGGCTAGAAATATCAACTGACAGAAATGCCTTCTTTTTTTAGAAGCATCGGATGACAGAAAGAAGTTCTTTTTGACTAGAAGCATTTACTGACAGAAAGAACTTCTTTCTTGATTAGAAGCATTGGCTGACAGAAAGAACTTATTTTTGGCTAGGAGCATCGACTGGCAGAAAAAAAGAGTTGAACAAAGGAGAGCTGAAGGTGGAACAGGGCAATGGAATTCGAGTAATATTTTGAGTGCAGGAATTATCATATTGAATCTGCAAACAATCCACTAGGCATCGATGTTCCAGTTTATCTTTCATCACAATCTTTCATCAAAAGTAGGTTTAATCGGCTGGGACTCGAGTGGAACTTCCCCAGGAAAGGAAATTTTTGATAGGCCAACAAGAATATATTATGAATCTGCTAATAAACTTCTCATCATCGAATTAGATTGACACAGTAAAGGAGAAATCAGATTTTCGCTTCAACGGAAATAAATCTTGGATCTGGTTAAGCCAATGTGTCAGTTACTCTATACATTTCAACTTTTGTGGTGCATAATTTATTTGATACTGTGTCACTGGAGTCCCGTGATATTTTGGAAGTGGGCTTAGATCATAGGTATGGATGCGAAATTAGTGTGTTAGGATACTCGATACCTTGCTAAAATACAGGGTGTTTCAAAATGAACATTTTTGTATTAACGCTTTGTAGTATTTATTACAATTAATTTACGATTATAAAAATACATCAAATGAAAAAGCAATTCAAAAAGTTTTGAACGCACGTATGTGCATGCATTGTTTCCTCTGTTTGCCGTTAGAAAGAGCTAGTAACGAAGATGGCAACTAGTAAAGAGAAACCTTTTGGGTTTTACATTTTGCAAAGACTGAATCTGTAGTTACAGTGTGTGTCGAGAATTTCCAGGAGATACAATTACGTCGTTATGGTTTGTAGTTTCTACAAGCTCTAAAGTCTGTGGACTACGGTTTAACATGCCAACTTTGCAAAGGAAATGCTGCTGCATGTAGATGAAGATTTTCTTAATCATGTCGTCTGTAGTGATGAATCGACATTTTACCTAAATGGTGATGTGAATGCTCATAATGTTTGCTTCTGTGGGTCAGCAAATCCGCACGAGACGATACAATTGCAACGAGACTCCTTTAAATTGAAAGCTTTATGCCATATCCCGGCAGAAAGTTTATGGACCTTTCTACCTATCGACTTGATATGTGCCGTATGACGAATAGTGCTCACATAGAAGAAGTGTAACAAAAATTTTTTAAATTGCTCTTTCATTTAATATATTATTTATAATTGTACATTAAATGTAATAAATACTGCAAAGCCTTAAAAACTCGATATTTTTCTTGAAACATCCTGTATTGCTATTCAAGTGAAAGCTTTTAATTAAGTTCTAACTGAATGAACTATCGCTACTGTCTTCCAAAGGACAGCCGGTTATGTTCTCATCAATTCAGCTTTCCACCATATCTTTGCAGCATTGATTGAAAGTGGGATACCTTAATTGAGAGCTGCGAAACATGACACATGAACAGAGATATAAAATAAATAATGCAATGATAAGGCATCCTTTGTTGAGAAAGAAATACACTCAGTAATGTCAAGTAAAAAGTAGTTTCCACTTTCGGAGAGAGAGGGAGAGCAGCAGGAGAGAGAAAATTATGGTGATCGTGAAAAAAAAAGAGAAAGAAATTAGAGATTTTAAAGCATTTGCACGTTTCATGCTACCTAAATATCGAGAGAGTGAAACGTAGATGTCTGTTCTTTGACAATTCATCCGTTCTTCCTTCCTTCCATCCATTTGTTTGCCCTACTCACCTAGAGGCAATACCATTCTGCACACAGGTTTATACGGACCACATTTTGAACTGCAGCGGCAAGATCGCTTGATTCGTTTTTGAGAATATAATAATAATAATAAAGAATACTTAAACCAACCACCAAGAAAACTTAAACCAACTTACCACCACGAGTACTTAATCTTACCACCAAGGGTACTTAAACCACGTAGAGCACTTAAACCAACTTACCACCAAGAATTCTCCAACTTTTCCATTAGAAAGTATTTATTTCATGCTATAGCACTTACCACCAAGAGTACTGAAATCAATTAGCACCAAGAGTACCTAATCTTACCACGAAGTAGTTACCACCAAGAGTACTTAAACCAACCTATCACCTAGAGTCCTTAATCTTCTTCATTAGAAATTATTAATTTCACACTGTAGGGCTGTTATTGAAATACTTATTTATGAAATATGAGGCATATGTAACTTTTTCTTTCTGTTCCTCAAAATAAGGTTAGCTTACTAAAGTTTGAAAATCGGAAGTTTTAATTTTGCTCGAGAACTGAACGAACGGTTTTACTTATGCTTCATAAATCATTTACTCGTTAATAAACTTAGAATGAGATGTAAATAATTTCTCATTAAAAAATCAAACCTTCTTTACTCTTCAGGATGAATTTTTATTCTACTTTTTAATCTATTCAAACGATTTAATTCATATGCCACAAATAAATATTAAACAAATGTCAGTACAACATTCCGTAAGTTATTTCTAATAAAACTGTACAAAAAATGTTGCTTACAATTACGGATGTTTTTCTCTACTTTCGGGCATTTAAAAAAAAAAATACACTTCAGTCGTTTTGCCTCATATTTCATAAATACATATTTCAATAACAGCCCTACAGCGTGACATAAATAATTTATAATGAGAAAGATTAAGTACTCTTGTTGGTAAGTACTTGGTGGCTTAAATGCTCTTGCTGGTAAGTACTTGATGGTAAAATTAAGTACTCTTAGTGAAAGTTGTTTTAAGTACTCTTGGAGGTAAGTACTATAGCATAGCATCATTAATTTCTAATGAAAATGATTAAGTACTCTTGGTGGTACGTTCTTATTTTATTTATTTATTTATTTATTTATTTTTGCTACTTTCTCAAAATAACAAAGGCAATGTTGTTGTTATTTCGTAAATAAAAATTTTATTAATAAGCGCAAGTAATTTTCCACTAAAACAGAAATCCACAAGAGATAGTTTACTGTAACTGATAAACTTTTAAATTTAGAAATCGATTGTTATAGTTTCGTTCATCTATATTATAAAATTGAAAGTGACTATGTTTGGGACTCTTAATCTCTTAAACGGCCAGACCGAACTCGATCAAATTTTCACCGTAGATGCGGTTCTGGTCTGGGAGTGTTTTCAGCTATTTACTTTGACGGTACAACTTAGGGGAGGGGGAGGAGGGGGAAGATAAATAATTAATAAAACAACAATTTTTGAACCACCCGACCGATCTTGATCAAATTTTCAATGTAGATGAGGTTCGGGACTGGAATGATTTTTATAATCTCATCTTGACGGAGCAACGTAGGGAAGGGTTTGGAGGGGGAGATATACAAAAATCAATAAATATAAAAATAAAAGTGACCATTTTCGGGAATTAATTACTTTTGAACCACCCGATCGATATCAATCAAATCTTCAACATATATGAAGTTCAAACCTAGGAAGATTTTATCATTTCATTTTGACAGTAGATCTTATAGGAGGGGGAGGGGAGGGGGGATTTATATGAAAATAAATAAAACTTAATAACTCTTGAACCACCCGATCGATCTCGATCAAACTTTCAACATAGATAAGGTTTGGGCCTGGGATGTTTGCTTCATTTCACTTTTACAGTGCAACAAAGGGGAGAGGAGGGGGAGATATATGTAAAAAAAAGAAAAAAATGAAAGTGACTGTCTATGTGATTTCACTTTTGACCCACCTGATCGATCTCGATCAAATTTTCAACATAAATTATGTTCGGGCCTGGGATGGTATTTATCTATTCACTTTGACGATAGAGCTTATGGGAGGAGGTATGATGGGGAGATATATAAAATAAATAAAACTTAATAACTCTTGAACCACCGGACCGATCTCGTTCAAATTTCCAACCAAGATTAAGTTCGATCATGAGATGATTTTCGTCGTATCACTTTGACGATGTAACTTAAAAGAGGGGAAAGCCATGTACAAATGTTCGAAAACGACCGATATTAGTGTCGAATCTATAGTTTTTGAGGTCGCTGAGATGATGAACAGTAACACTTCTGATGCCATTTAAATCCAATTGAGCCCCGCAAAAATTGTTTGAGGTGAGGATATATATATATATATATATATATATATATATATATATATATATATATATATATATATATATATATATATATATAATCAAAATTACCAATATCAGTGTCGAATTCATACTTTTCAGGGTCGCTGAGGTGAACAATGACACTTTCGATGCCGTGGTTTGCAAAATGGGGGAGAGGGGAATTATAAAAATCATCGAAAATGGCCAATATCAAGGAGCGCTTTAGTAATAGTAAAAAGTGACTGACTAACGAAACATATTGCTATTTTTTTTCTTAATTTAACCCAGCGAAGCGGGTAATTTAAGCTAGTATTTTACAAATATATAGTTCAGTAATAACTGCAAAATAACATATTTAAGAAATTGAAGAGAGAGCGTTTAGTAGAGTGGCCGTAGAGTGGCATTTTAATTCATTTTGAGTAGCAATAGCGAGGAAAATGCTGCGGATCAATAGAATTAGAAGTTGCTTCGATACAACACTGAACAGAGAAAACAAAATTACGAAGTGATTACATTTCACCAAAACGAACTTCTGGTAATAAATTTAATTAATGCTGACCACTGAATTTAGAAGCCATGTTCCGGCTTTACCCCCTAAAATTTCGCTTCTGAAACATTAGCACGTTGAACATCTCTCCTGAGGAAAGGGCATTTAAGAAACAACAGATCGTTTACATATCTCGAAAGGGATACCGAAATACGTATTAGGAGAGAAAACTATTGTTGCATTCATATGTGAAGAGTAAAAACCCACGAGCATGCGCACGCCCGAATGATTATATCTAAAATGTTGAGGGTGGTAAGTGAAGGAGATGTGTGTAGGGGTTAAGAGTGAAAGAGGGTAAGCAGAAAAGCTGGGAAAACGTGTGCAGTCTAGCGGCTACGAAACTCTGTATGAATAATGGAAAAGGGTTACTTGTATTGTCATGTAACAATGCATCAGAACAATCCAACAACCGAGTCTTGACCCTTCAGCTTATTCCTCACAAGACCAGTTCCGGCTTAAGTAGTGGTCTGCATCTGTGCTACTAACATTTAAATCTTCAAGTATAGTCAACTGTTTTCCTCGCAAATTTAATAATAATAATAATAATAATAATAATAATAATAAAAATAATAATAATAATAATAATAATAATAATAATAATAATAATAATAATAATAATAATAATAAACATTACAGTTAGGGCTTGTAAGTATGATGACATTTCTTTCTTAAAATTTTAGGGCAATTTCACATTTACCATAGCCAATTTTCTTTCAAATTTAACAGGGAGCATTCATATTATCAATGCTTTCACAAACTGACGAATTACCTATTGCTCATGCATTAAGAACGGGAGAACGTGCAAAATTTGACATGTTCAATTTTGTGTCGCTGTTTATATTGAAACAACTAGTATTTTGTTCTGTCAATATCGTCGTCGTCTTCGTTGTCAGGTGTCGGTTGACCAGCAATTTTGCTGTTTTTGCTGCTGGTACTTGTTTGGTTGGAGAACTTTCGTGAATGGAGTATAGAACCTTCAGGTTCTCTCGGCCATAGAGTTAGCTAGTTAGTTGATAAGAATATTTTCAACTTCGTGTTATACACTGAAATAGAACTTTGCACTCATTTTTTTATAATATTGTAATGAATTTTATTATTATTTTTTTTACAATTATTTAGTACTAGCATATATTACCCGCTTCGCTGGATTGAAATAAAAAAAAAATAAATGCACACTGATTTTGCTCATTTTCGATCATTTTAATATATGTCACCCTTCCTCATCCCCCAAGTGTCAGAGTTGAAGATGGATTTAAACTGCATCAGAAGTAACACTATTCATCTCGGCGACCGCAAGAACTAAACATTCAACACTAATGTTGGTCATTTTTGACCATTTATATGTATATATACATATATATATTTCCCCTCCTCCAAGTTGCGGGTTTGAATTTGGATTTAAACCTGATCGAAAGTATCACTGTTCATCTAAGGGAGCCAGAAAACTGTAAATTGGACACCGATAGTTGCCATTTTTTATATTTTTTATATCCCACTTTCTCCGCCTCCCCCAAGTGGCGGGGCTGCTTTTGGATTTAAACCTAATCGAATATGTCACTGTACTTCCGAATGATCCCGAAAACTATGGATTAGACACTAGCTCCCCCTCCTCCTTCACCGTGCTGCGGCACACCGCATCAGAATTGTCACTGTTAATCTCAGCTATTCCTAAAACTATGGATTCGACACTAATATCGGTCATTTTTGAACATTTTTAAATTTCTCTCCCCCTCATCCTATGTTGGATCGTCAAAGTGAATAAGCTAAAGTAATCCCTGCCACTAAACTCATGCATGTTGAAAATTTGATTGAGATCGGTCGGATGGTTCAAGAGTGACGAAGTCACAAAGGTAGTCATTGTTATTTAATTTTTTTTACATATATCTCCCCCTCCTCAACCTTACATTGGCTAGTCAAAGTGAAACGATGAAAAACACCCAAGGCCCGACCCTCATATATGTTGAAAATTTGATCGAGATTGGTTGGTAGGTTCAAAAGTTATTAGGTTTTATTAGTTTTTCTTTGTACTTCCCCCTCCCCTACCCCTCCCTAAGATATACCGTTGAAGTGAAATTACAAAAATATTTCCAGATCCGAACCTCATGTATCTTCAAAATTTGATTGAGATCGGTCGGGAGGTTCAGAAGATTTAGAGTCACAAACATAGTGATTTCAATTATATATATATTCATAAACATAGAAATATTTACTAGGAGTAGAAAATACAAAATATGTAGAGCATGTGAAGCTTCCTAAAGCTAATTAGTCATTGCAATTGGTAATTTATTCATAATTTCGCAGATTATTTCTTTCAGTAGTTTTTGCCTTCCTTGCTACTCTTAACGTTCCATAGGTTGAGAACCACTGGAATAAACGGCTAAGAAGAAATTTTGAACCTACTCTTGAAACACTAAATCCATATGAGAAAATCAATCCTTACTTGTTCATAATGTCTTTGCCATTTTTCTACAGACGGACCTAGTCGTTCTAAGTTCGGAAGTCTATTAAAGCGTAATGTTAGTGGTAAATATGATATCGAAATTTGCAGTCAATCTTTCTTCTGGTTAATAAACTTTAAAAAGGTAGTTACTGAATTCTCTATGTCTGTGTGTCTATCTATCTGTTATTGGTGATTTTTTCAATTTTGAGCCCTCAATTCGATAGAGCATAAAAAACTACCTAAGAAAGTGATGTTAGTTATCGTGTCACCCTTACCGTTCCCGAGATATTGGCCAAAAGATAGTTCTGATTTCGGGAGATTTAAGGAGACATATCTCGAGAACCATAAGTCATAGAGAAATAATATTGGTGTTCATCAATATCTAAGAGGATGGTAGACATTTTGGTACCAAATAGAAACCGGTGGTCACTGGTCAACTGGCCATCATAATCCAGATATTAGCCAAAAAGTTCGAATATCAGGAGATTAAAGGAGCCATATCTCGGGAACCGTAAGCCATAGACAGATGGTATTTTGCGAATTTATGTGGGTAAGAGAAGGTGAAGATAAAAAATTTACTTTTACATGTGGGAGCAATCACAGTTATCCTTCTTGCTCCATCTCTCCATTCTTTTTAAGTTCCTTCTATCAATGATCTTGGAGCATTCTCATCTGGGTTTGTTCGAAAATGAAAATATGGATCTCGTTTTTCACCTTTCACTAACGCCTTAGAAAGTAGGTACAATTGCACAGAAAATCACAAGCACAGATAGCCGGCTGGACGTACGCGCAGGTTGCAAAAGTTTGTTTTGACTTTCCCTTTGATCCCAAGAGACGAAAGAGAAAATAACTGTAAACCAAGCTAATGGTCAATACACCTAAGTGGATGTGACCACTGGAACTCGAGGGACACAGGAGTTAAGTGGTCCTTCTCCCCTCAGCCAACTCGCAATTTCCTTTACATCAGTGCGGTTTCTTTGAAAAGGAAGTCATTGAAAACCCAGTTGATCTGTGTCAGGGCTATTAAGAAAGGAAAAAGAAAGGTATTATGCGCTAATGGACACGTGGCACGCATGATATTGTCCCTGCTCAATTCTTTGATCATTAACCGGAAATAAAACTGAACGAAGTTGGAAAGCACCGCGGTAAGAGAAGATGCAATAGGAACGTTTAACACCAACATCCACACAACAAGCTCGATAACATCGGAAAAGCTACAGATTATAATATGAAACACGGAAACACAATCCTAGCAATATACCGGGGAGAGTATCGTTTTTTTAAAGACTAAGATCTACAAATAATCCTCGAAAATGAAATGAAATGAAATATTTGAGTTTAACATCCCACGATTATGCCCCATTAGGTTAAGGGAGACGATGATTAAAAAAATGAATGATGATAGAAAAGCTGTGTTGAGTTGATTTTGAGTTTAACGTCCATTTCAGCAGCGAGGCCATATGAGACGGGACCTTCTGATTAATGTGGAATCCGAAACACATGAGCTACCTCCAGAAGTGATAATAGAAGAATTGGTGGAATGAGAAAGTGGGGGAAACGGGAGTGTCCCGAGAAAACCCACAGACACGAGGTGTCCACCACTACTTACTTGGACGGGGATCGAACCAGGGACAGTACGCACCAGAGGTAAGTAATATACAACTGAACCACCAAATAGATCTAGAGGTCCTACCTTATGATCTTTTCAGCTTAGCCCCCAAAAAGGACAGAAATATATACACAGATTCTTGGATTTGCACAGAAATATACTTTTCTGCATTTTCTCAAAACAATGCATGAGTTCTATTTATTTATGTATTGATTTATTTTATGCTGATGCATATCGTTTTGTTCACCGAATAAATTCCACTAATTGGTATAGGCCTATGTCTCACTTTTGGCCTTTCTTTTGGGTAAACGGTAAAATTGAAGAATTGAGGTTGTGACCAAGAAAGCGCGATCATAGAGCATAGTAAGGCCCTGCCCACGCAAGCCCGTTTGAATACTTATCGCTAAATGGCCATATATGCTACCAAGTGGTGGGTAATTAATAATCAGTTTCTTAGAACCTGCACTGAAGCAACTGTTACAGGGGTGTAGCCAGCAGGGTTATCTAGGAGGGGCCTGTCGTTTTAAGGGGGGCAGCAACAATGTACAAAACCAACAAAATGTTACATTTGAGCCTGAAAAAAAAAGAAAAATTTTGGTTTCCGTCCGGAAAACTAAAAATACTGTTTTCTTAGCTTTGTTGTTTTTGTTGTAGTTTCTTCTCTCTAAATATTATGTACTAAATAGATTTTATTATGTTTAACCAGGAACTACTGCCCCGGACCAAACGTTATACCTTCGTGCATACTATTTCAATTTAAGCCCTTGTACACAGAACCTATATACATTAGACTGATTTTCATCGAAACTTCTCTTTTTTTCTTCTTTAGATTTCCTCACAAAATATTTATTTATTATTCGGGGCTAAAAGCACAACAATTATTTTATTAACAGCTATATTTCTCTTCTTGTTTTACACCAAGTAGCAAAAAAAGAAAGAAAGAAAAAACAAGCGAATGAAATCCAAACTTAAAAACCTTTTTAAAAAACGTTGTTTTTCACCAAATTTTCCATCATATATTTTTTTAAAACACTAGTTACATCATATAAAATATTTTAATGCTTCATATTGGACATGATTCACACAGGAGCATTAAATCAATCGATTATAGCAGATGTGCTAGTAAGCTGTGTATCTGGTCATTCCTTACACGGAAGATATACCATATCATTTGTCGATCGGTAAATAATTTACCGTAAATTATTAATTATGTGTAAACATTGTTATTTTTAAATCACTGAAGAGAGGTAACCTAACGATGATGTTTTAAAAGCTGGTCATTTGAGGGGTCCAGGAAATCATTTGTGGGGCCTCCTGCTACACTCCTGACCTGTTAACGTATGCCAGTAAATGTATGCACATTGTTTGTCGTATCACTGATCAACCATCGTTAAATTAATTAAACTAGTTGTTTGCAACAAGCCTTATTCTACTCTGCAAATTATCTGTAGAATAGCGACATCTTTTGGCATCAGGGAGTAGGTAGCATAACTAGCGATATCTATTAGCCTGACTGCGAACTTTTTGGAATTAGCATGACTGATAAAAAAAAACGACTTCCCTCTATAATCTAATATAAATAAAATGAAGAGTTTGTTTGTGTGTGTGTTTGTCTGCCTGTGTGCGGCCTGAGGACCAGACGAGTGGACCGAGAGTTACCAAATTTGGTCACGGGTACCTTAGTCTAGGCCCCAGATCAAGACGATGCCCTTTTTTAAATTTCGAACCAGGGGGTCTCAGCGGGGTGTTTACCGGGGGATGTAAAAGTAGTGGAAAATGACCGATATTAGTGTCGAATTAATAATTTTCGCGGTCGCTGAGATCAATGGTGACACTTCCATTAGCGATGACTTGCAAGTTCAGCTACCATTGCATGCGGGCCTGGGGTCAGCACGGGAATAGGGATACCGAGGCAGTTAAAAATAACCTTAAATAACTTATATTAATGTTAAATCCATGGTTTTCGCGGTAGCTAAAATGAATCGTGATAATCCCATAGGCGTTGACTTCCACATACAGCCCCCATGCGAAGAATGGATATATTCAGCTATTAGGAAGTAAAAATATCTAAACATGTTCGCGAAGATATTTATGCAATCTGTGACTCTTAAATATATTGAAGCTTGGATATTACCCTTACTGACAGACTGAGATGTTTTCGGTTTTGTTAATATTGTTGATTGGTTTAGAGTTTAACGTCCCGTTTCAGCACCGAAGCTAAATGAAACCGGAAACCTACTGCTTAAAGTTGAAAATGAAAATGAAATGAAATCTTTGAGTTTTACGTCCCACGCCTATGCCGATGAGGCTAAAGGAGACGGTGATGCTGATTAATGAATGAAATGGTGGAATAAAGAAAGTGGGAGAAACCCGAGAAAACCCACGCACACGGTGTTTTTCCACCACAAAGTTCACTTGGCGGGGGCTGGGATCGAACCCGGGACCCCTAGCACCAGAGGTGAACGCTCTACCACTGAGCCACCGCGGCCCCCATGCTTAAAGTTGAGTCCAAACCAGATCAGCTTCTACGATAATGGCTCATTTACTAACATGATTTTTTTCAGTTTAATATCTCACGATTATGTACGCAGTGGCGGATTTAGCCCGGGGCCGGGGCCCTAGGCTCCGCAGTTTTTGAGTCACAAGAGTAAGGTCAAGTACTATTTATATATTTTTGAAAATTTATAGTAAACGTCGCCTTTTATTCTTTACTAGTAGTAAGAAGTGCTAGTACTAGTACAAATAGTAATAGTAGCTCGGATTCGGTTAAGTTAGGTTAAGGTAGGTTCTGTTGTCTGGCACCCATCATCTAGACATAACCCCACCATTTTCCTTTCAAAACATTAAAGAGGTTGAGAAGAACCTGAGCATAATAATAATGAAACCTGTAAACTTTAATGAAAAAATGCCCCCGTATTCTTAATGTGTAGCTTCCTAGTGGTGCACATTCTAGAACATTTTCGAACCTAGAAGAAAATAATATAACATGCTGGCACATTCTACAAAGGTTTCGAACATTCTGGAACATTCTAGAATATCCTGGAATGTTCTAGAAGGTTCTAGAGCATCCTGAAAATTCTAGAACATTTTCGAACCTTTGGGAAACTTCTATAACAGTCTGTAACATTTTCCAAGATTGTTGATAATTCTAGAACATTCTGAAGTATTCGATCAATAATGATTTGTGTAGAAAGAAAAGCAACATTAAAATTGAAAATAAAGAAATGCACGCATTGTTGTTGAAATTTAACCCATTTTTTTTTTTTTTTTTTAGCACAGTAACATCGTTGCTAGGGCGTTTTCTCCCTCTAGGACCCCTGTTGGTCCAAACCGAAATATTTTTCATGGATGGGAGATACAGGGCTGCAATACCATATAACTCCCATGGGGTTCCGGGTCTTGGTTTCGGAGCCTTTGTGGCGCGCACGGACAAACCACACTTACTTTTATTATATATATATATATACATCAATGATTTTTAGAACACTAGATATTCCTAGTTCCTGCTAAGGAAGAGTGTAAATAGATTTCAAATTATAATGGTTTGGGTAAACTCATGACATATCTATCACAGTCTGGGTTCTGGGTGTCCCCCAGTTTTTACCATCTATATCCGTCATTTAGGTTAAGGTACACGGATGTCTAAGGCACGTAAATGATGATAGAAATATCAGTGAAATGTTAATGTGTAAGAAAACGAGATTACTCCGAGAAAACCTCACGGACACAATGTTTTCCACCACAAACTTACTTCGCCGGAGATCGAACCAGGGATAAAATGTATCATAAGTAAACGCTTTACCACTGAGCCACCATATCCTTGATACGATTAGAAGTTGAAACCAGAAAACAAAATAAACTTATGGGAGAATGTTAAAAATGAAGTTTCATACGCGCGTTCTTCAAAGTCTCAAAACTTTTTTTTTATTTATTTATTTTTGTAATACAAAACACGTTAAATCGTTGCCCGAGTAGTAACATTTCTTAATGAAGCTAAATTAACTTTCGCCCGCAGAGTGAAGAAATATTTATTCTTTCTATTTATGTATATATACACGAAAGAAACACCTAACACATGATCTCTTTTCTTTATTACTTCGAGAAAGTATGTCTCTAAGGAGCTCTTCAGAAAAGCTGCAATAATACTCCATATTTTAGGGTTAGCGCATGCGCACATTTACGGGGTTTGATAATGAAACAGACGCGAAGGGTTTAAGAAGTAAATGGGGGATGTCGAAAGGGGTGAGTTGTGTTAATTATCAAAGACTCTTATGAATAATGGAACACAGCGATGAAAGCTTCAGAAACTTCATGCATCTTCGCGGCATTTCTACCAACTTTACCCTCAAAAAATATCCAAGAAGATGTGAATGTTTCAACGGCGCCATTAATGCATGCAAAACTTTTACTGTTTCCAGCGTTGTCTTATTATCGTCACAGTCAACAAAGAATGTTCCACTGCGAAATCGTTCACCGAAATGCATTAAAACTCACAGTGCTTCTATATGTTCGTAACTTCCGATGTAAGATGAACGATGCATTCATTAGGAGAATTAAAACGGTAAATTATTTTGATTTCTAAGCACGTTTAAGCAGAATAGTGTCCTCTAATTGCGGACAAAAATCGTTCTTAAATGATGTTACCAAATATTTATTATAAGTACAAACTGTATTCACAAATAATATGAGCGTAAAAAATATCTATCTCACCGTTGAGAAATAACAAACACTCATCTGCTAGATACGAGTGTACAGTATTTTGCTGGGTGTATTATACACAAATTAGTGCTGGACAGAAGAACCGGTTTTTCGGCTTTAAGATATACTGAAAACGTTTTGCTGGAAACGTTCGAAAACGGTTTAAAAATAAGACACGGTTTTTTATCAAAACTGGTTTCGACTATTTATCAAAAACGTATTTCGGCGAGAATCCGAACCGTTTTTTTAAATAAAAACTGGTTTCGTCCACCTCTGACACAAGTAAATACCAATTTCTTCATGAAAACGATAACTAAATTGTTATTGCCAACAACACTTTCTAGCACCACAAAAGTTCGTTTCTCTCTTCAATTTTCACGGAAACTACGCATAACAACTTGCAACCTATCCTCTTATCTAGTCAATCTTGAAGTGATGCGTTGTGGCTTCTCGTAGAATAATCGCTAACGCTCTAGTTTTTGGTACAAGTGGTGAAAGGTTCAATTCCTGGTGCGGGCACTTGGTCCGAAATGTCTAAAAGATTTTTCAGTTCAGACATTCTGAGTGAGAATTTCCTGGACTTTTCTCATTCGCACCAGGCAAATGTCAGAATGGTACTTAACATACAGGCCCAAGGTCGCTTCCTTCTAGGGATGGTACCGAGACCGAGACTAGTCTCGGTCTCGTCTCGGTCTCGTCTCGAATTATCGAGACGAGACCGAGACCGAGACGGCCTTTTATACACCGAGACGAGACCGAGATCGAGACGGCCTATTATCTACCGAGACGAGACCGAGACCGAGACGGAGCTCTATAAATCGAGACGAGACCGAGACGAGACTTAGGTCAGTCTCGAAAGTCTCGGTCTCGTCTCGAATATTGATATAGACAACTATTAAGATTGACCTTTACTCAAAATTTCTTTCGTTGCTGTATTAGGTAATATGGGAACAGTTGACTAATGTTCAGTGGCGTATTTAGGGGATGGCTATCAGATTGAAGCCCCTCCCGAAATAGATTTGTGATCATTTTTTCGCATTGCACGTACAACACAAATATTATTTACTCGTTCTCAGGCCTCTCCCGAAACAAAATCCACTGCTGATGTGTATAGTCATCTCTGTCGTCTCTCTCTCCCTCTCTCAACATATATATATATACACAGCGGATCCAGGATATGATCGAGGGAGCGGCTAAACCAAAGTTTGACATTTTATCCAGTGTAAAGAAAGAAGTAGGATTGAAGCCCATTTTATACAGTGCAGAGCTGAGCGTCAAGGGGAGGTATAACCCCTTTAACACTCCCCTTGGATCCTCGCCTGTATATCATATCTAATATAAGTAAAAGGAAGAGTTTGTTTGTCTGTGTGTCTGCGTGCTTGTATTTCTGATTGTCTGTGTGCGACCTGGGGACCAGACGAGAGTCCAAGAGTTACGAAATTTGGGTGACAAGTATCATGTCCCAGGCCTCAGACCAAGAAGAAGCGTTTTTTTTTTTTTTTTTTTTTTTTTTTTTAATCAGGAGGAGCGTTTACCGGGACATGTAAAACTAGTAGAAAATGACCGATATTAGTGTTAAATACATAGTTTTTACAGTCGCTGAGATCAATGATGATACTTCCATTAGCGATGACTTTCAAATTCAGCTACCAGTGCATGCGGGCAGGGGTTCACCTGCTGGGGAAGGGGTACCGAGACATGTAAAAATAATACAACATGACCGATATTAGTGTCAAATACATAGTTTTCGCGGTTGGTGAGATAGTGATACTCCCACAGGCCTTGACTTCCAAATACTGGTCCCATGCGAAAAATGGGTATTTCATCTAGTTATATATAATAGTCATATATATTAAAAATGCTGATTTTTTTAACATGCTGTGTGAAATATGGAAGGGGAAATTCTTCTAGATACTCTGCAATACCACTAGATAAACAAGCAATGTTGCCAACGTAACATAAAGTTGTAATTTCTGAAATTGCACTACGTTTGATATTACATATTTCTGTTCAGTTAATTTAGTTTAGTTCGTGGGTTTTCTCGGGGTTCTTCCGTTTCCTCCCACTTTCTTCATTCCACCAATTCATTCATCTCTCATCATCACAGTCTCCTTTAGCCTAACCGGCATAACCGTGGGACGTAAAACTCAAAAATTTCATTTCATTTTTTAATTGAGCCTCTTTCAGCAGCGAGGTTGTATGAGACTGAACCTACTGATTAATGTTGAATCTAAACAACATGAGCTCCCGCCGGGAATCTAACCCGGATCTCTCACGCCATATGCTAACTGCTTAGCCACGAAAGAGCTCTACATATTTCTAATTTAGATATTAAATTAAACCACAAAAGCACATACATTATTCAGTGTAACAAAGGACAATACATATCACTAACATCAACATTTTGGAGATCTCTAATAACTCAAATGGCAGGAACATTATAACATTAGTGTTCAGTAGTTTTAATTACAAGTCGCAGTTACATTATTTTAAACAGTGTTGCGAACTTAAATAAATTGCTAAATATTATTATAAATATAGTGCAAATAACGTAGCTAAAGTACAAAATATTTTAAAATTACTCGTAATTTGTTTTATGGTGCAAGAATGTTTTCAAAACACGATGTTTTTCATAGTCTTTGGGCTACTTATAATGTTAATGTCAAAGTTTTCGTTCCAGCAATACAGGTAAAAGCAAATTGTAACTGAAATTAAACGTACCGGTAACTGACAACTTTTCAGTAGCACTAGTTGTTCTCCCTAAGCCTTAGGTCTGGTGTATTTTTAGATTAAAACACTGCTTTATTAAAATTTTAATTACACCCTAACTTGTTATAGCTTGATCACCGACCACCTCAAACTCGATCCATATAGCTATATGTAATTATTCAAAGACTTACAGTTAGTAATACGCATTGTGTTGATTTTTGGTTTGGTTGTTTTAGTTTAACGTCTCACGATTATACTAGGGCGGCTAAAGGAGACGTGGAGTTACTGATCATAGTGGAATCCGAAAAACTTCGGTCGTTGAACATTACCGCCACCGGGAATCGAACTCGGGATCATACGAACCAAAATCAAGCGTACTAACCATTACAGCAAATGGGGGTTCTTACATTGTGTTGATTTAAATAATTGAGTCAGTGTTGCCAGATCCGAAGATCAAAAAGTAGCTTGTCTGTGCTCCAAAAGTAGAAAATATGAACTATTTGTAGCCCAAATATATAGAAATGAATTATTTGGCAACTAATGACTGGTACTAATGAAATAATGTTTAAAATAGACCGGAAAATGTTATGGACATATTGCAAGACGAAATTATGATCGATAGACGAAAACAATTTTAGATTGGATACCACGTGACAAAAACAGCCTAGGAAATGTCCGCATACAAGAAATTGTGACAAAATCAGGAACCACTGGGGAGTAACCTGGAAAAGAATTACCCAAGATAGAAAGTTGTAGAGAAAACTTGGGAAGATTTCATCCAGCAGGGGATTGATAATGCTTGATTATGATGATGGTGATGATTTTATATCGAGACCTCAGAGGTAAACTAAACCAAGTCATAATTTCGTAATTATAGAGAAGAAGCGAAAAACCGGTTCCTTAACTAAGATCTATAATACTGTTTTTCAAACTATACTAAGTAGTTACAACGTAGTAAGATGGCTTTAGACTTACATTATTACACCACTAGAAAGAACATAGTCTATTAAAAAAGTATTCTAACTCAATTTGACCAAAAAGTGACTTAACATAGTCTACCACTAATTTCAGATATATATATACTGTATAAATTTACTAGGTAAGGTAGGGTAAAATTGGATCCAAAATTTAACGAAAGTCATACAGCGAAAAAAAAATATATTTTTGACTATTTAATACTTCATGTTGTTGCAAAACTACGAAAATGAATACAAAAGAAAACTAGAAAGTTAAGAATCACTTGTTTTGGCGAGAGAGAGAAAATAGATACAGCTAGCTCGAATTACCTATATACTTATATAATATGTATGTTCATGTTTCGCAAGTAATTTTCAATCAATATAAAATTTCAACGTAATGAACACAAAATTGGTTTTCAAGAATAAAGATCACATGCACCGCTAAGAGCTCAGAAACAAGCTTAATCTATGTTACGGCAGTGGATATACGTATGCGTATGTAATGCATTACAACTTTAGGAACTTGCATAAGAAACATAATGTACTTAAATTTAGACGCGAACTATGCGAAACATCTGACTGAATCTAACTTGTTTCGTGATGCAACCAGAGGCCACACATAGCAAAGATGAGTGCCGTAGCTCCCACCACAAAGTTCAGGAATTTCGCGTTACAAGGTGTCAATTAAACACGTAGATGTGAAACGGTAATAAAGCATTTGATCTATTTTAAACAAAATATATTGTAGTAATAATTTACCCTATTTGTTCAAATAATGAACGTTATATTATCTTTTTAAAATGACAGTCAAAACAGATTGTATTGGATAATAAATGAGAAATTGTAAAATTTCAATTTGGTACGATTAAATACATTCATGCTGCTGTGTGTTGCGTTGTCCGTTAGAATGTATTGAACAATTCTTATTCTAAGGAAGGAAATAAACTACTGTATAGTACTGAAGTTAATTTAATAGAGTTTAGTTGTATAGGCAGTACTGAGGCCATATGAGAAAGTCTTTTGTTGAAAGTGAAATATGGGTTACTATTAGAATTTTATCCCAGATATGATATACCCACTGATGATTGAAACTGGAACACACGCATGGAAGGCATCAGCGCTAGCAAATTAGCTCTGAAGAAGTACACCACACTGTAATTCTAAGTCAAGAATAAGGCCAAAAATAAGAAGCAGAAACGACAGACTTTACAATAATAATACTTTTACAATTTTATTTTCACCTATTTATTTCGACTTTCGAGACGAGACCGAGACGAGACCGAGACCGAGATCGAGACAAGCATTTGTTGACCGAGACGAGACCGAGACCGAGACTGCGATTTTTGACTCGAGACGAGACCGAGACTGTACAAAGTCTCGTCTCGTCTCGTCTCGATACCATCCCTACTTCCTTCCTTTTCAAATAGTTTCCTCCTTCACTTTCCTCGGATAGTGTTATCATCGAGAGACATCATTCCCTATACGTGACGGGTAACATGGCTATTAATACCGAAAACCCAAAAATCTAATTCCTAATCCTAATCATGATCAAATTGATCTATCGACTGATTCATGCATTATTTTGGGACTATATTTTTGCTAACCAAAAATAAATCGCATGAATATTATATACAGGTTGGGCAAAACGTAGTGGCAACGCTGTTCTCATATCAGTGGGGTGTGTCTCGGTACTACAAGAGTTCCGTAGCAGATAAGGGAACGTGAGACGATGAAGCGTGACAAGTGATAACGAGTGTGTGTGTTATTTAGTCCAAAGCAGCAGTGTCGTAAAGTCGAAGAGAAAATGTCTCGGAATGACGGACAACATGTGTGGATCAAGATCGGCACGTGAGTGCAGTGCACAACAATGTTTACAGTGACTTCGTGACGACCTTTTTGCTAAAATAAAGGATCTACTCTGCGGGGAGCACTACCATGCAAAATAAGCCACCATCCGTGCCACAACGCGGTCACTCAGTGACATCGACAAGGCTTGATGCGCTGTCAGTGTATAACGCCTTCCGCACGTGTGCCAGAAGGCGATAGAGATAAGGGGTGATTATATTGAAGATCATAACAGGTGTTCTTCTGTGCATAAAGCCAGGTACGAATTACAACTATGTTATCATTTACATTTTTTTCCAGCCCATGTACGCGATTGACGGAACGCATCCAACCTAGCAAATCTTGGAATAGTAATAGATTTTGATAAGTTTGGAATACATGTGAAATATTGTAATGTGCGAGAATTTGTTGATCGACTTATGGGTTTTCAAAATTGTAGTTTGAACTTCATCTAAATTTCAGAAAAATTGCAACTAACATTAACGCAATAAACGTTAAAGTATAAGAAAATATGTGGTGAGGCGGTTAATATCCTTGTGGTTAATTAACTATGTTGTAAATATAGTGAGTACTAAGAATATAGTTTGGTTTAAAAAAAAAATATATGAACTACGATTTTTTCTTGAATAGAGAAACTTAACAGTTATGACACTTGAAAGACTTGAACAGAAATTTTAGACTCAATCACTTTAAACTTATCATTCAGTCTAAAAAATGAAAGAAAAAAGTCCATGAGAGAAAATTCGTGCAAAATATATTCAAGTTCTGTTAATGTATTGATTATAGATGTGCCTCTCTCTCTGAAGATTTGAAATTGATAAATTTATATTCCGACGGATATTGCATTTTGTCAGATGTCATATTCAGACTTGTGATGACATGTCAAACCCAGCCAGCTCTCTTCCTACCAAATAAGCTAGTGAAAGGCATTGAAATGTATGAAGTACGTTGATTTCGTTCCCTGGTTTTTCAATAAGATCAACCGCACTACGTTAATAAAAGCTAAATAAGTACGGTGTTTTGTTTATTGTTCTATGGCAGAACTTCAATACAGATACATTCTGTTTACATATATTAAAAAAGGCATGATTTATCGCAGACTGCACTTTTGGTCGTTTCTGAAATTTGGTTTAGGAATCAACACTCTTTCATATATACTCGAGTTGTTGGTACGTTCGTCCATCCGGGACACATCTGCCTGTGTGTCTGTCTATCTGGGAGGCAAGAAATCTCAAGATATTCGTGACGACTTACCGTCAATTGTGACCACGAGGCAGAAAGTCAAATGTTACAAATAGAATTCGTTATTGGAAGTGTCGAAAACCAAGAATTCCCTGTGTTAACGTTGATCAGCATATGGCATTGGCGATAATACGAGGTGATCCGAAAGGAAGGTTGCAAGGCCTGCAGTGAAACGCGTATAAACTATTTCATACAACTAGGGGCGTCATTTATGGGGGGAAGGAGGGCTCAATTGCCCCCTCCCCAAGAGTTTGAGGAATACATATACTTTAATCGATTGTCTACTAATATACTACTACAAAAAGTGAAAATCTTATGTCGGAAGTGCTCTTGCCCCCCCCCCCCAAGCGAAGTCTGAAATGGCGCCTCTGCATACAACCAACACAGCCAACAGATAGTAGATACATTAGGTCAATAGTTTTGAAAGTGGGGTCCGCTGATCCTATCCAGGGGATCCGCGACGCCTAAAAATTGAAATGTGTTGTAATAAAATGGAACTCAAAGCTGTTGTTCAAGAAGTATTTTTTTTTCAGTTACTAAGAAGAAAGCAATTAGAAATTATACTTACCTACGACTATAAATTTAAATGTTTTCCGACTTTACTAAATTTCTGCACTGAAACCGATCAACCGTTATAAAGGAGTAATTTAAGTGACATAAATTTCTTCTTTGTTCTGTCACTGTTTAAAGAGCAGTTATGCATTAACTGCATGACGTTTCAGAATTTGTTTGATTCATCTTTAAGCGGCAGAAAGTTACCACCAATTCCACATTCTTTTTTTAAAGTAAATGTTAATCATTCCTATGCCTATAGACATCAAGCCTCCCCCAATTCTGGGATTTGTAAAAATATATATATATATATATATATATATATATATATATATATATATATATATATATATATATGAGAAACCCCTCCAAAAATATGTTTCTCGATCCACCACTGCGAGTAACTCTTGACTCAAATTGCGTGCGGTTAATATAAAATTAACTTGAAAGATAGGTCGCAACAGATAAATTAGAATGGTGCTTTGATTCAATCAATTTATGAAAAGATAAAAAAAATATATCAAAATGGCATACACACAACATTGGTTTTTAACCGCTTTCTTTCCAGCAAAGGTAGGAACAACTCTGAAGTATTTTTTTTTTTTTAATTATTATACATGTATATTTTAATGCCATGTAAAATTTCAGATAGTATTGCAATGGGGTCCGCAGATCACTTTCCGAATGAACAAGGAGGCCGTGTTATCGGAAAGTTTGAAAACCACTGCATTAGGTTATATTTCAACATAGTCTCCTTATTGGTTGAAGCACTTCTCGCATCGTGGGATAAGTCTGAAGATTCCCTTCTGGTAAAAATCCTGTTCTTGCGTGTTCAGGCACATTGCCACGAAATGTTTCACCTCCTCGTCGAACGCGAAGCAACGGCCTCCTAGGTGCTCCTTCAAGTGCGGGAACAGAGTGAAACTAGCTTGGAGGGAGGTCCAGGCTGAAAGGAGGGTGGTCGATAATGTCCCAACGAAACTGCTTCACCAGCGTGATGGTTTTGGGGCTGTATGCGGGCACGCAGCAAGCTTTCGACACCAATCTACGTGCTGACGAGTCATTACAGTCTCTTCTTAAACCTCTATCAACTGCCGGTAAATTTCAGCCGCGTTTACATGTTTTTAATAACACAGAAATCGAATAACTGCGTGGACTTCATCGCGAGACCAGTTTTCCAAACGAGTCGCAATTTGCATTTACATAGTTGTGTTTACATACCACTAGCGCCGTAGTTGACGGGTGGCTGAAACTCTGCACGGTTGCCAAACCCATTAAAATTACCGCACACTTCTCTTTCCTCTATAGCGGACAAAACTCCAGAAATATCGGCCTTGTAATGTTAATTTTTGATTCTACCTCGTAGGTCGGAAGGGAAAGTCGAAGAACGGCTATCGGAGGACCAGTTTGAATTCAGGAGGAAAAGGGGAAAACGGGAAGCCCGGGTCTGGGGGCGGAGCTCCAGCTTGCCAAAGGCTTGTCTATACATTAAAATGTTACGTTTATGTGTTTGTCGTCAAAGAAAAGTTTATATGTTTGTCTCCAATTTTTTTTCGACAATGAAATTTTGAAAACCTCAAGTACTAGAAACGTGCCGTTTTCACTAGTCGACTCCAAATTCTGTGAAGATTGTCCAGTTCTAATTGAATATTTAAAAAAAAAAATCAATTGTGTTTATTACATATTTTGGGGGTACACGGCAAGTATTGACTTTTTTTTTAAGTAAATCATCATATCCTACGAGTTTTAAATTCCAATACAACGTAGTTGTATGCATGGGTTGTATATCTCTCATGCGTTTATTTCATGACCAAATGATAGTGAGAAACAGAGGATATTTTTTTTCAGGCTAAGATGAATCTTCATTGTTTTCATTGTTTTGAACAATGAGCACCATATATCGCTGACATTATAGTTAATTGTGTATGTAATGTATATATGTTTATTGCCTACTGCATGGAAGAAAAAAGAAAAACTGGTCATATATGAATTAGAACCTCCTACCGGGAAAGTTGCAAATGGTGCGAGATATTGAAAAAAAATAGTCGAAAAGGAATCTCACCTTTATGGTGCTCCTTGCTGATTTTTATCAAGACGTCTCTCACTTGTGACTGTAAAGGGATATGTACAGATGTTGTGAGGAATGACAAGGAGATTCATGTTCATATGTGAATGATGAACTGTGTACAGAACACATGCTCAGCTAGTAGAAATATAAACCTCATGATGAAATATATTCTTTGGATAATGATAGATTACAAAAATTATCGCTATGGCTTACCTTTACTGTTCTATGATGGCCAACATTGAAACCGAAAGTTGGTTGTTTCTATCCCTTCCAGCTTGAATGAAGGGTTGGTAGAAGAAGTAAAGCAGATTCTGTCACTGAATAAATTCTAAGTACAAAACAATCAGTGAGGTGCAAACGATAATGCCGGAACGAATTTAGGACGTAATCAGCGACACGCTTAACAATTGCCCAAATTCGCAATAAATTTCAAACTAACGGTTGTGTTACAGAAGTTTCTCATTGCTGGTCCAATAATCTAAATATTATTGGAATGCCATACTGTGCTCCCGAATAGACTATAAATAATTGTTAATTACCGGTATCTAATTTCTCAGAAAAAAAAAACAGTAGAAATATATTATTATTATTATTATTATTATTATTATTATTATTATTATTATTATTATTACAAGAAATGAAAAAGTGCGAATAAGCTGTAAAACCAATTCTTATGAATACATCAATCTTTTCACTGTAAAAGAAAAAAAAAGTACAGCTGTGTTAAGAAAGTGCACAAATGTTAGTCGAGGTACGAAGTTTCCAAACGCTGTTAGCAGCTCGTGTGGGTGAGCCCCTGACTGAATATAATTTTTAACAAGCGACGAAGGAAAAAGAAAAGGAATTAGATCAAGACTGTTTTCATGTCCATTACACATTCTATAATCTGTCTTGCTATTTATGGTTATAAATTTTCACGCTAGAGTGCACCACGTATAAAGCGTCGCGACGCACAACATTCAAGTACTCGACGCTAATATTGACAATATTACTTTAAGACTCTACAAGAAGTAAATTTTATTCGTATCGTAGCTTCATTGTTTTATTATAAGTCTATCACGGGAAAAGATAAGTGCCATGCCATTTGCAAACACGTAAAAAGATCAAACACACTCTGTAGATATTTTGGATGTTTGGTGGCAAGGAAGATGATAAAATTTCAATTGTTTACCTTTCTTTTCTTTTTGGAAGGCGTGCTTTGAAAGAATGCCACTCATTTCATATGAGAGCATTCTTTTTAGCACGCTTAGTAATGGCTATAATATCAAAACCAAACACATGTATAATCTACGGATGGCCATTTCCGGAAAAAGAGCTTTCCGGTTTCCGGAAATCGCATTTTCCGTTTTTCCGGAATTTTTTCCGCTTTTCCGGAAAATTTTCCGTCTTCCGTTTTTCCGGTTTCCGGACAAAATATTTTCCGTTTTTCCGGAAAATGTGGTAATCCCTAATATAATCATAAGAGTGTCCATATTAACTGGATTAACCAGTAGTTATAAATGTAAGAGAAGCACCTTCACAAAATGCAATGTAAGTCTACATGAATAATACGAGGTTTGACTAACTTCAACACCTTATATTCACCATAGAACTCACACACAAGGTTAATAGTTTCGAATGGAATACCTGACGATTCTCGTACACTGGAGAACTCAGGTCCATACGAAAGTAGTTCAAAGGACAGTTTACTTCTACTTATGAAATGAATGGAAGCACCTGAGAAAAATGTTACTTACTACATCAATATGAAGAACGGATCATATCTTGCGCTCAGAGCCAGTGGCGGAGCTAGAAGGTAAAAACTGGGGGACAGCCAGAACCCAGACTATGATAGGTATATCATGAGTTTATTATAAACTTTTAAAAATTTATAAATAATAGCTTAAATTATTTTTGTCACTCAAAAACTGGGGGGTAGGCCTCCCGGCCCTGGCCTAGATCCGCCACTCCTAGAGCAGCTCTGCAGCTTCGTGTAATGGTATCGTGGAAGTCGCATATGATAGCAAGGATAATATTACATTACTGGGTTGTGTGAGAAAGGGTGGAGAGGAAAATCTGCGCTCGATTCGGGTCACTCTGCGTGACATCTGAGTGACCAAAACACCAAATTGATCTACTTCCCCAACATGAAGTAGTTAACTAAACTTTACAAGTACATGATATACACCAAGATTGCGAAGCAGAAGATTGTCTCTCAATGCAAGCAATTGTCATTACCAGTGGCGGCGATTGAATGTTAAAAGTGTGGGGGCAAGGCATGATCTGAATATTTGTATATCAATGTTAGTTTTCCTGGTTGTTTTAACACTTTGTTTGACGAAAGGTTGTATAACTAATAGGATACTATATTTTTTTTCTAGTTAAAATACCATATATCGTATTTCATATTTTATTAAGTAAAGTGACAAGAGCAAAGCAAGTAGATACTCATAAACAACGAAAGAAGAGATTTGATTGCTTGCTCATGAACATCTTACAATTCTGTCTGGAATATTGTGTGATCAAATTATTTAATAACAAATTTGCAAAAGAAATAAATAGAAGGGATAACAGTAATCACACTAATGAATAATGAGGCTTGTTTTGTGGAAGTTATATTCAAACTGGGGATTAATGAACAACTTATATTTTTAATTCCACACATTAAATTCCATGCCATTAAATGTATGTTATTACTCTTACGGTTTAGATAATGAAAGACAGTAAATACTATAGGCATATCCTATGACATTTAAAGAAATACGCAATTTCAAAACGCAATTCCTGTAGCTTTCTTAACTCCACGGGAAGACAAATAACCAATACGTACTCACGCAACGACAAATATTAAATGGCACCATTTTTTCTATGAACCAGTAATACATGCAAAAACTGGGTCACTTCAAAAAAGGGGGCCAACTGCTCCCTCTCCCCCCCCCTCCGAATCGCCGCCTCTGGTCATTACTAGTCATAACGTCTTACGGTGCTAAACACTTTGGCGCACAGGTCAGTTTCCTTGGTAGTAAGTGACAGGAAAGTTTACAAGAGGAATTCAATCATCTTTCTTAGCCTCACCGGCATAACCGTGGGACGTAAAACTTAAAAAGATTTCAATCATCTTTCTTCAACGCTACAAGATAATATCTACATTCTATCTCAACGAGTCAAGAGTGAGGGTTGTCTCACTACTACCGTATTTCCTTTTTCCCGCCACATCTGTAGCGAACTAAGCAAAATACCTGCAGGATATGATATAAGAGCTATTCAAAAATCCTCCAGCGAACATTAGGGAGTTACTCCATCCAGTGAAAGACAACCTTCATGTGCACATTCCTGGTGTATATCGTGTACCATGTGAGCGTGGTAGATCGTACATAGGGCAGTCTGGACGTACCATAGAGCAAAGAATTTGTAACATGGATGAGGTTCGAGGCTGGGCTGGTTTTAGGCTATTCACTTTGATGATAGAACTAAGGGGAGGGGGTATAAAAATAAATAAAACTTAATAACTCCTGAACCACTCGACCGATCTTGATGAAATTTTCAACATAGATGAGGTGCATACCTAGAATCGTTTTTATGATTTAAATTTGACGGAGCAGTGTACGGGAGGAGGAGGGGGAGATATATAAAAATAAATTTATATAAGACTGAAAGTAACTATTTTTGTAACTTAATAACTCTTGAACTATCTAACCGATCTCAATCAAATTTTCAAGATGCATGAGGTTCGGTTCGATCATTTTTTGTAATTTCACTTTAACGGTAGATCCTAGGGGACGGGGAGGGGAGGAATACGTATAATTAAAAACTAATAACTTTTGAACCACCCACCAATCTCGATCGGATTTTTAACATTTATGAGCATCGGATCTTGGGTGTTTTCTGTCAATTCACTTTGACGAGCCAACCTAGGAGAGGGGGAGGGGGAGATATATATACATCATTCTTGAACCACCCGACCGATATCAATCAAATTTTCAACATACATGAGTTTAAGAGCATGGATTGCTTTAGGCTATTCACTTTGACGATGCAAGGTAGGGTTGGGGGAGGGGAAGATAAATTTAAAAATGATCAAAAATGACCGATATCAGTGTTGAATCCATAGTTTTCGGGGACGATGAGAGAAACAGTGACACTACTGATGCTGTTTCAATCCAAGTTCAGTCCTGATAGTTGGGAAGGGAGGGAAGGGAGGGAAGGGAGGGAAGGGAGGGGTGGAGATAAACACTTAAAAATGATCGAAAATGACTAATATTAGTGTCGACTCCATGGTTTTGGAAGTAGCTAAGATTAACACTGACAATTCTTATGCCGTGTGCCGCCGCACGGAGGAGGGGGAAGGGGAGCTGTGTATACCTAAGGGGAAGAGGAGGGAGAGAGAAATTTAAAAATGATCAAAAATGACCAATATTAGTGTTGAATCCGTACATTTTGGGTTTCGATGAGAGAAGCAGTGACACTTCTGATGCTGTTTCAATCCAAGTTCAGCCTTGACACTTGGATAGGGGGAGGATACAACGTAGAGGAGGGGAACAAACATTTTAAAATGATCGAAAATGACTAATATTAGTGTCGAATTCATAGTTGTAGGAATAGCTGAGATTAACAGTGACATTCTGGTGCCGTGTGCCGCAGCATGGAGGAGGGGAGGGGAGCTATATATAATAATAATTGAAAATGACAAATATTAAGTCAAATCCTAGTTTTCGGGATCATTCAGATTAACAGTGACATTTCCAATCCTTTTAAAATCCAAAATTAGCCCCGCCACTTGGGGGAGGGAGAGAAAGAGATATATATAAAATGATCGAAAATGGCCAGTGTCGAATTTATAGTTTTCTGGGTCACTTAGATGAACAGTGATACTTTAGATCACGTTTAAATTCAAATTCAACCCCGCAACTTGGGGGAGGGGGAAGAGATTTAAAAATGATCGAAAATGACCGATATTAGTGCGGAATCCACAGTTTTGGGGTGGCTGAGATAACGGTGAAACTTCTGATGCCATGGCCCGCAACATCGTCGAGGGGGAAACATATATATATATATATATATATATATATATATATATATATATATATATATATATATATATATATATATATATATATATATATATATATATATAAATGATCGAAAATGACCAATATTAGTGTCGAATCCATGGTTTTCGAGGTCGTTGAAATGATCAATGATCTTTCCGATGCTGCTTAAATCGATGCCATTAAAAACGAAAGCAGCATATTTGACGGGTACTAAACACATGAGATACGGAGTTGTACATTTAAATTTTCATTTCAACCCAGCGAAGAGGGTAATATATGCTAGTACGAAATACAAGAAAAAAGTTCTAATGAACATAGATCGAAAAGCATCTTCTTTCAGAGTTATGAACAGCCGAAAATTCGAAAAATCACGTTTCAAAACACCCTACCTTAGAAACTATAGGACCTATCCCAAGCGGTTTAACTAATTACACTGGAACTAGTATGCGCTCTATCTAAATATTCATGTTTCAGAATTCACCAGTACCAAGGAAACGAACGCACCATTAGTACTTAAAGGAGTATCCCTATACCTCAACTTGGTTTTTACAGTTCGTTTCGAGGATAAGAGAATGATAAAACATGAATATTTAGATAGGTCTTTAACTAATACAGAAGTAGATTCAGAATATGCTCAAGGTTGCAGCTAAACCATAGTTTGCTGCTTTATCCACTGTAAAGGAAGTAGGATTGAAGCCCATTTTAACCAGTGTATACCTGAACGTCAAGGGGGCTATAGCGCTTATAGCACTCCCTTGGATCCATGATATATGCAGGGTGTTTCGAAACAACACCGACAACGTTTGGGAGGTGATTCCTGACACCAGGATAAGACAAAAAGAATAGACCAAACTGGGTGCACAATTGTCTCCTTTCAGAGTTATAGGCTGCCGAAAAAATAAAAAAATGAACTTGAAAAGTCCATACCTCCAAAACTATCGGAACTACCGCCGTCGGGCCAGGACTTCACTTAGGAACTAATATGTGCCCTATCAGAAAACCCATGTTCTAGAATCCTGCGGTACTCACACAACAATTTTTATAGGTGGAGTTTACTTATGGTCATATAATTTGAAGTACTCATCAACTACCTCTATAAAAATTGTTGCGGAAGTGCCACAGGATTCTGAAACATAGATGGTTTTATTACATCTGGACCTCAGAGGTAAACTAAACCAAGTCATAATTTCGTAATTTTACAGGAGAAGTGAAAATCGTTTCCTTAAGTAAAATATATAGTACTATTTTTTTTCTAAATATACTAAGTAGATACAAATTAGTAGAATATTTTTAGACTTACGTCATTACATTACTAGAAAAAACATAGTTTATTAAAAAAAGTATTCTTAACTCAGTTTCGACCGAAAAGTAACTTAGCATAGTCCACCTCTAAAGTTCAGACGGGGGGCGCGGTGGCTCATTGGTAGAGCGTTCACCTCCGGTGCTTGGGGTCACTGGTTCGATCCCAGCTCGCGCCGTGTGGACTTTGTGGTGGACAAACACCGTGGTCATGGGTTTTCTCGGGGTTCTCCCGTTTCCTCCCACTTTCTTCATTCCACTATTTCATTTATTTCTCATAATCACCGTCTCCTTTAGCCTTACGGGCATAACCGTCGGACGTAAAACTGAAAGATTACATTTCATTTTTCTAAAGTTCAGATATATATATGTAACTTTTACTAGGTAAGGTAGTTTAAAAATGGATCCAATTTATCGAAAGTCGTAGGACGAAAAAAAATATTTGAGACTATTCAATCCTTCATGTTGAAACAAAACTACGAAAATCAATACAAAAGAAAACTAGAAAGTTAAGAATCACTTGTTTTGGCGAAAGAGAGAAAATAGATACAGATAGCTCGAATTACCTATATATTTATATAATATGTATGTCCATGTTTTACAAGTAATTTTCAATCAATATAAAATTTCAGCGTAATAAACGCACGATTAGTTTCCTACAATAAAGATCGCATGCACCGCTGAGAGCTCAGGAATAAGCTTAATATATGTTACAGCACTGGATATATGCTTATGTAATGCATTACAATCTTATGAACTTGTATAAGAAACACAATGTACTTAAAATGAGACGCAAACTATGCGAAACATCGAACTTTGAATCTAACATTTTTTGGTGACCCAACTTTTTTTTGGTGAGAGGTACGACACCACATGAAGAAAAGATGAGCGTCGTACCTCTCGCCACAAGATTCAGGAAGTTCGTGTTATCAAGTGTCAATTAAACACGGAGATATGAAAGGGTAATAAAGCATTTGATCAATTTGAAACAAAATATCCGAGGAGGCTGACAACCACTTTGACTATGTTCATGAAGAATGTTTTGAATCCAGTTTGGATAAATGTACATTGTTGGAAGTCATGGCTAATACCGGGAACTGTATTAGATCGAATAGACTACAACATAGAACAAGTCCAAGTGCAGGTACAAGAAGGACTTCAGCAGCTGCAGAAAGCAGAGAAACATCAGAAAAGAAGTCGGAAAATGATGTGTGTTCTAGGAGTGGCAGCTTTTACAATCTTCTTGATGGTGCTGTTGATTGTGGTGAAATCTTAAAATGTTTTTATTTTATTAATTGTGCTTTGAACAAGACTGAAGAATAATTAATGATTCCTTTTATGATATATTTTATATTTAATACTACTGTATTATAGTTTGTTTACTGTAGTTAATGAGGATAATGCTTAATAAACAAAATATATTGTAGTAATAATATACCCTATTTGTTAAGATAATGAACGTTATTTTTACTTTTTAAAATGTCAGTCAAGGCAGAATGTATTGAATAATAAATTAGAAATTGCTATTCAATTTCTTACAGGTGTAGTTCGCAGGATTGTGAAACCTATATATTTGGATAGAGTACATACTAGTTTCTAAGTGAAGCCTTGATTCGACTATGGTAGGTTCCATAGTTTTGTAACTATGGACCTTTAAGTTTCATTATTTCGGCAGCCTATAACTCCAAAAGGAGGCATTTGTGGGCCCAGGTTGATCTATACTTGTTGTCTTTTCCTGGTGTCAGGAATCACCTCCCAAACGTCGTAGGTGTTTTTTCTGAAACTCCCTGTATTCACCAGAAAACTGAAACAAAAATATAAATAGTTTCGAATGGAATACTGGATCATTACTCACGCATCCAGAACTCAAGTCCATAGGAAAGAAGTTAAAAGGAGGTTTAGAAACAGTTCTGAAGCGTCGTGTAGTCGAGTCCTAGAGGCCGTGAATGGGTATACGGACAAAATCTCGCGGCCGAAACATCGCCGCCCAAAATCTCGCCGGCCAAAACCTCGCGGGACAAAATCTCGCCGGGCCATAACCTCGCGTGGCCAAAACCTCGCCGCCCGAAACCTCGCGGGACAAAATCTCGCCGGGCCAAAACCTCGCGTGGCCAAAACCTCGCCGCCCAAAACCTCGCGGGACAAAATCTCGCCGGGCCAAAACCTCGCGTGGCCAAAACCTCGCCGCCTAAAACCTCGCGTGGCCAAAACCTCGCCGCCCAAAACCTCGCGGGACAAAATCTCGCCGGGCCAAAACCTCGCCGCCCAAAATCTCGCCGTGCCAAAACCTCGCCGCGAATGAAACTTTTCTTTAAAATTTACCCAATGTGTTTCCTAATATGCAATTCCACACTACAAATAATAATAATAATAATAATAATAATAATAATAATAATAATAATAATATACATAACATCGTGTGCGTGGGCTTTCTCGGGTTATTCCCGTTTCCTTCCACTTTCTTTATTCGATCATTTCCTTCATCCTGGTCATCTACGTCTCCTTTAACCTATAGGACATAATCAAGGGACGTCGTAAAAACTCATATATTGTTTCATATTTTCATAAATATTATTAGATTTTTGTTAAAATTTTAAGTTTGTGGATGTTCCAAATTGCACGAAACTAACCTCGTTAGTTGTCATTACTTTCCTTATGCAGACTTTCTTTCCCTATAACCAGTTTAAAAACATCCTGTCGCCCTACCTTCACATATAAATCCTCTAATACAGAAATAGAATTTTCATATGGTATCGCGGGACTTGGTCAAATACCCGTGATACTTCTTCTGAAACAGCGTCTTTTATACCGTCATCCTTATCATCTGTTGGAACATTTACATTTTGGTCAGGCGAGATTTTGGGTATGGCGATATTTTGGGGCGCGAGGTTTTGGCCCGGCGAGATTTTGGCCCGCGAGGTTTTGGGTGGCGAGGTTTTGGCCAGGCGAGGTTTTGGCCCCGCGAGATTTTGGCCCGCGAGATTTTGGCCCGCGACGTTTTGGGCGGCGAGGTTTTGGCCAGGCGGGGTTTTGGCCCGGCGAGATTTTGTCCCGCGAGGTTTTGGGCGGCGAGGTTTTGGCCAGGCGAGATTTTGGGCCGCGAGGTTTTGGGAGGCGAGGTTTTGGCCAGGCGAGGTTTTGGTATCGCGGGACTTGGTCAAATACCCGTGATACTTCTTCTGAAACAGCGTCTTTTATACCGTCATCCTTATCATCTGTTGGAACATTTACATTTTGGTCAGGCGAGATTTTGGGTATGGCGATATTTTGGGGCGCGAGGTTCTGGCCCGGCGAGATTTTGGCCCGCGAGGTTTTGGGTGGCGAGGTTTTGGCCAGGCGAGGTTTTGGCCCCGCGAGATTTTGGCCCGCGACGTTTTGGGCGGCGAGGTTTTGGCCAGGCGGGGTTTTGGCCCGGCGAGATTTTGTCCCGCGAGGTTTTGGGCGGCGAGGTTTTGGCCAGGCGAGATTTTGGGCCGCGAGGTTTTGGGAGGCGAGGTTTTGGCCAGGCGAGGTTTTGGTCCGCGAGGTTGTCGCCGCGAGGTTCTGGCCGCGAGGTTTTGTACCCAAACCCGTGAATGGCAGCAAGGGAAAGATTACATCACTTTTTTTTTTCAAAAGATAAGTTGAAAACAAAATCTGCGTTCGGTTCGTTTCTCTGAAACAGATCAGAGTGTTTTTGAATTATGCTCATGTGCAAGGGTTGGGTAGGTCAAAACGTTATTAATCTTCATTATGGTTTGCCACAATAGCTCCTCTATGTCAATGTATGACAAAGATGATATAAAATAGAGGATCTGTTTATACAACAAAATCGTGAATCCATACGTCACAGTTTCTCCACCTCCGACTGCCCACTCCGTCAAATAAGATCGTAATGTTTTGAGCTAACATTCGTGAGTGAAACGAGAGAAGCCAATCAGACGATGCTCGGTTGCTTTTGGCTTCATTGAATTCATAGGATGAAGATACACTATGTGATCAAAAATATCCGGACACCTGGCTGAAAATGACTTACAAGTTCGTGGCACCCTCCATCGGTATTGCTGGAATTCAATATGGTGTTGTCCCACCCTTAGCATTGATGACAGTTTCCACTCTCGCAGGTATACTTTCAATCAGGTGCTGAAAGGTTTATTGGGGATGGCAGCCCATTCTTCACGGAGTGCTGAACTGAGGAGAGGTATCGATGTAGGTCGGTGAGGCCTGGCACGAAGTCGGCGTTCCGAAACATCCCAAATGTGTTCTATATAGGATTCAAGTCAGGACTCTGTGCAGGCCAGTCCATTACAGGGGTGTTATGGTCCTGTAACCACTCCGCCATAGGCCGTGCAGTATGAACAGGTGCTCGATCGTGTTGAAAGATGCAATCGCCATCCCCAAATTGCTCTTCAACAGTGGGAAGAAAGAAGGTGCTTCAAACATCAATGTAGGCCTGCGCTGTGAGAGTGCCACACAAAACAACAAAGAGTGCAAGCCCCCGCCAAGAAAAACACGACCACACTATAACACCACCATTTCCAAATTTTACTGTTGCCACTACACACGCTGACAGATGATGCTCACCGGGCATAAGCCATACCCACACCTTGCCATTGGATCGCCACATTGTGTACCGTGATTCGTAACTCCACACAACGTTTTTCCACTGTTCAATCGTCCAATGTTTATGCTCCTTACACCAAGCGAGGCGTCGTTTGGCACTTACCTGCGTGATGTGTGGCTTATGAGCAGCCGCTCGACCATGAAATCCAAGGTTTCTCATCTCACGCCTAACTGTCATAGTACTTGGAGTGGATCCTGATGCAGTTTGGAATTCCTGTGTGATGGTCTGGATAGATGTCTGCCTATTAGACTTTATGACTCTATACAACTGTCGGTAGTCTCTGTCAGTCAACAGACGAGGTCGACCTGTACGCTTTTGTGCTGCACGTGTCCCTTCAAGTTTTCACTTCACTATCACATCAGACACACTGGACATAGGGATGTTTAGGAGTGTGGAAATCTCGCGTACAGACTTCTGACACAAGTGACACCCAATCGCCTGACCACGTTCGAAGTCCGTGAGCTCCTTGGAGCACCCCATTCTGCTTTCTCACGATCTCTAATGACTATTGAGGTCGCTGATAATGAGTACCAGGCAGTAGGTGGCAGCACAATGCACCTAATATTAAAAAGCTATGATTTCGGGGTGTCCGGATACTTTTGATCACATAGTGTACATACGTGAAGATCCAATTTTTTATAACACCTTTGATAATCAAAGGGGACGTCGTTCCCCAACATCAACTGGACGATATAATGTACATGGTTCATTGAAATTACGACCTAATTCAGCATGTGACCCGACCGGGAAGAGTTAGCATAAAGCCTACTGAACCTTGATATTCCAACCCCTTTCTTTTACAGTTACGTGCAGATACTGAAATCCATACTCTTGTTTTGAGTAGTCGACACACATAAACACTGTCCTTAGTTTGAGATAAGGTTAGCGATATTTCATCCTGCATTATCCGCCGTTTCCAGTTATCAGATCTTCACGTTGCGCGGTACCATTATCAAGATTATAAAGCGTGATTATATTCTATCAGATGTGTTGCCTGTGCATCTCAATCCTGCAAGTGCATGCCATGTAACTCGCGGCGAACTATGATTATCGATGTACGCTGCAAGAGTTGCTCCTTCGATTCCTCCGTCACTTGGACTAATGTCTCCAAACTTTTCTGAGTTACAATTCGCTTTAATCATCGACGATGAAGCTTTTCTTCCGACTACCGTTTCTGAGAACCGATGTGGTTCTGCCGCAAGTTCTGAATTCCTTCATCATATTGACACTGTCCCTTGCGATACTCCCATTACATTTGAGTGAAGCCTATACCGGATAACTGAGCATCGCGAAATGAAATAAAATATTTCCGTTAAACATCCCGAAATTATGTCCGTTAGGCTAAGGGAGACAATTAAGGCACCTGAATGATTATGCAAGAATTGGTGAAACGAAAATGTGGAAGGAAGCGGGATTACTTCAGAGATAAATGTCGGACACGAAGTTGTATACCATAGACTTACTAGTCCGGAGTAGGTGGTTGGTGAGTACTTCAAATTATATGCCCGTAGCCAAACTCCCTCTATAAAAATTGTTGTGTGAGTATCTTAGGATTATGAAACATGCATTTTTGGATAGCGCACATGTTAGTTCCTAAGTGAAGTCTTGATCCGACTACGGTGGGCCCCACAGTTTTGGAGCTATGGACCTTTAAATTTCAGCTTTTCATATTTTCGGCAGTCTATAACTCTGAAAGCAAGCATTTGCGCACAGATGTTGGTCTATACTCTTCGTCTTATCTTGGTGTCAGGAATCACCTCCCAAACGTTGTCGATGTTGATTTAAAACACCCTATATATATATATATATATATATATATATATATATATATATATATATATATATATATATATAAGCCATAGACAAAATTCTAAAAACACTTCATACAGGACACGGAAGTTTGGCCCTGTACAACACGTGATGCGGTTACCAATCGTTTTTTGTTGTTGTTGTTATTGTTGTTGTTTTCAATGTGTCATGTGGACCTTCCTCTTCCGTCAGCAGTAACCAGTTCACTTGTGAGTGTTGTGGTGTGAAAGTGGTGCGGTAAAATGGGCGACCTGACAGACTTCCAAAGAGGCATGATCGTTGATGCCCGTTTGGTTGGAGCTTCAGTGGCAACAGTGGCGAACATTGTGAGGGTATCGAAAGGCACTGTATCCAATATCACGAGGGCATACACAATTGATGGGCAAACGACGTCTGCAAAGCACTACCGTGGTCGAAAGACAATCCTGTCAGATAGGGACCGGAGGGCATTAAAACGGATTGTAGCAGCTAAAAAGAAGACCACTGCAATGAAAATTACGTCTGAACTCAATTCCGGCCTACAGGACCCGGTTTCATCGAAAACAGTGCGACGGGAACATCATAAAATGAAAATTCATGGCAAGGCCGCTATCGCCAAACCCCTGGTCACAGCAATAATTGCGTAGAGGCACATCCAGTGGTGCAAGGACCACAAGGCGTGGACTCATGAACAGTGGAAACACGTAATGTGGTGCGATGAATCGACCTTCACCTTGTTTCAAACAACCGGTCGTGTTTACGTATGGAGAACACTGTCGCAGGTCTATGATACAGACTGTCTGTTCCCAACTGTAAAGCATGAGGGTGGTTCTGTTACAGTATAGACAGTGATATTGTGGTTTTCTGCAGGTCCCATCATAGCCCTGCATAAAATGATGAATGCTAAGGCGTATGAGGCCATTTTGGGGGACCAGGTACTACCCATGTTCTTATGTTCTTAGTAATGACATGAAATGCGAACGTGAAATAAAAGCAAGGATAGGAATGGCGAAAGAAGCCTTTAAAAGAAAGAAAAGTCTGTTTTGTGGGACCTTGAACAAAGAGTTGAGAAAAAGACTCATAAAATGCTTCGTGTGGAGTGTTGTGCTGTATGGAGCGGAAACGTGGACATTGCGTAAGGGTGACGAAAATCGACTGGAAGCCTTCGAAATGTGGGTGTGGAGAAGAATGGAAAGAGTTAGTTGGGTCGAGCGGAAAACGAATGAGAGAGTGTTAGAAATGGTGGGTGAGAAAAGAACACTTTTAGATATTATTAGGAAGAGGAAGAGAAACTGGTTGGGACATTGCCTAAGAAGAGATTGTATCATGAGGGACGTCCTAGAGGGTATGGTGGCGGGAAAGAGAGGGAGGGGGCGAAAGAGACTACAATTAATGGATGATATTAAAACAGAAAGATCATACGCGAAGACGAAAAGGTTAGCGGAGGATCGTGGAGCATGGAAGCTTCTCAGCTGCGGCAAGTGACCTGCCAATAAAGGCAGAATACCTATGATTATGGTACTACCCATGGCCCAAATGTTGCTCCTAATGATAATGGCATCTACCAACATGATTTGGCACACTGTCACGCTGCAAAAACGGCGAAATCATGGTTTGAGAAGCAGGACCAGGAGCTATAACACCTCCCCTGGGTCCCACAATCACCACATCTGAACATCGTTGAGCCATTGTGGTCTGAGTTAGAAAGGCGTATTCGGTCTCCACCACCAGCATCCCTTAAGGAACTGGAGCATGTTTTGGAGGAACAATGGTACAAAATTCCACACACGAGGATTCAGAAGCTGTATACGTCCATTCCACATCGGATCCAATCTTGTTTGGACGCAAAAGGAGGCCCCACACCATACTAGGTATGATTTTCACACCTTTGCAAACGTTTTAGATTTTTTGTCCAACCCCTGTATATATATATATATATATATATATATATATATATATATATATATATATATATATATATGTGTGTGTGTGTGTGTGTGTGTATGTGTGTGTGTGTGTGAAAAATGGGTCAGCTTCAGTCTCAAAGATTTCTAGGGTAGAGTTGGCTTTGAGTTTAACCGGCCCTTTCAGCAGCAAGGCTATATGAGCCGGACCTACTAATTAACGTGGAATCCGAACCACATGTGCTCCCGCCGAGAATCAATCCCGGTCTCCCTCGCCAAAGGCGCGTACGCTAACCGCTTAGCCACGAAGGAGCTCTCAAAAATTTCTCCCGAGCTCAGTTTTCAAGATAGAAGAATGAATTTTTGCACACGTATTGTGTACATAACATCGTACTTGCTTTAAAAAAAAAAAAAAAAAAAAAAAAAAAAAAAAAAAAGATCGTTACGTGAACCCAGGTCCGGGGCAGAGAGCCCAAAGATTTCGAAATATCTCCTATTTTTTGGCTGTCTTGTTTCTGTGTAAAATACGGACAAGAGAGTGTTACCGTTGGTAAGTATGAACTATTCTGAAGAAAGCTTGGTATGAACCATGATCCTACGATAAATAGTAAGGAAGTAGTGGCTGTTTGAGTGAATTTTAAAATATACCTCAAAAATGGAAATCCTAAAAGGGTTAAACATACCGTGAATATGATTTTCCAGGGCTTATAACTTTTCGGATATGTGTTAGCAGGGACACAGGCATACTTCACCTATAAGTGCTCTTCAAAAAACAAAAACGCCGAGACATCTTGTGTACGTGGAATACTAGAATGTATTAAGGCACATAGTAGACTTATTAATGAAATGTTTCTCAAGAAACTTGAGCAATAATTTTTGTCTCATAGCTGTTTCATATTACTAGAAAACCTGAAATATATTCCCGTTTACAAAGTAATGTCTCTAAAAATATAAAATTAAAACTTGCGAATAAAGCAAGGTGTAAGTATTTACCAGGAGTCCTAATCTTGTTCAATTTTGAAATTTCCAACCTTAGCGCCCTCTGTTGACTTCCATTTCAGTTCAGTACACTTGAGAAAAATGGTACTCATTTGTCCCTAAAATATCCAGAGCGTAAAGTCTTGACGCAAAAAACGTGGCGTGATTATGACACTTGTCAGTTCTCTACGCCATAATCCGTCAATATTCCTTTTCAAAACACATACTGCTGCTTCCTGTATTCATTGTACTCCACAACACTTCTCGTTATCATCCAGTTTTACAATATAACATACTTTAAAGGCATGAACAATTTATAGGATTAAAATGTTATAATAATGTCGTAGATGTAATAATGAAGAGATGCGTTTCAGCTGTTTAGTACAGAGAAAGTACACTGGTGGCAGCACTCTGCAGTAAACCATTCTGAAGAAGCCATCTGTTATTAATATTTGCTACCAACAGATGAATACTATATTGGTTCATTGGTGCTTGTTTCCTGAAAAAGTGAAATAAGTTACACAACAGAAAACCTTAATGTAGCTTCTTTTCAGCGGCACATCCACATGGAACAGCTATCGGGTCTGGAACCCAAAACAATTTCCTAACTCAACACAAATTTGTACACTTTCTCAGTAAAACTATATTTGTCTAGCCCTAGAACCGTACACTTCAATTTCTGATACATTACGCGTACATGGGGTATTGGATGCCCCGAAAATAAAACTCATTGTTTCGTGGAAATATGTTAATTTATATTCAAAAACTACTTTAACATATTCTTTAGATATCTAACTTCTGCAAAAAGATACTTTTACACGCTACTTTGGGGTTTACAAGTGTGTAATGTGTCATAATAAAAAAAAAAAGCTTACATTTTTGCACAAGATTTGGGAGTCTCATACTTTTTAGGTCTTTTTCTATTTTATTTCCTTGCAATTGGCGCAAACATTTATAAGGCGTGTTTTGAAAGTAACCTGCTTACACTTAGCACATCAAATGATGGTTTTTTCGCATCCTTGTTTCGCGGACAGATACTGTATCTTCCAGCCTTCCGGTTGACAGGTTCGTCTAATCCCTTTTCTCAGATGCGATATTTGTGGATAATCTCCCTCTGGATCATTTGAACTAGGTACACATTCAGCTTCTGAGGCACCAGGTAAAAAACGTATTCCATAATATCATCTTCTTCAAAAAGTCTCTTTCATTTTCACTTTCAGATTTATCGTCAAATGTATCCGGTTCATCGGTTTCAGAGGAACGTAGTAACTCATTTAAAATGTCTTGTTTAGTTCATGATTTATCCATTGTAACTAAAAGTCTGCAAACAATACACAAAAGCACGCATAACACTGTGGAAATTAAATATGTATACGTGGAGAAAAACTTACACTAACCGTACCCTGGGACATTGACTGCCCCAACAAGGTTCTATAGACAAAATGGAATGTGTCACGACCATAGTAAGCAAAGCAACTCACAGCCCGCCAAGGACGAGTAAAAGTCACTATCGAAACAGCTCGAGACACTATCGAAAATAAATGAAATAACAGACATATGTATGTCTGTTATTTCATTTATTTTCGATAGTGTTTGAAGAAGGATATGTTGGATACCCGAAGCAGTTAAACATTTATTATTCTATAGGTCTAATATAAGTTGTATTGCTCAGCATTTGTATTTTAGTGTAACTTATTGTTCTATAAACATCAGTATTGAAACCAAAAGTACTTGTAAATCAACCACTTCCGGTTTCGAGATAATATTGCGGAAAGTGATTATATATACATACTAGCTTTGGCTAGTTGAGTGCTCCGCCCCCAGACTCCCGCATTTGCTTGGCCTCCAGCCTCGGATCTCTTACATATCAGCCTTTGCATCAATTACAAATTTCATACATTTGGTCTTCCTATTTTCCGAATTTGCACAGCTGAGGGCCTCGCCCCCAGGCCCCTTCCTTTGCTCGGTCTATGGCCTCACAGGGTCTACGGCCGCTTTATTCAATGTAAAGTAGGATTGAAGCTCATTTTATCCAGTAGATACCTGAGCGTCAAGGGGAAGGGCTATAGCCCCTATAGCCTTCCCTTGGATCCGCGCCTGTATATTAACAACCTCCTTACGTCGTGCCTATAAAGCATGGGGATATTTAAGTAGTGACGTAAAGAAGCTGCTACTACTCATTATCCAGAATGAGTAGGTAACTGTTCAAATGAGAGGATAATCACACAAAACTCTGTAGCTCGGTTAACTTATGTATTTGACTACTTAATGTCATTGTGTTAGTGTGTTTGTACTGAATGAATATGGCCTAATGGTTCATATCACAGATCGTTAAATGCCTGGAACTTAGATCACGGTCAACACACATAGCTGAGGCACACATACCTTGGTTATGCTGCGTTTGTCTGGAACGTTGACTCCTTATTGCTTGGCTCTGGATCTCTCTGGACAAGGTTGGTGGCTGCGCTTGGTCTCCACAGATTGCCAACTAAAGACCAACCATTACTCGATGATATCTCTTCGTAAACGTAAAGTAGATCAACCCTTGCGGTCTCCAACTAATCTCAGACCGATGTTCGGCTGCTATCGTCTAATCTACCTCTAATCTCCGTCTGATCTACTTCTGTCCTACTTCTGATCTGATCCAGCTTCTGATCCAGATTCCCTCTAACTCGGGGTTTTTGTTGTCTATTCCAGACGGTGGAATTCGTCATGTTGTTCAATTGTGTTTACCTCAGCTATTGGTAAAACATTTGTTTCAAACCGTATTACATCGGGACCGAATTCCCAGACTATCAATTTCTGCGAATCTGAATATTGTGCCATATCCAAATTGTGTCAATGTTAACAACAAATTGTATTACACATTTATGACATTACAAAGCTGACATTACTGTTCTTGGTTTTCATATTTACATAATCTGACGACTTTGCGTCTCGCCAGGATTTCATTAAAAATATAACATAAACACAACCATGTGCAACGACTTACATCGACAAAGAAACGCACGTGTCAATATGACATAATCTGACATCATCGTAACATTTTAATTTTTTAACTTTAATTCTAACAAATCTTTATTCCAATCACCAAAAATAAAATATTAAAACCAATATACCTCTACAATATATATATATATATATATATATATATATATATATATATATATATATATATATATATATAAATTAGGGTGTCTCTTAAATAAGATAGTTTCGTGTTATGATTTAGTTGAAATTTAGAGACTGTATACTTTCAATTTATATTTAAGGACAAAAATGCTTTGTTGTTTATTATTAGAACAAATAAAGAATTAGAGGTTTTAGTTAAGAACAATTTTAACCTACAATGTTCAGAGGGCTGAAAGATTTGATGAAACAACTAAAAATGAAATGAAATCTTTAAGTTTTACGTCCCACGGTTATGCCGGCTGGGCTAAAAGAGACGGTGATGATGAGAAATGAATAAAATTGTAGAATGAAGAAAGTAGGATAAAACGGGAGAACCCCGAAAAAGCCCACGCGCACGATGCTTGTCCACTACAAAGCTCACCTGGCGAGAGCTGGAATCGAACCAAGAACACCATGCACTGGAGGTGGACGTTCTACCACTTTTTTAACAGAAAAGGTTAACTGATTCACTGAACGTGCCTCATTAACTTGCTCTAACTACTTATTACTATGTTTTACTTAATTTTAACCGTTTTACTTGTTTCTCCAGTAACCTAAAACGACGGGGACACGAACACAGAAACATCAAGGACAGTTAAAATACCAAAGGCTCTCCCACCGAGAATCGAACCCGGGATCCCGTGCATCAAAGGAGGAGATGTTATTCACTAGACCAGCGGGGAAGGCAAACCACTGAGCCACTAGTCCTTAATGCAACAACTAGTTCGAATTAACGAAAGAGAAGAAAACAATAATGCTTTTAGATCCGAAGAAACCAATCAATTTTCACATTTATTTCTTCCTAACGTGAGAACTCAATCCTGCTAGTGATCTTAAGACTGAATCAGCACATTTTCTATTCCTTACTTTATCATCCCATCACTCCACTCCCATTCACAAAGTAGATAAATAAAGAGATGTAGAAAACTCTCCGCAGCAATCAGAAAATTTTCCAGCTATCTCAGGAGTAGAATTTTCTCCCGGCTCTTCTCACACGAGCCAATAACTGAAGATTTCTCTTCGAGATCTGTTACCAACTCGACAATAAAAAGAAAATTTTATGGAGCAATTACTTTTTGAATCAGATAGACCAATATTTGTGTTCTAGTTTAGCTATGATCTATAAAATCCATAAGAGCTGAGAAAGAGATTGTAAGAAAATATTTCCACTGTATTTTTTTTTTACCTGGACTCGTGGCGAAAAGGTTAAATTTAGATCAATACTAATTTATTTAATAGGAAATATTCTGTTAGCGTTATTGGTCATGTGTTCGCTTATTATTATTATTATTATTATTATTAATAGTAGTAGTAGTAGTAGTAGTAGTAGTAGTAGTAGTAGTAGTAGTAGTAGTAGTAGTATAGAATTAAATATTTCTCACTGAGAAAAATTCGTTATCCGGACAGCGTATTATTCTAGAAATATACGGAATCCATATGTTTACTTGGCCGCGGTTGCTGAGTTGTAGAACGTTTATTTCTGGTGCTGCGTGGAGTCGCAGGTTCGATCCCCGTTCACGCCATGTGAATTTTGTGGTGGACGAACACCATGTGTGTGGCTTTTTCTCCGGATTCTCCCGTTTCCTCTCACTTTCTTCATTCCATCATTTCATTTATTTCTCATCATCACCGTCTTCTTTAGCCTAACCGGTATAACAGTGGGACGTAAAAATCAAAGATTTAGTTTCGTACTAGAAAGTACAAAACAATTCTCTCCTCAAGAAAATTGCTTAATATTCTCTTTCAGCATTATTGAAAGGAACAGCATGGGTTACACACACATATAGCAGGTGTCAAAAAAAAAAAACCTCTTGTTTACTTGTAACTCTGATTTTCCATATTGTTACAGTTTAATGTTTTATGTTCTGTTTTTACACTGCATTCCGATCATGGTTTAGCTTCTCCGTGGCTAAGCGGTTAGCGTACGCGCCTTTGGCATAGGAGGCCCGGGTTCGATTCCCGGCGGGAGCTCATGTGATTCGGATTCCACGATAATCAGTAGGTCCACGTCTCATATAGCCTCGCTGCTGAATGGGATGCTGAACTCAAAATCAACTCAACTAACCGGCATAATCGTGGGGCGTAAAACTTAAAGATTTCGTTTCATTTTAATTTTATTTCCATATGTTTACTACGGAAATCTGTACGGAGCTTACGTTATCCATATGCTACATACGTATTGCCTTTTTACCCGCTTAGATGTTACATCATGCCGTTACAAGATGTCTGACATCTAACAGTTGTTCGTATAATATATACGTGAGCTATATGTTACATACGTCCATCCGTATGTGAGATTCTTACCGACTATATACAGTTTTTTATTTCATATGGAAAGTGGTATAGATGGAACACATACGGAACACGTGTTTTCAGTTATACGTTTGATGGACGATACTACATATGGTCGTACGTTAAGTCCAAACTACAGGATTTACACATGTAACTTACCTTTACGTACGCCACATACGTTTTCTCCTTTGTGCAATGTTACGCCTCACGTTTATACCCTGTAGGTTGAAGAAGACAGATGATTAAAGAAAGAGAACGATTTGGTAGAATGATAATGTAAGAGGATAGTGAAATCCTCAAGAAAACCCTTAGACACGATGTTGTTCTCCAAATTTCACATTACCTGAGATCATATCTGGATCTCCCTCGTACCGTAGCTGAACACCTCACCATGAAGAACCTCTGCCCTCTGTGGGCGAGATTTATACTGATGAATATAAAAATGGACACACTGCTTCATCTTGCTTCATCTTTGGGCAGTAGACTCATTCGGGCCTACGGTCACATTGACGTCACGCCATGACAAGTCTTACTCCTTCTGTATATAGTACACAGTAAAGATCGTAGGTGTCTCTGCCTGTAGTGCTTGCTTACTTAATGCCAATAGATGGTGCTAGCGGCTAGCGTGTAGGCATTTTGTAGGAAACCTTTGGTAACATGCTTCCAGGTTTCCACTAATTTCCCACGTCTACGGAAAATTTTCTGTTACTTTTTCTCCCTCATTCTTAAGTTTTAACACCAGTTGTAGTTCTTCAATTAATATTGAAACCGGAAGTGGTAGTAGTTTTTTTTCTGTTCCGGTTTTAGTAGAGAGATTAGAGTGGAGATGATATATATTCTTGGGAGACTTAACTGGTTGCATACAATTCCTTTTCGCTACCTATTTCTGTTTCTATTGTTTAGTAACCAACGTTAGAATAGGAAATGGTTTATTTCTGCAACTTTCCGTATGAATAGAGGGTAAAGAGAAAATGTTTTATGTATTGCAAAGTTTTACTTGTGCAGGTATAGGTAGAGCATATGGAGAGCAAATTACATTCCGGAATCGTTTACCCACTACTGACTTTTATTACAAAATCCTCTATAAACAGTATAATACAAATATCACTTTAATGTACTTTTTGTAATACTGGGTTAAGAAAGGTGACCCAAAGCCCGAGCAGCCTAGAATGTCTCCATAGAGTTCCGAGCAAGCTAGGAGAAGTGGATTTTATAATCCCCAATACTTCACGCAAGCAGAGGAGGGTTAAGAATCACAGAGCTTCGAAGCAACCTAGGTGACTGAGTCCCAACAAAGCTCTGAGCAAGCTGAGTGGAGAGAGAGGTACCCTAGACTTCCGAGCAAACTAGAGGCTTTGGGTTAGGTATCTCCTAGAGCTCCGAAGCAAGCTAAAGGAGGGAGGTGACCAGTTGCTGACATCCTCTTGGTTATATAGGTGCTCCAGATGAGGCGGTAGTGCTGGTGATTCTTCGTAGTCACATGACCAGTGGTGTCGCTGTTGCCCTGTTGTCTGCAGCCATAATAATATGTAGTAAGACGAACAGATCGATGTTTATCTATATAAGTATCTGTCGGTTGTTTGTAAACAAAACTATATGGGATATTATAATATTCTTACAACACTAAAATACTCCAAAATATCACTTCTCAGTATTCCTAATAGGTTTTACTCTATTCTGATCAATATTGAAACCTGAAGTTGGAATGGATTTCTCTGAATTCCTGGCTTAGTAGAGAGTTAACGATAGAGATGAAATGTATTTTGGGACGCTTAATCGATTGCAGGAAACTGATTCACGCTATATATTGCCGCTTTTATTCTATAAAAAACATTGAAACCGGAAATGGTTTAATTTTACCATTTCCGGTTTTAATACCACTTCCGTTACCACACACGATATTTAATTCTTGACCCGGTTAAAATTGACCTTGATTTATCAAGCGTTTCTTAAGATTGCTGTTCCCAAACATACGTACACTGGACAGACATGGTAATTATACGAGAGATTTGGTAAACCAAAGTCTTTAAGACTATATTATAACTATTATCTGCTCGCAAGAAACCTGAATGTGAGCGGACCGGGTTCGATTCCCGGTGGAGACACTTGGTCAAAAAAGTGAAAAAGATTTTTGAGACAAGCCATCCTGAGTGAGGTTTTTCTGGGTTTTTCTTATTCTCACCAAGCAATTGCCGGAATTGAACCTAACTTATATGTCCCAGGCCTCTTCCTTCCTTCTTTTATTCTTCCTTCCTTCTATTTCCTAGGATAGTGTGATCGCCGTGGGACGTCTTCCCTCATAACTGACTTGATAGCATGGCTATAAATGCCGAAAGTCCAAAAATCTAATTCTTAAGATCCTTGAAGGTGTGCAGATTCAAGTTCGTGAACTGGAAGAGAAAGCTGTTTCTAAAAAGTCAGTTTTGAATGAAACAAAAGTGCAGTTCTTCGGCAATCATTCATTTTAGAAACCTAGAAAAAAAATAAAAGCTGCATCCCGACAATTGGTACTCACACAGGTATTTTAACAACATTCCACGTGCATTTCCATTGACTCAACGCCACTGGAAAACAATAGACGTTTTATCCAAATATCATTCTACACTTTGTATGCCTCTTTTTTGTTTGACAATGGGAGGCACTGCGTTTACTGAATTTGGCTAACAATTGCGTGAAAGGAAGAGGAAGGGGTGGAATAAATGCTACGTTCCTGCAATTCCAAAACACCGGCAGAGCGCGGGATTATAATCATTCATCTTTTCGTTATTATTTCGCTTTTCGATTCGCTTTTGTCACTTCTCCTCCATGAATGCTACGCCACAGTAATTACAGAGGCGTCCGCTTAAAATGACGTACAATGTTTCTATTCTAACCAACATCCATCGCTTTGTGGCTGCTTTTTTGTGTATTGATAAAGCAAAAAGTAATGCTTAACGTAGTATTTAACTACGAGAGCCAAAATTTATAGATTCTCTTTCGTTTAAATAGTATAATGCTGTTTTTTTTTTTCGTGTAACATAGTCCTGAAAGAGAATCACAAAGCAGTATTATCCAATCTAGTCATCGTCGTGTGCGATATCATTGTATACACTCAATTGAGCAAGAAATACTTTGATTGAATTAGCTTCAGATTGATCCCTGTGATCAAAGCAATGTGCTGATGAGTTGTTTATTTAATTTAGTTTAAAACCTCGTGGTAAATCTTTAGAAGGTAACGGGTAATTGAATCTTGAACGAGATCAAGCCTGGAAAGTTTCCTTTTTAACTGTACGACTCGCGGACGTACTTTCAACGCGGTAGACCGGGGTTCAATTCCCGACTAGACTTTAGGTTGTTTGGGTCCTACGTAAAGCTGTCTCGCATAACCTCGCTTCTGAAAGGTTCACTGAACTTTAATTAAACCAATCAACGATATTAAATCTGAGACCTTATGCAATAAAAAGTAGGGCATATTTTCAATCGCACCTAAAACTTGAGAACGTACATTAGTATTATTAACCCGTTTAGAAATGAGCGTGGCATATAAACCCATAGACGATCGTATCGTTTAGGATCAATGTGATATATACATAATAGTGCTTTTCAACCTTTACGAATCTAGTGTCCTATTGGGTGAATACGATCCAATCATCTTAGCCCAATCCACACATACACAAGGCTGAACTTAAGACTTGGACGCTTATGAATTGCACTCCGCTGCTCCACGTTGGAGCAAACCTGCAAGGGTGCCGCCATCTTGTTTCATTGATTCCCCGCATCCCGTTCGCGAGGCAGATGTGCCAGGCCCATCTGATAATATTTGTACGGCACCATCAAATAATAACAAAGAAGAACAAATTTTGTCGAAAGAATGTATTTTTACTACTATTTTCTACTTCAAATTCTGTATATCAGTCAGTTTGTCATAACTAAAACTGTATTAATGCTATTTCAATAGCTCAAAGTGTACATCAATAACAGTATCAGTTATATTTTAATTGGTTTCTATGTTATAAGCTGTTGCTTAATCTTAAAATTGTTCAAATTGCAGAAGGCAATTAGCAAAAAATTGAATTAATGATGACCCTTACATATTTTTTTTTTTTAATTTACCCAAGTGCCATGTTGTTTCTGTCTATGCGGAATCTTCATTTTCTCTAGTAGAGATGCATATTAACTAATAGCAAAATAGTTAATGCTATTTGTTTTATATGATAACTACCCTTTGGCCCCGCAGACAACCGCGCTTGCTCGGCCTGTGGCCTCGCATCTCTTATGTATCAGCCTTTGCATCAGCAGTGAATGTCGTGTATATTTCCTGGATTTGACCAGCTTATAGCTCGCCCCTACATCCCTGACTTTGCTCGGCCTACGGCCTCGCACTTCTTAAACCCAAAATTCTACCGAATTTCAAGTTTGTTTTCGTATTTCAACTATCAAAGAGACAAGATTTTGTGTCACAAGAAAACGACCATTTAAAGAACACGAGAATTAGTTGATCCCCCTTTAGAGCCCTTGAAAATTAAAAATATTAAGTTTTGGTAATTTTCCTGTAGATTAGTCCCAGAAGGCTACAATCATGCCAAATTCCATGATTCTAATCCTGCCGGAAGTGCCTAAACATTTTGTGGTGTAGAAGACGTCCCACCTAAATAACATGGGAAAGATTTTTCAGTTCCCCATAAAACCACTCTAGATTTGGAAATGTTTACTTTTACTGATTTACTTAGGTAACGCTAACAAAAGCGCACAAGCATACCGAATTTCAAGTTGTTATTTCAATTTCAAGTACCTAAAATATGAGATTATAGGTCCCAAAAAGGCCCTTTTTAATAACATAGGGAATTTCTTCATCCTCCTTTAAACTCCCTAAGAATTAAAAATATTCACTTTTGGCAATTTTCCTGTGGGTTAGTCCCGGAAAGCTACAACCAACACAAATTTCAACTTTCCACATCAATCGAAAGTATACCCTTTATTTTATGTCACTTCATGAAGTTTTATATATATTTCAATTGCACAACCCCGAAGGCCAATTTGTTGTGAATTAGTAAGTAATATAAATTGAACGTTAAACGTTAGAATGAAATTGATAAGTATTAAAAGATCATTGACTTCCACTTGTATTTCAGAATACATAATATTGAACCGTGTGGTATACCTGAATTAGCTACGTAAATAAAATATTTTACAAAATTATAATTGACAAACTGTAGGGTGTCCGGAATGAGGCTGACGGTTTTTAAAAGTGTATAGTTTTAATATGGTCAGATATACAAGAAACACATGCATTTTAAAGGAGAACTCAAAAAAGTTTTTTTTTTTTTTTTGGTCTTACTTACAACTCATTCTAACTCAGTGTAACTCCACGTGAGCTCCATTTGTAACTCTTACAATATCTAGCCTGAACTCAATCTTCTTCCACGTATTCTGTAACATGTGAGGTGTTACTGAAGCAATCGCATTCCTAATACGGTTCTTCAGTTCATCAAGTTTACGCATCTTTTCACCAGTGGTAAACACGTCGAAAGTTTCGTTGAAATTGAACAACGCTTTTTATCTCTGCAAACAACCACGCGCATTGCGCCTTTTCGACTGCCGAAGCCATTTCTGTTTATCGGCGATACTAGCCCGTCACCGGTAGTTGTTCAAGCGTGAAAATTCGCTGAACAAAACTTTTTGAGTTTTCCTTCAATATGATTTTTTTTTTTTATCTCTGACCATATTAAAACTATACACTAGTAAAAACCGTCAGTCCCATTCCGGACACCCTGTATGTTCTTCCTCGTAAATAAGGAATCATAATATTTACCAAAGAGAATGAAATTTCCATAGCCAGAAGCTTATTTATTTTAAACCGTATGATTTAACTCATCAACATCCTGTATAATTATGTCACTTTTAATTGAATTAAATCACATCTTAAAAGAACTATGAACATTAAGTAAAATAGTCAAAATCCATCCTATACTATCATTCCTGGTCACATCTTCCAAACTCAAAGTAATTCATAATAATATATATCAAAACGATTTCAACACTTAGGCTTCCGGTTAAATTGCAACACTAAGGAAAGCATAATTTTTGTAAGTTTTTTTTTTCTTACTTTCAATATACTGCTTTCTCTCGTTTATCCCTTCTCTAGGGGTCTTATTAAAAGGGTAATTAACCTGGAGATTTTTATTATCATTTTTGCCTCTCGACACCGCATTGGAGTCAAGAAGTTAATTACCGAAAAGCAATAAAGGGAGGGGAAGGAAATGGCGGAAGGCTTCAACAAGAAGAAGGGGCCAATTAGATGACGAAGTAAATTATCTCTAGCTCATTAACCATAAACAAAATCATCAAAGTGATCTAGCGTGAAAAATTCATTCCTGATGTAATTGTTTAAAGCAAATTATTAAAAAGAAAGAAAGAAGGAAGTCTCCTATCAAAATGAATCGTTAGGAATATTTCCCCTCGCCCATTCACTACGGTCATTAACTTTACTGATGGCGAAAGAAGCTTGAATTTCACTGATAAGGTTATAATTTGACGTAACAAATATATTTCCCCATATTCTGTTCATTTTGTGAATGAAGATCCGAATGTTCCTGTATTATCTATTTTAAAGGAGTTTGGGGTTTAGTAGAACTTCTTTCATGCCTGTCTGTGTCTCAGTTCGTCCGTCCAAGACGTCATGCCCACGAAGAAAGCAGGACACAACACGCTCCGTGATTTTTTAAAATCAAATATTGAAAATAATTTAAAAAAAAAACATTGTAGACTTATTTGCTAAAATATGTTAAGAAATATTCAGTAATATAATATTGGTCAAGTGGCCACTATATACGGAGCATTGGACTTTATGGATCATGGGGGGCGCGGTGGTTCAGTGATAGAGCGTTCACCTCTGATGCTTGGGGTCCTTTTTCGATCCCAGCTCGCGCCGTGTGGACTTTGTGGTGGACAAACATCGGTGGGTTTTCTCGGTGTTCTCCCGTTTCCTCTTACTTTCTCCATGCCACCATTTTCATTCATCTCTCATCATCACCGTCTCCTTTAGCATAACCGGCATAACAGTGGGACGTAGAACTTAAAGATTTCACTTTTTTTTATGGATCAGAGACTTGGACATTACGGAATTTAGAGAAGAAATTTAGAGAGGTTCAAGCTGTGGTGTTGGAGGAAGACGGAAAAGACAAAATGGACAAAAGGAATAACAAACAAAGATGTTTTAAAACGGATATTAGACAAGAGGACACTTCTAGCCACCATCCTTCGTAGAAAGGCCAACTGGATTCGACACATCTTGCGAAGAAATGGTCTTCTTCATACCACCATGGAAGAAAAGGAGGAAAGAAGACAAGGAGTAGGGAGAAGAAGAACAGAACCGATCGATGAGTGAAAAATATAAGAAAATATTGGGAGTTAAAAGAGGAAGCTGAAAATTGAGGAACATTGAAGAAACATTTCTAGACTCAAACTGAAAATTAAGAAGAAGAAAAGAAAGAAAAACATTAGTCCCAGGACCTGCCAATAAGCAGAATACTTAATAATAATAATAATCCCTCGTTTGCTACTGTCTCAAGCCCTCTGTAATAAGAAATCAATACAATTACTTTCTCCACACTGTCATTCAAGATCTGTAAAATACTATTTATATTATTCCAGCGGTGTAACAATGTATGGGAATATATGTAACTAAGAAATGGAATAGTGAGCTCTCTTTTAGAAAATCCATGAATATCTGATAAGGCTATTGCAAAATAGGTTACTTTGTAAGTTACTTTTGACTACCTTTTACAAGCTTATAGTGCTAATATGTATGTAATACAATATATATTACAAGGATGCGTTCACTTTTTGAGCACAACTCTACATAACGTAATTTTATAGGACTGGTACAGAGCAAAGAAAGAAAACTTGAGCGCACAAATGATCATAATGGCGTACACAGAAGTTCGTCAACGGGAGTGGGGTTAAGTTTCCAAGTCCATATAATTTCAGGTATTTGTATACATAATCTTACGGTAATTTGTTTGCGTAATATTTTGTTCAGGGGGGTAAAACCCCGCAAGATCTTTTGCGTGCACCACTGAAATTTCACATAGAAACTGAAAAGGGAGGATCATATAATCACTATAAAAACATGGCACAAATCAGTTTAGTCATAACTTATAAATGAGCCAAGATATCTTTACTATTCATAGAAGTGTGAAGTAATCTATTATTGACGATGTCAAAAAGCCTCCTGTTATTGAGTATAGAAGTTCGTCCAACATATTTTCAACAACTCAAATCTCGCTTTTCACTAATTGACGTTCGATGTACAGAATACTGCATTGTCCGTCGGGAATGAGTCGGACTTCTACAAAGCTTTAATAATTCACAGTCCCAACCATGTGGACAATTGTGCAACAGATCAACCGTTCTCTCAGTAGACACGCTGGTGGGTCCCTCATGCATTTACAGAACAGCCAGAGAATTTAAAAGAAAAAAAAATAGCATTATTCCAATGTCTATGAACACAAACAGGGAGGAAAATTGGAAATGGGCAGGGGTTAAAATTACTATGTGTTTTTATAAGAAGAAAAAATACATAAAATCTAGTTCCCTTAAAGCAGAGTTTCTCAACCTGGAGGTCGTGAAAGGATTTCATGAGGGTCGCGAAGATAAGTGGAAGAGATAAATATAATTAGAACCTAATACTGGAAAATATTTTTAAATATTACTTTGATTTTGTTCTGACAAGCATATTTTATTTATTTTTTACATACTCTTAAGAACAACAAAAAATAGGTCTACTTAACATTTTCAACGGGTGCAGAATTCTTTAAAAATCAATTTGAATGAAAGAGGTACAATATGGAATTAATGAGAACTGCATATTGAAATACCAGAAAAATACAAATGCAACAAAACCTGCGTATTGAAATACAATTAAAATTGAAATCTAATTAGATACGTTTCTGTCTAAATGAATAGTCTTTTTTCAGCAATGAAGTTAGACTTTTGGTGTGCGATTTTATTTGTTTCCTAAATTTCAAATCAAAACAACTTGCTTTTAAAAGTATTTGGTGATACTGAACACATACACAACAATGTACCAAATTTACAACAATATGAGGTAACTTAAAATGGCGGCATCTCGAAAATTAAAATACCCAATAACTTTGTAAACAACTGTCCAAGTTTTTGAAACCAAAATTAGAAATCACTTAACTTTTTTATCATATGTCCCAAAATTAAGGGAGTTATGAAGCTTTAACATTTTCTAATGGCCGCCATTTTGAAACAGTATGAGGGATAGGATTCGATATTTGTAATATGAATGAACTGAGCAAATTTGGTTTTAATCCATTCGATTTCAGGGAAGTTACTGTATCCACTATATACAAGAAGTGGATTCTACTATTATAGAAATAGATGAATATCGTGAGATCTCCGCCATAGGTATATTAAAACTCCCACACAAGCTTATTACAAACCATAAATTATAAGGGGGTTCGCTAGCAAAAGGATAAAATGGGGATCGTGATAGGAATTAGATTGAGATGCGCTGCCTTAAAGTATTGATTCTTTCTTCTCTATTCTTATGCAGTAACACTGTGTATGTTACAAAGTATTAATTGTCAACATTTAAACGAAATGCTATTTTTCTCTGTAGGATGCGTGTCTGGAACTGAGTTTCCTCTTCGATCAAAATTAGAAAACACTAGCTCTTATATTTTAAGGTTAAACCACAATAAATTTATTGGGATGTAAAGCACATTCTAAAGTGATCTTTAAGACTAAAAGCTGTTGCTAAAGTGAAGATCTGAATTACAAAACGTCGCAAGTCCACCGGAGTATTTTTTTTTTTCTGGAGAAACAAAAAACATTATAGTATTGAAAGTTTTTGCTTGGCAGTGCTTTCTTGTGGTTTGTCTTATTGTCCTAACTATGTATAAAACTACATGAACTGACATAGAATAACGGATACTTCCGGTTGACGTGGAAAGTTGATATTTGGTATGATTGTAGCTTTTCGGGTCTAACCTACAGGAAAATTGCCAAAAGTGAAATTTTTAATTTTTAAGGAATCTAAAGGAGGATGAAGGAATCCCCACGTTACTTAAATGGCGTTTTCTTGAGATACAAAATCTTATCTTTCACATAGTTCAAATAGGAAAAGAAACTTGAAATTTTTAGAATTGTGAATTTAAGAGTGCGAGGCCGTAGGTCGAGTAAACGCAACGGTCAGGGGGCAGAGCCCCCAACTGGGTCAAATCCAGGAAATGTTAAGAGCAATTGCACGATAGTCACTCATGATGAAAAGGCTGATACATATGAGACGCGAGACAGTAGGCCCAGTAAACGCGGGGGACTGGGGGCAGAGCGCCCAGCTAGCCAAATGCTAGTGTACTTTCTAACGTTTCAGCTGCGTGAAACAAAAATACCAACGTTGAAATACATATCTATGGAATGGGAATATTTTACAAAACGTGGACGATTTTTGTAAAATTTTTAATTTGTTAAGTACCGCTACGTGTTCAAAGTGTAAATAATTGGTTAAATTTTGTCTGAATATAAGATAAATTTATTACAACGTACGTTACAGATTGTAAATGTGAATATAATTTCACGTAAAGTATAAACTTAAAATACATAATAAAAACTTTATATAGCATAAGTTTGTTATGCTACATAACACAAAAAAAAATAGAGAATACTTGTTTTAATACTTTTCTGCCTTTAATACAAAAAATGTTGATTCTGTACTCATCTTCTATGTCTTCTGCTATGAACAAAAATGAAATGAAATGAAATGAAATCTGAGTTTTACGTCCCACGGTTATGCCGATTAGGCTAAAGGAGACGGTGATGATGAGAAATGAATGAAATGGTGGAATGAAGAAAGTGGGAGGAAACGGGAGAACCCCGAGAAAACCCACGCACACGGTGAACTAAAATGAAGTTCCAAATGTTGTTACATCTTGAATGAATGTATAGATCCACACACCTCCTCCTACGTCACTAGACGGTTCGGGTTTAATAGCTTTTCAAAGTTTTTATCGGCAGTGCTGAAGGATGCAGGGCAACACTGCTGACGGATACATCTTCTAAAGTTTTTTTTTTTTTTTGTATCCTTTGAACTACTATTTAAATGTCATTATTATTTAATTTTAATAACTATATGTTAAAACTATTTTGTTTATTACAGACTAATTACGACTATTATTTAAAAAATAATTCACAAGATTCCAAGACATAATACGTGATCAAAACGCAGTTAAGTTTGGTCCTCTAGCCGCTGCCTTAATTTACATTTTGGGTGAAATATTATTCAGGGAAGACTTTAATATGTATGGATGGCAACACTTAAAATTCTTCACGTTCATATTTTCTGTTGTAAAATAACATTATCTATGATTGTGGTAAGTTGCATTTCATTATCTCTTTTCACTCATGAAAAACAAGCAAAAGAAAATTGGTAAATTTTGTATTATTCTTAGTATGCCAGGCTCTTAAGTCACAAACATAATCGCTTTCAATTTTATATATAAAGGTTTTAGATTTAAGTTAATATATATTAGCTGAACCTGCGCTTTCTACACAGTGCATCATTTACATATAAGCATGAATCTCCTTGTCATTCCTCACAACATCTGTACCTGTCCCTTTACAGCAGGGTGCGAAATCATCTCATTCAAAGTAAGGGGGAAGTTCTTTTAAACATAATACATGTACACAAAACCATAACCTATCAGAAAGAAAAGAAGCTAACCTAAGCTTACTAGCTTGTCGCAAAACACACTCATTTCCAATTATGCTATTCAGTATTGAATAAAACTTAAACAATGCAACAAAAGTGTACTCTGAACTAAAACGTTGTGCTTTATTTTATTGACCTTTAATATGTTCTACAAGCTTGCATTAATAAACCATCAAAAATAGAAATGAGGCTATTGTTCTAACTGGTGGCCTACCAGGCTATATTATTATCTAGTGTTACAGCTAAAAATGATTGGTCATTTAAGTATTTAATTTTATTTCTGTTGAGATATAAATCCGAGTCTATTGGCTCATGTCCTTTATTAATATAACCACAATTTAAAAGATTACTGTTTAGGTTAGAGCTCGGTAGGTTACAAGTTAGAACAATACCGAAATGAGAAACTGTATATAAAAAAAATAAGAATTACAGCCATCCGTTAAATCTGACAAACACGAGACTAGCGGTAACCTGTAGTACTCTTTATAGAAATAAATTATGTTTATACTCATCTTCATTCTTCTGTATAGTGCTATATTTATTGTCTGCCATATGGTGCCCCTCCTTAACCCAAGACTGTGAAACACTTAATGCATTCCACAAATTCAAGGGTGGTCCACACAATTTAACTGTCATTAAGACTTCTAATGTATCTATTGTTAATCGATTTCTTTAATAGCTTTTCAAGTCATGTGCAACACTGAAACGAGGCTCACATTCTGCAGTGGACAGTGTAACTGATTTTATTTTCCGCAACAGCAGTTTAAATAGGGTAGATCATCAATATATTTGAGACCAGATTTCAAATGTCTCCATTCTATTACAGCTATAGACGGATCTATACCCAATAATTCAGCAGCGTTATAGATATTAGAATTGCCGTACAATGGGTTTCTTGAATTTAAAGTTACATCAAATACTTTAAAACAGGAAATCAGTTCATCTGCTGGAAATCTTCTTCGTAGTTAATCTAAATCCCTTGTAAGATTTGACATTTTACTCGCTCGAATTGAAATGATGTCGAGTTACTGTCAACACAATAACACAGATACTTCTCTTTGCAATTCGTGAGATAAACGTCACCATTTTCTTTCATTTCAGTAAGAGTTGTGCCCGCAGTACGTAGCTGAGTTTTTATTTCTCGATATAATACAGATTTTTTTTTTTTTTGCATTGTTGTACTGACCGTAGTTAATACATGTGCAATGTCTAAAAGCAACCCTAACATAAGTATGGTTTCTCTTGAAGTTGGCTTGCGATACAAACGTTCAAAGTTTAACACCGTTTGTTCACTCCACTCTTTTCTCACTTCGGAAGAAGACAAATAATCAATTATGGATGATAGTCTCTATATACGACTAAGAGCACATCTTTTTCACTGGAAATCCAACGGATTCGATACAGTTTCTTTACTTTCAAAATACCTTCTTTGCCAATGACTTTGGCAATGTTTTCGAGGTGAGCAAATGCAGAAGGCTTTCTGAAGACTTTATAAAGTTCGTTAAGCAGATTTTCGAAGTGGTGTACTATGTTCACGACTCCAAGAACATTTTCTGTTACTAAATCAAGCCTATGAGCCATGCAATGAATACTGAAGTGGGAAACAAAATTTCTTCTAATGCGAGCAGCAACTCCATCGTGCTTAGCTACGAGAACCGATGCGCCATCTGATTCAAGTCCCACAAGCTTCTCTTTAATACTATCTGAATCAATGCCCTAATTTGCGAAAGCTTCAATGATCTTCATTTCTATTCCTTCTGCGTCTGCTTTCTCAATGCGTACTAGTTTACCTAGGTATAAAAACAGTTTCGAGCAATATTCCTCTCATCCACGTAGCCTACGTAATATACAAAATCAAATTCTTTTCAGAAAATTGATCCATAAACTCATCAACAGATATAGAGAAGCAATCAGTAAACTTCAAAAAATGTTACCAATTTCTTGTGTAGCTGGTCTGCAATGAAACGTGTTATCAAAGCAGCATTTTTGTCTGTATGGAGATGAGTTCCCATATCTAAACCATTTGCAAGTTGTAATTTAATCAGTTCTGGGTGATTCCTGAAACTCCAACCTCGCTTTGCACTAGTATACACAGTACGAAATACTTTTATACCGTTACATCCAATTGCTGTTCTTGCTTTCTCAGACACGTTTTCCTTGCTGTTTCTGCGTTTTTTCCAGTGCCTTTTTCTGACAAGTAACTTCTGTATCTAAGCACAACCGATGAACTGAACTTAGTTCATGTCTGTATATGACATCCAAATTTTCATTTTTCCGAGAAACACCTTTCGATGACCACGGCAAGTCATTATTGGCAGTTTTAATGTTATTGTTTTTACACATGAAAGAAGCATGCAGTTTACAAACATTACACATCATTACCTCCTGTCCTGCTTTCATTTCGAAAACAAGCCATGATCTATCTTGATTCCACGAATTCTGAAATCTTTCCATTCCATGGGCGGTTGACTTTCTTCTAACAATGTTACATTTTGGTTCATTTTACTTGACATTGTTTTATCACTTCCATCACACAAACTCTCTCATAAATGTATTTTAGAAGCTTCCATCACATTTGCACTAAAACACCCGTTTCACCACTACTGCATTCGTCACTGCTTTTGTTCGTGAATAGCGACCCATTATTAGTAACATGCGAATTGTCACTATTTAGTTTGCGAACTTTATTGTCTGACTCAGAATTAACGTTAAAGTATTTTGTAATTACGTTATTCGTAGCACTCTTCCTACGTTTCATTTTTGTTACATTCAAGAAGTCAATAACACCGCACTCAAGTATGATCATCTTAGTAGTAGAAGGACAAAAAAAGAATAATTACTTCAGATCCCATTTCTATTTTGTTTTCAGAATTGCCAGATCAAAGCACAGTTTAATTATTCACTGCATTTTTATTTTTGCTTAACGCTAACTGCACTTCGATGATTTTTCATTATACTTTTCCTTCTGAAATATTTCCAAATATATTGATAAGTGTATTGAACATGTATTAATGGGAAACATGTGCCTTTGAAAGTATTTTGTAGGAAACTAATGTTACATTTTCAAAAAATATGTATGACTTCTGACAACTATCTGCGTATTCTCTTTCCCCTCCCCAGGAACTCTGCAGTGAGGGGGATTATTTTTCAAAAAGCAGTAAGTGAGGGGGAATTCCCCCTCATCGCCCCCAGGATTTCGCACCCTGCTTTACAGACACAAGTGAAAGACGTCTTCAAAAATATCTGCATCGGGTACCATAAAGGTGAGATTTTTTTCGTTTTTTTTTTTTTTTTCAATATCTCGCACCGTTTGCAAGATTTGAGTCTAATACCGGTTTTAGTTTCTAATTCATGTATGATCAGTGTTTTCTTTCCTCTTGCATGGAGTATGTAATAAGAAAATACATTACATACAATTAAGTATAATGTATCACTCACATACGTGGTGTTCAGTGGACAAAACACTTCAAACAATAAAGATTCATCTCAGACTGAAGAAATGGTTATCCTCCATTTTTCATTATAATTTGTCCATGAAAAAACGCCCGAGGGACATGCAACCTCTGTATACAAATGTGTGGTGTTGGAATGTATAACACATAGGATATGATGCTTTTCTTTTTTTTTTTTAATTTCAACACTTCCCGTGTATCCCTAAAAAATGCAATAAAGAAGTAACAAACACGGTTTTCAAATATTCAATTAGAACTGGACAATGTACACAAAATTTGGAATCGACCAAAAAAAACGGCACGTTTCTAGCACTTGTAGTTTTCGAGATCTCATTGTCGAAAGGATTGCGGACGAACATACAAATCTAGCATCTTAATGTATAGACAAGCCTTTGGCTAGCTAGGGTCTCCGTCTCCAGACCCCCGCGTTTGCTCTGCCTACGGCCTCGCATTTCTCATGTATCAGCCCTTGCATCAAGAGTTAATTTAGTGCATTTAAAAAAAAATGTTTCCTCAGTTCGGCCCATCCGGGGGCTTCACCCCTTGAACACCCACGATTACTCGGCCTACAGCCTCGCACCTCTTAAAACACATTCTAAAAAGTTCCAAGTTTATTTTCGTATTTCAACTATCTAAAAGATAAGATTTTGTATCCCAACAAAACACCCATTTAAATAACAAGGGATTTTCTTCATTCCCCTTTAGGCCCCTTAAAAAATAAAGGTATTTTTTTTTACTTTTATCAATTTTCCTGTGGGTTAGTCCCGGAAGGCTACAATCATGCCAAATTTCATTATTCTAATTCTGCCGCAAGGGCCTAAACATTTTGGGGTGTAGAAGATGTCCCATATAAATAACACGGGAAAGATTTCAAGGTTCCCCATAAAACATCTTTACATTTGAACTTTTTATTTTTGTTTATTTACTTACGTAACGCTAACAAAAACTTTCAAAAATGTCGGATTTTAAGTTTTTGTTCTAATTTCAAGTACCTAAAACATGAGATTATATGTCCCAAAAATAGCACATTTAAAAAACATGGGGAATTTCTTCATCGTCCCTCTAGATCCCCTAAAAATTAAAAATATTCACTTTCATCAATCTTCCTGTCGATTAGTCCCGAAAAGCCACAATCTTGTCATATTTAATCATTGTAGACCTACAGGAAGTGCCCAATAATTTTGAGGTGTAAAAGGTGTCCCTATAAATAACATGGGGAAGATTTTTCAGTTCCCCATAAAACCCTCTATAGTTGGAAATTTTTGGTTTTGGTTACTTACTTAGAGAACACTAACGAAAACGTATAAGCATACCGAATTTCAAGTATCTAAAATATGAGATTATTGGTCCAAGAAAAGGGCTATTTAAATATCATGGGGAGTTTTTTCATCCATCTTTAGACCCTCTAAAAATTAAAAATATTCACTTTTAGCAATTTTCTGTTGGTTAGTCCTGAAAAGCTACAATCATGCCGAATTTCAACTTTCCACGTAGACCGGAAGTACCCCTTTATTTTATGTCAGTTCATGTAGTTTTATATGTAGTTAGGATTCTCACGAATGTCTTTAGCACGTATAATATTCTGTCCAGTATTCAAAGTGGAAGAACATAGAGGCAGTATGTTTTATTACAATTTTGACTCGCGTTTAACTAAATGTTGAAAGACAATGAGTGTATGTTGCCCAAAAGATTACATTTCTATTTACACAATGACTCAAAACAATGAAAGAGGTTCTCCGTAGTTATGGAGGACATAGGAAGCTTCGCCCTCCCCCGCCCCAAATTTCTGAGCAAAATGAAGAAAATATCTCCTTATGTTGTATTATAGAGAATTATACATGAAAATGATCAAAACCCAAGTTTTTATATTAACAATTTTAAAACAATTTCTCGCGCGAGAACTCGGAACCCTCCACACGACTGAGGAGTATTCCAGACCTCGGAAGGTCCATCCCGACAGCACACAGCTCAAAATCCACCTCTGCTCAAAATAATTCAATTGTATGCACTAAGACAAGATATACACATGCATAAGAAAGAAACAATTGAATATGACACTATAAAATATTTATAAAAAAAAAAATTAAGCAAAAGATTTTTTTGATTGCATAAAGTTGACCCTATATTTTTTTCTGGTAAATACTGGACTCAGTTATATATTTCTTAATCATTGTAGAAGCAAAAAGAATCCCGGCGAATACACAATAATATTTCCCGATTTCTGTTTAAGCGAGTCTCATCTTCAATGCACTGCCTTTTGTTCGGATTGAAACCAAACTTCGTTTATTTATGTTATGTGGCCTTTATCTCCTTTATCTGCAACCATCAGAACCAAGAGGGGCAGGGGTGGCTCAGTGGTAGAGCGTTCATCTCTGGTGCGTGGGGTCCCTCGTTCGATCCCAGTTCACGCTAAGTGAATTTTGTGATGGACAAGCACCGTGTGCGTGGGTTTCCTTGAGGTTCTCCCGTTTCCTCCCACTTTCTTCATTCCACCATTTCATTCATTTCTCATCACCACCGTCTCCTTTAGCCTAACCGGCACAACCGTGGGACGTTAAATTCAAAGATTTCATTTCATTTTATTTGAACACAACCAACACGATTCTTGCATAAGTGCAAGGAATGAACTTTTTTGTAGGCATTTCATTTTAAAGAGCAGATAGGGAAATGCAGTGTCGGAGTAGCAAACTTAAAATCGTTGACGTGCAAAGCTATTTGTCATTTAGTGTGTATAAAAATCGATTTATTAAAGATATATTAGGACCTACTTTCAAGTAACGGTATGTCTTGAACACCGAAAATCCAGAGGCGGTATGTTTCCATCGCTGAAAAACCAGAGGCGGTATGGCATGCAGGCCCGTATTTATATATTGTGCACCCCTGTGCTCTAAATAATCCCCCCCGCACATACTTATGTTTCAAACAAGGAAACAAGCAGTGATTTTGCAAACATATCAGCTTTTGTTGAGTAGCAGTTTAAGTATCAGAGATTACAAAAGTTACAACGTAATTTTAAATGGCTTAATTCTCTCAATAATGATTATGGTGTTTTGTTCTGCCAGAAGGTCCCTGGGCAAGGTGAACCCATGGTAGTCTGCCATTGCCTTCCACGGGATTAAAGATGACGTACTAAGAACGGGACCTACAGCTTAACTTGGGATCCGAACCACTTGTGTCTCGACCGGGAATAGAACCCAGGACACCTTGATAACAAGGCAACGGGTTTAGCCACTCATCTATTGGGGACACATTGACTCAATACGGACATGTAATTTAGTAATGTAGGTTTTAATTTATTGTCCGGAGAAAATGCATTCTATTAATTCTTAATCAACCGTTATGACATTTTTATAGGCCCTGTTTCATAATTTCACTTGAATTATGATTGAATTTCTTAAATATTTACTCTTATCATTGTAAGAGTAAAATATGATTTTTTTTTAAAAAAAGCTAGACAGCGTTTTTGACATTATTTATTTTGAACTTATAATTAAAGATTATAGTAAGTTTAGTAGGAAACATATTTTAAAACTTCATATGTAAAAAATTAAATTATTTTGCATAATGAGTGTTGATTCTTTCATATGCTTTTAAGCTACTCAGACGAGTAACAGAAACTCTTTCAAAAATATTTGCAAGTAAACTTCTTCTCCTGTATGCATTTTCTTTTCTCGTGTTTTAAGTTACTTGAATAATAAAACAACTTACCAAAGTATTAGCATTTTTTTTTTTCATGTACGCGTTTTCTCATGTTGTTAGATTACCCAGATAAACTAGCTAATTAGTAATATACTATAATTAGAGCGAATTAAACACATTAACGTATTTTCTTGCAGTTGTGCGGAACTCTGCGGGTTGCTAGTTTTAAATATTACTATGGAATCAATCTATTCTAAGTGATCAAGTATCTGCTGCTCGAACATCCCCCCCCCCAAAAAAATCTATTTTTTCATGAATGTTTATCCTATGTCAGGGTATTTCAAAACCATAATTAATTATTTTTAAAGCATCTCGTAGCGACGCAGCATCTGCCGCCATTTTGCGTTTTCTTGATTTCAGGCGTTTACGTTGTTTTGAATATATCAGCATGTATTTGTCCTATCAAATTGAAAATTGCTGGGCGTGTCCAACTTGTGCAGAGCTAAAACTTTGTTCTCTTAACATTTTTGCCTAAAACCACTTGAAAGGGGTGAAATCAGGGCCTACAGTAGCAACATTTTTGGATATTGAAAACATGTTTGGGAAAAGAAAGCAACTGACGTAGAGGTCTGAAATTGTGCATGCGTATAAGCCCAGGGTGATACGCTTACACTAAAAAAACCTGTAGCTGCTCCCAAAGGCCTGAAAAATTATCGTAAAGTTGGGAAATTATGCCAATTTGGCATATTTCACTGTCCAATATCTCCAATGGGCCTGGATAAAAATATCTGAAATTTTGGGAATAGTTACTCCTTTAGCATACCATAACACACACAAGAAATCGCGTTTTGTGTTTTTTTTTTTTTTTAGCAGAAGGGGGTCAAAGTATTAAGGAATAACGTCATACTCTAGGAGGTGTTTTGTTCACAAATTCAACTGGAAATTCGTTGTTCTGAAGTAAAATAAAGCAGGATGAATGGCTAGTTCTGTTACGGCTCACAAGCTCCTTTCTTTCCTCTAGTTGTAACCCACTGTCTTATCACCCACAGCAGCACTGGTGAAAAATGCCGCTATCAGCAGAAGGCGAGAAAAGTCAAAAAGCATGCTTGGCAAAAAAAAAAAGAAAAAAAAAAAAGAATCCGTAAGTACTCATTTCCCTTGCTGCTTGCTATTTCAATGATATTCAATTCTGCTTATTGTTGTGTTAACTGTCAACTCATGCAGAAGACTGTTGTCCTTTCGTTAAATTTACATTCCCCAGTCAGTGTTTACAGTGAGTGAGTGTTCACTGACTGGGGAATGCAGATCAAAAGAAAGGACAACAGTCTCTTGCGTGAGTTGACAGTTAATACAAGGATAATCATGTTTTAATATCATTGATATAGCAAACAACAATGAGTACTTACGGACTTTTTTTGCCAAGTGTGCATTTTGACTTTTGTCGCCTTCTGCTGATAGTGACATTCCTCACTTGTGCTGCTGTGGGTGATAAGACAGTGAGTCACAACTAGACGAAAGAAAGGAGCTTGTGAGCCGTAACTTGACTAGCCATTCATCCTACTTTATTTTACTTCAGAACAACGAATTTCCAGTTGCAATTGTGAACAAAACACCTCCTAGAGTATGACGTCATTCTTTAACACTTTGACCCCCTTCTGCTCAAAAACACAAAACGCGCTTTATTGTGTGTTATGATATGCTAAAGGAGTAACTATTCCTAAAATTTCAGATTTTTTTATTCAGGCCCTTGGAGATATTGGACTGTGAAATATGCAAATTGGCATAATTTCCCAACTTTACGATAATTTTTCAGGCCTTTTGGAGCAGCTACAGGTCGGCAAATTTTTGAGTATAAACGTACAGTATGATCCCGGACTACACGCACACACAAAATTAAGATCTCTACGTCAGTTGATTCCTCTTTCCAAACATGTTTTCAATGTCCAAAAATGTTGCTACTGTAGGCCCTGATTTCACCCCTTTCAAGTGGTTTTAGGCAAAAATGCTAAGAGGACAAAGTTTTAGCTCTGCATAAGTTAGACACGCCCAGCAATTTTCAATTTGCTAGGACAAATACATGCTGATATATTCAAACAACGTAAACGCCTGAAATCGAGAAAACGCAAAATGGCGGCAGAAGCTGCATCGCTACGAGATGTTTTAAAAAGTAATTAATTGTGGTTTCGAAGTACCCTGATATAGTATAAACATTCATGAAAAAGATAGCTTTTTTTGAAAAGGTCGAGCGGCAATTTTTCTTTTTTCTCGATCACTTGGCATGGGCTGACCCTACGTGAATCTTAAAAAAGAATCCAAAAGTTTGTCTCCCCCTAAAATCTACCGCCCTGTGCTCGAGCACAGAATAACACTTACTTAAATACGGGCCTGATAGCATACCACCATCGACCACTGAATCTATCAATTCCGGCCACCAGATTTCATTTATCAAAACCGATTAAATTGCAAACTGAAACCAAGTTGCAAAGCACTTACACGCAAATAGTCTTTAACTTCAACGCTAGATGTCACTACGAGTCTAGCTTCAAGAACTACCATGCGGCAGGAAAAGGAACCTCCAGGTACTGAAGTTTCAAACATGGTTTGCTTACGGTTGGTAAGTAAAGGGCGAGAAATATGCACTATATTTTGCAATCTCATTTTCTTCAACTGTAATTTTTTGCCACCCATATTACAGTAATGAATATATCACTTCTTTATTCTTATTCCATTCTTCTACTTATTTTTTCTTAGGAATATTCGTAGATGCGCAGTTGTTTTTCATATATAGTGGTTATGATCATACTGAAGTTATAGAAAATAGAATCTACTTCCTAGGGTTGCCATCTTTGAAAAATAAAGAAAACGGCACCCCTTGAAAACCCCAATGTTATAGGTCTAACGAGGGAACCTATCCAAGTGCAACTCTGACTTCGAGTCGAGACTATGGTCGTTGGATACCTTGTCCCAAAAAAACATAACACGAAAAGTGATACATCCTCGATCGCAACCGTTGCAGAGATATAAGCGTGAAAAGTTAGAAATTGAGCACCATACTATACATTACAAAGTCAGCTTCCGGGTCAGATTTTTCGGAAACGGTCAGGTAAGGAACCTCAGTGAATACATATCAAATTTGTGTGGGAATCCCACCACCTTTTGAATGAAAAAATGTTGCCCCCGGGGCACTCGCAGGGTCCCAGGCGGGGTCCAACTCAAAATTGGCAAATGGAACCGGGGGTCAAGTAGCATATTGTATGAAAGCTATTGTTAAATAAAAGAAGATAGAACAAATCTCAACTTAACGGAGTTAGAAGAGTGGCCATATATTGTCTGATGTAGGTTGTATTGACATTTTGACCAGTTGCCCGTTTGCACAGGGTCATCATAGAGAGTTGAGATTTGTTCTATCTTCTTTTATTTAACAATAGCTTTCATACAATATGCTACTTGACCCCCGGCTCCATTTGCCAATTTTGAGTTGGACTCCGCCTGGGACCCTGCGAGTACCCCGGGGGCAACATTTTTTTTCATTCTAAAGGTGGTGGACTCCCAACACTAATTTGATATGTATTCGCTGAGGTTCCTTACTTGACCGTTTCCGAAAAATCTGACCCGGAAGCTGACTTTGTAATGTATAGTATGGAGCTCAATTTCTAACTTTTCACGCTTATATCTCTGCAACGGTTGCGATCGAGGATGTATCACTTTTCGTGTTGTTCTTTTGGGACAAGGCATCCAACGACCATAGTCTTGACTCGAAGTCAGAGTTGCACTTGGATAGGTTCCCTCGTAAATGTGAAGTACCTCTGTTCGGACCCATCCATGGAAAGGAACTATCGTGAACAAAAGTGCATTAGCACCTGTATTCTGCATATCCTTAGTACATTCGCTAATAAGCTTAATAGACACATTGTGCTAAAAATGAGAAACTGAAATCGGCATTGACCATTTTATTGTATTTACCAGTAACTGCCACTTCTTTACAATCATCGAAACAGATGAGAAAAAGTATATTAATTTTTACGTGTCAATTTTGGATTTGGGAAATGAAATTTATTCTTTAAACATATACTTCAACTACAGGAAATTGCTTTAAGAAATCCTTTTTCACTCTCAATAAATGTATAAAAGTTCTTACAAGTAAATTTCAAATTTTCCCTGATACAGTCCCTGTCATCTCCTTAAAATTATGTTAACAGATGAACAAAATATATTAATCATTGATAGATGGTGAAAGGTGACAGTTCTGGATTTACAGAATAAAAGTTACTCTTTGAATCTACTTCGAATTAGGTGAAATTGCTTCGAACTAGATACAAATTTGAAAAAAAAACGGTCATAAACAGTGGTGGCGTAAGGGCGGGGCGAGCGGTGCCCCGCCCCGGGCCCCACTTTGTGAGGGCCCCCAGACAGTAGGAACAAAATAATTACTGAAGAACCTTATTAACGTGAGCCGTACAAGGGCCGTCAAGGTTTATAATCCACACTTTCCCTAAAAGTAAACGCAATTAATTGTCAATTAATATTATATCAGATAATAGATGAAGCAAAAATATCTGTCTAATAAAACTAATCAATGCCTGATTTCCCTATAAGCTAAACAAGATATAGCTTAGGGCCTCACTCTCTTGGGGATCTGAAAAGAAATTTAAAGAAAAAACCGAATGTACATTAAAAATAACTAAAACACTAAAGAAATTTGAAGTAAAAGCTGAATGTAGGTGAAAAAATAACATACAAACGTTGCACTCTCTTGGTCCCCCCCCCTCCAAAAAATAAAGAAACACGCTGAATGTAGGTGAAAAATAAGTAAAATCAGTTTCACTCTCTTGGGGCAACAAAGAAATTTAAAGGAAAAATTGTATGTGGATTAAAATATCAATAAAATAAAAATTTCACTCTGTTCAATAACCTTAGAGAAATCTAAAAGAAAAATCTCAGTGTAGATTATAATATAGTAAAAGAAAAGTCGTATAATGTGTTGTTTATATTCTGCTACCTTGCTTCCTAAAATATCAATATTTATTTATTTATCAGTCCAAGGGAAAGCCACAAAGAAGGGGTGAACGTACATAATGCTTTATAAAGGTAACCAAGAAAGTTCTGTCGCATTTTGTGTGCTCAAACATCCTTCATAACGTGAGTTGAATGCGAATAAGGCGAAAATCAGTTGTTTGTGTGGGTATATCCAATATACTACCTGGTTGTGGCAGTTCAGTTACACCGTGAACTTGCGTAACGACAGAGTGAACATAGGACCTCCACAAAGCTTCATAAGGGCGTGTAGGCTGTAAGAGTTCAAACAGGGCTCAAACGCCGCTGCAGCGGGAAGGAAGACAGGTCAGGCCTTTGGTGAGGCTGTCGTGACTACGTGGACAGTGGAGCGCTGGTTTAACAAGCTTAAGGACGGTGACAAAACACTCGAAGACGCACCACGTTCCTGAAGGCCAACACATTTACAAAATTAAGATCTTCAGGCAGCAATTGAGGCAAACAGTTGCCAGACATGTGAGGAACTGGGACTGCAATTCAGTGTGAATGGAGAAACCATTCGGCAGCACCTTCCTCAACTTGGGAAGCACTACAAATTAGGTCGATGGGTTCCACATGATTTGACTCCGGGCCAGAAGGCAACGTAAGCAGACATCTGTGTTTATTTGCTGTCCAGTCTGGGGAAGGAGCCATTTCTGGACAGGGTGTTGACATATGATGAACAGCGGGTCCTGTACGAAGCTCCACGGTATCGTCGTCAGTGGTTAATATCCCATTAACCGATTCCAAAACAGCCGAAACCAGCACTACACCAGAATAAGGTCCTCCAGTGTCTTTGGTGGAGTACTCGTGGCATCGTGCATCGGGAACTGCTACCAGCTGGTCAGAGCATCAATGTAACTATGTACTGTCAGCAGTTAAGCCGTGTTCAAGAAAAATTTAAAACTCTGGAGCCACCACTTTTGAATCTCAAAGGGATCTTCCTGTTACAAAACAACGCTAATCCCACGTAGCTAAGATGACCAGGGACACCATTCTACGTCTTCGATGGGAAAAACTACTACATCTGCCATACTTCCGACAGGGTTGAAAAAAAAGCATGTTTAAAAAAAAGAACATGTTTTTTTTTAAAAACGTTTTTAACGTTTAAAACAAAGTACTTTGTTTTAAACAAAAAAAAACATGTTTAAAATGTTTATTTTGTTTAAAACAATAATCTAAATATTCATTTATATATATATATATATATATATATATATATATATATATATATATATATATATATATATATATATTACATTTTTACACTCATAGGTATTGCTTGCTAGCTATATTCAACCGCTAGATCAAATTTCGGGAACTTCCCTAATTTCGATCTGCCCAAATGTTCAATTCCGGAGAAAGAAATCGGGATTTTCCCGATCTCCGTTCACAGAATATGTAGTTTAGTTTCTTTGTGTTACGTTCTACTTGTCGTCTGCATTCTTAATCTTCAAACGCCCATTGACGCAACTGCTGTGTCAGGACTTTAAACCTCAATGGCTCAGTCTTAAACCTCAAATTAAGGCTGGAAGATGGTTTTGATACCAATTTATTACTGAAAGATGCAGCTTTGCTCGTGTGCATATTATGTATGTGGGAAGAGGGTAAATATCGATTTTTTTTTTCAAGTTATTTTGGTGACCATTCCCCTTTTGGGGAATAGATTCATAAAAATTGTTACGTGAAGCAATGAAGTAGGCCACTACATGGTAATATCGTGTATTTGTACTTCTTGCTTATATGGGGTAGCAGGGAGGGGACAAAGTTAGCCAATTTTTGGAGTTTCAGTTGTTTGACGTAAATTACATTTATTTTTACAACAAACATCAATAGTTCAGTCCTTAATTAAGCTAGAAAGATGATTTAGTAGCAAAGTATTTTTGAGGGATGAAGCTTTCCGTCAGTTGCATTTTATGTATATATGGGGTAAGTATTACGGCCGAGAGAGGGAGGATGATTTTTTTTTCTTAATTTTTCATCAATTTTTTTCATCAGGTTTTGACGGGTACTCCTCCCCCCTTTGTGGTATATCCATAAAAATTAGTATGTGAAGCAATGAAGTAGTCCCCTACATAATAGTAACCTGTATGTGTACTTGTTGTTTATAGAGGAAGAGGGGGTCAAATTTGGTTAATTTACATTTGTTTTCAAGACGGTCCCATATAACACAAGATATATTTCACTGAAGTGGTCTAGAAGCATAATTCTTGTTCGTATACATGATGTGTGCAGCAAAAATGATTTGCATATGGACGTAGTACTATAGTGGGGGAGAGAAGAGAATGTCTAATTCAATGAATGTTTTTCTGTGCATATTTTTTTTTTAAATATTTCCTACATAAAACGAATTCATTACGCAATGGTAGCAATGGCTATCTTTCTTATATTATTGTCACAAGTATGTGGCCTACAAATTAGCATCATTTTGTCAGCGTAGGGTGACTGCAAGGGTTGCCAGGGCCCCGCAAAGTCAATTTTTTCATGTTTTTAATGGTTGTTTATGTCTGTTCTTTTTCTACGAATACGGTGGGAATTTCACGAATGTTACCCCGTTGGAATTTGTGGTCTATAAGCTTTCCAATGGTGTATAACTCATGACTCTGTGATAATTAGGGGGGTCACCAGAGCCCCGAACGTGAGAGTCTACCATTTTGTTAAAATCCCTAGCGGATGTCTACAGTTAATTGTGTTGTTATGCCGTAGACACTAATCATTATTAGCTACCCATGTTACAGATAGAGATGTATCTTCAAAACTGTTTAGTTAAAATATGTCATTTGCTCCTTGTAGGCTAGTCACTGCTCTTTTCTATGAATTGTATTGTATTTGTCAGAGCATTTCTTCTAGTTTATGATGTGAGAACTGTTCATTATTATGGAAATGATAGTGATCAAAAAATACCTAAGTTTTGAATTTGTGAATTTGAATCTTAGAATAGTGTATATGTGTTTAACCTCCGTTATTCTTGGAAATTAAGAAATGTTCAAATACTTCACTTGAATTCCTGTTTGTTTAGTTATATGCATAGGCGCCGACTTTGGGGGCCAGGACACTTTTGCCCCCCCCCTCCATATTTAGAGGTGGGGTCCTCGCCCTCCAGTATAATCCGACCGAGGAAGAATTAACAAAGAGGAGCAAGAATTTCTGTTGTATACTTCGTCATTCTTTTAATTCAATGTTAAGAATAGCCTTCTAGGAATGGGTACAAATCGAGCTAAAACTCGAATCGACTCGAATTCTAATCGAGTTCCGAGTCGAGTGAAACGTAATTTTCTCGAGTCGAGTTTCGAACGGAGTCGCTGCTTTTTAGGTCGAGTTTCAAGTTGAGTCGAGTTTGATAAATGGTTCGCCCATTCAGCTCGTTTTAACTCGTTTTAAAATCATGGCATGATTAGACTGGAAAGCAAAAGCCATGAGAAATGTAAGCGATAAAGTGGAATACTTTTAGTATTGTTCACGAGAGGGGACACTGCTTGTATCTCGTTTCGTCTCGATAACGAGACGACAAAGGATTTTATAACGAGGCCTCAAATGTTGTTAGCACCAATTTAAGTATATACTTTAGTTCTTACCATCAAGGCTGAGACCTGCACGGTCAAATTCTTGAGCCCAAACAGAAGCTCAACCCAGGTAGTGATGTAAACTTGCTCGACTCAGTTCAACGGAGCGAAATGCTCGAGCCGGTATGGTTGGGATGAGCCATCGATTCGACGCAACTGAGCTATCAGCTCTGTTCGTCTCGGTTTGGGTGAGCCATCGGCTTAGACCGGCTTACCCAGGCCGACAACTCTAAGCCCGAGCCGAGCAGCTTTGAACATGTTTGGCCAGCGCCCTATAACTTTTAACAATATTTGGCCTTAGCCACATCCTTGCTTCTCCGGAACTCAAATCCAGAATCTCGTGAACGATGGCCATACCTTCTAAACTTCACGACTACCGAGGTCGGCAGTCAATTAGTTTTTAGTATTCAAATAGAAACCACCCATATTTCATATTTATACATGGTGTTATAATAATAATAATAATAATAATAATAATAATAATAATAATAATAATAATAATAATAATAATAATAATAATAATAATAAGTTGTAGTAACAGTAGTATCATTGATAATAATTACACTGTCTATGCAGGATAGTTGAAGAGAGTACTTGAAACTACATAAAATTTAGCTCCATCTGGCTCATTCTGGCTCGACTCGACTAAAAACTCGACCTGAATTCGAGTCGGGTTGGAGGAAAGTTTTCGATCCGAGTTCTCGAGTCGAGCTTAAACATGTCTGTTTCGAGTCGAGTCACGTTTCAAAGAAAACTCGCTCGAAGTCGCTCGTGGCCATCCCTACAGCCTTCTTATTCGATAGAAAAGGCGGTTTTCAGACTGGTGTTGAATAGAGCACTGAAGCTTCAACCAACACTCTGGCAACACTGACCTGACAAGTGAAGATCAATGCAGTGTCAATTTTGCAGCCGAGTAGCGGATCAAGATTTGGGGGGAGGGGGGCCTTCATCAAGCAGTTAACTGAAAACGGTTGAATACGATGATGATATATTTATTCATTGATTGGACCCCCCAATATTTTCTTAAAGTCGGCGCCTATGGTTTTACGCACACTAATATGCAGAATTTCGTTCAGTAATTGCTGTTATAATAAGAATATAACTCTACTTGTAATTTACTCCATGCAGAAATCCTGCGGAGAATGGGTTGTTTGTTAGAAAATTAAATTAGCTTCTTCAATCTGATATTTTAGTTGTTTTAAACATGTCCAACCAGCATCGAAAAAAAAAGAAACACGTTTAAAACAATTTGTTTAAAACGTTTAAAACAAACTGAATAAAACAACAGCCCTCGTTTTAAACATGTTTTAAACACTTGTTTTAAACATTTTGTTTTGAACATATCAACCCTTACTTCCGGACATTGCACCGTCCGATTATTATCTGTTCCATTCGGTAGAATCACCTTAGAGAACACCTGTTCAAATCTCTAGTAGAGGTGGTGCAAAATAAACTTGATACCTTCTTCGTTTCACGGCCCACCAAGTTCTACCGCGATGGAATCCACGGCCTAGAACGTTGGCAGAAGGTCGTCGATGCTGATAGGGACTATTTATGATTTTCTAGATACCGATGTTCAATGTAGTTGGTGAAAAAGTGACAGAACTTTCTTGGTTATCTTTATATTAGGGCACTAGCATTCTGTTGCTAACTAAAAGCTCTTTGGTGTAGACGTTATAGTTGCTGATTTACTTGTTTTCCTTCTGTCTTCTTAATTTTGTCCTTTAAAAGTCGAATTTTCAGCGAAAGAAACTATTTTGTTTAGCTGGTTTCTCCTTTTTTGCTCTTGTTTCTTGACTTATAAAGCTACACTTCAGCCCACAAATTTAGAGTGAATAAAATGTTCAATAAGTAAACAAGTGCTCAAATATTCAAAAGAAAAAAAAAACGTTAAATTGTTCCTTCTGTATTTAGATGGAAATAAAATAGAACTATTTTCTTACTTTGCCAACTGTGCAGCAGCTAGATGACGAGAGCTAGGAAAAGCTAAAAGCATGTTGCTCTGATCTCGCTTTGTTCTACCTGAATTATCTGGATGGCGTAGAATTATTTCAGGATTGTAAGGATATAATCCGTTCAATAAGGTGTGCTCAGAAAGATAAAGAACACCTTGACTTTTCCCCACAATGTATACTGAAATATGTATTTTCAATGGGGCTTGAAGCTTACAAAAGTTTGGCAACCGCTCTTCCGATTTTGATAACACTGCCCGTATCTGTCGCATCATGTGAAAGGTCTTTCAGCAAAATGTAGCTGATAAAATCATACTTGCGCTCCACAATGAGTCAAGAAAAACTGACAAATCTGGCCATTTTTCTATAAAAAATGGAATAGCATCTACTTTGGATTTTGATAATATAGTTGAGACTTTCGCAGCTACCAAAGCAAGGAAGGTAGTATTCTGAATGCTGGTGGAACACAAGCTAATAAAGTAGTGGAACTATTGCCGAAAGTAGTTTCATGTTTCAACTTAAGACAATAAAAATACAAAAGCACCAAAATAATAATAAAAGCCGCCAAGATCTGTAAATTGACTGGTGATGGGTGGTAATGAAAAGTAGGATGGTACAACCCATAGTAAAATTCTGTGTTCGTATATTCAATCTACGATATATCCCCAATTATTCAATATATTCAGGATTTTTTGTTATAGCATATTCTGATACTGACAGGGGAACTTTTTCTGGTGTCGCACGAAATCTGGAACGAGACTATGGTCAATCGATGAGTGAAAACGAAAATCCGTAGGCGGGAAAAATCCTCGATCGCAACCGCTCCTTACTCATGAGGGGGAGTAGGGGCACTGGTAACACAACACGTTGTCGATAGTGAGAGGAAATATGGAGCGAGTTCCATCAAAATATGCGTAGAAGCACAACATATACTAAAATGTGACATTATATTTAACAGTACTGTGACAAATGAGGGCAGAGCGTAGCACATAGGGGTGGGTAAGCGCAAGTAAAAGTGGTCATATAATTGAGGAGAACGGAGAAGCAAGACGTCAGAGGAATGGTACAGTAATAATACATGGTCAAGTAATCAATCGGGGGCCGTGGTGGCTCAGTGGTAGAGCGTTCACCTCTGGTGCTTGGGGTCCTGGGTTCAAACCCTGCTCCCGCCAAGTAAACTTTGTGGTGGACAAACACCGTGTGCGTGGGTTTTCTCGGGGTTCTCCCGTTTCCTCCCACTTTCTTCATTTCACCATTCATTCGTCTTTCATCATCACCGTCTCCTTTAGCCTAACCGGCATAAGCGTGGGACGTAAAACTCAAAAATTTCAAGTAATCAATCACTATAGACAGCCTGTAGACTACACCATGAAGCAGAAATAGAAGGAAGAGAGTTATGGAGGGGATTGTCCGTAGGGTCCGACCTCCTCCTCTCGTAACGTCCGATATGTATAGATTGTTGTATACGTGTAGGCATTCATTTTCATCTATTTATGATGATAATGATGACAAAAGTAAGACAACAATATACGCCCCTGTTTGAATGCACTACAGAGTTCAAAACACCACTATACATTGTAAGATCAGTTCAGGAAGGTGGGGGCCTTTTCCCCCTTGCCTTTCTATTCTCCACTCATATACTTGACCATGTCCATGATATATTACTATGGTATTCCCCTCAAGTCCGGCTCGTGTGTGTTTATACCTTCTATGGAACTATTCTCCTACACTATGCTTCACAACACCCACCCTCCTCCTCCGTCGTTACGTGCTACGCCTCTGCCCTCGTTTGTCAGAGCATTGTCAAATGTAGTGTCACATTGTAGTATATTTATCTGTGCTTCTATGTATATTTTCATCGAGCTCGCTCCATATTTCGTCTCATTATCCATAACGTGTTGTGTTGCCAGTGTCCCTACTCCCGCCCATAAGTACGGAACGGTTGCGATCGAGGGTTTTTCCCGCCTATGGATTTTTCGTGTTCACAAACACAAATCGATTGACTATAGTTTCGTTCCACATTTTGTGTGACACCAGAAAAAGTTCCCTTGTAAGTGTGTTAGTAAGTGGTAATGGAAACAGTCATAAGTGGCAGAATATAAATATGACTGAATTATCAAATACAAAATAATGTAATCATAAAACAAGTCTGAAATCTGGAAACAATAGTAAAAAGGACAAACAGGAGAAAAACATTTATTCATTGATATTTCGGCAAAAGCAGTGGCACTAAATTGATCGTATATTATCACTGGGGAGAAACCTAGTAAATGATAAATGAAGAAGACACGTAGGAGAGAAATCTATTCTAGCCATTATTTACTGATAGTGCGGTAAAAAAAAAAGAAAAGAAAAGAAAGCGTTTAAGTATCGTGTAATATCACTGGAGAGAAACCGAATGTTAAAGTGAATGGGGCTAATTGAGGAGAAAAATTTAATCAAATAAAACCCATGTAGCGTAAATTCAGACAGAGAGAAAGTATGAATAAACTTAACCATATGAGATTTTGCAGGGGACAAACACCAAAGGCCAGAACCGAATAAGAAAATTCTAGAAAACATAGAGCTTACATTTAGAAATCGCATCGGTTATATTACTATTTGCTTTTTTCAATATCAGCTCATTGTTGCGTTTTGTACGTAAATTTGTCTCTAAATGTATTATTAGGAGCATTATTTCCACTATTCTATCTAATTACAGTTCGCGTTTCAACTAGAATAGTATAATTTATTAGGTGTAGAGTAAATTCTGGATTCTTTGTTGTTACATTTGTTTGTTGTTAAGATTATATTATGTCTGTCGTGGGTTATAGTTTCCGTTACACTTGTATCTCTAATTCTTTTTCTATCATGTACCTTGTTTAAAATGAATAAAAAAGAAAAAATATGCTCTGGTCTGGTTTTGTTTTTAGACTAGCCTTTGGATAACTGGGGGCTCCGCCCCCAGACCTCGGTGTATGCTCGACCTACGGGCTCGCATTTCTTATCTATCGCCTATTGCATCAACAGTGAATTTCGTGAACTTCCTCTTCATATTTCCTGAGTTTGCCCATCCGGGGGTTCGCCCCCACACTCTGTCTTTGCTCGGCCTACGGCCCCGCACCTCTTAAACCCATAATTCTATCTTTTCTTTTCTTATTTCAACTATCTACAAGATAAGATTTAGTATCCCAAGAAAACGCCCATTTAAATAGCACGCGAATTTCTTCATTCCCCGTTATACCCCTAAAAAATTAGAAATATTCACTTCCGGCAAATTTTCTGTCGGTTAGTCCTGGAAGGCTACAATCATGCCAAATTTCATCATTCTAATCCTGCCGGAAGTGCCTTAACATTTTGGGGTGTAGAAGACGTCCCATATACGAGATGACTCGTAAATAACATGGGAAAGATTTTTCAGTTCCCCATGAAACCACTCTACGGTTGGATTTCTTTTATGATGATTCACTTAGGTAAAGCTAACGAAAACGTACAAGCATTCCGAATTTCAAGTTTTTATTCCAATTCTAAGTACCTAAAACATGAGATTATAGGTCCAGAAAAAGGACCATTTAAATAACATGGGGAAATTCTTCATTCCCTCTTTAGACTCCCTAAAAATTAAAAATATTCACTTTTGGTCATTTTCATGTGGGTTAGTTCCGGAAAGCTACAATCATATCAAATTTAATCATTGTAGTTCTATAGCAAATGCTCAATAATTTATGTCAGCTCATGTAGTTTTATATATAGTTAAGATTAAGATAAAATACCAGCCTGAATGCGGTTCCGAGCATTAAAAAATATAGGGATGCTGAATATCACCCCCATTTATTTAATACATTCCAAATTAAGATGGTTTAAACACACACACCAACAGGAAAGGGGAGAGAAGGTGTAAACAGAAAGAATGATTATGCAAATGAATGTCAAAATAGCAGTATATAAATCATGATTGTTCGAGAAGGGACCCCGATCTACTTCACTGGTCCCGGGCCTCACTTTGCCTCATGCCGCCACTGGTCATAAAGTAGCTGGTAAGAAACTTCGCTGGTCACCAGCTTTAATCAAAATAACAGCAACATTTCCGGTCAGGCCGGTGAAAAACTGGCTAGTTGGCAACCCTAACTGATGCACAACACGAGTGTGAATGAACCCACAGAGATCTGAAACAGAGTCTAGTTTTTTTTTTCTTTTCTTTGTTCTTCTTTTTCTATTTATTTTTCTCCAGAGTATCCAGTGTTGCCAATAGGTGCCCCAAGAAAGCATCGAAATAATTTACAGGAAGTTACTAAAACGACAAAACTCTTAGAAATATTTTAAAATTTGTAGCTAACACAATTTTGCGTTAGATTAGACAATTAAGTCCCTTTCAGTAGCGAGACTATATGAGATGTAGACCTACATCGTAAGGTCTGAACCATATGAGCTCTTACTGGGAATTTAACCCTGGCTTTCCACTTCGAAGAAGAAACAGTACGCTAACAAGGCGACCAGATGTCCCGTTTTAGCCGGGACAGTCCATTATGTTCAACCGTTTTCCCGGTTATTTTTTTCTGATTTCCAAACGGGACGCCTAAATGTCCCGTTTTTAAGCAAACATGACCCAGGTGTCCCGTAATTATTATTCAAAAAAATGAAATGAAATTTTTGAGTTTTACGTCCCACGATTATGCCGGTTAGGCTAAAGGCGACGGTGATGATGAGTAATGAATGAAATGGTGGAATGAAGAAAGTGGGAGGAAACGGGAGAACCCCGAGGCCCCCACGCACACGGTGTTTTTCCACCACAAAGTTCAAATTATTATTCAAAATATAAATGGTCAAGCTAATTCTACACTCTTCCGTACCAACACTCATTGGGACAGAGGCGGATCCCCGGGGGCCATCTGGGCGATCTTCCTCCCAGAAGAGGAAACTTTCTTATTTTATATATATAAATAAAACCCATCCCAAAGTTTGGAGCCCTTAAAAGTAGCAGTATGACAACCCACCGCCCAACCCCCCCAGAAGTCGGTCCTGGATCCCCTTGCATTAGGAAGGTTCAGCCGTGCCTAGAACTTCTGAATATTCAAATGAGAATTGAGTGTTCTGTGGTTCAAGTGGGAATTGAGTGGGAATTCTGAGTGTTGAAGTAGCTAAAAGTATTGTTGGGTAGTACTTAAGTTAGAAACGCTGTGTTAGTATTAGTATTCTTACTTGTGTATTTTGTAAATTGAAAACACTGATGAGTCCCAAAATGCAATGTGGAAGTCACCTCCCCCCTCCGCAGCGCCGATTTGTATGGGTCCCGTTTTTGAAAGTAAAATTCTGGTCACCTTGGTTAATCATATAGCCACGAAGGAGTTTAAAACAAGTTCACAACTGACGCAGATCTACCCTGGCACGGGGGGCATAGGCTTCCAGTCTTTCGAGTGAAAAAAACATTTAAACTATTATTTATATAAGCCTATGGACTTATATTTGAAAGTTTATATAAAGGTAACCAAAAAAGTTTGGTCGCTTTCTCACCCACCACCTTCGAAGATCAATACATCACCTAAGACGTAATTGGAAGATCAAAAATAGTCCCCATCAGCATCAACAACCTTCTGCAAACGTTCTGGAAGGACATGGGTTCCATCGCGGAATAACTTGTTGGGCCGTAAAGCGAAGAAAGTATCAAGTGCATTTGGCACCTCTATTAGGGATTGAACTGGCGTCCCCAAAGGTGATTGTCCAAGAAATGGAACAGGGGATTATCGGACGGTGCAATGTTCGGGAAGTACGACAAATGCAATAGTGTTTCCATTTAAGGCGTAAAATGGTGTCACAAGTCATCCCAGGGTGCGCCGTGGCTCAGTGGTAGAGTTTTCACCTCCGGTGCTTGGGGTCCCTGGTTCAATCCCAGGTCGCACAGTGTGGACTTTATGGTGAACAAACACAATACTCGTGGGTTTCTCGGGGTTCTCCCGTTTCCTCCCACTTTCTTCGTCCCACTATTTCACTCATCTCTCATGATCACCGTCTCCTTTAGCCTTACCGGCATAAACGTAGGACGTAAAATTTAAAGATTTCATTTCATTTCATTTGTTATCCTAACCACGTGCGGTTTAGTGTTGTCCTATGAAATTAAGACTCCATTGCGATTCAGAAGTGCTGGCCCTAGAGTTTTGAGTTTTTCTTGAACACGACTCAACTGCTGACAGTACAGAGAAGCATTGATTCTCTAACCAGTTGGTAGCAATTCCCAATGCACGATGCAGCAAGGAGGTCCTTCTTCTGATGCAGTGCTGGTTTCGGCTGTTTTGGAACCGATTCATGGGATGCTAACCAATGATAAGTAGCTCTAAGTAGCAGTATTACAACCCACCGCCCCCACAAAAGTCAGTCCTGGATCCGCCCTTGGTGTACTGAAGCCGTACGCGCTAGAAATCTTTGAGTTTTACGTCCCGTGGCTATGCCGATTAGGCGAAAGTAGACGGTGATGATGACTAATGAATAAAATGGTGGAATGAAGAAAGTGGTAGGAAACGGGAGAACCCCGAGAAAACCCACGCACACGGTGTTTGTCTACCACAAAGTTCACTTGGTGGGGACGGGATCGAACCCGGGACCCCAAGCACCAGAGGTGAACGCTCTACCACTGAGCCACCGTGGCCCCTACCATTATATCAACTGGAAGAAGTAGAGTATTGTTTATGTCGTGTTGTTATACTCTGTTTCACTTTTATGACAATGCAATCAATCGATATGTTGATTATCGATTTCGCCGTCAATTCGATGTCGGACATTCCACGTAAATATGAGCCTAAGGACAGAAAATTATTTTAAATATATTTTGTTCGTTATTTATATAAACATGACCAGAAAGGTTCAAAATTTACTATGCAGATCGATTTCTTATTAAAAAGTTTCAGTTTTTGTCTTCTTGAGCGATTGAAATTCCATGCTGTACGAAGCCAGTCGAAGGGAGAATTTACCAACAATATTGGACACCCCTTAACAACACATGATAACTATTTGGTTTCAGTTGCACTGCAGTGTAGGCAAGCACGTACACCTTAGGAACTGAAGCTCAGAAGTTTTAAAGCTGTTAGTATATTAAGTAGTCTATTATTTGACTACTTTTCGTACCAATGTAATGATGTAACGCCCGTTACAAAAAAGATATTTTTTCTATACAACTTATACTAAGAGTCAGAAGTAGTATATCTTTTGCAAAAGTAAAAATGCGCACATGGGCAATACAACAAGAAAATGAATATCATTATAATTTAATAGGCAAAAACTGTGTAACGGGTGTTACATTGCCAATGTAACGCGTGTTACACATGAACTGTTAGCTTGGTTTGACAGTGATATCTTGTACACTTAGGCTAGCTCTAAGATTCTAAAGAGGGAATTTGAAGTTAGTAAAGTTATAGAGGGTGCTTTTCTGAAGACATGAATTATGGTAAAGGTGAACAGTGTGCGAATTAAGGGACATTGAACCGGAGGTGATGAAGTGCACTCCAGAGAAAATAACATGTAGGAGATATCGTGGGATGGGGGACTCCCTCTCATGCCCTCGTTAATCGCACACTTAGGGTAGTGATTACATATCGTAAAAGCGCCATATTTAAATTAAGTACTCATAACATACTAGAAGTTTACTTCTTTATCAGAAGCCCTGCTTTGGAAGTCTTCGTTTAGCAAATCATTACGGGCTGCAGCGCGACAGATTTTCATGAAGAAACAAGAAAAACCCTACACTACAATGATGTGTACGCAGACTCCGAATGAAGTTGTGATCAGCCCTTTGCGGAAAGATGTTTGTGTTGGAATGTTGTCTTCCAGACAATAAAAGATGAAATAAGTAACAAAGACTATCGTCAAGTTGGAATCCCTCAAGGACTTTTGGACGAAAATGGTGATATTAGAGTTATGTTCTTGAAATCTTGTGGCGAAAAGGAATTCGAACTACGCCGAAGTTTAGAAAGTATACTAGTGACGTGCCGCAAGGGGAGTTTAGCGGGGTGACGGCCCCGGGCGCCGAAGTGAGAGGCGAAAAATTCGGTTGGAAAAGAAAAGGAAAGAAAAAAAAGAGAGAAAACTTCACATATCAGTACAAATTAGTATGCACTTAGATCCTCTTCCTGCTTTAGAAATTGGTCCTATAATGTTACTCATGTTCGGAAAATGCATGTGCACATACAGCGGCGGATCCAGGATATGATCAAGGGAGGGGCTAAACCTTATTTTGCCGTTTTATCTAGTGTAAATCAGGATTGAAGCCCATTTTATCCAATGTATACCTCAGCGTCAAAGTGGGGGTATAGCCCCTATAGCCCCACTTGGATCCGCCACTGTGCACATATATAAAATGGAAGGAAAAAAGTATTTAAAAAATCTTCGAAATCAAGGAAAATCAGCGTTTATTTTGGAAAAGTTTCTTACGGTTTGCCCCAACCATAGTGTCGCTTCGCGGCTGGTCTGTCGACCTCACTAAAATGTACAGGGGCGCCATCGTATACTCTCGCACCGGGCGCTGATTTTCCCAGCACGGCACAATATAATTCATTTTCATGACGTGATTGATAAACTGCAAAATCCGATTATGAAAATTAAAGAATAACGTAAAGTTGTGTAGCAGTTTAGTTCCAGAGTTAATGTTACTGAAGCATAAGAAGAATAGACTTTTGTTGATGATCAGTGTATCAACAGACCTACATATTTAATACTGAAACTTCCTACATTCTTCTGATTTATATGTTTATTATTTTGTGTTTTTATTTCCTACACTATACTAAATGTGTAATTTTTTATCTATTAACATTGTAATATTTTGTTCTTTACATAATATGTTCATTAAAAGGGCGATTCTCAGCGTTACGCACGAGACATGTGTACACAAACTCTGCTATTTTAAACAAAAATGTATTTTCAAATAAAATAAAAAGTATTTCAAAATTAAGGAAGAAATTATTAGTGCATAGTTAAATAAAATGAAACACTCAAAACAATTGCAAATTTGAGTTATATGCCAAAATTAAGCGTTACGCACGGGACTCAGACAAAAAGCTCATTTGACAACCTCAATTTCATTGGGCATTCTCTGCGATTTATGGCAGCATTTTCATTTGATATGCCATCACTTATGTCCTACATTCATTCTCCTTACTATGCATTATATTTTTAAATTGGAAATAGAATTTAGTTAGCTTCACATTATGTTTTCTTTTTCAACTTACTGTTACGCACGGGACGTTACGCACGGGACAGAAAAGTAATCATGCAATTGTTTGATTGTTCTAAGGCTGTTATTATGTAATATCCTTACTAAAGAGGTTGATATTTTAAGATTTACATTTGGACATTAATAAGCATTAAAAATTTGCATCCATAATTTAATTTAAATGAATTAAATTACATTCCAAAGTATCAAAGTCAAACTTTGATAGGCAACTCGCTTAGTGTTATTACTATATCTTTGGGGTATTTGTCTGAGCGCTGATTGGTGGCGTTCAACCAACACAATGTTGTATAACTGTTGAGGTACTCGATCCTCTGTGCTCTATGCCAAACGTTGAGTTATTTGAACGCTGCCATTGTCAGATGAATTGCGGGAAAGTGAATTGAAAGGTGACAGTTGGTTTTTGGTTATTTGGTATGACTGCAGGGGCGGATCCAGGGGGAGTTTCCCAAAAGAGGAAACTTTCTTATTTTATATATAAATAAAATATATAGTTTATTTCTTGACGCTCTTAAAAGTAGCTCTAAGTAGCAGTATTACAACCCAACGCCCCCCCCAGAAGCCCGTCCTGGATCCGCCCCTGTATGACTGTTTGTTACATCACAGTGAAGAATTGCTTTAGTGTCAGATTTTCAAGTAAGTAATATTCACAGGTAAGTAGCTCTGTTCCAAGTAATATTGCCAGTGATGAACTGAATCGATGAACAAAAGCAATGAGTGGCGCTGAAAGAGCTAGAAATATAGACTTAAACATTGGAACAAGGAGAGACTGAAAAATGAAGTGAGGATTGCGGCGTTATAGGCAAGTTAAAAGATTAACTCTTTTCCTCTCACGTTCATTTTTGTCGTTGGTCATTTAGAAGAGGTAAACACTCTAAAATTGAAGAAGAACAAGGTAATTCAAGTTAGATTGGTTTAAGAAAAATGAAAAGAGTGCCAGTGTATAGAATGATATATTCATCAAGTGCTGAGAGCGTCATTAATTCAGAATACAACTTTGAAGACGATGTTCATAATAATATTCCAACCCTCCAACTGTCGAGCTCAGAATGGACAATACTAGAGCAGTTGTATTTCTCCTAGTGAAATTTGATTGAGGTTCCTCCAGAAATAGGATTAAATATCGGTATGTATGTGTGTCTGAAAGTGATGTAGAAGATGGAGACATTAGAGTAACAAATCTGAAATGAATGGACAACAGTTGTATAAAGTTTTGTTTTGATGGAAAGAACAGATCTTATGTCTCATTCGATCAAGTTTTAAATTTACTTCAAGTGCCTAATTTGCTGATAAAGGGTGAAAGAATATATATAAAGTTCCAGAATCAATAGGCGTTTTTGTAAAGAACTAAAGAGTTTTGAAGCGAATCCATTTAGCACCTACAAGACTGTCAAACCAACTTAGATACCTACCTTTCTAACGAAAAGAAAAAAGTGTGATTTATCATGATAATATGATTTTAAACTTCGTGGTAAATGTTTCTATGTAACTTAACGTACTATGTGTTTGGTAGTTATGTTTAGTTATGTTTGGTTTAGTTTCTGTCAGCAAATTCATGTTTTTTGAGTTAATATAAAAGTGTATTCTTCATTATTTAACCTCAATAACAATAAACAGGTACTGAAATCTTAATAACTTGATTATATTCACTTTCTTGCACAAATCTGTAAATGTCCCGTGCGTAACGTTACGCACGGGACAACATTTCTATACCTCGTGAAATAAATAAGGAGGATAATAAACAAATTTAATAAGTATCACTATTAGGCTAATAATAATTCTACTTTGGAGCAAAAGTTTCAATACTTTATCTTCTACAATTACAAAGGAAAGACGAAAAATACATGTTTTCCGTTATGCACGAGACAGCAAAACATGACATGAGAAAACTGCGAATTTTGCCTATCACAATAAAACATTAATTAAAACAAAATTGTCAAATCTTTGCCAAAGACCCCCTTCATATTTTTTGCTATTGTTCATATAATTACAGATTTAGAATTTAGTTTAAAAATTATTTGAAAATTGGGATATGTGAACAGCATTGAGCATAGTGTAGAACAGATAAAGTTTATGTGGCCAAAACCTAGTAAATATATTTTACAAAATGATTTAAATATCTCAGTGTATAGTTACACTATTTCTTAATAGAAAAACATAAACATCATAGTTTCAAATCAATTTTGAAAATTTACTAACAATGGACCACTTGCTAGAGAATCGCCCAAAAGTGAAGATGGTTAAAGTTAATTCGCACTGTGTAACACCCGTTACGGTATTGAACATTTTTTAAAATAAAAGCATTACACTTATGGAATTTCTGATTATAATATTCACAACATCATACTTTCAGAACAGTGCATACATAATTGGAAACAAATTTTGAGCTGGACGTTCGCAGAGTTTGACTTAACTTTACATGCATCTGAAAGTGCATGTCCAATTGCCGTAACGCCCGTTACGCCACATCTTTCACTCTCACTGTGTTGTGGTATCATGTATATGTAACAAATTAACTGTTTACTAAAATACACAGACAAACGGTGATGTTTCGAGGCAGTTTGATATATCTTGACCCAGTAAGGACATTTCTATAACAACTTCTATTCGTCTAAATGTAACACTCGTTACGATGGAATGGCCGATGTGTCTTTTGCTATTTTGCATTCAAGTAGCCCAGTCAGATGGCTATCTGTAAGATCTTGTGCATTATACACTGCAAACTGTTTTCATGGCTTCATTGTTAAAAATATTTTTTTAGTTTTTGAACATTACTTGCATTTTGGGACCGCGCAGGCTCGAGGATAGAGCGTCCACCTCTAGCGCATGGGGTCCTTGGTTCGATTCCAGCTCGCGCCAAGTGAGCTTTGTGATGCTCAAACAACGTGTCTGTGGGTTTTCTAGGGGTTCTCCCGTTTCCTCCCAATTTCTTCATTCCACCATTTCATTCATTTCTCGTGGGGGCGCGGTGGCTCAGTGGTAGAGCGTTCATCTCCGTTGCTTGGGGTCCCTGGTTCGGTCCCAGCTCGCGCCGTGTAGACTTTGAGGTGGACAAACACCGTGCTTGTGGATTTTCTCGGGGTTCTCCCGTTTCCTCCCACTTTCTTCATTCCACCATTTCACTCATTTCTCATTATCACCGTCTTCTTTAGCCTCACCGGCATAATCGTGGGACGTAAAACTTAAAGATTTCATTTCATTTTTCATTAAAGCAGTGAATGGTGGTGGAATAATTGGTGGAATGAGAATGTGGAGGAAACAGGAGTGCAATCAAATACCAACCGACACGGTGTTGTCCACCAAAAGCTTGTTTAGCCGAGGATCGAAACCAGGGATCCCACACACCTGAGGTAAGTGCTCTAACACTGATGCACCGAGCTCCCCCTCTTAAGCATAAAGTAATTAAAAATAAATATGAACTTCAAACTGCAGGTACGGGGCCCCTTTATCCCAAGATGCATCGCTTAAACCACGTACTACCACATCACTGCTTAAGTGTAACTGGCTGATTACCATATGAAAAATGGAATGATTTAGCAACAAAATGCATAAATTAGCAACACTGCTATCCTCCACAACAACCCAAAGCATTGAATGTACTGACAACTGATACCCGAGCTGACTCCAAACCAATACGTGTTGTTATGTTCGGTTGACTGAGTAACCTTTCACCTAACACCAAATAAGTTCTAGAAGATTTAGTTTATAGCCATACAGAAGGAGAGAAGGAATTATGACACACACTTTTAAGACTGTGTCTGAAACACATTTGGCGTCTCTTTACTTAAACAGGATTTGATGTGCATATTACCTTCACTTTCAGCAGATCAAATTAATTTTTAATTGTTTTTTGACGTAACTAGTGTAATTTTTGAACAATTTATTTCATTTTTTTACGAGATACGTTCATTATCAAAAAATAGGCTATGACTTCTAATTTTCAATTTTCGTTAAATGTAAGAAAGTGAGCTTCATGACTTGCTGGTAGAGCATTCTCGTTTTACATGAAGTTACCCTGGTATATATAATCCATGGTAAGGTGTATTTACATTGTTAGATTTTTTGTTCTTTTGTTTCTTTCCATATTCTCCTTAACAGCAGCGCCCGATCTTCGCACGGGAGAAAGTTCTATGGAAAGTATTTGAACTCCTTTCCTCCTTACGACACGCATTTCAATGAGAGTTTGATTATAAAAATTCGTAATGTCACTTCTTTCTACATCAGTTCCCAGCCCCTGCCAAGTGAACTTCGTGGTGGACAAACACAGTGTGCGTGGGTTTTCTGGGGGTTCTCCCGTTTCCTCCCACTTTCTTCATTCCACCATTTCATTCATTACTCATCATCACCGTCTCCTTTAGCCTAACCGGCATAAACGTGGGACGTAAAACTCAAAGATTTTTCTTTCTACACCCGCCTATCACTTCTTTTCACTCCTATGCTGATAAGGATTCCACCACTTATCTCAGAGAGCCCAAAAACTATTGGATACCAATATCGATCGTTTATTTTTTAAGACTTCCAAACAATGCTATGCATAAGTGTCGGAAGTCTTATAAAACGGCTTTCTCCCACCGTCCTTCCATCCGTCTGTCGATAGATATCAAAGCAAAAACATATTGAGATCCGGTTTTTTGCAACCGATTCAGCGTTCCAAGGCACGTATCATGACTATGTCAGACTCTACCGAAATGGTTCAAATTTAATTTTATTTCCTGTTTCAGAACTAATTTTCAAAAAATAAAAATGGTAACAGATATTGAGCTGTGTTTTTTGCAATTGATTCAGCTTCCTAAGAAAACCGTACGATTCTTTCATTAGCCCTCTATTCAAACTTAAAGTGGTTAAAATAAACCATTTCCGGTTTCAACATTTACTGCCATAGAATGAAATTGATAATAGATAGCGACAAGCCGTTTTCTGCAATCGAGTTAGAGTTTCAGGAGAGCATACAATCTCAATCCGCAACAGTCTACCAAAACCGGAAGAGGTTGAAATTTGCTACTATTTTCGGTTTGTTACTGATTTCTTAAGAGTAAAACCGGTAAGGAATGTCGAAATGCAGTCTTTTGCAACCGATTCCGCTTGTCAGGAGTAGGTTTTTATCTTCTCCCTAAACTATCTATTCGAATTAGAAGTGGTTTAAAATAACGAATTCCGGTTTCAACCTTTATCTCCATAGAACAAAAAAGAGTTGAGTTCATTTTGAGTTCAACGTCCCTTTCAGCAGTGAGGCCATATGTAACGCGGACCAACTGATTAACGTGGAATCTGAACCACATGAGCTCCCACTAGAGTTGTCAACTCTAGAAAATAATAAAAAAAAAAAAAAAAGCTGCACCTCCTCAAAATTCCCTATGATATAGGTGTAAGTGTGAAGTATCTCTGTTCGGACCCATGCACGGAAGGAAATGTACCATTGTGAACAAAGCTGCATTAGCACCTGTATTCTGCACATCCTTAGTACATTCACAAATAAACTTAGCGATAGCTAATAAGCTAGCTTACTAATAGATAGGCCTATATTGTGCTATAAATGAGAAACTGAATCGGTATTGATCATTTTATTCTATTTACCAGTCACTGCCACTTCTTTAAAATTATCGAAACAGATCAACAAAAGTATATTAGTCTTTACGCGACAATTATAGATTTGGAAAATGAAATTTATTCTTTAAACTTACACCTCAACTACAGGAAATTGTTCGGTATAAAATTCCTTACAAGTAAATTTCAAGATTTCTCTGGTATAGTCCCTGTCATCTCTCTAAAATTATCTAAACAGATAAACAAAATATATTAATCGTTGACAGATGATGAAAGGTAAGAGTTTTGGATTTACAGAATGAAAGTTACTTTTTAAATCTATACTTTGAACTAGATAAAATTGCTTCGAACTAGATACAAATTTGAAGAGAACGGTCATAAAGAGCTGGTAAGAAGTTTGTACCGGTCACCGGCTTTAATAAAAACTACAGCATTATTTCCGGCCAGGCCGGTCAAAAACCTGCCAGTTGGCAACCCTAGCTCCCGCCAGAAATAATACCCGGATCTCCCACGCCAAAGGTACATTCTGTAACCGATTAGCCATGAAGGAACTCCATAGAACCAAAAAGGTAAGGTAAAGTGAGCAATGACTTTCTCGATATGGTTTCAGAGTCCGAGGGACTGACTCTATCTTTGATCTTATCAATTTATTGCAACCAGTAGTTGTAGATGTACTACTTCAAGTTTGTACAACTTCCGGTTCAAGTTAAATTCCCATAGTTTGAAAGTCTACTGTAATTTCACACTGAAACGAAACTCACTTGTTTATGTAGGAAATGCTCCTTGCCGCTCTTAAAAAGGAAATTTTCAAAAAGAAAAGAAAAAAAAAGGAAAAAGAAAGAAAGAAAAAAGGTGGTACATATGTCTGTATACTCTTAACTATCTGAAATTGTGATTCTCTTCACTTGGAAAATATTTTTTAAGAAAATATTTGAGCCTTCTCCCCCTTAGGATATCTACAAGAATGAAGGTGTAATTTAAAAAAAGAGGGACGATGGCGCAGTGGTAGAGCGCTTACCTGTGGTGTATGGGGTCCCCGGTTCTCTCCCCGGCCAAGTAAGTTTGTGGTGGACAACATCATGTCGTGGGTTTTCTTGAGACACCCCCGTTTCCTCTCAGTTTCTCATTCCACCAATTATTCCGTCATCATTCAATTGCTTTAATCCTTGTCTCCTTTAGTCTAAAAGGTCATAATGGCGAGACTGTAAGTTAAGCTGAACTGAAACTGTAATATATATTTAAAAATCAGGAGACACGTGTTTCATTGTTTTTCGATATTTCCCCTATAAGAGAACAAAACCGAACTTAAATGTCCAAAATACCTTCCTTAGTGGTACATTATGTCACAAATTCTATGCACTGTCAAAATGTCAAGTTTCTATACCCTGTTCAGCCTAAGCTCTAAACTGCAATGAACAAAACCACGTGAAACTAAATCTAGCTGATTTGCTCTTGGCCTACTGACGCTTGTAGTCCTCCGCAAAATAGTTCATGTGATTTGATTATTACTTTCACTATGAAGCTCCACATAAAACTACTAATTATTATAAATGACAAAAATATAATGCAGATTATCTAATATTACTGCAATCGAGTGTGGTTAATGAAACAATAGAAATAAATACTAAGCATGCGTAATAATTATGGCGCCAATTCAAGTGTGAGGGCGTGTTCTGCTTTTAAAGTCTGAAAGACGGCTGGCATGAATCCCGGTTCCGCGAGTGTTGTGCTGAAACACCAACAAGGTAAACCTTTACTCACTAAGCAACAACTGTTTACCAGCGAAATTCATTTTTTTAATCTTTCGAGTTTTTTTTTTCTTTCTTTTCTGCTGCTGCTATAAGTATCTGGACAACACGAGACAGTATTGTCAAAATCCACGTGTATAATTTGCTCCTCCCCATGAGGAGTGGGAGTGATACATCACTAGCCAATCGTAATTGTGACAAGCGGAAGGATACACATATTTTGTTTATCGGAGTTTAGAGCTTACGTTGAACAGGGAATAGCTTAACTGGTTTAACCTGGGTGTTGCTCAGTCAGTTAGTAAGTCTGGACTTCTTCTTGTATGTATTGAGATTAGTACAAAACATACATTTTAAAATACACGAAATGAGAATGGGGGACACGAAACTATCTCAAATTTAGATTTCCACCTGTACAGTCATTTCATGGTTATTTATGGAGACTTTCAAGTAAAAGCTATAAGCGGAAAAATAATTCCTACAATTCAAAAACCAAATGAATTCTTTTAGTTTAACGTCCCGTGATTGTGTCCATTAGGCTAAATGAGACTAATGAATTAAGGGAGTGAATGATGATGGAAGAATTTGGTGGAATGATCTACGGACACTATGTTGTTTACAACAAACTTACTTGGCCGGGAGTCGAACCAGGGACTCCACGAACCAAAGACTGAGTCACCCTAACACTGAGTCACCTTGCTCTCCTCTTACAATTCAAGATAACTAGTTAGTTCATAGTTAGGGGCTACTTTGTATCCACCACTTCATCTTTTTATAAATACTATACACTAAGAAATAAATATTGTTTTAGTGTAGTGTTCTTAAAAATATAACTAAATTTGCAGTAGGAGTCACATTATTCAAGAAGAAACGTTTAAATTTTGAAGTATATATATCATACCCCTCCACTTTATTGATGCTGCTAGGGTTAAGCAAACGGAGCGACACAAATTTGAATCCCCAAAATTGGCAATTATGGAAACCATCCCGCTTTGGCTCACAAAAAAGTTATGACCACCTTATGTAACACTAAAACACCGTTTGAGATATAAAACTTAAGCAAAATAGTGTTTTTCGCGAGATTCGAGAAGTGGGTCCCGCGTAATGTGAATGAAAATGCTCTAGTCTTGGGTGCGAGGAGTCTCGAGTTCGATTCCGGGAGGGGGTGTAAAAAGCTTCTTCCGGCCAGCCATCATGAGTGAAGCTTTCCTGGGTTTTCTCATTCACAGCAGGTAAATGCCGGGATGGTAGATAGCATACAGGTCCCAGACCACTTTCTTCCTTCCCTAATTCTTTCTTCCCTCGCTTTCCTCGGATAGTATGATCGCCTACAAACGTCATCCCTCATTCGTGATGAGCTAACATGGTCATAGATAACGAAACCCCAGAAATTTAATTCCTAATGCTATTTACAAACTGGGGAAATTTTCGGTCTCTTTTTGATTAATGTCTAAAAGTGTTGTTATGATTTTCCAGCTTTTGGATTGTTCCATTTATCACTGATTCCAGAAATGATACTTACGGTGTCCCATTTTTTAAAAAGGTAAGAACTAGTAAAAACAGTAAATAATTTGCGTAAAAACAAAATATTTAACATGAACTTTTTCTTTTTTTTTTTTTTTTTTGCAAATTCGGCTGATTTTTTCAAACAAAATTATGCATATACTGTTTCAATCTTCAGGTTTACCTTTTGATGAATGGGATGATTGGTAGATAGTTAAATTGGAATCATAACGAAATCCTACTTGAGGTATGATATTGTAATTGATATACGAATTAGTATCCCAAAACAACATTTGATTATCAGATACGTGATATTTTATATTCTTGACTAGCCTTCGGCTAGCTGGGGTCTCTTCCCCCAAACCCCTCGTTTGCGCGGCCTACGGCCTCGCATCTCTTATATATATATAAACCTTTCCATCAAGAGTGCATTTGCTCTTTAATTACATTTCCTGAATTTGGCCCAACTAGGGCTTCGCTCCCTGACTCCCAACTTCAATCGGCCTACGGCCTCACACATCTTAAACCCACACATCTAGCAAATTTCAAGTATTTTTTTCTGACTTCTATTTCAACTATCTGAACGATTAGATGTTGTATCCCAAGAAAAGGTCTATTTAAATAAAATGAGAATTTCTTCATTCCCCCTTTTGACTCCTTAAAAACTAAAAACTTCACTTCTGGCAAATTTCCTGCGGGTTAGTCCCAAAAGGCTACAAACATGAGAAATTTCATCATTCTAATTCTGCCGAGAGTGCCTAAACATTTTGGGGTGCCCCATATAAATAACATGGTAAAGATTTTTCAGTTCCCCACAAAACCACTCTACAGTTGGAAATTTTTATTTATGGCGATTCAATTAGTTAACACTAACGAAAACGTATAAGCATACCGAATTTCAAGTTTTTATTCCGATTCCAAGTACCTAAAACATGAGATTATAAGCAAAAAAAAAAAAAAAAAAAAAAAAAAGAGGCCCGTTTAAATAACATGGGTGATTTTTTCATGGTTCCTTTAGAGCCCCTAAAAATTAAAAAATATTCACTTTTGACAATTTTGCTGTAGGTTAGTCCCAGAAAGCTACAACCATGCCAAATTTTAACTCTCCACGTCAACTGTAAGTAACCCTTTAATGTATTTCAATTCATATAGTTTTATATAAAGGTAGGTTAGCATAGCTGAAATTCAACATTTTGATGCACACTTTATGGATACGTAAGGAAAATACTGACGGTAAAATTGACCCATCCCAATGAGTTTAGTGACATTTTACGATTGCGAGAGTTAAAAATGAAATTAATGCATGACTGTATTATGTATTTTTAGAATTTATAGTAAGAGATTATACTGTCTCCGAAAGACCTTTGCACTTTTCAAAACTCCTTGCTTTAAACTTATGCATAGCGTTTACTTTATAAAGGGGATAACTTACAATGTTGAGGTATACATATTTTGATTACTGAGTATAATCCCGTCTAGTTTCAAGCCAGAAGGTAAATAGTCTAAGAGCCCCTGTAAATATTTATAGACTCACTATTAACCGGACACCACCACCACCACAAAAAAAAAAAAAAAAAAAAAAAATTGTCCTTTTTAAAAGACAGCTTATAGCTATACTCCTTGGTTTAGTTTTTCCCACCTGTTTACCACTTCCTATTTTCATGCTTTATTTCAGCAGACCTTTTTCTAATTGTTTTACCTTCTACATTCCTGGCTGTCCTTGAAGCAAAAAACGAGCTTGGCTCTTTTTTTTGTAACACAAAATCATATATTTATATAAAAATATAAATTTTTTATATAAACTTTTTGATATACATAAGTTTTAATTTATATTACAATACCAAGTCCCCCTTCAGAGCAAGTGGAGTTGATTTTGAGTTTAACGTCCCGTTCAGCAGCGAGGCTATATGAGACATGGACCTATTGATTAACGTGGAATCCGAACCACATCAGCTCCCGCCGGGAATGGAACCCGGGCCTCCCACACCAAAGGCGCGTACGCTAACCGCTTAGCCACGGAGGAGCTCCCCTTCAGAGCAAGCAAAAAGTTAACGGAACCCACATTCATAAACAAACCATTGTGACTTTCAACTTTTAATAAAGTGATAATGTTGACCCCACCCCCCCTTACTTAATTGGTGAACCATATACGGCACTACACATTCCTCTGCGTTTGTCGTTTATTGCTGCACGTAATAAACTCTGACGAAACAAGAAACTGCAGCCAGACGTTTATGTCCATTTTCTGATTAGAATTGTTCCAACGGTTGTTAGTTGCTTTTGTGCGTAGGTATTCACGCATGCGAGACGCCATTTAGTTGCTTTCAGTGTGTGACGTTGCTTCAAATGGTCTGCAAAAAGCCGATTAGTTTTAGTGAACAGTGGTTACAGGAAGAACCAGGAATGCCAAGTAAGTAGCATGATTATTCATTAAATTTCATAAAATGCATATATAATCAGTTTACACGCATGTGTGGACTTCGACTTCAAGAAAACTTGGCTGTTTTTATGTCCGTGAAATTGTCTTCCAAAAGCAAACAAATCGCATCCTATGGCTGGCTATTTTAACTGATGCATATCAATGGGTTTCTTTCAGTTCCACTAGACCAGCGTTTCCCAACCGGTGTGCCGCGAATGGACCGCTGGTGTGCCGCGAGAAAATCGAAACAAAATTATTAATTCTATAGCAACCAAATTACAAGACATAGGAAAAAAATGTATATTTTTGTATTTCATATTACTATGAATTTCTACCATGGAAAAATTACTGTAATTGTAATATATTATTCTACATCTATTACTGTGTAGCAAACAGTATTTCGGCTCGTACACATTCCACAGTTAACTGCTATGTTATGCTTCAATTGAGAGTCATATTAACACCAAGAAATTGAAGCACCTGTACGTACGCGTCAAGTGAACGTTCGTAGAACACTCATTCGCACGTGAATGACAGAACAACACTCTGTTCAACAGGTGTGTTTTGACTTAGACACATTGCAATCTGTGTGATTGCAATAATATGCACCGGTTTTGGTTGAAACAGCAAACTTAAAAGTACAAGACATTTCTTTGTTCGTTCGTTATTTAGTGATCTTAGTTCTTAGTGAAAGTTTGGATACAGTTTTCGAAAAAGAAAGCGTATTTTTAAAACTCTGAGTCCTATATTTCATTGCAATTGTTTTCTATTTTAAAATTAGAATAAAAAATAAGCATAATGAATTAGCATGAGGGGGAAACCAGTGATCGAGCTTTCATCTCTGTGAGAAGATGATCAGTAATCACAGAAATAAAATTGCCATTGTATTTTATATTTGCAAATAATAATAATATCTAAGAGTGTGCCGCGAGAATTCAAGTTACACCCGTAGTGTGCCGCAAGTTGAAAAAGATTGGGAAACGCTGCACTAGGCGAATGAAAGGATGTTACGTTCAAATAACAGTGCTCGGAAAACGTCTTTCATTTTTTACCTCCAGCAATTATCTTGTTTTGAAATGAAATCTTTCAGTTTAACGTCCCACGTTATGCCCGGTAGGCTAAGGAAGACGATGATTAAAGCAAGCGAATGATAATGGACGAATTGTGGAAATTAGAAAGTGGGAGGAAACGGGAGTACACGGAGAAAACCCATGGACACGGTGTTGTCCACCACCGGGGATCGAACCAGGAACCCTACTCACCAAAGATAAGTGTTCCACCAATCAGAGACCGTGCCTCCTCTATATTGTATTGAAAATGAAATATTTAAGTTTTACGTCCCACGATTATGCCGACTAAGCTAAACGAGACGGTAATCATGAGAAATGAATGAAGTAGTGAAATGAAGAAAGTGAGAGGAAAGGGAAGAACACCAAGAAAATCCACGCAAATAGTGTTTGTTCGCTACAAAGCTCACTTGGCGCGAGCTGGGATCGAACCAAGGACTCAATGCACCAGAGGTGAGCGCTCTACCAGTGTCCCACCGCACCCCATTACCTTCTTTTGTTTCGATTATAATACCGTTCTTTTCTTCACAGGTTGTATTCGAAAGTCTGTTAATAACTTTAATTATTATTATTATTATTATTATTATTATTATTATTATTATTATTATTATTATTATTATTATTACACAGGCCTACAGAAAAAAAATTTTTTCTTGGTGCCTAAAATTTTAGAGCTGATTTTAACTATGTGTGGGGCGCTGAATCCAATAATGTAAGCAGTTTTTTTCTATCAGCTCTACTTTGGTAGATACAGGCTACTGTACCAGTAGTGTTATTTACGTTACAATGTATGTGGAAGAAATATTACAATCCAAAATAAATATGTAAATTATAAATGATGTAACCACTATTTCTGCATGCTTCTTGCAATAGTATACAAAATAAGCAAAAGAAATACAAATATTCTCGTAATAACAAGTTTGAATATGATCTTATAAACTCTGCAACTCAAATAAATCCTACTGTGCTCTATAGAGATTTCTATTTGGAAGAACGGCGCTCTTTTCTCATTAGTGCTGCTATCTGTCGGTACTAAACGGAAACTAGTCATATAGTAGTTCCAGGAACGTCCACTAGATTGCATTGGTATTCTACTTGGCTAGTGGATCGTAGTTGTTGTCTTGCAGGTGGAGTGACATGTTGGATCATGTGAGTTTTGTTCTGAAATCATAACTTGTATCGCGTATACTAAGGCTTTATATTTAACATCCGTGTTAGTGGCCTGAACATAAAATGAGTTCAAGTCGAAGAAGTTGTGTTAACCATCCTGATGTGTTTTGCTACATATGTGGTGAGTACACATTTAAAGACAATAGAAAACATATCAGTGACTTTGTAAAAAAAGCATATCATGCATATTTTGGTGTACGCCTAGGGGACCAAGATAAAACGTGGGCTCCACATATTGTGTGTAAAATGTGTACTGAACACTTGCGACAGTGGACAACTGGAAAAAGAAAAAGTCTTAAGTTTGGTGTTCCAATGGTTTGGAGGGAACCCACAAACCATGTTGATGACTGTTATTTCTTCCTGGTAAATGTTACGGGTATGAATAGAAATAACCGGAACAAGTGGACATATCCTGATCTGCCTTCAGCAAGACGTCCAGTTGTTCATTCCGATGAAATACCAATCCCAACGTTTCACCACTTGCCAGAGCTTTGTGAGACTGAAAACGAACGTAGTGAACATTCTTGTGACATGGATGATGGAAGTGACAGTGATTATGAGGGAATGTCAACAATTCCTCAACAGTTTAATCAAGATGAGCTAAATGATCTAGTTAGGGACCTTAATCTTTCAAAAGAATCGTCTGAATTACTTGCTTCCAGATTGAAGGAGAAAAACGTACTAGAACAAGGAACTAAAATCACATTCCACCGAACAAGGGAAAAGGAGTTTTTACCATTTTTCACTGAAGACACAAATCTCGTATTCTGTCACGATGTTAGAGGTCTCCTAGAACACATGGGTCTTCCAGAATACAATCCAGATGATTGGCGCCTGTTTATTGATAGCTCCAAGCGAAGTTTAAAATGCGTCCTTCTACACAATGGCAATAAATATGGCTCAATTCCAATCGCTCATTCAACACGACTGAAAGAAGAATATGAAGCAATTGCTTTGGTTATGGAAAACATTAAATATCAGGACCATCAGTGGGTGATTTGTGTGGATTTAAAGATGGTGAACTTTCTTCTTGGACAGCAAAGTGGCTACACAAAATATCCTTGTTTTCTATGTCTGTGGGATAGCAGAGACAAAGCAAACCATTGGTCAAAAAAAGAGTGGCCGCAGAGAGACGACATGGTTGTTGGTAAGAAAAATATTATTAACATGCCTATTGTTGAGTGTGACAAAATCATTTTGCCACCTCTACATCTCAAGCTCGGTTTGATGAAGCAGTTTGTAAAGGCGCTAAATAAGGACGGGCCGTGCTTTGCTTACATGGGAAACAAGCTACCTCAGATCAGCACAGAAAAATTAAAAGCTGGAATATTTGATGGTCCCCAAATAAGACAACTCATGAGAGATCCGGCTTTCGTGGAGTCCATGAATGAGACTGAACGTAGAGCTTGGACCTCATTTGTAGAAGTTATCAAGAATTTCCTTGGCAATAATAAAGCTGATAACTATGTTGAGCTAGTGAACCAGATGCTTAATGCATTCCAAAAACTTGGATGTAATATGAGTATCAAAATTCATTACCTGCACAGCCATTTGGACCGTTTCCCAGACAACGTAGGCAGTCTGAGTGAAGAACAAGGTGAAAGATTTCACCAAGATATTAAAACAATGGAGGACCGCTATCAAGGAAGATGGGATACCCATATGATGGCAGATTACTGCTGGAACCTAAAAAGAGACTGTGCAAAGAAACATTCAAGGATGTCACGAAAACGAAGCTTCCGAAGTGTTGAATAGATCGTTTTGAACAAATTATTTGATTTTTTATTCATAAAAACTATTATAAAATGTAGTTACAGAGTTATTATGTACTTGATGTTTGTGTTTATATGGTTTTCATTATTTTCAAAGTGTTCCAAATAACAGATTTAAATGTCATAGTTTTCTTTTCACTTACAGTAAAACAGCACCTATGCAATTTTCAACGTTGTAGCAGGTCAGTCTTGCAATTCCTATATCTCAAAAACTAAAGCTGTTAGTGGAAAACTAACGCCATATTTGGATTCAGCGTCCCAATTCTACTTCAAATCAGCTAAGAAACACCCGGCACCAAAACCACTGTAAGCCAGTGTTATTATTATGGGAATGGTTAGTGTGTGGGAGTTACGTGCTTGTTTTCCTAGCTTCGATTCCGTATGAGCTCAGATGTCCTATTCTCTACAGGCGCACAATACCAGTGTTTATCCAGCATCTAGGTTAGATGAGTAACCACTGGAAAACCTGCTGTAGTTTTCAGTAAAAATAAAATGAAATGAACTAGTTCAGTTTGACTTCTCACGATTATGACCTTTAGGCTAAGGGAGGCAATGATTAAAGCAAGTGAATAATGATGGAATAATTGGTGGAATGAGAGTGTGGGAGGAAACAGGAGTGCCCGAGAAAACCCACAGACACGATATTGTCCACCAAAAAATTACTTGGCCGGTTATCGAACCAGGGTTTCCAAGCACCGGAGGTAAACGCTCTACTACTGAGCTACCCTTCCTCCCCCCAGTTGGATGAATGAAGTAAAGATTTCGAGTCAAATAAACAAGCAAAAACAGAGATAAAACTCAAGATATGCTGGCCACTCACAAGCCCTCATCGTTGGTTTAGTAGTGTTAAGCACGTGCGCCTTTGAAGTACGGAGTCTCGGTTTCGATTCCCGGTGGGAGAAAATTAAACGAGTTACGGTGGTGTGGATTTTTCCTTAAACTGTAGGTCCATGTATCATATAGCCTGGATATTGAAAAAGTAGGCTAAACCTTTACAGGACAAACGAACTAAAGCTGGCCACATCACCAACTGGAAATAGTAACTAGTCAACTTATGATTTTTGTGCATTCGTATCAATTAGTTCTGCTTAATTTTTCAATTAATATGAAAAGAAAATAAAAATTTTAGGAACGATTCAAAAATGCATCAAAAGATTGCGATCTTGGCCAATAATTAGTTTTTGCATCGGGGGTAACAACATTTTTGAACGGCCCCTAAATCAAGTATTTTTTTTCTTTTTTTTATGCAATAAACACAACATACTGAGCTAAGTGATAGTTTGGGTTTGGCTGCATTATGTGTAGTTCTTAAGATATAAGGCCTACAAGAATAAAATTGCCTGAAATTTGATTTTTTGATCCAATACGGAAACTCAACTCAGGCAGTGAACTGTATCTATAAAAACTAAAATCATCAAGTTTTACGTCCCATGGTTGTGTCGAGTAGGCTAAAGAAGATGATAAGAAATGAATGAAATCGCGGAATGAGAAGGTGGGAGGAAGCTGGGGTTGCGAACTGGCCGGTTTTTCACCGGTCTGGCCGGTAATATTCTTGTTATTTTGATTAAAGCCAGTGACCGGTACAAACTTCTTACCAGACCCTTTATGACCGTTTTTTTTTTTTCAAATTTGTATATAGTTCGAAGTAGAGATTTAAAAAACAAACTTTCGTTCTGTAAATCCTAAACTGTCATCTTTCATCATCTATCAACGATTAATATATTTTGTTCATCTGTTTAGATAATTTTCAAGAAATAACACGGGCTATGAAAATTTTTAAATTTACTTGTAAGGAATTTTATACATTTATTGAGAGTGAAAAATGATTTTATAAAGAAATTTCCTGTAGTTGAAGTACAAGTTTAAAGAATAAGTTTAATTTTCCAAATCGAGAATTGTCACGTAAAGATACTTTTGTTCATCTGTTTCGATAATTTTAAAGAAGTGACAGCTACTGGTAAATACAATAAAATGATCAATATCGATTTCAGTTTCTCATTTTTAGCACAATGTGTCTATTGAGCTTATTAGTGAATGTACTAAGGATATGCAGAATGCAGGTGCTAACGCACTTTTGTTCACGATAGTACACTTTCTTCCCATGGATGGGTTCGAACAGAGATACTTCACACTTAGACATATATCATAGCAAATTTTGAGGGGGTGCGGGTTTTTTATATTCCAGAGTTGGCAAGCCTAGATGAAACGGACGAACCGAGAGAAAACCTACGGGCATGGTGTTTGTCCACCACAAAACCCACTTGGCGTTAACTGGGATCGAACCAAGGATACCTTGCACCAGAGGTGAACGCGAACTGTATTTGGAGAAACAAATAGGATATTGGCATTGGAAAGTTATACGTTGAGTTCCATCTTACTGCCGGTAATAATACTATGTGTGCTCTAGCGTGTAAAAATGAATGAAAAGAGTTTCGGCATTTTGAGAAGATGGAATTAAACAAAATTTTAATTTTCTTTAATTCTATGTTGAATGAGTTTAAAATTTGATTTTAACTACTCAGCAAAATCATATCCTAACTATATATATATAAGACCACATGAACTAACACAAAATAACGGGTACTTCCGCTTGACGTGGAAATTTGGAATTTGGCATGATTGTTACTTTCCGGGACCAATCCACAGGAAAATTGCCAAAAGCGAATATTTTTAATTTTTAGGGAGTCTAAAGGGATGAATAAATTCCCTATGTTATTTATATAGCCCTTTTCTTGGACATATAATCTCATATTTTAGGTACCTTAAATGGAATAAAAACTTGAGATTCGGAATTCTTGTACGGTTTCGTTAGTGTTACCTTAATAAATAAAAATTTATAAATTTAATGTGCTTTTATGGACAACTGAAAACCCCTTCTCATGTTATTTATATGGGATGCCTTCTACACCCCAAAATTATTGGGTAACTGCCTGTAAGGCTACAATGATTAAATTTGGCAAGAGTGTAGATTTTCTGGACTAACCGACATAAAAATTGCCAAAAGTGAATATTTTTATTTTTAGGGGTCTAAAGGGGAATGAAGAAATTCCCCATGTTATTTTATTGGGCCTTTTTTGGACCTATAATATCATGCATTTGTATTTGGAATAACAATTTGAAATTCGGGTATGCATGCGTTTATGTTAGTGTTATCTAAGTAAATGAATGGAAATAATAAAAAAAAGGATTAATAAATTCAACTGTAGAGTGGTTTTATGGGTAACTGAAAAATCTTTTCAACCATGTTATGTTAATACACTGAGAAAAATCCGTTCTCCGGACAGCGGTATATTGCACAAATATACGGAATCCTTTTGCTGACTGGAGGGCGCGGTGGCTAAGTGGTAGAGCGTTCACCTCCGATGCTTGGGGTCCCTGGTTCCATCCCAGCTCGGGCCGTGTGGACTTTGTGGTGGACAAACACCATGCTCGTGGGTTTTCTCGGATTTCTCCCACTTTCTTCATTTCACTCATCTCTCATCATCACCGTCTCCTTTAGCCTCACCGGCATAACCGTGGGACGTAAAACTTAAAGATTTCATTTCATTTTTCCTTTTGCTGATTACAGAAATCCATACCTAACATATGTTATCCGTATGCTACATAGGCCGTGCCTTAATGTTACATCATGCCGTTTCAGGATGTTTTATATCTAACAGTCTTCCGTATATTACACACATGTTATTTTCATATGTTTATTTACATGTGAGATCCTGACCTATTTATTTATATGTGTTTCATACGGATGGAACAGTGTACAGATGAAACACTTATACAGAAAGTATTATAAAACACACATTTTCGGTTATACGTTTGTTGTACTTTAAGTCCAAATACTACAGGATTTAGAAATGTAACATATGATTTTACGTACGCCACATACATTTTTTCTCAATGTATGGGACATCGTATGCACCCCAAATTGTTTGAGCATTTCCGGCAAGATTAGAATGATGAAATTTGGTATTATTGTAGCCTTCCGGAACTTACCCACAGGAAAATTTCCAAAAGTGAATAACTTTATTTTTTAAAGGATCAAAAGGGGCGATGAAGGAATTCCCATAATATTTAAATGGGAGTTTTCTTGGGATACAAACTCTTATAGTTTGTAGAGTTGAAATAGGAAAAGAAACTTGAAATTTGGTAGAATTCTGAGTTTAAGAAGTGCAAGGCCGTAGACAAAGCAAATGAGGGCCTGCGGGCGGAGCCCCTGCTAGCCAAAGGCTATTTTTTATATTCTAAAACAGTGATTCTCAAACTTTCCGATAGCGCGGACCCCTGTTTATTCGAGGAGTGATCTGCGGACCACCTTGCGATCTGTCTGAAACTTCACATGGTATTAAAAATATACTAATTCGAACTACCACTGAGAAGAAAAAGATGAAGAAATATAACGCAATAAGTAATTTATTCTAAAGATACATGATTGTTTTTATTTGTAATGAACGAAATTAAATAGAAAATACAGTAACTTTCAAGATTGAAAATCATTAAAAAAAAAAAAAAAAGAAAGAAATCCATTTGATAAACAACGTTCTCAAACGTGGGGTCACTAATGTGAGGAATGATATTCTCTGTGTTCTTCCACAGTTGCATTGAAACCTGGAATAATTTTTGTCGCCATCAATCTTAGGTCCGATTCCACATTAAGATGATTTCGCTTTAAAGTTTTAATATTGCAAACAACAGAAAAATTCTGCTCACATAAGTAAGTGTTAGAGAAAGGCATCAAATGTTGCAATGCCTTTTTCGACAACTTTTCATACAAACGCACACGCAAACCAATTTGAGTCAAAAGTTATTCGCAGTAGCGGATCTAAAATCATATCCTATTTTGGGAAGAGTTTCTCATCGTTTCTTTTATAAATACCAGAATCTGGGGGAGGCTTCATATTTATAAACATATGAATCATTAATATTTACTTTTTTTTTAATCTGGAATAGGTGATAATGATAGGAGATTTCCGCCACTAGAAGATAAATCCATGAAATTCCGAGGAGTCGTGCAGTTAATGTACAACTGCTATTGAAAAAGTGCCCTAAAAGAGAAGAAATTTCTGTCACTTAAATTACTCCTATATAACGGTTGATCGGCTTCAATGCAGAAATTTAGTAAAGTAGGAAAACATTTAAATTTACAAACGTAGGTATAATTTCTAATCGCTTTCTTTTTAGTAACTGAAAAAAATACTTCCTGCATAATAACTGAGAGTTCTACTTTATTACAAAACGTTTCAATTTTTAGGCGCCGCGGAACCCCTGGCTAGGTCCCGCGGACCCCATTTTTCGAACTACTGCTCTAAAGAAAGAAGAGGTAATTATTTAACGGTAAAGCACTTATAGTTTAGTGAACGAAGAATTCTAGATAAGAAATTGAAAATATCGTAGCGAATTACTATGAACAATATTTTGTATTTTCTGCTTCCCCTTTGTCATTCATGTTTTATACCCCCCTCGCTTTGATTCTTGGGGAGGGGTAAACATTTTGTAACCATTTCTATAACTATTACAATATGTTATATATTTCTGAATAAAAATAACATCTATTCCAAAGTGCCTAATTGGCCACTATTTTAGTATCCATTTTTTTTAAATATAAAATACCTTTCTCGTGCAAAGGATGGGCAGGCCTTCTTCTTATACTACACTTCTGCTACTATATGTAGGGTGACCAGACATACTCTTTTTAAGAGTATTATACTCTTTTCGAGGTTCATATACTCTATACTCTTTTTTTCTTCCCAAAAATATCGAATTATACTCTTTTGTGGTATTTTCCATTTCATTTAACGTTTAATGCATTTTCCCATTAAAAAACGCATATTTTTCCTGTAAAAACTTCTACGTTTTCAACGCTGCGTTTCTCGTCCTCGTTGCATTGTAGGGTTGCCAGATTTTCTTTTTGCAAAAGAAAAAAATAATAATATAACTAAACTGTTTCATTAGTTAGTACTAAAACTATAGTAAAGACGTCAAAATTGAAGTGATAAATTTATCCAAACTTTCAACGTTTTAATTATTAAATTGTTAATTAAATTGATTGAGTACCTGGAATGATTTTTATTTTCTGAATTTATATCTGGTATTCCTACAGTTCATGGCACAGGGTTTTGTTTTCCCTTCAAAGTGAGTCAGTTCTTGGTAGTGGGATCGCGCAGTGATTATTATTCCAATTAACGTGCGTACGTACACTCAATCAATTATATTATTTGAGGATTGGAAGGATTTATTTTGTTAACAAAGTCGCGAAGAAAATGTCAGTATAATCAAGCGTTTGAATTAAGCTATACTTGCATTAAAAGGGCCCGCAGTAACGATGTTTACAAAGCATGGTGCATGGTATGTAAGAAGGAGTTCTCTATAAAAAAAAAAAATAAATAAAGGGAAATATGATATAGAGCAACATATAACATCTAAGTCTCACACTGAGTGCTCATCAACTTCTGAAGCAGGTAAGTTGGATAGTTTTTACACCACAGAATCTTCAGAAGAGCTAGATTTAATTCGAGTAGAACTTGTGTGCTCATACTATAATGTTAAACATAACCACTCTTTTAGAAGCATGGACTGCACTAGCAAACTTTTGAAATCTAACAGTGAATAAAAAATTTGCATGTGCGAGAACGAAAACAGAGGCTTTGTTAACAAATGTGGTGGGAGTGTGGTCAGAAAATATTTTAAGTAATAGTGTTAAAAAGGCTCCTTTCGTTGTTGATGCTTGTGATGCTTTGAATCGTAAAGCAACCAAACTCATGCCTGTTTTAGTGCGGTACTGTGAAGTCGATATTGATACTAATGTTAAAACATGTCTTATAATAATTCATAGCATATCAAACGAAACCTCGGAAACTGTGTCGAACGTATTAATGGGTACATTACATCAGTTTTGTTTCGAAAATGTCATCGGTTTTGTAGCTGATAATGCACCAGCAAATTTTGGAAGCATAAAAATAAAACAGGAAACGTGCATAGCGAACTAGAGTGCAGGTTGAAAAAAAATGTTTTGTGTATCGGGTATGGGGCTCATATCCTTCACAATGGAATTTATGTGGCGTGTTCGAGAGTAATACCGATCGATGTTGAGAATTTGGTTTTTAAAATATACAACCATTTCAGTACTTTTACTGTAAGGACAGAAAATTTGAAAAACTTTTGTGAGTTAATTGGCTGTCATTATGAGGGTCTTTTGTATCACTCAAAGACGAGATTCTTGTCTCTGCTTCCGTGTGTAGAAAAAGATTGTACGTCAGTATGAACCACTTAAGGGGTACTTTTTGATTGATGAAAATACTCCAATAGCTATAGTCAATTTCTTTCGAGACGAAACAAGTGAGTTGTGGCTGTATTTCCTGCATGCTCAGCTAATCTTGTTCACTGAAACAATTACTAAAATTGAGAGGGAGGATACAACAACGACTGAAGTTTCTGTTGAATATTTTGAACTTCTGAGGAAATCTAAAGATAGAATTGAACAAAACTTTTTTCTGTTTTCTGCTAGAAATTTACTTACGAAACTTGTAAAAGAAGGGAATATAAAAGAGGAATATGCCTACTCAGTGTCAAGAAGGTTTTACTTTGAAGTGATAACATACTTAGAGATGTGATCACAACGTTTTTTTCGGAGAAGTAAACAAGATGAAACATTTACTACTTGACACATCAGTTACTTTATGAAGAATTTCAGGTGTCGTTTGCATATTTCTATGAGCAGGTAAAACATGTAGACAGTTCGTTGAAATTCAGTGATAATGATATTTTTGACACTTACTGTACAATATCCAGATATGTTAAAGAATACCTTGAACAATGGGGAGAGAAAAGAGAGACAATGATGGGCAAATGGAAAATAGTGTAGAAAGATTTAGTGCGGGCTGGGTCAAATTTAAATGTGATTGTGCCACTCGTGCAATTATTGTTTACCGGGCACTAATGTTGATTGTGAGAGACTCTTCAGTGCTATTAACACTTACTGGAGCGAGGAAAAAAAATCAACTCACAGTGTCGACACTGGAACAAGTGATGAAAGTGAAGTTCAATGTAAGCATGACCTGTGAAGAGTTCAGACTGGCAATAAAGGATGACATTAACTTATCCAAGAAAGCAAGATCGTCGCAGAAGTATGAATGATGGCCAGTAAAACTGTTTTAAGTATTTAACTCATTTGCATACGCATTGGATAAAATACTGTAATTCATCTTGTCTTCATACCTACTGTCATTTTTTTATATACTCTTTTGGATTTAAAAAAATCTGGTCACCCTAACTATATGACAATAGTAATGTGTCCTTTCGATTTTGGTATACTAATGGCCACAAGATGGGACGAGACAAAACTCTCGTCTCGTCTAAATATTCTCCACTTTTTTGAAAAATTTATGTATAAAATTTATGCCTTGATCTTTATTTTTTAAATTTCATTTTAGAGTTACAGAATCCTTCCGCGTCACGAGAAATCTACGAAGGGTGTTATATCGCAAAATTTAAATCATACTTTTTATTGAAATATATTTCGTAATGACTTGCGTATTTATATTTAAACTAGTCTTTGACCAGCTGGGGCTCCTCCCTCACATCCCCGCGCTTGCTCGGTCTATGGCTTCGTACCTCTTAAGCCCACAATTCTACTGAATTTCAGTTTTCTTTACGTATTTCAACCATCTAAAAGATAAGATTTTGTATTCCAGGAAAACGCCCATTTAAAAAACACGAGAATTTCCTAATCTCCCTTTAGGTCCTTTAGAAACTAAATATATTCATTTTTGGCAATCTTCCTGTGAGTTACTTCTGGAAGGCTTCAATCATGCCGAATTGACCCAAAACGTTGGAATTTCTAGATATTTAAGCAGTCATATCTCGAGAACTGCAAGTCACAGAGAGATAATATTTTGCTAATTTTTGCGAGAAAGAGAAGGCGGGGATAAAAAGATTTACTTTTACATGTAGGAACAATGACAGTTATCCTTCCCGCTCCATCCCTCCATTTTTTTAAAGTTCGTTCTGGCAATGCTCTTGGAGCATTTTCAACTATTTTTTATACCTGATGAGAGACGGACAATACCAATGGATACAGTTTTTCTTGTAGGACTTGCAACACTTGTTAATAGCTTAGTTCAGTGGTTTTCAAACTTATTCTTACCGCGACCCACATTAAATAATAAAATTTAGGCCTATTTTGTGGCCCACCTACTTTTATTCAAATACACATGAACATTCTGCGTAATGGGGTGTATTTCAAACTATTAAATTTTGTAAATCATATCGCTAATTTGTTATTTCCTAGACTAAAAAAATTAAAAAAAATTACATGATATACAAAAAGTAAATGGGAAGCAAAATCTTTGTACAACTATTCATAATGAGTCGCATGCGATACATGTGCTTGTTTTCGATATTTATTAATAACTGTATTGATATCTACGCTGACGAATTAGGCTACTATCAGGCGCAAGGAATTGGACACTTGTAGTCGATTTCTGTATTTAGTCTTGATCCCCGCCATCGCTGTTGCTTACATTTTTTTATGTCTTTAAGAGAGTAACCAGGGCTCTGAGTAACCAGTTACTGTACCGTATTGTTCACCTCATGAACAAACGCTTCCAATTTTTATTTTCTGAATAGTACTTCACAACATCAAAATAAAATTTACATAATTAGAAGGAAAAACTTCTAGCGACCCACCGAAAAAAAACGACCCGCGACCCACACTTTGAGAAACGCTGGCTTACTTGGAAGACTAATAAAACTATTATAACACAAAAATATGCAATTTGTATAGGTTGGGAGTTTAACATCCTTTCTAAGCCCTGTAGCGAAATGAGAGAAATCTACAGCTTTATATGGAATGCAACTTACATAAGATCTTATATAAGATCTCAGCAACAATCTCACCTTGGTCTTCTGTATCAAAGACACGTAATGCTAATCATAAACGACGTAGGAGCCGTAGAGGCATATCGAGAAATAGCTTCTGTGATAAAAGGTTACGAACTGAGTGAGATCATAGAAGGCTATCTACACGTGGTGATTGTTTATGGCTTGCCAGTGTAGGTGGGGATGTGATTCAGTTGCTTGTTTATGTATTTTGAACGATTTCACTGATCCCAAAGTGCAGCTAGAAAAGAATACAAAAACAAAAAAGAAGTAAATCAAGAAAAGAAAAGAAAGAAAAACATAAGCTTAGTTAACACGTGACATATGCGACGGAGTTAGTTCAACAGTATCCATATGCAAGGTCAGAGTTTAAAATTGAACGTGCAAGCTCGCATTGAATTGCACGCTGAACAAGTGAATTTGTCAATTAATCAGGACTTTAATTTATTAATTAATGAAGAAGATTCATTTAAATAAACTTTCTTAATGAAATGAAAAATGAAGTTTTTGAGGTTAACGTCCCATGATCATTAACAAAACTACTATAAGCACTAAGAAAAGAAAACTTTATTAAGAGGGGCACCGTGGCTCAGTGGTAGAGCGTTTACCCTTGGTGCATAGGGTCCCTGGTTGGATCCCCGACCAAGTAAGTTTTCTCTGGGTACTCCCGTTTCCTCCCACTTTATCATTCCTCCGATTCTCCCGTCATTATTCACTTGCTTTAATCATTTGTCTCCCCTAGCCTAGAGGGCATAATCGTGGGACGTTAAACTCAAAGATTTTCATTTCATTTAAATGTTTCATTGTTACCTGATGCATAGTAAACCAGTTGAGAATGCTCCAACAGTATTGCCAGAACAATTTCAAAAAGAGCTTAGCGGGAAGGATAACTGTGATTGTTCCTGCATGTAAAAGTAAATATTTTTATTCGCACCTTCTCTTTCTCGCAAAAATAATCTTCCAAAATTCGAAATTTTTAGCCAATATCTAGGGAAAAGGGCCCAGTTGGTCAGTGTCCACCGGCTACTTTTTTGTACCAAAATATTAACCATCCTATTAGGTATTGATCAACAGTAATATGATCTTTCTATGATTTACGGTTCCCGAGATATGCCTCCTTAAATCTTCCCAAATCGGAATTACCTTTTTGGTCAATATCTCCGGAACGGTAAGTTATAGAGAGATGGTATTGGAGGATAGTAAACATTTTGGTACCAATATTAACTGGTGGCCAGTGGCCAGTAAGACAGTGGCCACGAGTCACTATTTGGTAGCAAAATGTTCAGTATACACTTAGGTATTGATAAATACAAACAACATCTCTTTGTAAGTTACGATTCACGAGATATGGATCCTTAAATCTCCGGAAATTGGCCACTTTTGACCAATATCTCGGGAACAGTTAGAGTGACGTGAAAATTTCCATCACTTTTTCAGGTAGTTTTTCATGCTCTATCGAGTGGAGGGCTCAAAATTGAAAAAAAAAATCGCAAATAACAGACAGACATAGATAATTCGGTAACGAACGTTTTGAGAGTATTCACTACAGCGAAATTAAACTACTGCTAATTTTAGAGTTTTTCTGTAGTATCTTCAAAACAAATAAAAATATTCGAAAGGCAGAAACGTAGTGAACTAGACAATACGACTTTGCATGTGATACCGTTATCACAACTCACCTATCTGCTTTCGATTTGCAACTGTAGCTAGATTTAGCATTTTTTTTTTTTTTGGCGGATTCTGTAAATAGCGGCATACTAAAAGCAGACAGGTGAATTGTGGTAAAGGTATCACATGCAAAATAGTATTGTCTAGTTCACTACGTTTCTTCTTTTGGGATATTTTTATTTGTTTTGAAGATATTACAGAAAAAAACTAAAATTAGCGGTAGTTTAATTTCGCTGTAGTGAACACCCTTAAGTTCGTTGAATACCAAATACGTTAAAATGATAAAACGATTATAGTAACTCAATAAAAACTTTAAAGACACACAAGTCATTACAAAGTATACTCCAATAATGAATATCCTTTCAATTTTGTTACATCACACCCTTCGTGTGCGTTTTGTGACTCGGAATTATTCTGATAACCTATACATGAAATTAACAAGAAAAGTTGGACATACACGTTTTACATAAATTTTCAAAATGAATCTAAAAAAGAAACATATTCCGAGAATCGAGACGAGATGAGAAAATATTATTTCTCGTTTCGTGAACAACATTTGACTTTCTCACAATTCCTGGTATGATTGACACAATTTAACTGCAAGATAATTAATTTATATTCTCCTGATGAAAAACAAAATTTTAAGCAAAAATGTAAAAAAAAAAAAAAATCAAATTCAACAAACATTTGGACAACATTTGTCAACATTTGTATAAATTCAACCTAACTTTTTGAACATACTTCAGGATTATGTTTCACAATAAAAATCTGATTTTTATGAAGATATGTGTATGTTCTTTTTTGTTTTTAAATTCTTCTGCTTGTTGGGATTTAAATTCGTAAAGGGTTAATGGCACGGGTTAGATTCCCGGCGAGGACACTCGATCGGAAAAGTGTAAAACCTTGTTCAGACCAGTCGTGGATTATCCTCATTCACACCATTCAAATGCCGACATGGTACTTAACATATAGGTCCCAGTCCGCTTGCTTCCTTCCCAAATCCTTTCTTCCTTCTTTCTTCTCAGACAGCGTGATTGCCAAGGAACATCATCTCTCATACGAGTATGTGTGTGACGGGCTAGCATGGTCATAGATGCTGAAAGCTCAGAAATCTAATTGCTAATCCTAATTCTATAATACAGAATGTACACCGTCACCAGTAGCGTTTTTCCAGCTGAAAATGGTACCAGTATTCAACACGAATACGTTATTCACCGTATTCTGAATGGCTGCGAAAGAAAGGGTTGAAAATCTATAACAAGTGGGAAAAAATAGCGTGTACTTTCACGTATTGATTGTTTGTTCAATAAAATTTAGCGTTCATTTTTCACTACTGAGGATACATGAAACATGGATCTAAAGGGAGGGGAAAGCGGGGGACGTCGTCCTACTACCTCCAAAAAATATGTACGACGTCCCCCCTGTTCCTAAAAAATTACAATAGGTGAAGATAAACAGGGGGACGGCGTGACGTCATGCCGCTACCTACCATCCCCCTACCTTTTCAGATCCACTTTTACCCCTGGTTGGAATCCAAATCACTGTAAAGGGTAATACATACATAACATACATAACATAACATACATACATAAGGGTACAGCATTTTTCAGATGGGAAGCGGCATGGCCTTGAGTTGGCTTTACGCGGCGTCCAATTGGCTTTGAGCGGTGTTGACAATTCGCGACAAGCAGTTCTGCACGCTGACTTCTCGCGCTACTGCGAATCTTGACAATAGCAGAGGCGCTTATTAGAAATATTGTATTAGCACATTAACTGCTCACTTTACGAAGTAGAGAAAAGAATTACGAACACATACGTGAAAACTACATCTTTTTATGACAACTGGTTGTCATGATACACGCTTTGAAAGGTTTCCATATAAAACAATTAGTAAAACGAGCGTTGAGTCCCGTCTAATTTCCAATGGATTTTTCTTCGATTTGGAAATGGAACTCAACTTTTATTAAAGGATAATCAGGGGTGTAACCAACAGGTTGTTCTAGGGGAACATTACTTTCAGGGGGAGGAAAGCTTTTCACGCATTAAAATCAGAACAAATGACCTCTTTCAGGATATGAAAGCATTTTAACTCACCATGTATACTATACACATATTATGTTTTCTCGATGCTACTTAACAAAAGACGGATCTTGACAGTACTGAAGTTGAAAAGCGGATTGTAAGAGATAAATCAACAAGCTATTCATAAGAAAACAAATGCTGTTTCTAGCAGTCTGTTTATCCGACTTTGTGTTTATGTAGGTTAAAATACTAAAGGGAAAAAACTCGAAAAAATATCAACTCAGATATTATTATGCAATAATATAGTAGTGAAAGATCCTGGGGGGACTGAGGGAGCCAGGGCCCTCATTTTATTTGTAAATGTGCAATATTAGGCATAATTTGAATGCAATTTGTCACAAAATCATCATATATGCTTTCTGCATCTGAATGCACCCCCCCCCCCCCAATTTACAGAGAAATCAGCGTCCTTGTAATTAGGTACAGAAACTGTATTGATGATGTTTTCCTTTTTCTTTTTTTAAAAATCGTATTTTATTATAAACGTTCCTAATTTGCATTAACTATTAAATAAGTTTACTAAACATATACTAGATGAACCTCATTTCGGGGCTGGAAATAGTTTGGAAAGTCAAGGCCCTCTTTTCCCCCGTTTCTACACCCTTGAGAATAGTAAGCGATCGAATTAAATAACAAGCCTCTGCAATTTGATTCATTTATATATATTCGATTCCCGGCGGGAGCTCATGTGGAAGAACAGAAGGTATGGGACATTCGTAATATTGTTTTGAAATTGCCTTCATGCAAGATTCTTCCTTATTCAACAGAAGAAACGCAGTATGATTTTTTTTCTTCGTTTCAATACCTTACGTATGTGTGGCCAATTACGTAATCCTTCTTTACTCCTCTAGCAGGGATGCAAAAGCACCAGGCGTCTGAGTGGTGTCATAAATTATTGTAACCCAAAACAAACTCGACCATATCGCGTTGCTTACGAATCAGATGGATTGTTGTTGTGAGACCTACGTCAAGTATAAGAGTATGTTATTATAGGAACAGACATGGAAGCAAAGGAGCTTATTGTGTGTGTAGGAACGCAACTTCTCTTCTAGCATAAACAGAATTCATCAGTGTCTAGATTGCTTTTTTTCGTGGTAGTTCATTTGTTCTCCAAAATTATAGTTGACAGTGTCTTTAAGGAAACCGAGTACAAGTGCGGAATTTTCTTCAAAAAAAAAAAAAAAAAAAAAGTGCTACGAAGTGAAGCTCGAAGAATTATTTTTTTGTGTTTATAATTTTTGGAACTCATAATAAAAAATTTACAAGAGTCAGATTCAGACAATGGCGAAATATTAATTGACATAGACGATAGTGAAAGTAGTGTTGAAGACGAACGTTTAGCAGTTCCACTGGAATAAGTTAATAGGTAGGTTATTCAGTTGCTATATATACTTCTAGGATACACAGCCAAAATCTTTGAGTTTGCTGGAATAGTATATTTACATTGTGAATAATGTTGCCAATGTATGTGTAATAATCTCAACTAGAGGAAGAGCGAGAAGGGAAAGGGGAGTCCGAAATCCGGCAACACCGCGCGGAATATCCCACAGCATTGGCTACTGCCCGTGATGCTTTACATCTGAAAAACACAATAATACATAGTGCGCCAGGGGCTTATGAAGTGCCCCGTTGAAATGAAAGTTTGTGAAGCACTTCAATCAGTGGCGGCGGTTGGACGTCAAAAGTGGGGGGGGGCAAGACATGATCTGAACAATTGTATACCATTGTTAGATATCCTGAGTGTTTCTAACACTGTTTGATGAAAGGTTGTATAACTAATAGGATACTATCTCTTTTCACTTAAAATACCGCATATCGTATTTCTATTTTATTAAGTAATTTCATAAGAGCAATACAGGTAGGTATTAACCCGTTATACTCTTAAACAACGAAAGTATAAGAAGAGATTTGAGTTCTTACTCATGAACATCTTAAAATTCTGTGTGGAAAATTGTGTGATTAGATTTTTTAATAAATTTGCAAAACAAATAAATAGAAGGGACAATAATAATCATAGTAATGAATAATGACGCTTGTTTTGCAGAAGTTATATTGAAACTAGGAATTAATGAACAACTTATACTTTTAATTCCACACATGCCATTAAATGAATGTTTTTACTCTTAGAAAATGAAATACAGTAAGTACTGCAACCATATGCTATGACATTTAAAGAAATATGCAATTGCAATATTAATTGCTTTGAATTGCAATTAAAACGCAATTTCTGTAGTTTTCTTAACTCCACGCGAAGACAAATAACCAATACGTACTCACGCAACGGCAAATATATGGCACCATTTTTTCTATGAAACAGTAATGCATACAAAACCTTTACCAGGATCCACATTCTGGAAAATAAGTGAAAGTCAGGGAAAGGTCAGGAAGTAAAAATGTATCAGGTGAAGTCAGGGAAATTACAGATTGGTCAGGAAAAGCCAGGGAAAAATCGATTTAGGTCCATTGTTCAATTACTGAATTTATGAAATAGGGTTGATTTTTTTACTGTTAATGGATGCAAAATGTGGTGTACTCAATGATGATATTGAGGGAGTCAGTGTTCTCTTATATAGTTGTTGAAACTAATTTTCTGCGAGAAACACATCTAACTGTATCCTGGCATATTTGCTCAAAAGGGTAGACGCTGTTTTAGAAGAATTGCATGGTGCCAAGAGGATATCTGAACAAGTGGCTGAGAACGCAAAGAAATAGTATCTCCAGCTGACAGTGAAAGCTTAGACTGAAGGATTTAAGGAACACTCCAATGAATTCATAGCCAATGACAGAGATGGTATTGGACTTGATGAGCTTTTTATTCAGTCTTAGGAAATGGGAAGAACTTCGTTGACTTATGGTTAGTTATGAAATTGTGTTTTATGTTCTTTCACGGAAACGCATTTTTTGAAAGTGGTTTCACAATAAATACAATTCTCATTGTTGAGAACCTACAAGAAGAATCTCTGGTGGCTCAACGGATCATATATGATTCTGTGATGAGAATAGGTGGACCATCAGGATTAATAATTACAAGAGGTATGACAAATTCAGTGAGAAGTTCAATAAGACAATATCAGGTGTATTTGGAAAAGAAAAGAGAAATAAATGCTGGAGACGAGAAGAGGAGGGAGAAACGGAAGATTCAGCAACAACTAAAGGTGTTGGAGGAAGAAGAGAAGAAAATTAAATTGCGGAGACAACAAGAAGGATATTCAGATCAATGAGAAGAAAACTATGCGAGAAAGGATGAAAACAAATTTCTAAATGGGTTGCATTTAACAACTTCACCAGGAAAAGTATGTGTTACATAATGTGTGTGTGTGTTTTTTTTTTAATAGTCAGTAAAATCATGTATGGACTGTTTATTACTATAGGCAATATTATAATATTGTAATTGGTATTATAATGTGTATTTTTTCCATATCTTAAGTACTCTGTATACTGCACACTTTCGTTTGTAACAATTTGTATAATATGTAGGCCTAATCAATATCGGCCTAATGCACATGTTTGTAAATTTATATTCGTTTGGAAAGAAAATTTAAAAAAGAAAGAAACAGAAGCGGAAGAGAACAAGGCCAACTATTGGGTGTGTAGAGGCTGGGGAGTCTTTCATTTTTCTATATTTTTAAGTTATTCAGGGGTCAGGGAAACCTGGAACTTTCGTCATGGAAAGTCAGGGAAAAGTCAGACTTTTTTCTTTCTCCAAATTGTGTGAACACCCTGTTTACATTTCCAAATAAAACTATATAAATTAGGGCGTAACTTCAAAAAAGTGGGGGGGCAACTGCCCCCTCTTGCCCCCCCCTAATCGCCGCCCATGACTTCAATCACGGGGCATGTAATGGGAACAGCACAGTATATGTGAATTAACCTTAAGGGTTATTTACAATATTTGACCTGCATCTTTTAAAGTGTGAAATGGCCAAAAGTGGACCTGATTATTTGTGCATTTTGAACGTGCATGCAAATTAATGGATATCCAATATCCTCTTGTTGCTGTATCGATTCATTTGGTAAATGTTAAAACAAAAATTTGGTTAGAAAATTAGCTTTTATAAAGTCTTTAAAAGGGTGCCGGTAATGCTTATAATTGCATACCTCTAGTGTCATAGGCGCCGGAACCTGGGGGCTCAGATGCCTTCACTCCCCCTCCCCCCTCCCAATATTACCGATGAGGTGCTGAGCTCCCGCAATATTTCAGTTCTGTTTTCGTATTTTTATTTCTTCAAAATACTTTTTCAAACTTAGTTTATTTTTAATGGCTACTCAGGTGCATCTTCATTTTCAGAATAGTGTTTAGTTTTCTTTACTAAAATTAGTGTCACCAAATAACTATTGTTTTGTTTCAGAACTTTTATTCAAAGGAGTAAAAAAAATATATATTGTTCTTATCCCTCCCCCTCCCAGTTTCAATTCTATACTGGTGACTGGTGAGCAGGGTTGGCTGGTTTAAACCAAGGTGGTTTAAACCAGCTTTTTTTTTTAAAAAAAAAAGAAAGAAAAAAGAAAAAGCAACTGGTTTAAACGCCCCCCAAAACAGAACAAGAAATGCTTTAAATCTGTGAACTTCATGGTAACGTTTCCACAAATAAAACCATCTCCATTAGTTTTATCTCCTTTTCACCTTTTAATCAAGGTGTCCCATGTTCAATTCTCGGTCGAACCACAACCCTTCTTTCATGTGTAAACCATGTAGGGGTTTGGTTCTTGATAACCTCGGTATTACAAAAAGAAGTTAAGCCTAAACATACGAAACGAAGCCAAATTGTATATTTTTGTTTGCCTGAATGCTTGTTGTTTTATAGAGAAGCAAAGGTTGCCTAAATATATTGATAGAAATTGGCAAAATTTATCGACTGCCTACGTAGCTTCCAACATTAGCTTGGATTGGACTTCGTGTTAATTTTATTGAATGATATCTACATACTAAATTTGGAATTTAATACCTCAGTTTTAGCGTACTGATTATGATACGTTGACCTTAGATTTTACATGCATAGTAATAACAGGATTTGCTTTACATTTAAAGTAATAACAGGATTTTCCCAATGGCTAACACGGGAGTTTCCAGATTTATATATAATTCTGTATAATGGTTTCACTTGTGCAACTATTTATCTTTTTGTCCTGAAATGATTCTTGACTGTTATATTTACAAGTATGTAAAGATCAGTACAACGTGTTTTTATCAGGAGTCCTTCGTGAGTAAGTCGGCAGACTCATTGCATTTGTGGCCAATTAGTCCCTGTTTCGAGTCCAAATGGAGGACGAGTTTTCTCGGATGAAAGCCGGGAAGCTTTTGGATCCATCTTTTAGCTTATCTGACTCTTTCCAACATAACTCTGTTGTTGTATAATAACACCAAAACGTAGCAAACTTATTTCTTTCCATATGTAATATAAATGCATAGAGAAAATTATTTAAACCAAAAAGCACCTGGTTTAAATTTAAAAAAAAAAACAGGTTTAAACAAAAAAAAAAAAAAACGTTTTTTGGGAGGGTCAATAAAAACCATGGTTTTTGCCAATCCTGCTGGTGAATATTGTCGTCTTGGAGCATCAAAACAGAGAAAGAAAGAGATAATTGTCGTCGTTTTATTACTATGTGTGCGGATGTAAAGGGCAGTATAGTGGGCCTTTTTCTAGGAATTCTGGGAGCCCTCTCAACTTTCCTTTGCTAGCTAGCTCTCAATATACATGGTACTTTATATAGGGGTTTATGACCCCTGGTTGTGGAAAATCAACGCTGCCTCCGTCCCTTTCTTCTGATTTTCTTTCTTTCCATATTTTTCACATATTGGATTTTGGTTCTTTCTTTATTTTGTGGAGAAAACGCAGTCAGTAAACGTATACTCCCTTGTTTTTTGTTCCGAAGATTTCGTGTCGTGTCGATGTTTTAGTTTATCGGTGGCGTTGACAGAAAAAAGAATACGTTATTGTGTTGACTTGTTATTGTCTGTTTTCTGGAAGAAGATAAGTGTGAGTTTTAGTTTTATTTATTTATTCATTCACAATTTGCTGGTAAACAGTCTTAACTGCACATTTGAAAAATGAATCATTTTGTAGTGAGAACGAAAAAAGTGCAGAATGAATATTCTCTCTCTGTCAGTGATTGACAATAGGAACACATATTCCATCTTTCGATTATTTTTGATGCTACCATCCACCACTTGCACAGCGGGGAGATCCTTTTCTTCTTTAAGACGACTAAAGTCCTATCTACGATCTACTAGGGGACAAAAACTGTTCAACGCGTTAGCAATCTTAAATTGTCATCAAGAACTTTCTGTAGGACTCGATCTTGATCTTATTGCAGACTAATTTATAATGAACACCAAAATCCACAGGCAAAGCTTCGCTATGTTAAAGAAGTAATTCTCCGTTTGTCGCCTAGAAACCGGGACCTGGGTGGAAGAAAGTGTTAGTTAAACACAAGTAAATTTAGATTAACATCATATTAGAATTTAATGAGAAATTTAAAATTTGGTAGTCATATCTTTTTAATCTTACATATATTTTACAAGTTAATATAGGCGCAGAAAGTCTTACAGCATCATTCAAATATTGGCAATGTTTATGCAGTGAAACATCTCTTAACGGACACCTCCATAATGTGAACAAACTTTTTTTTTTTTTTTTTTTTGTTCTTCCCTGCAAAAATATGGTGTTATTATGGGAGAAAACACTTACTTTTACGGACATATCTCATTTACGGGCAAATAGTCATGTCCCATTGCAGGAACGTAGCCAAGGGGTGGGTCCGGATCCCGCCCTTCGAAACCATAAATGAAAAAATTAAGGAACAATGAAACAAAAAGAAACGATAAAAAGAAGAATCAGCGTTAAAAATATAAAACTACAGCAAACGTTTGGTTACTCTTTTTTATGAGGAGCTTTGTGTGGAGGAAACGGGAGGGGTTCAAGTTTAAAATGGACATTATTGGAACAGAGCATTCCGAATTCCATTTAGTTCCATGCTAATCCTATGGACTACAAATGACAATCGATAAACCGTTCTATCAGAGAGACTCTCAGGTAGAACTTAAGAAATGCCCACAATCACCAATAATATGAGCCTGGCAATATAGATTTTACTTACGCGTGTTAAAGAAATTTTCAATTTCGCAACAGCACTAATCCATTTTATAGGATGTCTTTAATGCCAAAGAGATCTCATTTCTGACGACATTAAACGAAGATAAGAAAAAGAAGAAAGAAGACAAGAGGAACCGAGTTCGAATGACCTCGAAAGACTATATCTTTTTCAATATTTTAAAAATATTCTTTTACTGGAGATTTCTTTATAGTTTGTTATTAAAATACTTACTAACATATCCTCATTTTATTGTCCTAATAAACCAATATGGGTATGTTGCCAGTAACACAGTTTAGATTGATCGAACCCCTGGTGTGTAACCACAATATTTCATGCCACAACCCCCCCATTACGAAATCCTGACTAAACGAACTAATATATGTTGCCAGTAAAATAGTTTAGAACGATCCAGCCCCTGATGTGATAACCACAGTGTTTCGTCACGGACCCCCGTCATTACGAAATCCTGGCTACGTGCCTGTCCCGTTGATGTCCGTTGAGAAATTAACTAAACCTATTATGCGATAAAAGGATAAATAGGTGATTGGTTATAATGAATTCTTAGCCATTATCATTTCTGAATTGTTTCAGCGTATCTTTACAGCAGCGCAGCTATATGAGAAGTGGACCTACAATTTAAGGTGAAATCCGACCCACTGTCGTTCAATGCTCTCCCACCGTGAATCGAACTCGAGACCCTGTGCACCAAAGTAACACGTGCTAGCCACTAGACCAGCAAGGAGACCTGCAATTGCATTGTGACGAGCTATCAGTAGTTCATTATTAGCACACAGAAACGAGGAACGTAAATAGGGAGAAAACGAATGAAAGCTGTTAACCAGAAGGGGGGGGGGGAGGAGCTGAGGATGCAAGGTGTCTAAGGCTAGCTTCGCATGCTGTCACTGAGTGAGTTTCGTCACTGCTTTTTAAAAGACAGGCAACCGATAGCAGATTTTATTGCCCAAGTTGTGAATGGTGTTGCCAGGACACAGAAATACATGGAACACGCAGAAACACACATATAACCATTCATGGTTCGAGATTTCAGTGTCTATTCGGCGACTATCCGGTTCATATGGTTCGTAGAAGCATTTCCACCACCTCAAGTTATTCCACTTTAAAAAATGGCTGTTAATAGTAAGCAAGCACTTCTTCTTATTTTGAACTTCTTCTTATGCTGAAAAAGAAGAAACGTAGAGGGGGGAAAAGAATTTCTGTGCATCCTAAATTAGATCTTCTGTATTTACTCTTGCTTCTACTAATCTATTAATATGAATGTTTCCCATCTCGTCCAAGACAACTAAAAACGAGTGCACACTACAATGAACAATACTGATGTTTGCACTGTTTGAGAATTGGACTGTGCAGATTTTATGAAAATTTTTGAATGCCCCTGATTCCATCTACGGGGCTTCAGCGCTACTTTTATTACCTTTTTTTTTTTTTTTTTTGACAAGAGAGGGATATGAACAGAGTCATTCTTTCTTTTCATTATAGCCGTGTTGTTTGTCTTCTGTTCGGTGTCTTTATAAGGGCATCCACCCCCTCTTGAGAGTATCATATCTCGCTGTCTTTCTGGCATTTGCACACAACTCTCAAACATGAGCCCAGTTCACACGATCTTCTCTAGTCCCAACAAACAGACAGAAGGAACCAAGATAATATACCTAAATCAAAACAAAATTCAACGACAAAATTCAACATAACTTAAAATATATATTACTTGGACAAAGTACCAATTATTACTAATACGTCATTTGTCCTTTGTCTGAATCTTGGAGAGACACTTACGGTTTCTACTTATAGTAGATCGATCAGTGGCTGATGACTATTCGAAATCTAAATAAAGTTGAATTAGTTATTTTTTGGACGGACCCTTAAAGGTTGGCTGCTCCTGATAGAGAACATCACCATCTTCAATTATGGAGGCTGCTCGATATTTATTTTAACTAGATACAATTTATTTATTATTGTTTTTTTAAGGGAATTAGGCTAGATTATTCCGACTTCTGGAACAATTTTTATATATTTAGAACTAAATCCTTTTAATTGAGTGACTTTCCTGGATTCCGAAGATGCTGACATGAAGGGGAATATTTTAGGTTAACGGGATGACAGTTGGCCTGAACTAGCTTGAATGAGGTTCCTGAGGATTCACAGGACAGCTCTCTTTCTGCCAAGAAATTTGCCTTAAGGGAGGATTTGTATGAGAGCAATCCTGTCATTAGGACTTTCTATACATATGCATATTATTTCCATACATATTTTTGAGTTATTGCAGCTCCAAAGTCAACATAAACTTTGTAATTAATTTCTCAATTTATATTCATTTGTTAGACGCAGGTAATACTCTTCCACTTACCAATACTTTTGTTTCTATATTTTTATTACTTAGAGTTCAACTTCCTTTCAACAGTTACGCTACTTGGCTACATGGGACGTAGACCTACAAACCACAATACCTGCCACCGGAAATCGAACCTCACTCCTGCAAGGACAGCAATGTTCTAAGCACTTAACCACAAAGAATCCCATCAATATATGTTTGGCTTTGTCAACAACATATTTCCGTCCTTTACTTCTTTCCTTAATGATTTAATAATAATAATAATAATAATAATAATAATAATAATAATAATAATAATAATAATAATAATAATAATAATAATAATAAATAATTCTGGTAAAGAGAATAAAGAGGAGCGCGTCAATATTTTTTCAAATTAGTATGCAAACCAAAAATGGTAGATGTGTACCACGTTTGGTTTTAGTAAACAAATTAGAGTCGAGATGGAATATTATTATTGGGACACAATTGATTACAGAAAGTCGCTCCCTACCTATTTCCGTTTTTACCTTATAGTAATCAACATTTAAGCCGAAAGTAGTTGATTTATGCCATTTCTGGTTTGAATAGAGGGTTAAGAGAGGAGATAGTACACATTTTTGGAATGCTAAATTGATTACAAATACACTTTTCGCTATCTAGCCTATTACCGTTTTTATTCTATGTCGATCAACGCTAAAACCGGAAATGGTTGATTTCTGCCACTACCGATTTGAATAAAGTATTAAAAGAGAAGATGCAAACTATTCTTAGAACGCTAAGTCGATTCCAAGGAAATCGAACTTGCTCTCTTATCGATTTTTCTCTATAGCCTATAGATTAATATTGAAACCAGAAGTCGTACTTGATTTCTACCATTTCCGGTTTTAATACTGTATTAAGGTTGGACATAGATGTTATTCTTGGAACGCTTAATCGATTTGAGAAAACCCCTTCTCGCTATCTATTATGGCTTTCACTCTATAGTGGTAACGTTAAAACCGGAAATGGTTGATTTTTGCCACGTCCGGTTGATTAATAGTCTCCATTAACGAATTTGGACGAGATACCATAATCGCTCCACATATCTATTGCAAAAATAGAACATAAAAATTTGGCATTTGTCGAGGAGTTATCGTGGGAGTAACGGACGGACGTACTAAGAATACAATATTATAAGTCCCTTTACGTGATATTGTTATTATTATTATTATTATTATTATTATTATTATTATTATTAATAATAATAATAATAATAATAATAGTAATAATAATAATGATAATAATAATAGTTATAAACGTAGATCCGGAAATGATTCATTTGGCATAAGGGTGGCTGCAAATCTGGTGATTAATATAAATGACTAATACCCAAAGAACAAAACATAATAGACGATTAGGCAGAGTTGGATTTACCACTAGGCCCAGGTCTAGGGGCGCAACGTTTTGAGGGGATCAGTTTGAATAAAAATTTAATTAGCAAGACGAAGAAAAGTGCAAAAGTATAATAATAATAATAATAATAATAATAATAATAATAATAATAATAATAATAATATAATAATAATAATAATAATAATAATAATAATAATAATAATAATAATAATAATAATAATAATAATAATAATAAAAGTCAAATTAAACAGTCTCCAAATAATAATTGATTTAGCAAGTCTATTGGCTTCAATCATTGGTCGTCGAAGCTAAATAGAATTTTAACGTTGCACTTGCAGTAGACAGTAGCGAAGAGGCGGGTAATTGTGGTGTACTGCACTTCCCTCGCAACCCTCCTGTGCATATGCTCCTCAACACCTTGTCACAATATAAATCTAGATAAATTTCAGCAATCCGGTTATTTTATTCCTTTTAATGAAATTCTTGATGTTGGAATATCCAAACTATTACGGACGAAAATTCAAAACGAATTTATTTCATTATTGCACCAACGCATATTGTAAAACTCAAACTTGTCATTCTCTGTAACTATTTCAAACAAGCAAAGATCGTGAATTTGTAGTAATTAAAGTCTTTTTTTCACAGCATATGTAAAATGAAAATTCATTAAAATTTACACTAAAACAAAATAAAGGTATGCATAAAATAAGTTTTTCAATATTATTTTCTATTGTGTTAAAAATTTCCCCCATCGGGGAGGGGTACAAAACCCGCCACTAGGGCAGGTACGGAAATATCAAGTGTGCATGTTTTGTCCGATCAGCCTTTTTTTTTTTAAATAACATACATGCATTGGCATCAAGATACACTGGCAACCTTGTGCGGTGGCGGTCACTGCAGTGTCCCCGTACGAAGGCTACAATTTAAAGCAATGCTTTTCCTCGAGTGACGGACACTGAGAGTTGCTCGAGACAGTTGCGCGAGAGCGGTCGGTGACGGCAACCGTTTTAGTGACGGCAACTGCAGTTACCTCGTGTGAACGCAACAATTTAAAGCAATGCTTCACAAGCAGATGTGTCACCGAGTTGCGTCACTCAGTGACTGCATGTGAATAAGGGCTAAGTTCACCACTGATTAAAATTCAACCAACTAATCCTACATCTAACAAATCCCTTGTTTCTGTTTAGGTTAGTTGAGCCCCCCAATGTTTTCATCGTGTTGGCGCCTATGTCTAGTATTATTATTTTCTTCATTCTAATGCCCATAAATGGATTCATCGAATATTTCCTTCTTCTCTTCTTCTTTGCTATCATCAGCCACTTATCTCTGGTGCAAGGGTACATTTTTAATCCCAGATCGAGAACGTTTGTAATGAATGCAACGCGTTCGTGGATTTTTTCGGGGTTCTCTTGTTTGCATCCATATTCTCATTTCACTAATTCATCTATATAATGATGTAGTGTCATTAATAATTCTTTTCTACTAGTTAGCTTAAGGTCATATTCGTGGGAAGTCAGTCCAGAAATTTCCTTTCATTTCCTATTTTTTTTTCTCCAACATTGAGAGCTTAGTAGGCCCCATTCATTTCAATGTTTCTAAAAAAAAAAAAAAAAAAAAAAAGGCAACTTCGCAGGAATGGAGAAATGTTTGGTAACATTCAACGCTGGGGTCATAGTATAGTGTTTAAAATTAGTCATTACCGTATCTAAGTTCTGTTGTCTTTACACCTTCCTGTTCGAAAAAAAAAGAACTAACGTTATCCCGTTAAAAAAAAATACACGCTTTTACCAGGCGTAAATATCTTGTGACGATCTATAAATATTTTACTATTGATGTTATAGTTCCCAAGGAAGATTTTTTTAGAGTGTGATTTTTGATCTTGAATGTAACTCAGAACTCACTTAAATATCTGCGAGGGGGAAGGGGAGAGAGAAAACGCATCAAAACGACATACCATTTTATTTTTGGTTCACAAACTGAAAATATAGAGCCAGAACAAAAATGCGTTTGCCCGCTTATCAAACAGAGTCTTATTCTGTTAAAATACATGACAATTTCTTCATTTACAAAATATAGCGTGTTTCAAAATATATATGGAGGTTTTAAGGCGTTGAAGTACTTATTACTTTTAACGTACATTATAAATGATATATAAAGAGCAACTGAAACCGTTTCTGCTATTATTGTTCAATGTAAGCGCCACTCATAACACGGCACACATCGAATCGATAGGCTAGAAAGACCCTCCATTTTTCCGCTGTGATATGGCACAAAACACATTCAATTTAAGGAAGTCTCATTGCAACTCCACCATCTCGTGAGGATTTGCTAATCCCCAGATGCGAACATTATGAGTGTTCATATCGGCACTTAGGTGAAATGTCGATTGATTACTGAAGATGACAGTACCCAGAAAATCATCATCGTCACGCTGCAACATTTCCTTTGCAAAGTTGGCACATCAACCGTGGTCTGTAGGCTTTAGAGCTTATTGCAACTGCAAATGATAAGGACGTAGTTGTAAGTGTCTCCTTAATATTCTCCGCACAGACGGTTGCGAGGTAATTACAGATTCAGTCTTTGCAAAATATAAAACGCAAAAGCTTTCTGCTCATTAGTCGCCAACTTTGCTACTAAACGGTGAGACAAACAACTTGGCATTTGAAGGCGGCGTTTGAAGTTCCCATTAAATGCTGCTAGCAACTGAGAGGCCTGCTGTATTGCCACATTTACTTTGTACACATCCACGTCTATCCCCTGCCACCTGATCGCGCTGTAGTTTGTCTGCTTAGCCATAGCCACACCCCTTTACCATTTGGCAACGTCGCACCAGAGCTTGTGTTTTATTCGTTTAGTTGAAATGCCAAGATGTTTGTCACAGGATTTAGTGCCTTAAATCCTGTTTAAGCTGATCTTCAAATTCTATTTAAACACTATTTATTATTATTATTGTCCAAGACCGATCTTTAATTGCTATTTTAACAGTTTATTATACCCAATGTACTGATTTGGAACTGTGAGCCTAACTTAGGAACCACAAACTTGCACACCATAATATCTCACACGCTTTTTTCCTTCCTTTCGAAAATGAGATTCAAAATTTTATCCCATGTAATCCGAGAACCAAAAGCACATACAACACAAAATGTATCGCACGGTGATACAAAGACTCAAGGTCTATAAAGATGCCAAGTTTGGTTCCGATCGGGTGAGATTCGTTAAACACGCTCTGTTCTTGATTTCTAAGCGAAAGGTCAAATTATGACGAAAATAATGTAAAGCAGTGAGAATAAATGTCGCGAACCATTTTTAAGTTTCCTATAATCTTATTCGAGCGTATTATTTTTATTGAAGACTAGTTGAAATGCCCGTTCTTCGCACGGTGGAAATATGTTTATAAGAGATAGGTGACTCGCTATAAATTGATTTCTGACTATTTAATAAGTTTCGCACTTTTATGTATAAACTGCACGGTTATGAAAAAATGGCATATAATTAACTGTCTGGCAATTTCACTTTTCCTTGATCCGATCTTACATTTTAAATGTTTCTCTGGCATATATTTAATTTCCAATTTATAGAGAGTAATTCATTTCCTATAAACGTATTTTCCTTGTGCGAAGTACGGGCATTTTAGGTACTTTGTGAGAATTCTGAAACCATCATTGTATTTTCAACCATGTCTGTAGACATTATATCTTCTTCTTTTAAACAAACTTGTAATCAAATGTAATGGCTCAGACTCCGGTCCATCGTTGCCTGTTAACTTTCTTTGGTGCTATTTGAGCACACTGGTACCAAAGAGTATAAAGTAATCTGAAGATGAAACTGACATGTATTTAACTTTCTGTCAATATACAGTCATGTCCAATTGATTGTCGCATATCTATAACTGCCTTCTTGTAAGAATATCATTTGATAATGATTTGGCAGGGTACTTTTAATACTGATGCTATGTGTATAATCGGGAAATTTATATTTGTGGTAAATTTCATAGGAAAAGAATTATAAATGTAAAAATTAGAATGAGTAAAACAAATTGTTGCTGAATGGACAAGAAAGATTTATTTTCGTTTTATAGCTTTTATTTACTACTCTTTTGACATGAAATTTGCCACGTAGATGTATTTGTCGATTATACACATACTGAAATTATAAGAAATACCGTGTGAATTCGTTATCAAATTATATTCGTACAGCAACATATTTATGGACATGCGACAATAATTTTGGACATGAGTGTACCTCCCAGAAAAGTTGTTTCTCAGTAATCTATAATTTTAGTTAATTATGCTTCTGAATAAGTAATTCTTAACGTAACTCTGAAATACGTTTTTTCTGTGGAAATAGTGTCGCTACTCTACATATACACTTCTTGTTTTGACGCATGGCAATACTCAACCTGGAACAGGTAAACTTCAGGGGCGCCACAGAGATAATTGTGTTTAGATATGAGAGGCAGCCTTTAGTAGAAGTAGTAGTAGTAGTACAAATAGTAATAGTAGTAGTTGGTAGTAATAGTGTTAGCAGTAGTAATAGTAGAACAAATGGTAGTGGTAGTAGTACAAACAGTAGTAGTGGTAGTTGGTAGTAGTAGTAAGTAGTGCTAGTAGTAGTACAAATAGTAGTCGCAGCTCGGATTCGGTTAGGTTATGTTAAGGTAGGTTCTGTTGTCTGGCTCCCATCATCTAGACATAACGCCACCATTTTCCTTTCAAAACGTTAAATAGGTTGAGAAGAACCTGAACATGACCCCGTATTCTTAATGTGTACCTTGCTAATGGTGCACATTGTACAACATTTTCGAACCTATAGATTAATAATGTAACGTGCTGGAACATTCTACAACAATTTCGAACATACTGGAATATTTAAGAAGGTTTTAGAGCAACCTGAAAATTCTAGAACATTCTTGAACCTTTCGGAAATTTCTATAACAGTCTGTAGTGGTAGCAGTAGTAATAGTAGAACAAATAATAATAATAATAATAATAATAATAATAATAATAATAATAATAATAATAATAATAATAATAATAGAAAAAAATGAAATGAAATCTTTGAGCTTTACGTCCCACGCTTATGCCGGTTAGACTAAAGGAGACGGTGATGATGAGTAATGAATGAAATGGTGGAATGAAGAAAGTCAGAGGAAACGGGAGAACCCCGAGAAAACCCACGCAAACGATGTTTGTCCACCACAAAGTTCACTTGTCAGGGGCTGGGATCGAACCCGGGACACCAAGCACCAGAAGTGAACTCTCTATCACTGAATAATAATAATAATAGTAGTAGTAGTACAAACAGTAGTAGTAGCTCAGATTCTGTAAGGGCTCGGATTCGATTAGGTTAGTTTAAGGTAGGTTCTGTTGTCTGGCTCCCATCATCTAGACATAACCCCACCATTTTCCTTTGAAAACATTAAATAGATTGAGAAGAACCTGAGCATGACCTTGTATTCTCAATGTGTACCTTCCTAGTGGTGCACAATCTAGAACATTTTCGAACCCATAGAAAAATAATATAACATGCTGGCACGTTCTACAACAATTTCGAACATTCTGGAACATTCTAGAACATCCTAGATCATTCTAGAAGGTTGTAGAGCATCCTGAAAATTCCAGAACATTCCACGAACCTTTGGGAAACTTCTATAACAGCCTGTAACATTTTCCAAGGTTGTTGATAATTCTAGAACATTCTGGAATATTTGATCAATAATGATTTGTGTAGAAAGAAAAGCAACATTGAAATTGAAAATAAAGAAATGCACGCATTGTGGTTAAAATTTAACCCATTTTTTTTAGCACAGTAACACCGTTGTTAGGGCGTTTTCTCCCTCTAGGACCCCGAACCACACTTACTGTTGTTATATATAGTGATTGCTAAATATTCTCACAAATTTCTATGAATAGTTGGATTAATGTGGATGCGTTAAAATATCAAATAATACTTTCCACAAACTTGATACTTTCAAATATCTAGGTTCAATATTAACAGAGGAAAATCATATTCACGGAGAAATTAAATGTCGACTAAAAGCAGGGAATTCGTGTCATTATTCAGTTCAAAATAGTTTGTCGTCGCGAACTCTGTCTATGAATTTGAAGCTTAAATTATATGAAACGATAATTATGCCTGTTGTTCTGTATGGTTGCGAAACATGGTCGCTTACTCTGATGGAAGAACATAGACTGAAAGTATTTGAGAACAAACTCCTGAGACGAATATTCGGATCCAAGAGGAACGGGAATGAAGAATGACGGAAACTTCATAACGAGGAACTGCATAGTTTATACCCTTTGGAAAACGTTGTTAGGGTCAACAAGTCTAGAAGACTCAGGTGAGCAGGTCATGTAGCCTGAATGAAAGAAAGTGGGAACGTTTTCAATATTTTAATTGGAAAACGCAATCAGAAAACAACCATTAGAACGACCTAGGCGTAGATGGGACAGCAATATGAAGATGAATCTCATAGAAAGTTCTACTAGAAACACGAATACAAAGTAGAAACTGGATCCAGTTGTCTATAAGGACAGAAGTCAGTAGAGAACTTTTGTGAATGTGGCATTTAACCTCGGGGTTCCATAGGCCATAGAGCTATTTAGTTGGTTTGATGTAGAATGTAATTAGAATCTATTTTAAAAAAAAACAACACCAATGGAATGTAGGTAAACTGAACTACGTGAAATATCTTGGTTATATTGAGGTAATTTATCGGCAAGTAATCGCAGATATAAAGGTCTTTCTCCGCACCATCACAGTCAGTATGTGCCCATTTTTCACACGGCTCTGCGTAACGATGTAAAAAGAGGAGTAAACTTATGTTGGTTTATTGTTCCTACGCCAGTGTTCGTTCTCTATTTCTCTCTATATATAGGGATGCGCAAGAGACAAGATTTGTGGCGGTCTCGTCTCAAAAATGTGCTGTAAAAGTGATGTCTCGACTCGAAAAATGTATATTTCTCTATGGAAGAGCCGTGTCTCGACTCGAATTTTGTCAGAAAATTCCTATCTCGACTTGTCTCGTGCGCATCCCTATATATATAAATGTGTCAACTGTTTGTGCGCCATCCTGATATGAGATACAAGGGCTTAAAGAAAAGATTTAAAGAACGGACCTTTTCCCTCGGAAATTTTAGGACTTTTTTTAAAAAAGAAAAAAGGTTTGTTTAATGAAGAAATACGTAACAAAATATTCAACCTTTATTTTCACATGATCAAGGACATATATATATACACTTTATTTTGTTGTAACTTTCACTCGCCGTTTTTGGAACCTTTGAGTTCATATGTGGGAAGTAGAATTAAAGCAGAGTCCCATCATCAATGGCGCCGATTTCTCTGTAACTTTGAGTGCCCATCCAGATGTATGTTTTGTTGCAGAACGCATACATGAGTATTTTAAGACAAATTGAGTTCAAATTATGATAATATTGTATATTTATAAATACAATGCGGGGGGCCCATATCAGCTTTGGGGGGCCCCGGTTCCCCAGGATTGGCACCCTTGCCCTTCATAAAATAACTTACTATTGAAGATTTAAGTGTTGGTTGAATTTATGTATCATAATCACGAGTGAAGGAATTAACTGCATTTTTAAAACACCCCAGTGAACAACTCAAGAAACTAATAGAAACTCGATTTGATTTTGATATTATTTTAGCGTTCCTTTCAGCAAGATGGCTATAGGAGACGTGGACTCACAACTTAAAGTGGAACTCGAAACACATGAGCTCCCGCCGAGAATCGAAACCGGGGCTCCCACATCAAAAGCGTTTATTCTAAACGCTTAGGCGGGGCACGGTGGCTCAGTGGTAGATCGCATACCTCTGGTGTGTGTTATTCCTCGTTCGATCCTCGGCAAGCAACTTGTGGTGCACAACATCGTGTTCGTGGGTGGAGACAACAGCACGTACACCTATTTCCTCCCACGTTATCATTCCCCTCATTCTTCCATCATTCACTTTCCTTAATCATCCGTTTCCCTTAGCCTAAAGGGCATAATCGTAGGACGTTAAACAGAAAGATTTCATTTCATTTCAACCGCTTAGTTACGAGAAAGATCTAATAGGAACTCGAGTCCCGATTACAACCTAGCACGGACATTCCCCAAGTTGTTTCCAGTGGCGGACCTAGAAGCTCAAAACTAGGGACAGTAAGAATCCAGACTATGATAGGCATATCATGAATTTACAATAAACTTCCAAAATACAGGGTGGCTCAAAAGTAGGCATACAGTCCCGTACTGATCAACTCATTGCTTTTTTTATGTAATTTCAATTTTTATATACATTCAATGGTAGTACGCTTATCTTGTACACATTTGGTTGAGTGTAAGAAAAGGCAAACATAGCTTTAACTCTGCCGTTAAATAAATAAATAAATAAAATAAATAAATTTATTTTTGCTATCCATCAGGTAGACAAATTTTCTTCATTATTTGTTCTTAGGCCTACATTACTTTAAACTCGGAACAGCCGGAGCAAATAAACCCATAAACTACAATATTATACTTCATCAATGCAGTGGTGTATACCTACTTTTGGGCCAACCTGTATATAAATAATATCTTAAATTATTTCGTCACTCAAAAAACCGGAAGGCTTAGTTCCCCAGCCCCGGGCTATATTCGCCATCGATTGTTTTGTATTATTTAATTTGCCATTATAAATGAAAATGAGTAAGTTTTCTTCAACGAATGATGCAAAAATTATTACTTAGGAAAGCTTTAAAAGCTATAACAATAAGGTCAACGATTTATCATAAAGTTTCGAAGACTTTAGCCAAGAGTTTATCTTTACCTCGCGAGATGGCTCTGAACCTTTACCTCGCGAGATGGCTCTGAACGTCGGTCCAAGCTTTGGCGTTGTTCGTGGCGTGGCGCCAACCTTTGATGGAATTACGAACTACGAGAACATTTTCCTTGTTCCCATCTGAGCTTCATATATTGAACTAGTGTTGTTAACTAGTGTATTATTCGAATATCTTAATTTTGTGTGAAATTCAAATAGCACTTTGCCTAAAAAATTACTGAAAATTGTATCAGATAAAGGAAAAACTATCAATCAAAAATTATTGAATGCAGGCACAGCATCTTTAGAAATATTTATCCAGACATGGAAAAATATATTAACGAAAACTCAATTCCCAGAAGAAATTTTGCCTAAGAAGATGGCAAACAGGACGAAATAGTTTAAAGCGCTTAACATGCAGCGACGGAGAGCAGTATCACCATTGTTGATTAAAGTTTTAATAATGAAGCAGTTCTTCACTGCCGATTGATAAAATAACGAAGTTAAAGACCGTCAAACGAAAAATATGTTCTTTTCTATTGAAAGTGATATCCAAGAAATTAATTACATAACATATGCTCCCTCTTGGATACCTTTTAAAATCCTTTTTCCCTACTGGAACCTAAACAACCCATAGGACGAAAGAATGAATGTGATTTCGAATTTCCTGTTGTTTGTGTACTAAAATTAATTGGCTACACAAATTTCCGAAAGCCTTCCGCTTGTAGGTGAGACATACTAGTTCTTGGAGATTGATTATTTTTTTTTTTTCAATTTGAAGAAGGTAAACCGGGAGAAACGGGTGTCCCGAAAGCCGTTTTCGAGACAGTTAATTTTTTCATTGAAAAGCGGGACTGTCCCGGAAAACCGGGATGTCTGGCAACCCTACATTTATGTATCCTTATGTGAAACCAGAAATGTAGTGCAACGACAAACCCTAAGATTAACCAAACCTTCTTGGAACTCATGCTAGTTTGCTATTTTACATTCTCTTGTTATTAAGACTTTGAATACAGTAATTTCTGCTACCGTTATATAAAACTATACGATTTCTCATCATTTCCTATTTCAGGTTTCTGATGTCGAAAAGAAATGATTTTATGAAGAATGATGGTTATTTCTTACAAGCAAAATATACCCTAGTAGCAGAGACAACCTGCAAACCGCTTGCTGTAAGCTTGAATTGCAAGTCGGTCAAGCTTGCATCCAGCTTGATTGGAAAACGTGCAAGCATACCGCAAGCGTGATTCCAGTAACGAAGTTACATGGGGGCAACCTTGCATTCAGTGTTCCATTCACGCCTGACGCAAGCGTTTTGCAAGTCAAGTCAAGTCAATAGCCAATGAACAGCCAGTGATGCTATGACGCTCTGCGAATGGTCTAAAGCATCGCTTGCAAGCACAAAAAAGGCAGATTGTATGAAAGCGTGTGTGTCAAGTGCAAACGTAGAAGTCAAAAGCCAAACACGCGCCAACTGGTCGAAAGCTTTATTGTTGCTACGATACAGTCCTAGAAAAACATGTAAAAAAATAGGTGAGCTCTCTACCAATTGAGCCACTATACTTCTATAACTTAATTAAAGATAAAAAATACGTGGATGAATATAATAGGGCCTATACGTGATGTAGAGGGAGGGATGAAGATGGTTAAAATGAAGCAAGATTTTCGTTGCCTGGTACAGAAAGGAATAAATGCGTAAAATATCTGTGTGATTCACTGGCTAATCAGTGTGTGTATACTTGATAAAATTTCTCTGGAACGAGTGAAGAACTAGAATGTAGAAATGTTAAGAGTAGTGAAAAGTGAACAACTAAGGTCATTTATGCTAACAATTGTAATAATCGTGAATGAGCAATGAATGTATTAGTTTTAGACGTAATAGTGTTATTTTATAGTCTTCTAATTCGGAAGAAAGTTGTTTAGGAGACAATTTCAGAAGAGGGGATTGCTCAGTGGCAAAGCGCTTACCTCTGGTACTTGGAGTCCCTGGTTCGATCTCCGTTTACGTAAGTTTGTGGTGAACAACATCGTGTCCGAGGGCTTCCTCGGTTTGATTTGATTTGGTTTCTAGTGTAGCATCCCTTTTAGCAGAGAAGCTACATGATATGTGGACCCACAGCTTAATGTGGGATCTCAAGCACATAACTTCCGCCGGGGATCGAACCTGGGTCTCCCACACTAAAGGCAGGTGCGCTAACCTCTTAGGCACGATAAGGTTTGTGGGTTTCCTTGGTGTATTCCCGTTTCCTCCCACTTTCTCATTTTGCCAATTCTTTAATCATCATGCAGTTTCTTTAATCATTGTCTCACTTATCCTAAAGAGCATAGTCATGGCAGGTTAAACTGAAAGAAAGAATTTCGGAAGACTGGTGTCTATAGAATAACAGTTCCTACGAAAAGGTGCGAGAAAACAATCTAGATAACCAATAATAATAATAATAATAATAATAATAATAATAATAATAATAATAATAATAATAATAATAATAATAATAATAAACTCTTTTAGCAAAAAGAACCATACACTAAAAGTTTCAATTTTGTTCAATAGATGCCACCCACTGGAGGGTGTTTGCTGCCATAACGGCGAGATGTGTAACTTCTACTATCTTTGTTTCAATAGTAGAAAATGGAATATGGATAACTATCATTAAAGTCACCGTTACCCGTGAAGATGTTAACGGATTGACTCCATTAACGAACTCTGCCGTATAACTGCAATGCAAATAGCTATGTACCCCTTTATCATAGATAACCAACATTTCTTTGCCAATGTATAGGTTGCATACAACCTAGAGAATAATATAAATTTTAAACGGAATATGAATAGCCACAGTTATCCGTGAAGATTTTAATGGATTGGCTCCATTAACGAACTCTGCCGTATAACTGCAATGCAAAAAGCTATGTTGCCCTTTATCATAGGCAACCAACACTTCTTTACCAATGTATAGGTTGCATACAACCTAGGGAATAAAACAAATTTTAAACGGGATATGAATAGCCGCCGTTACCCGTGAAGATGTTAATGGATTGGCTCCATTAACGAACTCTGCCGTATAACTGCAATGCAAAAAGCTATGTACCCCTTTATCATAGGCAACCAACATTCCTTTGCCAATGTATAGGTTGCATACAACCTAGGGAATAATATAAATTTTAATCGGGATATGAATAGCCACCGTTGCCCGTGAAGATGTTAATGGATTGGCTCCATTAACGAACTCTGCCGTATAACTGCAATGCAAAAAGCTATGTACACCTTTATCGTAGGCAACCAACACTTCTTTACCAATGTACAGGTTGAATACAACATAGGGAATGATATCAATTTTAAACGGGATATGAATAGCCACCGTTACCCGTGAAGATGTTAATGGATTGGCTCCATTAACGAACTCTGCCGTATAACTGCAATGCAAAGAGCTATGTACCCCTTTATCATAGGCAACCAACACTTCTTTACCAATGTACAGGTTGAATACAACATAGGGAATGATATCAATTTTAAACGGGATATGAATAGCCACCGTTACCCGTGAAGATGTTAATGGATTGGCTCCATTAACGAACTCTGCCGTATAACTGCAATGCAAAAAGCTATGTACCCCTTTATCATAGGCAACCAACATTTCTTTACCAATGTACAGGTTGCATACAACCTAGGGAATATTATAAATTTTAAACGGGATATGAATAGCCACTGTTACTCGTCAAGATATTAAGGAATTCATTCCATTGACGAACTCGGTCGAGGTAATTGCTCTAGCTGTCTCTTGCAGGAAAGCAGAATTTAAAAATTCGTTTTATAGATAGCCACCGATAAAGTGGCCTTATCAGTTACTTCGTTAAGCAATTGGCTCTTGTAACAAACTTGGCCGATTCAATCGCTGTATTTATCTATTGAAGAAAAAGAAGAGGATTCAAAAGTCTCTTCAATATATGGAATATTGGCTATAGATAGCATCCGTTAAAGTCCCCGTTATCCGTTAATGTTAACGGATTGATTCCACTAAGAATCACGTCGGAGATAATTGCTCTAGCTATCAGTTGCAATAATAATAATAATAATAATAATAATAATAATAATAATAATAATAATAATAATAATAATAATAATAAATAACATGAATAAAAATCGCTTACGTGCGTGGGATTTCGGCGATAGATAGCCACTGTTACACTTGCTCTTATTGAACTTGGCTGAGACAATAGCTTTATTTATATATTGAAAAAATAAGAACAGAATTCAAAAAGTCGCTTGAATGTATTGGATATTGACTATAGATAGCATCGAAAAAAGATCTCTCTAGTATTGTATTTCTTTAACCAACTTAGGCTACAGCCAGTAGCGTACGCAGGAATTTATTTCGGAGAGTGTCCAAATTCAATATGGAGTATTTTATATTAAAATTCCTAAAATTGCCCCTAAAATTAGGCTAAATTTACACAAAAGTCGAAATTTCGGGGGGGTCCGGACCCCCAGGACCCCCCCCCCCTGTGCACGTCCCTGGCTACAGCTATTATTGAAATGTTTATGAGTATTTATTAAATATGAAAAATATTGTACTAGGCGTTTTCAGAAAACTTCATTGAAAACTCATCCCTCTATATCAAACTACTCCATGTGAAGTTTTAAAGAAGAAATTATGACGCTACATTATAGTTCTATTTTCCCTTCAGTTTGACGTCCCACTACTATGCTTGTTAGACTAAGGGAGACGATGATTAAGGCAAATTGATGATAATGGAACAGTTTGTGGAATGAGAAAGTGGGAGGAAACTGGAGTACCCCGAGAAAACTTACGGACACGATGTTGTCCATATCAAACTTACATGGCCGAAGATCAAACCAGGGACTCCACGCACCAGAGGTAAGCACTTTACCACTGAACCACCGTGTCCCTTATTAACAAAATATGTATTTATGAAAGATGAAGACAATGCATGAGACGTTTTTGGCAAAGTGTTCAAAGTGAACTTAGCCCCAACAGAAAATACCTTCTGAATGTTTTATAAAGTAGTTATACCATGTTATCATAGGCGTAAATAGCACCCCTGCTTGCCCCTCGGCGATGGGTTCGTACGAGATCCAGGGGCGCAAAATATGTAAAAAGTAGGGCGCAAAATATATATAAACTAGGGAGGCAAACTAAGGGTTGCAGTAGGGCGCTGAACCTTCAAGTTACGCCACTGCATGTTATAGAATATTTTGTCAATGGACTATTGATGTATGAAATATAAAGGAAATTGTTAGAACCATTCTGAAGAATATAGCACATTTTGACTTTCACCCTCCTTTAACCCTTCTACGATTTCCACTTTTTGAGGTAAATTTTAGACTTTCACTTAAACAGCTACTGCTTCCTTACTACTTATCGTAAGTCATCGTTCATACCTCGGTTTTTTTTTTTTCAGGAAAAAGCATACTTTCCAATGGTACCGCTCACTTGTCCGTGTTATACACCAGAAACGGGAAAATCCGGGAGATTTTTCGGATTTAAAAAAAATTGCGCCCCTCTGGCCTAGGCCTGGGTACAAGTAAGGATCTGAATTAAAAAAAAAAAAACATTCCCTGTTATGTATGCAATACATGTGCAAAATTTCAATATTGTATCTTGTATCATGAAAAGTAAGGTCGGTAGAAATATTTGAATGCCTGAAGGTGACCCATTTTCTTCATATATACATATATATATTTCAAAAACGTACTGCATCATTACTATTTGACACAAAGTCATGGTTTGGTCGCCATTTTCTTCAGTGTATAGAGGCTCTTCCAACGGTATCACTCACATGTCCGTATCGTATACCTAAACCGGGAATTTAGAAAAAATGGGATTTTTTAAAAATCCCGCCAAAAACACTTTGCCTCTCGGGCCCGGGCCTGGGTTGACGTAGAGATCTGATTTTTTAAAAACAATACGGTGTTATGTACATAATACATGTGCAAAATTCCAAACTTGTATCTTGAAAACAAATGGCGGAAAGAATTGTTGAAAGACTGAATTTAGGTCCTATACATGTTTATACACTAGTGTTGCAAAAAACAGTTTTTTTTCTGTGAAGTTTTTTTTCAATAAAAAACATCGTTCTTTTTCATGTTTTTTTTCAAATGTCTGTTTTTTTTCTGGCAACTATTATTTATTGATTTACATCGCAGATTATTGAAATAATCAACAGAACTTGAGTCGAAGCCCTCGTAACTTACAAATCTTTTGTTTATTTGCACCTATATACTAGCAAAATTGTGTGATTATTCCTTTCGGCCCCAGGTCATTTTTGGCGTTTTCCTACATTTCCAGTTAGTTACTTATTGCTCAAAAACCATTCATTCGATTGATATGGTTAAGGCCTTGTTTTTTAGAAAATGAATGTGGCTATCTTTTGGTGTAAGTTGCTTGCAGTGTTGCCAATGGGTGGGAAATTATTGAGGGAAATGTAGGGGTGAAAATTTACAAAAAATTCCCTAACCGAATTTCAAAATTTTTTGTATCTAGTACCACTGCTGCTATATGGGTTCAAGTCGCCTAAAAAAATCTTTGGTGTGTTGACAAAGTAAAGTGAAATCCTGAAGTCGCTTGCTTCCATCCAAAGAGGGAAAGAAAAAACTGTCATACACATGAAATTTTGACACTTTTTACGCCTCACAAGCAAAAATCAAATATGCCGGGGCTACAGCTTCTCTAATTATCCTATTGAAACTTTTTATGTTGTGTTCTGTAGTGAAAAGATGAAGCTTTCAGGTAGTGGTACGTTTGTTTCAATGTAGTCAGTAAGAGGGTAATAATAGAGGGGAAAAGGGAAATTTCCGAATTTTAAACCTAAAAGCGGGAATTAATTGTTTTGGCTGGAAACACTGCCATCAGACAGACGAAAACTATCTGAAAATAGCCCTTAGTACTCCAAGAATATATCCTACAAGTATCATGGCGATATATAACAAAGTAAGCATGAATTTTTTTAAAAAATCTCATTTTACCTCAGAAATTCACCATTTTCTTACCACTTACAGAACATGGTTTATTATAAACCTCAACTGTACTTTCCCCTAATTATTCTAGTGAAACTTTTTATAGTGCGCTGTGTTGGCTAAGGATGAGGCTGTTAGACACTGGTACGTTTGTTCGAATGTAGCCAACAAGAAGAAAATAATAGAAATAAAAAAGGGATTTTTTTCTCCAAAATTTGCCCTAAAATCTGGAATTAAAATTTTCTGTAGCTGGCAACACTACTATCAGATACACACAAACTATCTTAAAATAAACTTTGGTATCCCTCTAATATACCCTACAAGTATTGTGACGATATCTAATAAAGTAAGCATGTCAATAAAAAATATCTCATTCTACCTTTAAAAAAATCACAGTTATCTTCCCAATTAGAGAACAAGGTCTACTGTACTTCCCCTAATTATCCTATTGAAACTTTCTATAATGCGTTGTGTAGAGCAAAGACGAGACTTCCATATACTGGTACGTTTGGTCCGATATAGCCAACAAGATGGAAATAATAGAGACAAAACAGATAATTTTTTTCAAAATTTCCCCCTAAAATCTGGAATTAAAATTTTCTGTAGCTGGTAACACTGCTACCAGACAGACGCAAACTATCTTAAATTAAATATTGGTACACGACGATATTTAAGGAACAAAACTTCTAATTACCAAAAATATATTACTGTAAACAGAAAAGTAGGGAAAAACTAGAAAAATCAAAGGTTAGAAACTAAATACGAATTTTTCGTGCGTTCCCTAATTACCCCATTGTAACGATCTGTACTTGCGTTTGTTAAGTAAGGACAAATGTTCGATTGGCGTAAGTTGACTTGCACTCAGACGTATAGGTACGGATTTATAAACAAAGTTTCTAATTTTTTCCCCAAATTTAGGAAAATTTTAATTTCCCTAATTGGCAACACTGCGCGCAGGCCCGTCTAATTGATGTCAACAGTTAGGTATCCATCCGAGGTATCTACCTGGCAAGTCTTAAGGATGTCTTTCTACAACGAAGGAAGCTACAGGAAAAAAAGAAGTAAAGGAAATTCGAAATTAGAAAATTCTCGAATTTTTGACGGGTGAAATTTGAGAAGGAAATTCGACAACAGAAGAAAAAAAATAATATGATAAACTATAGTCCAACCATATCTTGCAAGAATAATATCCCGATATCTTAATTAGTGTCCACACAGGAGCGGATTAAACAAATGACACACCCGTGTGTGCCACTTTGGTTACCTGGGCCACCGAGTATACATTTGATTACATTTTTTTGACTACTAAGTCGTGTTGTTGTTGTAGTTATAGTCTCGACTAATAATAATATAGTTGTTGTAAACAATAACTTTATAAGGAAAATTATCTCTCCGTTTTACATCTTAGTTCCAACACTGTTGGTGAGAAATGCAGGGTGTTTCAAAATGAATTTTGGGGTTTTAAGTCTTCGTAGTACTTATTACATTTTACGTACAATTATAAGCAATGCATCAAGTAAAAGAGCACCTCAAACAGTCTTTGCTACAAGTGTTCAATGTGAGATTCATTTGTCACACGGTACACATCTAGTCGATAGGCGAGAAAGGCCCATAAACTTTCCGCCATATGGCACAAAACACATTCAATTTAGGGGTCTCATTTCAAGTGTACCATCTCCTGAGGATTTGCTGACGGCCAGATACAAACATTATGAGTGTTCACATTATGTCTTAGGTGAAATGTCTATTTATCACTGAAAACTACACGATCCAGAAAATCTTCATTGTTATGCAGCAATATTTCACTTGCGAAATTGGCACGTAAACCGTAGTCTGTAGGCTTTAGACCTGTAGCAACTGCAAACGATAAGGACGTAGTTGCAAGCGTCTCCTTAATATTCTTCACACAGACCGTTGCACTGTACAGATTCAGTCTTTATTAAAACACAAAAAAAACTTTCTGCTCTCTAGTCTACATCTTTTCTGCTTGCTCTTTCTAACAGCAGACAAAGAAACAATGTATGTACATGCGTGCGTACAAAACTGTTTGAGTTGCTCTTTCATTTGATATAATATTTATAATTGTAAGTTAATTGTAATAGATACTACAAAGTTTCAAAACCCAAATATTAATTTTGAAACACCCTGCATTACTTCAAATTGTGTCATCCTATATTCATGTCTTTTATATACATGTCATCAGGGCTGGTCCTAGTCAATTTGTCGCCCCATGCAATGGCATAATTTGCCGCCTCCCCTTTCTCCAGAAAGAACAAATCTTAAAAGTCATGATTTTAAGTATGCTACTCCAGCATGAACAACAAAGGTGATGGTAAGTGCAGTTGCACTCAGAAAGGCTTAAATACTTACTAAAAATGCAATCCCGTTGTGCCTTTTTTTTTTAATATTAATCTATTACGTTAGTGAAAGATAAAGCAAACACACCTGCAGAGGAAAAATAGTAATCCTTTTTATAGAATTCACTATCGAGCTTCAATCTCAATGTATCAGTTTGCAATTCCAGTGCAACTAGCTCTTTTATCTTTATTTCTTAATTTCCCTTCAATATCTGTTAACATTTTTTTTAAAAAAAAACTTGTTTCTATCTTCAATGATAAGGCAGTGGTGCCCACCCACCCTTATGTCTATGACGCACCCCCCCAATTGTCTATTCGTAGATGTTCTCCCATGAAAAAATCTTCTTTTCGATTAATTTTACCCCCCCCCTCATCAACTATATTTATATAGATTTTAACCCCCCAAATATTTCAATGACGCAGTTTGCGTCATAGCCCCCCCTTGTGGGCACCCCTGGATAAGGAACTTGTTTCTGACAAAAACAAACTAGTTGTCATATCAAAACTGTGATAACTTACTAACTGGAACAGATATTCACTACTATTCGAAAACTGAATTTTTGCATTTGGCAACAATCAAGCAATTTGTGCTGGGATTTATTTAACCATTTGCTTTAGATTGTCCATGTGGCCTTGACCAAATGTAAACTAAACATAATTTATGAATGTAGTATTCAAATAGAAGGTCAGCTTAGTAAATGTAACTACCATCATCATGAAGTCTGTTTCCAACAAGAAATATTTAATTTAAATAATATACTTATGACAGATTTTGCCGGACCATCCAAACTTGCCGCTCCACGCAAATCCACGTGTTGCATATATGGTAGAGCCGGCTCTGCATATCATATATATCTTGTCGACAAATTATTTATATATGACATTTAGAAAAATACTATTAGGCAAATTAGTATTAGTTTTTACCTTTAGACAAGTTATTTGAATTTTATACTGTTCGTGACATTATTTTCGTACTTATTAAAGGCCTGCTTTCACGAAAAAACAAAATTTCATTTCTACATTTATTTCTTAGTTGATATTGATGAAAACTGCTGAAACCCGAATTGTTAATAGGTATGGCATTCATGTAAATTGTAAAATATTTGTAGCGTATCAGTATCTAGCGTTTAATTTATGTTGCATTTTACGGTGATTATACCTACATAAAAATATTTAATACTTAAATAGACGTAAGATGCATTAGAAATGACTATTTGAAAAAAAACGAAATTTAGAAAAAAAACGAGAGGCAATGTTTTTTTTCTAAAAAAAACGTACATTTCTGAAAAAATACGAACGGTTTTTTTTCTATTTACAACACTATTATACACACATATATATGCATAATATAAAAATTTACTGCGTCATTACTATTTAGCCTAGAATCATGGTTTAATCACCATTTTATTTAGCATAACAATCCCTTTCTAATGGCATGACTCACATGTCCGTATCATACACTTGAACCTGAAAAATCGCGGAAAACCGGAATTTTTTTCTGAAAAAAATCACTCCTTCGGAACACTTGCGCTCCTCGGGTCCGGCTCCGGTTTCACGTAGGGATCTAGAAAAAAAATTGAGAAATAGCCAAATGTACACGCAATCTGTATGCAAAACTGAAGACGTGGAAAGTTTTTGAAATTTTCCTTAAGAAAAAAAAAAAGTAATATCCCTCCGCTCCCACTTGGCGTCGCCAAGTTGAACATCCAGTTTCAAACGCATCTGAGGTGTTCTTTGGTCTATCCTTGACTTGATCAATAGAAAACGGCTTAAATACCTGTTATAGAACCTAAATAAGCGGTCAAAGGCGATAATACTCCATGGTATAAAAATATACCATAAATCCTAAATGGGTTAAAGTACCGTTATTTTGGGAAGTAGGAAGAAAGTTCCAATTCTTTTTGGAGACTCTTATGAAAACCTTAAGGTTGAAATTTTCTGGGGAATAAATTGAACGATATTGCCTCTAAGAGCGTGTACATACGTCGAGATACACTGACGGATATACATCCATCTACCCTAAAATGTTTTGTTAGCATGTAGGGTTCATGAAACATGTAAATTCATTAAAATATTGAATTAAATCTGTTGAGGTTCACCTTACTTTCTTCTTTTATCGCTACTCTAAAAGAAATCGTTAGTTATTTGCGGAAACGTAGCATTCAGCCAACGCAAGCGAGCTTACTCCGTCAGGTTATCGCTACCATATTTGGCAACTCCGCACCACATATCAACTATTTGTCAACATCTAAGCAGTTGACCGAGAAGCGGGAAAGCAGTGGAAGGTAATGTCGCATGAATGTATTGAAATGTGATAATTTTTCTTTCCTTTTATTAGTTTAGAGGAAAGCTCCTCATTCTTTAAAACTGTACAATAAATATTAATTGCGTAATTATACGTAAGACAGTAAACTGTAGTGTTGTGTGTAATTTCTTGCTAGATCATCCAAGGAAACATAGTTACGCCTCCCAATATCAATGCATCACAAGTATATTTTTGTTATATTGACAGATAACTTTTCAACTTATTACTATATAGTTATTCGCCGTCACTATTAGTTAGGTTTGATTCTTCTTGTAAGAAAGCTGTTTATAGTGGCAGTTGAAAAATTTAAATGCTATAGCAGTAATCGTCAAACCGTCAGTCGCGAGCTACTAGTAGCTCGCTGGGACATTTTCGGTAGATCACCTTAACGTTCCTGTTGGCTAACCTTGATTCCTCCACTTGATAGGCAATAAACAAATGTAAGATTTTATTTTAAAAATTGGTAGTTTATTTGGTTGGTAGCTCGGAGTATAATTTAAAAACGGTATGGTAGCTCAGGAGCTTCATAAGTTTGGCGACGACCACTGTGCTAGAGTCAGAAGCTGAGGCAAAAAAAAAATCATAAACCCTTAGAAAAATGTATACAAGAAGGTACTTTGTTGATGGTATGGTTTTGGTGGACCACATTTTGGAATTTTTCCAGGTGAAATTCAATACTTTGCATGAAAAGACATGCTTAAAGCGAAGTAAATTTATGTAGGTGACAGAATTAAGTACAAAGTAATAGAACTGAATTTTAGATTTAGATTTACTAGTAAGTCTACTAGTGTAAAATCATTACACGAGCTATATAACGGATAAAACAAGTAAGTGTTGACTCTATTAGATGCTATTTTCCACCGGTGGTGTACTTTTGCACAGCGTACAGTAGCTATATTTTGTTTACAAGTGGAGTGTTGTTACAAGTATACGAAATTATGAAAAGTGCTATTGAAACAGGTATCATTGCGCAAAAAAAAAAATCTTTTCATTATCCTCGCTTATGCGCGTACCCACTATCGATGCTTGCCTGCTCCCGTCGGATGTACCACCGCACATTAGCGCAGTACCACCAGCTTCGCCCTGCTCGGACTCAGAAAATATTCGTGCTTTTTTAGTGGTCACCCTACATTTTTGCACAGGTTGGTTTGTGTTCTGCCACATATCCGGAAGCCGTATTTTTGCGCAAATCGTACAAGAATAGTAAATTTACACCAATTGCTTCTGGTGTCTCCTTTGAATTTTATCTATGCCAAGTGAGATAGTTTCATATCACTTAGCGGAAACTTTCAGAGGACACTAAAAAGGAAATTATTGAACGAATTATTTTTTGAACAATTCTTTCTAGTGGTACGACAAAAGTAAACCAGTAAGCGCATTATTCCCTTATCTTGTAGCGGCATCATGTAATTTTTAACAGATATAGTACCTGTATACAAGCTAAGATAATAAATCTTGTCTAATGTACTAATATTATTGTAAACAGTTTTCTGAAGCTGTAAGAAACTTTTCCTCTCAGCTTGTAGCGATATAATTAAACATATTCAGTGATATGACTTCCTGAAGGGCAACCATTGCTGCTTAATCAAGTATTGTACGATTGTCCAATGATATTATATTCTGATCATCTGTTTGATACAAATTGAAGTCATATTGTTCAAACCTTTAGCGTAGTTTGAGTTCATATTAGTATTTTTGAATATTTTAAGTATGACAACACAAACCAAATTCACGGGTTAACTTTACGTTACACGGTCCAGTTGGTTTTCTTTGAGTAGTATAGAAATATAGGGCTGATTTAGAACTTTTGCAACAGATGGCGTTGTTTTGTCTGTACCGCTAAATAGATATTTGATGTCATTGTGCGAAAAACATCCACCAATGTGTGCAAGGTTGTTACTACAAGTTAGTATTTCCTATAATCTGAATCAAGGCAGGACAAAACAGCGTAGGTATGCTCATGAGACAAGATTTGAGGCTGTCTTATGTTGAAAATGTGCTGCGAAAGTGGTGTCTCGACTCGAAAAATGTATATTTCTCTATTCAAAGTGCTGTTTCTCTACTCAAATTTTGTCAGAAAAATTCTCTCTCTTCTCGTCTCGTGCACATCCCTAGAAGGAAAAGAGGAAAGAGTCTTTTTAGTGAAGATAGGCAGGGGTGCCCACAAAGGGGGGCTATGACGCAAATTGCGTCATTGAAATATTTGGGGGGTTAAAAACCTGTATAATATGTTTGAGGGGGTGTAAAAATTAATCGAAAAGAGTATTTTTTTTCATGGAAGAACACCTACGGCTAGACAATTGGGGGGTGCGTCATGGACATAAGGGGGGGGGGCACCACTGATATAGGTATGTGTATATAACGAGATTTTTTTGTTTCAACATTAAAAATACGATTCTTTGTTCTCGTGGTCGAAAGTAGTCCACATATTACGTAACGCGCGAAAGGGGGAGGGGGTTAGGTCTTGCGTTGTGAAGTGTGGCAAGTGGGGAGGAGTGAGTTTACGTCGTCGTTATGTAAGGCATGTTTTATGGCTGTAATTTTTATTTTTGTTCCCAGATTTATATACAATCTTTTAAAGCTACAGGTTACACTGGAATATCTAACAAACGTAAGAGATGATAAAGTAGAACATTATTATTATTATTATTATTATTATTATTATTACTATATAATATCAAGAAAAATAGGCAATAGATGACTAGAATTTATCCACTAAAATGACGAGCAGGGTTACATGCAGCTTCCAAATTAAATAAATCCATTGATGTAAGTGACACTTAAGTTATATCTATTATAAATAAAATAAAGAGTTTGTTTGTGTGATTGTCTGCCTGTCTGTGTGCGGCCTGAGGACCAGACGAGTGGACCGAGAGTTACCAAATTTTGGTGAGAGGTACCTTGGCCCAGGCCCCAGATCAAGACCAAGCCCTTTTTTCAATTTCGAACCAGGGGCCGTTTACTGAAACCGGCTTGGGAACCAGACAAATTGACCGAGAGTTACCAAATTTTAGTCACGAATACCTTGGTCCAGGCTCCAGACCAGTGCTAAACGTTTTTGTCGAACCAGGGAGGTCTCAGGGGAGCGTTTACCGAGACATGTAAAAGTAGTAGTCAATGACCGATATTAGTGTCGAATTCATAATTTTCGCGGTCGCTGAGATCAATGGCAATACTCCCACATGCGTTGACTTCCAAATACAGCCCCCGTGTGAAGCATGGGTATATTCAACTAGTATCTAATATAAATAAAATAAAGAGTTTGTTTGTGTGTTTGTCTGCCTGTCTGTATGTCTCTGTGCGGCCTGGGAACCAGACGAGTGCACCGAGAGCTACCAAATTTTGGTCAGGAGTAACTTGGCCCAGGTCCCAGATCAAAACCAATGCCTTCTTTTCAATTTCGAACCAGGGGGCGTTTACCAGAACCGGCTTGGGAACCAGACCAGAGATGGAATGGGTCAGTGGGTCAATTGATCAAGTGGGTCAAGTTTTCTTAGTGGGTCAGTGGGTCGTGGGTCAACAGCATGTGACCCACCACCCACCGTGACCCACTGCGACCCACCACCCACCGTGACCCACTGTGGCCCACCACCAATGACCCACTGTGACCTACCACCCACCATGACCCACTGCGACCCACCGACTCAGTATGATCTACCGACCCACTCTGCTCACTGCATTGTAGACAATATCTTCTGAAGACTGGTAAATTTGTCTTCGTTTTACTTTCAAGACCTTCATTTCTCTTCCTTTTCCACTTGTTTCTGTCTACTTACCTAAGGTGAGTAAATCTAACCAACTGAAAAAAGAACTTCAGGCACTTTTGGATATTGATATTTTTAATTGTAATAATAACAATAGAACTTATACTACTACTTGGCTTTCGAGACCTGTAAGTTTTTAGAGGAGCTAACTACTGAAAAAAAAAATACATTTTTGAATCACTGTAATATATAAATTATTAAAAAAATGAATGTAACTATGTGTGCCTAATCATCACGGCCAAATTGCAAAGTCAAATTAAATTACTTTTGGTATATAGTTAGGCCTTAATGCAAACTGGGATGTTATATTGCTTTCATTATAATGCATATTATCCTAAGGAGGTAGTGAGAATGCGAAAAATATGAGTATGTCGCAAGTCGTTAAACTTTCGGAGCTGAAATTCAGTGTATTAACTCTTTATTGAAAATAAACATCCTAGCATTTTTTAAATTCTTCTTTAGGGGGGGGGGGCACTTTCTATATATGGAGAATTTGTTGAGAGTTGGTTTGTAGAAATGATCGAAAACGATCGATGTTATATAACAAAGATCAGAAACAAAAAATACAGTGCTTGGCTTCATATATCCATTGCTTTCAACTATAATAATTGCTGATGCTTATATTTATTATATGGAGCGCTTACAGCACAGGGAAATCAACCCATAAAGTTGTGAGAAAAATAGATATAAAATTTGTACTGTAAGCTTAATTACGCGGAAATTTTAAGTTTGGATTGTACGCATAATTATATAGAAAAGTTTACTTTTTTCCTTTTACGTTCGTCTACTTACCTTGGTTTGGAATTTTCAGATTTCATCCTTTTTTCCACTGAAAAGTATCGATAATTCAACAAGGAAATAATTATACCATGATAATTTAATTGAAATTCATCGTAACTTGGCACATGGCGAACAGCAATGTAGTAATTAAAGGGGAAAAAGGAGGGAAATTCCCAATCACCTTTGAACACTTTCCAGGAACCTCGTTCCCTTTCGCTTTCTAGACAGGGGAGGGAACTTGGTAATGACATCAAACCTTTATGTGTAATTACAAAAATTAAATTTATAAACAAATAAGAAATCATCAGTTTATCAGGCTTTAATTGATAATTTATTCACAAGATTCCCTATCGAGGGCGTGGTAGATGAAGTTTCTGTTCTCCATGAGTCGACATTACCAACTGACATGGTCGATATGGAAAAAATGTTGTATGGTGATAGAGAGATAATACTTCTTGCTGAGTATTTCAAAACTGACCAAGCAAAATCGTTATCAGACTTAAGTCTAAGAAGCAGATTGTCGATGAGGAGTTGCAGAAATCGGGTAGAAGTATTATTAATTTCCACGACAGAGTGCGAACGGGGATTTCCCCTTATGAATTTACAGGTGACTGATATTAGAAATAGACTAAGTGCTCAAAGATTAACTTGTTGTCATCAATGTTAATGGCCCACTGCTAGACAAGCTCAAAGTAGACGAGGTAGTTATTTCTTTGCTGAAGGATGGACATCATTCCGCTGCGGTTGATTTACCACGAAAAAGTTACCAACAGGAATTAAACCCGATTTCAGATTTGTTTTAAGGTGGAAAATTACGAGTTATGGAAAATGTATGCTTGTATTACTAATGGCTTATTTGTGTTATTCAACTTTGTACCTACTTTTTTAGTAACTCTCTTCTTTGCTTTATGTAAACTACTTTGAATAAATATTCATAATAATTGTAATTATGCATATATGTAACTTAAATGTAACATTGTGTTTTAGTGATTACACAAATTGCAATTATGAGCATACTTTATGGAGATGCTCTCACATAGGGTACCCGAGCACCTTTATACACTATGAAAAACTGATTTTTCAAGTCTTTTGTGAGAAAAATACTGTGAACTGAGAAACCATAACCTTTTCCATATTGTACAGGGATATTTTCCTGCAGATAGAAGTTTCTTTTGGAATGCGTTCAGAAATTAGCACTTGCAAGAATACTCTTTTAGTACAAGTATATATTAGGCACACACTAATTTCCCCCACCTCGAACTATTTCAATTTCCTCACTAACAAATACTTTACCATTTTATATCGCAAAGGTCAGATCCACCGTTATTGTAACAGAGTGGTGCTTGAGCGATTGACTAGAAATTCAAACTCCGATTAGTGACAATTTCACAGTCTTGTTTTATTACAAGTGTAAACTCTTTAGTCAGTACAGAAGGGGCCGTGGATCGTGTTCAGAGTTGATGACGATGGATTTTGGTGAGTCAGAATAGGTCAAAGTGGATGAGAGTGGTTCATGGTGGGTGGTGGTTCATGGTGGGTCAGAGTGGGTCATGGTGGGTGGTGGGTCAGAGTGGGTCACGGTGGGTGGTGGGTCAGTGGGTAGTGGGTCAAGTTTTAATTGACCCACGCCAACTCTGAACCAGACAAATTGACCGAGAGTTACCAAATTTTATTCACGAATACCTTGGTCCAGGCTCCAGACCAGAGTTAAACGTTTTTGTCAAAATTCGAACCAGGGGGGTCTCAGGGAGCGTTTACCGAGACATGTAAAAGTAGTAGACAATGTCCGATATTAGTGTCGGATTCATAGTTTTCGCGGTCGCTGAAATCAATGGTGAAACTCCGATTGTTTTATCTTCCAAATTCACGCTATTCGACTCCGGGCCGGGGGTCACCGGGGGAGGGGTGAGATACCGAGATATATAAAAGTAATCCAAAATGACTGATATTAGTGTCAAATCCATTGTTTTCGCGGTTGCTGAGATCAATGGTGATACTCCCATAGGTACTGACTTCCAAATACAGACCCCGTGGGAAGCATGGGTATATTCAACTAGTAAGATAATATATCTATTGAGATAACTATGTACACTCATGTCCAAAATTATTGTCGTATGTCTATAAATATGTTGTTGTGGGTATATAATTTGATAACGAATTCGCCCGCTATGTTGCATATTTCATGTCAAAAGAGCAGGAAATAAGAACAATAAAACGAAAATAATATTTTCTTTTTCATTTAGCAACATTTTGTGTTATTCATTCTAAGTTTCGTATTTATAATTCTTTTCTTATGAAATTTACCACAAATATACATTTCCCGATTATGCACATAGTGTCAGTATTAAAAGTACCTTGCAAAATCATTATCAAATTATATTCTTACAAGAAGAGAGTTATAGATATGGGGCAATCATTTTGGACATGAGTGTACCATATTGTAACTAATTTTTGCCTAAGCTGATGTTGAATGGTTTCCTTCCAGGTACAAGCATGGCTGCAAATAAGTGTAATGATGACTCTGATACGTTAAACCCAATAAGTGTAAGTATTGATTCTGTTTTGATAGTAACTGTTTGTAACTTGATCGAGTCAGTCAATACATTTATAAAACCAGTTGAGAATGCTCCAAGGACATTGCCAGAATGAACTTAAAAATAATGGAGAGATGGAGCGGGAAGGATAACTGTGATTGTTCCTTTATGTAAAAGTAAATCTTTTTTATCCGCACCTTCCCTTTCTCACAAAATATCATTTCTCTGTGACTTACAATTCCCGGGATATGGCTCTTTAAATCTCCCGAAATTCGAACTTTTTTTGAAATATCTGGGGAACGGTCTCCAGTTGGCCAGTGGCCGCCGGTTACTATTTGGTACCAAAATGTTCACCATCCTCTTATTAATCAACACCAATATTATCTCTCTATAACTTGCGGTTCCAGAGATATGGCTCCTTAAATCTCCAGAAATAGGAATTACTTTTTTTTTTTTGGGCCAATTTCTCGTGAAGGCAAGTCATAGAGAGATGATATAGGTGTTGGTCAATATCTAGGAGGATGGTAAATATTTTGATAATAATATTAACTAGTGGCCACTGTCTATCTGACCACTGGCCAAACCAGTGACCAGTTCGACAGTGGCCACCTTGTACTATTAAGTACCAAAATGTTTACCATCCTCTTAGGTATTGATCAACGCCAATATGATCTCTCTTTAACTTATGGTTCCCGAGATGTGGTTCCTTAAATCTCCCGAAATTGGACATTGTTTGGCTAATATCTCGGGAACGGTAAGAGTAACGGACAAATTCCATCACTTTTTCAGATACATTTTGATGCTCTATCGAATGCAGGGCTCAAAATGGAAAAATTTACAAATAACAAACAGACAGACACACGGACATAGAAAATTCAGAAACGAACTTCTTAAGTTCGTTGATAAACTATTATTGTAGCAGTTGATTGGATTTTGCGTTCCTTTGAGCCCCTAGGCTATATGAAACATGGAACCCGATTCACCTTACCTCTGGCGCTTGGGGTCCTGGGTTCGATCCCAGCCCCCGCCAAGTGAACTTTGCGGTGGACAAACACCGTGCTAGTGGGTTTTCTCGGGGTTCTCCCGTTTCCTCCCACTTTCTTCATTCCACCATTTCATTCATTAATCATCATCACCGTCTCCTTTAGCCTAACCGGCATAACCGTGGGACGTAAAACTCAAAGATTTCATTTCATTTCCGATTCACCGTATTACATTCAAATTTGAATGACATCTCACTGGGAATTGAACCAATAAGCAAAAGGCGCGCACGCTCGCCACTAGCTTGAAGGAGTGGGTATAAAATAAAGATGAATATTTTATTCTTTAAATTGCAAGTCGGGTTCAGATTAATGTGAATACACGATTAAATTCTTTTTTAAAAAGTAGTATTTATCACAGTATTATGTTAATATTTCCAACACAGTAAATTCATTTATTGTTAGTTTTTCCTTAAATAAAACTTACTCCCCGTCACTTCGATGTAATATATGTGTTTTTTTTTCCAACGGATAAAATAGTTGACACTGGGAAACTATATGAAATGGAAATCACCATCGAAAAATCGAAAGTCATGAGAATATGCCTTATGAATGCGCCCTTACGGGTCAGAGTAGAACAAAGATTAGTTGAAGAGGTCGATCCCTTCAAGTATCTGGGAAATATTTTGATGAG